>NC_072380.2:137492500-138117500 GCF_028885625.2 Pongo pygmaeus
AGCTGCCGGTACAACAAGAAGACCCAGAAAGACAAGGCAAAGTAAGAGGCAGGAGAGAGTAGCTGCATTGCAATGAAAAGGAAATCACCCTCCTCCCTTTGAATAAGGGAATTGTCTGTTACTGGTAATGTTGCATGTGTTGCTTTTCTTTTTTTTTTTTTTTTTTTTTTGAGACAGAGTCTCATTCACTGTTGCCCAGGCTGGAGTGCAGTGGTGCGATCTGGGCTCACTGCAACCTCTGCCTCCCGGATTCAAGCAACTGTCATGCCTCAGCCTCCCAAATAGCTGGAATTACAGGCACGTGCCACCACACGCAGCTAATTTTTGTATTTTTAGTAGACATGGGGTTTCGCCATGTTGGCCAGGCTGGTCTCAAACTCCTGACCTCAAGTGATCCACCTTGGATCTCTTGCCTTGGCCTCCCAAAGTGCTGGGATTACAGGCTTGACCCACCGTGCCCGACCATAATGTTGCATTTCTAAAGACGGTCAGGCATACGGGGGTACTCATTTTCTTTTTATACTTTTCACATGTTATGAATAACCTTTATATGATTCAGTACTTGCTGAAGCCATTAAATTTTTTTCATTGATTTAACAAACATACTTTAAACATCTCCTATGTTCTAGGCACTATGTTTTGGGGCTTCAGACATGAATAAGTCATAGTCTGTATCTCAATAGGTTTGCAGTCAAATATGAGGGACACATAAATAGATACAACACAATGAGATCCTTATTTTAAAAGGTTCCTCATTTTATGGAAACTCAGAAAAATGGTCTATCCAATCATCCCTACTGGTTCCCATTCCACGAGGAAACAAGGAAAACCCACGTAAGGAGGAAAACGCAAATTGCAACCAAAGGCACAGCTCAAGGTTCAACAACCAGCACGTCATTAAAGTGATCAAAGAAACCATCAAGCCAACTCGTGCAGAAACGGTGGTTCATTTTCTTCCTTTTTCATTCTTCTTCACATGTGCTTTATTATCCGGAAAACTAGTTGCAACTTCTAATATGTGGAATCCCACAGAGTTTTAAAAAATGGGAAAATACAAGTCAGCTCAGCTCTGATAACTTAAGCTGCATCTTCTTGTGCAGCCACCCAAGGGGAAGAGCCCACGTGCTGAATGCAGTTAACGCTGGGAGTCAGCCTCCATCTGCTTACCACGTGTGTTGGTGGCCATGTCAGCCACTTTCTGAAAGGCGTCCAAGAAGGCAGCTGCTGCTACTACTGTTGTCCTAAAATGCAAACAGATAACAAAAGCATGAGGAATGTCTCTCCCTAGCAAATTCATTACAGCTCAAGGCCTAAAACCTCTGCTAAGGAGTACATGTAACCTTCCTCCAGAAATAACTCAACTGAGCATGGACAACCATTGGCTTGCTGAACCCACTTTTTTCCAAGTACTCCACCTGAATAATATCCAGCTCATTTGGTGCTAATCAATAAATGCTAGTAGCCCTTCCCATTCCATTTCATCTGACTGTATAAAACCATTACCAGGGCCAGGCGTGGTGGCTCACGCCTGTATTCCCGGCACTTTGGGAGGCTGAGGTGGGTGGATCACTTGAGATCAAGAGTTCGAGACCAACCTGGCCAAGATGGTGAAACCCCATGTCTACAAAAAATTAGCCAGGCGTGGTGGTATGCACCTATAATCCCAGCTACTTGAGAGGCTGAGGCAGGAGAATAGCTTGAGACCAGGAGGCAGAGGTTGCAGTGAGCGAAGATCGCACCACTGCACTCCAGCCTAGGTGACAGAGCAAGACTCTGCCTCAAAAAAAAAAAAAAAAAAAACACCCATTACCAGGCAAAATTTTGTACAGGAGGAAAACAGAGGCATTTCTACCTAAAAGGAAAAATAAAACATTTAAAAATATTAAAAAATATAAGTGGTAGAGATGAAATTAATTTTGGAGTAGGAAAGCAATATATATATATGCACATCAGTTGGGGGAAGGAATCTGGTAGAAAGATCATGTCGTTCAAACAATTCATTTTAGGAATAGGAGAACTGAGGCCACAAATACAAGGCCAAAAACACAGCCCTAGTTCATACTAGAGCTGGGACAAGTATCCTAGCCTCATGACTCACAGGCTTGGGCTTGACCCACTATAAGACAAGATCCTGGCAGTGTGACTTTTCTCCCTAGATCCTAGTTATAATGAAACTGAGATACTACTGTTTCAACCTTAGGACACTATTTCAACCGAATCTTCCAAATTCCTACAAGCCGAGAATGGGGAGAAGAAGGTACTATAGTCATTTATGTCCTAGAAATTATTTTGGGTTCTTAATATTTTTTTGGACACCATAGGATGCCTTGAGCCCTCTGTGATCTACTGGTTCCAAGAGTCATGACCTAAGGCATTATTTAATGTAGTCAACACTCCAAGCCAGGGCCATGGATTCCACACAAACAAGCCCCAGAACTAGAATTCAAGGACGTTACAATCAAACTTGTAACTAAGTGTTAATTTTCAAGTATTTCTTATATAACTCCAGTCTTTACTGAGCGTTCCTAAGGATGCAAAGTTGCTGAAGGAAGAATAACAATAAGGACTAGAAAGGGAAGATTTCAAAATAGAGAAAAATGAAACCAGCTGTAGTGGCTCATGCCTATAATCCCAGCACTTTGGAAAGCTGTGGTGGGAGGATCACTTAAGCTCAGGAGTTTGAGACCCGCCTGGGCAACATACTAAGACTCCATCTCTACAAAAAAAAATTGTTTTTAAATTAGCCGGGCACGGTGGTGCATGCCTGTAGTCCCAGCTACTCAGGAGGCTGAGGCAGGATGATCACTTGAGCCCAGGAGGCCAAGGGTGCAGTGAGCCATGGCTGCACCACTGTACTCCAGCCTAGATGACAGAGTAACACCCTCTCTCAAAAAGAAAGAAAAGAAAAAGGGAAAGGAATGGCCTTTAAACATTAGCAACAGTAGTTTTGAAACAAAAGGTTCCTGGAAGGTGCTGGAAGTAGTTCCTGGGAAAATCTAGGCAACAGTCCCTTAGAGCCAAACTTCAAAATGAGGCCTGTTATTTTCCAGTAGAGCAAGAAAACATTCTGCTCAAAATTTTTAAAAATAATGACATACACGTACACAAAACCACTTTGAAGCATATTTTTTAAAGAGTTGACATCAAACTCAAACCCTGGAAAAATTAGCTTTATCAAACATCTTGGGATTTATAAATAGCTTGTTCTGATTTACAATTAATATCTGACACAATGGCTAGATTTATTCTCATCCAACTCAATGCCAATCATCCAAATTTAATGAACCAGCTGTAGAGGTGTCTTGCATATTACACGGTCACCAGGGCTCCACTGAAAATTAGGATGGTGATCAATTTTGAGGCTTTTAAATGGCAGTCATATTTCACTGTCTGACGTAGTCACAAGACATCTTGGCCCTCTCTGATGGGGCAGAGCAAACTTGTAACCAACAGAAACACAGAGGAGTGATTCAGCTTAAATATACTAAGGCTTCTATGCCTCTTCTGCAATCTAAACTTCATCCTTTCTCTAACACACAAAATTAAACTATGTGCATGAGGCCCCTATATTGCTCTCAGCCCTGTACTATTAGTTTAACAAAATAATAAAGAAATGGTCCCTGCCTTCGGGACAAAACATTGTTTAATAATATAAAATGTATCCTGTACCAGTAAGGACAGGTTAAGATTACTTTAAATTTTACTTTATATGTTTAAGACAGCTGATCCATTCATTACTTTAAGCTTCGAGATCCTCACTGATAAAAGGGGAAGATAACAATTTTCTTGGTCTACCCTGAAAGACTGCCAGACAGTTAAATGAGGCTGAATCTTAAAAAAGTAGGGGGAAATGTATTTAAATGTTTTATTGTGTTACTACAGGAGGAGACCTCCCACAGGATAGAGATGAAGCTACCTAAAATAAATGGTAATCATGGCAGACATGGAGATGGGAGTAGATATGGCTAAATAAGGTGAGGCTGGTGAAGGACTCAGGTGAGGAGCCCTGAATCCTGAGCAGGGGAGGTGGGATCTGATGCAGTAGAAAGTAATTACAAGAGCTTAAGCAGGGCTTAAGTACAGGACTTGACAACTGGGGAAGGTGCAGTATTCCAAGTTCACTGTCCATCTGAGGCTGCAGTTCATGGATGGAAATCCCAGGCCCCAAACAAAGCTGAAGGAATGAAAGAAAAAAGGCCTACCCTTCCCGAGTTCTTTAGTCTATAGGGCACCATGGACCCTCCAGTCCTATGGCTAACACTCTGGGCAGTGACCCCTGGTGTCCACAGGCAAAGGCCCAAGAGCATCACATCATCCCTCTCCCACCTCTCTGTCGTCCACATGGCTCTTTATCCCAGAAAACCCCTGCCTGCCCTGCTCTCTGAACCATCTTCCTCCATCCAAACCAACCAATGACATCCCCTACATGCCATGAACCAGGGCCATCAAAATAATTCCTTTTTAAAATGTCCTATCCTTCATGAAGCACCCACTAAGTGAAATTGTATCCCTTCACCACAATGATTTAAAAGGGTAGAGCTTTAACAAGAAGATGCCAACGTATTTTCTATTTCATATCACATGATATACGAACAAGCATGAGACTAGGCAATCACAGCCCCTTAGAGCTCAGCACTGGATCCTGTTTAGGCAGCTTTACGGAGGCATAATTCACATACCATAAAATACACCCTTTTTCAGGGTATGAGTCAATGATTTTTAGTAAATTTGGAGTTGTACAATCATCACTGCAATCCAATTTTAGAACATTTCCACCACCCCAAAAGATCTGTCTTATCCACTTCTCACTCTCCTTTTTCACCCTATCCCCAAGCAACCAATGATCAACATCTCTCTAAAGATATGCTTTTGCTAGATAGTTCATGTAAATGGAATTACACAATAGTCAACACAAGGATTTATTTTATTTTATTATTATTATTTTCTTTTGAGGTGGACTCTTGCTCTTGTCGCCCAGGCTAGAGTGCAATGGCACAATCTCGGCTCACTGCAACCTCTACCTCCCGGATTCAAGCGATTCTCCTGCCTCAGCCTCCCAAGTAGATGGGATTACAGGCACCCGTCACCATGCCCAGCTAATTTTCGTGTTTTTAGTAGAGATGGGATTTCGCCATGTTGGCCAGACTGGTCTCGAACTCCTGACCTTGTGATCTGCCCGCCTGGGCCTCTCAAAGTACTGGGATTACAGGTGTGAGCCACCACACCCGGCCAACACAAGGTTTTAAACTCTATTTGTGGAGAGGCAGTAAGCAGAATGGAGGAGAACATGGACTCTGGAGCCAGAGAGCCTAAGTTCAAATCCTTGCTCTGCCATTTAGTAGTGAGACTATGGATAAGTTATTTAACTTTGCTGTGCCTCAGTTTCCTCATCAGTAAAATGGGGATACTGATGGTATGTACCTTGTGGGGTTACGAGATTTAAACAAGTTAACAAATGCCTGGCACATAGCGAGCAATACATAAATGTTACCCTTTGCTACCTTACATACAGTACCTACCTCATTTGACTCTCCAAATTCCTATGGAAGGAGGAAAGCAGACATGAATGAGTCCCATTTTACATATGGGAATCAGGGCCCAGGATATATGGCTACAGGTGATCATGCT
This sequence comes from Pongo pygmaeus, assembly GCF_028885625.2. Classification (NCBI taxonomy): domain Eukaryota; kingdom Metazoa; phylum Chordata; class Mammalia; order Primates; family Hominidae; genus Pongo; species Pongo pygmaeus. Next base: position 137,498,129 of record NC_072380.2, read on the forward strand.
CCAATCAGAACCCAGCACAGGCTTCCCTATCTGTAGCACTTCCTGAATCAACCCTAATCAATCTGCATTTTGGTCTGTCCCACTCCATCCTTGTCTGAGGATGTTGTCCTTTTCCCGTAGAACACGTGCTTCTACTTACCGAAGCTGGGACTGCAGCTTTCCTGCTTTGTTTATGAAATCTTCCCAAACTGGATAGCTCCCCTGCAACAAATCAAAGACATCAGTAAGTCACACTGCGATAGACATCTGATTACTACATTAACAGAGCACCCAATTCCAATCATGCAGGGAACGATCTGTGTATGTTCTCTTCCTTTGCAGGTCTGCGATACGTTTCCCGGATTCTATATACATGTATTGGCTCAGGAATCAGTTTAGAACGTGCTCAGTTCCTATAATCTTGTAAATACTACAAACATCAACTGAACTAGTTTGGCAGAATCTGACACATACACTTTTGAGTTGGTAGATGGTGGGTCCAAATTTAAGGTGTACAGAACACTTAAAGCTCCACCCTGAACCACTTGTTCATGAAACATGGCCCTGGCTGTTCTCCCCCTTGCCCCAAACAACACCAAGCAGGGAACCAGAGTGATTGGGGCTCTTCCCCAGGACAGGTGGTTACAGAAAGCATTAATTAGACTATCAGAATCTCAAGATTGAAAAATTACCTAATGCAGCAGCTCAGCTGATGGCTTAAGCCCAACACCTAGGGCCAGTATAGCAAAAGGTGGTTCCCAACACACTTCAGCTAACAGGGAACTCATCACCTTCCCAGCCTATTATCAGCCACCCTGCGCTTGATGTTCATGCAGTTCTAGTTCTAACCTCTGGGAGCCCTCAGTTAAGATCAATAATCCTGCTTCCACGTGGAAGTCTTTTCAAAATCCAGTTTCACATCCAACCCCACTTCTCCCCGGGACCCTGCTTCACACCCCGACTGCAACCCAGAGACACTCAGCGTGTCTCTCTGCTCTTCCACTAAGTGTGGTGCACAGACACAAACTCAAATCTGCAGGTGCAAGTCTGACAGGGCAAAGCAGGCAGGGATGGACATCTCCCTTCCTACACATGTTAAATTTATATTAAGATCACACAGCCCACCAACCAAGAGGCGACTCAAAATCAACCCAGAAAGGGGGAAACAATGGGCTGAGAAGTGGTATTTGGCATTGATCATTTAAGTACAGAACTGAGGGCTGGGAGACATGGCTCACAGCTGTAATTCCAGCACTTTGGGAGGCCAAGGTGGGTGGACCGCTTGAGGCCAGGAGATCGAGATCAGCCTGGCCAACGTGGTGAAATCCCCATCTCTACTAAAAATACAAAAATTAGCCAGGCATGGTGGTGCATGCTTGTAGTCCCAGCTACTCATGAGGCTGAGGCATGAGAATCACTTGAGCCTGGGAGATGGAGGTTACGGTGAGCTGAGATCACACCACTGCACTCCAGCCTGGGCAACAGAGCAACACTCTGTCTCAAAAAATAAAATAAAATAAAATAAAACAAAACTAAGACTAAACACCTGGGGATTATTTTTGCAGAATAGAGTGTAAATGTTATGAACCCTGACAAGGTAAAAACAACATATGCTACCTCTTGATATTCTTGTTCAGGAAAGGAGGAAAAAATTATAATGAGGTTAATCAACTCATCTTTCATTACAGAAGCCCAACTAAAACTGTCTAAAACTGCAACCCAGCTAAAACATAACAGTTTTACCTTCCTAATGGTATTAAACATCATTTTTTCTTACCCTTAGAGCAGGTTCTCAGCCTCAACACTACGGACATTTGGGGCCAGATAATTCTTTGTCGTGGGGGGCTGTCCTGCACATTTAAGATGTTTAGCAGTATCCCTATCTTCCATTCATTAGATGCCAGCGTTCCCCCACCCCCTATTTGGGAAAACCAAAAATGGGACATTGCCAGATGGCCCCTAGGGGACAAAATCATGCCTAGTCAAGAACCACTGCCTTAAAGGCACATCTGAGAAATCAATTTAAAGAAAGTGGTGAAGAAACAATTACAGTATTACTTCAGTTTCACTTTCTTCTGTTAAATGAAAGTACAATTAAGTATGTTTTTTCAAAAGATCATGCATAGCACTCATTATAACAAGGAGCACTCATTATAACAAGGAACACCTTGTTATAGAATCGCCTATTTATATACTTCCCTAGCTGTCAATTCTGTCTGAAAATGTACATAAGAGATATCTAGAAAATTGTCTACAAAATATTAATACAGGTTACTTCTGGGAGTTAAAATCTGGACCAATGTGTTGCTTTCTCCTTTGTACTTTCCTTTATGGCTGAAGTCTTGTGAGTTTTCTTTATAAGGGTCATGTATCATTTTAATGAAAACAATAAAGTCATTACATTTTTTAAAACTTAAGATCAAATTAGAGGTTCTGGCAACAACAGCACCATGAATTTACAATCCACCCAAACTCTAAAGTCTGTTTCACACACGCTGCTATATCACATCCATCAGTTCTGCCTTCATGCATTTGAGACCTGCTTGGCCCAAGCGCAGGTTTCTGGATTTATTCCTGTAAGTGGCAATTTGCCCCTATGGGAAACTAAGCAACAGCCGGGCAAGAATCGTGTCTGGCTGGCTCCTGGCAGAGGCCCTTTGGCAGCTACACCTGAGCTCCTGTCAACCAACACCTGTGTGAGGGTCTTGTCACCACATGACCTCCCTCCCAAGTGTGTGTCCTGGGGGTTACTTCCATCCAAGAGCAGAACTGTATATTAATTTATGTCAAATGAAAACTTGTGAGAGCTCAGGCTATCATTCAAGGCCCATCAAGACATAGTGGGGACTCCAATTATGACACCCAACATACATACCATTTTTTTAATCCAGTCCAGATAAGAACACCCCTTGTACACCTACATCCAATTAAAGAGATGAGGGCCAAGATCAGAGTCCTCAGGATGGCCACTGGAGATCTCTGTCCAGAGGGACAGCAGTTGGCACCTCTAAGAACACGAAGGCTCAACCAACCAATAGCAGCTTCATCTGACCATTCCTTCTCTTTCTGACCCACAAGACATGATGAAAAGCTTTCTGAGAAATCTGAGCACATTCAGAAACACTGCTCACCTACTTCTAGGCAAAGGTGCTACCATCTCTCGGCTACACAACGAAGAAGGACCAGAGAGCCCGACCCTCCTCTCCCAAACACCAACCACTCCCATCCAGGGAGCCCTGGAGAAATATTATTAAGACGATCAAAGTATTTCTTAAGAAAAAGGTGGGCGAGGGGCAGTGGCTCACACCTGTAATCCTAGCACTTTAGGAAGCCGAGGCAGGAGGATCACTTGAGCCCAGGAGTTCAAGACCAGCCCAGACAACATGGCGAGACCCCATTTCTACTAAAAATACAAAAAAAAACAAAAACAAACAAACAAAAAACAGGCCAGGCACGGTAGCTCACGCCTGTAATCCCAGCATTTTAGGAGGCCGAGGGAGGTGGATCAGGAGGTCAGGAGTTCAAGACCAGCCTGGCCAAGATGGTGAAACCCATCTCTACTAAAAATAAAAAAATTAGCTGGGCGTGGTAGCGGGCACCTGTAATCCCAGCTACTCAGGAGGCTGAGGCAGAGAATTGCTTGAACCCGGGAAGCGGAGGTTGCAGTGAGCCAAGATCGCGCCACTGCACTCCAGCCTGGGCGAAAGAGCGAGACTCCATCTCAAAAGAAAAAAAAAACCTAGCTGGGTGCTGTGGCACATGCCTGTAGTCCCAGCTACTCAGGAGGCTGAGGTGGGAGAATCGCTTGAGCCCGGGAGATCGAGGCTGCAGTGAGCTGTGATTGTGCCACTGCACTCCAACCTGGGCAACAGAGCAAGACCCTGTCTCAAAGAAAAAAAGCCAAAGGAAAAGATGAGGCATGTTCATTGAGAACATGCAGAACTGGCCAGTGGCCTGGGCAGGGAGCACTGGGTCCTGATGTCCAGTCACAGCCCTGCCAGTCATTGACTAGGGGAAATCATTTCACTTCTCAAGGATCATTCCCTTATAATGATGATAACCAAAACAAATAATTCCATCACCATTACCAACACCACCAATTATTGAACATTGAAGAATGAAGGAGATAAATAAAGATTGCAAGTACAGAAGCCCAACCTCTTGGATTGAACCTTAGCTCTCCCATTTGCTATGCGACATTGGGCAAGTCATTTGACCTCTGCATGGGTTTAAGTCACGTCTTCACAGGGCTGGGAGGAGGAACGAATGAGGTTATATACAGAAAGCGCTCGGTGCAGTGCCCAGCACACCGGAAGTGCTCAACAAACATTTGATATGAGGGATCCAAGTGGCCACAGGCTCTGAGTAATCTCCTTTAGGATGTGTGGGGAACAGACTGTAAAGTCTAAGTCAGACTGTCCATCCAGACTGGCACCCCCCTTTTGGAGTCCCCAGTATGGAACCAGCCAATGTGGGAAGCATCTGCATCTCCCTATTAGTGAACCAGGGTTAGGCAGAAACAGACCAAGGCAAAGGCAGCTGGGTGTTCAGTGCCAGATGATTTCTCTGCTGCTGCTAAGCAAATGGCAGGGTGGAGTACTCAACTCTGAGATGAGTGTGCCTGAAAAAGACGACTACTCAAACCACTGAAGAAACTTCTTATCTGCCCCCACTTGGAGCCTCATTTCAGTCTTTACCAAATTAGCAACAAAAGGAGGGGTCCCCTTTCTAGTCAAGGGGTACAGCTAACAGCTCCCCACCTACGAACATCCACCCAGCCAGAAGGTTGCCCAAAGTAGCTTGTTGCTGACTTAATGACACTTGACAGTCTATCAAAGAGAGTCAGGCCCACCTGTTTTAGGCAATATATAATTTAATAGATTCTAAAAAAAGAAAAAAATCAACTTCTAAGAACAGAAGACAAAAACCTCCTTGTTGAGAAATGAAAAAAAAAAAAAGTGAGTAAATGTCATTAAAATTTAAAGGCAAGGTGATGTTGGGTTGTTCCAGATATTTTTGTAAGTTTCTTTCAAGGAAAAAAGAAGTTTCTACCCACCTGAGAGCAGTTTTACTATAATAATTCAAGCTTAGAGGAAGTAAGAAAGGAGGAAGAAGGTAACTGTAGAAAGATTGAAAGGCAGCAGAGAAAAAGTCCTGCCTTTTGGACAGCAAGACTACATAAAGGAGACCATACTCAAGTTTCAAGAGAAACCCGCAACCCAAGACACTGGAAGCTCTTAGAGCCCTTTAGGAAGCAATTCCCCGACTGTCCTTGGTTTTTGCATCCGCATCCACCGACCAAGAAGTCCCCAGAAAGTTCATTCCTGAGGTTGCTGGCTGAGCTCTGTCCCCATTTGAGGAAATCCCTCGGAATGCACTCCCAGAGCCGTGAAAACGATTCAACACAGACCCCACTGTGGATTTCACCTGAGAACACATAAAGGCTTCACAACGTTCCAGACAGACCCAAATCAAAGAAAACAAAACTCCCGCCACGCCCCGGCTTCTGCCAAGTCCAAAGTCACGAGGCAAAATGAGAAGGCGCTCCTCCTCCAGGAGCCCCCTAAATTTCTTCAGAGAGGAGAACAGGGAGTTTCTGGAGCCGTTGGCAGTGCGTTGGTTGAAAATACAACTCAGATTACACTGGGTTCTAAGAAAGGAAAAGGTCCCTATTAAAGAAACGGAAAGAAAAAGCCAGTTTGTTTACAAGCGTATAAAGAGGACTCCCTCCATCAAACTGCACGGCAGTCTCACTTCCTTGGGTGAGAGATGGGGCTTCCCTGAATATGTGATCTCACCCACACTCCCCACACACACCACAACCTATGGCTGCTTCTCTTCAAACCTCCAGGGGGATTCAGCAATCTTGAAAACTCCTATTCAGCCGTCACTACCCAGCTGTGATACTTCTGGAACATTCTCTGACACACCCCCTTCCCACCCACCCTCTGGGTTAGCTGCGCCTACTCCCCAACTTATCACATCATACAGTTTGCTGTCTATAAGCCTGAGGGCTTCCCCTCTGGACAGTGGGACAAGGACAGAGAAATGAAGTGAGGAAGGAAAAGTACTTCTGGTAGGGGGTGCAGCTGACACAAAAGAAGGCAGGGAACACTGACCAGCTCTCTCCAAGGGACACTGGAGTGGCACATTTATGCTGGCCACTCCTCCAGGCAGGACATGGCGAAGTGGCCCAGGTGGGCAAGGGCAGCCTTCCAGGGCAAGACCCAGGGTGGGGCCTTGGGACAGCAGAGGAAGACCGAGGTGGCCTTCATTCAGACAGTGAGTGACATAAATTCCAGACCAGACAGGTGATGGGAGAACCTGGCTAATGGTCACATACCTGGCATCACTCTGGTTCCTGGGAGACAGAGGAAAATAATGAAGTCATTTTCTTAGTCTTTAGAAAAAAGGCCTCCTAAATCTCCTTCAACTGAAGAGTTTGGTGGCCACCTAAACAAATCCACAAGTTGGTCTCCCCACCCCACCCTCAAAGTGGAGCTTGGGAGACACCGCCGAGTGCCTCTCCTCATCTTCCTCCTCTTCCTCCACTTTCCCTAGAGCCAGGACCCACGGCAGGCCATTCGCCTAACACAAGCAAGGCACAGCAGTCGGCCAACAGCCATTCTGGCTTAGGGTTGTTTAGCTTCGTTTTGTTTTGTATTAAACAGAGGCCCAGGACGGCATCCCACACATGGTGCAGAGAATAACTGTGTGTAACTCATCAGCACGGCTGGTGACCGGTGCTGCATAAATAATGCAGCAACTGCCTCTCCCAGCCCAGCCCCACTGGGACAGCTGAGGGAATTTGACACCATGCGGCCACACAAGGAACACAGGGGCCGGGAACTGCCAGAGAAAGGGCAACTTGGGAGGAGCCACAGAGCTGGGGAAGACTCACGTGAGGAGGAGGAATTCAGTTCAGGGGAGAATCAAGTAGAAACCAGGAGGGTAGAGGCTCTAGAGAGTGGGGTTCCAGCTCAAAGGCCTTAGATCTGCCCAAAAGGTGCCAGACAGAGGCTGGCTCACCAGTGGATCTGGCTGAGAAATCAAGCCGTGGGGTATATGACCAGCCAGGTAACTTCCCAAGTATCTCTGTTCACCTTGACAAGCATCACTGTCATCACCATCATCATGAAGCATCACCACTTTCTAAAGAGTTGCCAGGCGCCAGGTATATATATTGGCCCTTCCCAAGCTGTAATTTACATATCCATCATCTGGGGAGCTTGCAGACAGGCAGGTTCTGATTTGCTTGGTCGAGGTGGGGCCGTTTAATCTGAGGTGCTGCTGCTCCTGGTCCACAGACCACTCTCTAAGGAGCCCAGCTTGATCCTGCATTCTCACTGCATGCTCACAGCAGCCCAGGCAGGCAGGTGCTGCTGTTATTTTAGAGCTGAGGAAACTGATGCCCAGAGAGGTTGGAGCAGAGAGCTCCAGGTTGCAATTGGATGCCAGATCTGACTTTGTAGCCCAAGTGTTCCCTCATTCTGGGAAGTGCAAGTAACCACATGAACAGAGCCAGCCTCCAGCCCAGCCCAGCCCCAGGGCTGCAGAGTGGCTTAGACAGCAGGTTGGGTCGCGCTTTATACGTGGGCCCTATAAGAGCCCAGACAAGGTAGAGCAGAAGAGGACAAGGGTGCCCTGCACACATGGCACCTGATTACAACTGCAGATGGCCCAGAGGGATTGTAATACCACCCTAGAAATGGTCAGCACCCCCAACCACATGAAAAAGAAAGCATGAAGCTGGGCGCAGTGCCTCACTCCTGTAATCCTAGCACTTTGGAAGGCTGAGGCAGATGGATCACCTGAGCTCAGGAGTTCGAGACATGGCAAAACCCTGTCTCTACTAAAAATACAAAAAATTAGTGCAGCATGGTGGCACATGTCTGTAATCCCAGTTACTCAGGAGGCTAAGGCATGAAAATCGCTAAAGCCCAGGAGGCAGAGATTACAATGAGCCGAGATCACGCCACTGCACTCCAGCCTAGGTGACAGAGTGAGACTGTCTCAGGAAAAAAAAAAAAAACAAGGAAGAAAACATGAAACACACAACAAAGAGAAATTTCTTGTGTAGAAAAATGCCTGGTAGAAACGCACCAAGAGGTTCATAGCTGTTGGCACTTGTGGTATGATTATGGATAATTTTATCTCATCTTGGTTTTCTGTGAACACACAAACTGATCTTCTTCTACCAGGAGATCAGTAGAGTCAATCTGGGAGGGGCTTTTAAATCTCCAGCTGCCACAGCCACCCCTGCCACCATGACCCCTTCCCAGGTCTGCGGAGACCTCAGCAGGGCGAGTGTGAGGAACATAGCCAACAGCATCCTTCCTCTTCTTCCACTGGGTATACCCTGGATGAGCTCAGCCTTCAGGTTACCCTGAAGCTGCTTTACGCAGCTTCCAGAGGAGGCTGGCACCTTCTGACCTACGCTGGAGTGGCTCTGGCCTCCCTGCTTCTTCAAGCATGAGGCAGGAATCCGCTCAGCTTCCAGAAGTGGGCGTGTGGGATGACAGACAGGGCCCGTGAATGCCTGTCATAGCTTTGTCCCCAAAACCACCCTTCCCCACCCAATCCTGCAAGATGAAGGGCTCCTAAGATCCTCAGATGAAAGGCACTGGGTAAGCCCATCCATCATAAATACCATTCCTGAGCTTTTATTCTCTGATTGGGGGTTGCCTAATCCACTAATTATCCCTGTCCATCAAGCGGATGACAGCCTTGGGGATAATCAATGGTTGCTTCCTCGCCTGCCCACCCTCAGCCACTTGCCCAAGCACACCAGCAATAAATATGCCTATGAAAAGGAAGACTGAACCACAAAAGGTGCTCCCTCTGTCCATCCGTCCATCTCCCCTCGCAAACTGCTCCATTTGTAACTATTAACACCCTAACCAAACAAATCAAGGATATCAAGCTTTTCCTCCTCCCGCATTACTAGGTTGGATGCCCGGGCTGTTTTCTGACATCTGGGTGTCTCCACTTAAAATAAAAAGAACCAAACAAATATGTCAACCGTATCTTCCAAGTCATTTTATTTCTTAAGTTCTCCACCAGGAAGTATTCCTTTCTCTATCCTGAGCTGCCCAACAGGGGAGCCCCACATGAGGTTATTTAAAGTATGATTAAATAAAATTTAAAATTCAGTTGTTCAGCCCACTAGCCATACCTCAAGTGCTCTGCAGTGGCTAGTGGCTACCGCACTGAACAGCATGGACACAGAGCATCTCTACCACAGCAGAAAGTTCTATTGGACAGCAATGGCCACCCCACGACAATGGCACCCCTAAGGGCATCACTACCTTAGGGTGCTCTACAACCACAGCTAGGTTTTTGGTTCTATTTTTTAACCACTGTAAAATGTATGTACGTGTTCCATGCTCCACATTTCTTGAAAAACAGAATCCCTCTCCTTTTTCATCCCCTAAATTCAACTCATTCCCCAATTTTGGGTTTGTTTTGAGACGGAGTCTCGCTCTGTCACTCAGGCTGGAGGTGCAGTGGTGTGATCTTGGCTCACTGCAACCTCCAACTATGGGGTTCAAGAGATTCTCCTGTCTCAGCCTCCCAAGTAGCTGGGATTATAGGCATGCACCACCATGTCTGGATAATTTTTGTATTTTTAGTAGAAACAGGGTTTTGCCATGTTGGCCAGGCTGGTTTCAAGCTCCTGACCTCAGACAATCTGCCCGCCTCAGCCTCCCAAAGAGCTGGGATTACAGGCATGAGCCACTGCGCCCAGCCTGTTGTTTTGTTTTGAGACAGGGTCTCACTTTGTCACCAAGGCTGGAGTGCAGTAAGCTCACTGCAGCCTCGACTTCCCAGGCCCCTCACTGCAGCCTCGACTTCCCAGGCCCAAGTGATCCTCCTGCCTCAGTCGCCCAAGTAGCTGGGACAACAGGGAAACACTACCACACCCAACTAACTTTTGTATTTTTAGTAGAGATGGATTTCGCCATGTTGCCCAGGCTGGTCTCGAACTCCTGGATTCAAGCGATCTGCCTGCCTTGGCCTCCCAATGTGCTGGGATTACAAGCAAGAGCCAGGGCCATTACTGCCATGACATTTCCTTTATTATTTCAGATAGTTCCTCCCATCAAAAGAGAGAGGAAGAGGTTTATGGTTAGTCACTGCCTGCATCACCAGCCACCTGACATTTGTATGGCCAAGTTTTCAAAGGTGAAAACCTGCCATGTTGGAATCCAAACTGATGTCATGATGGGCACTGAAGGCACTGCCTCACATGTATGCTGTATTCGAGAGTACAGAAGTCTTTCAAAACACCACTGAAAGGGCGGCTGGTAGAACAAGCATTTAACACTTCCCTACTAACCACAGGAAAATCGGGCACAGAAAGAGTAAGTAATTGCCCAAGGTCAGGGAAGGGTTTGCCCTCATGCCCGGTTAACTGCATTAATTGCTCCTAAGTTTGCTCAGTTATTTATTTATTTTTTTTGCAATGGAGTCTTGCTGTGTTGCCCAGGCTGGAGTGCAGTGGTACTGTCTTGGCTCACTGCAACCTCCGCCTCCAGGTTTCAAGTGATCCTCCTGCCCCAGCCTCTGTGTAGCTGGGACTACAGGACTACAGGAGTGTGACATCATGTTCAGCTAATTTTTTGTATTTTCAGTAGAGATGGGGTTTCACCATGTTGGACAGGCTGGTCTTGAACTCCTGACCTCAAGCGATCCACCTACCTCAGCCTCCTAAAGTACCGAGATTGATTACAGGCATAAGCCACCACTCCCAGCCTGCCTAGTTCTTTTTAAAATAAAATTGTATAATGGGTTCACCTAAGACTGACTGATTCTCCACATCTGGAAACCTGGGAACTCAATATTTAACCACCAAATACAGGGGCTGGCTGCTTTTACCTAGCATTTGTATACCTTTAATCCTCCCCAGAATAATACATATCTACCCTCTAACCTTTGTCCTCCTATCCAGAGGCCAAAGCTATTGCTCCATGTGTTTATTCCTGTCTATAAATGTCCACATTAGATAATGAACCTGAGCAAAACACCCAGTGGCTTGCACACCCAATGAAATGTTAGACCTTCTAAGCATGAATTCACATTGGTCCATTTACACTCACCCATTTTTTTTTCCCTGGAAGTGTCCACTCTGACCTGTCTCTACCCAACTCCAAAACTGCTTCTGCATTTTAGGGATTAGTTCCTCTTGGGGCCAATCTCTCCAATACCCTGAACAGACACACAAACACCCTCTACCCTAGAGAGGATCACATTTGAGGTTTTGCTCCCCTAAATACACACATACCTCCGTATTCATTCCATATTCCCTTTTTTTGTTCTTTCTTTTCTTTTTCTATTTTTTGTTTTTTCTTTTTCTTTTTTTTTAATTTTTGTTGTTGTTTAATTTGTTTTCTTTTCCTTACTTTTTTTTGTCCATATTCCCTTTTAAACTGAGACCTGTCCGCAGCCAAGGGCAGCGTGATGAACTTGTCACATCTACCCTGGGGCAGGCACTGGCCTTGCTGCGCTGTACACACTTAGTGTGCTCTGCCGTCTTCCACGAAGCAGATTTCCCCTTTGGAACAGAGACAGATAGCACCTCCTCTGTGACCTCAACTCCCACCCAAGCTGCTAGGAACGATGCCCTGGTCGCCAGTAAAGAGTCAAAGGCCACCAGTGTCACAGTGGTAACTGTGTTTGTCATTTCTATAGCCATTTTTTTTAAAGTGTCTTTCCACTGAATGTCATTTTTCTTGCCTGGAGAGAGGGTGCTGAGGTGTAGCCATATTCCAGAGCCTGAAAGGCCTTTTGTGGCCTGGTGGTTAAGAGCATGACTCTAGAGTCAGCCTGCCAACTCCAGATGTGCTCACTGGGTGACCGTGGGCAAGTGATTTAATCACCTGGTGCTGCCCTGTCTTCATCTGTAAAGGATGCTGATGGCAGTCCCTGCCTCAAATGATGGTTGTAGGATGATGGGGAAAAAGACAAGTGTTTAGAAGGGTGACTAGCAAGTAGAACTCAACTCCGCTTTGATAACTCAAGGTACAATGCCAGTCACCCTGACTGGGCCACGAATGGGCACTTACTATGCACAGGCACTGAGTGAGGGGTGGGCCATAGACAGAAAGAGACCAAAGCGTTGAGGAACTCAGTCTAGCAGTAAAGCTGATGTGGAACTGCAGATCCCAAAGCCCCAAGGGCAGCATACTCGAGATACAAAGTGCTGGACAGTGCGGTTCCCAGAGTGAGGCAATGCCTCACCTCGGTCTCAAAGGATAAATTGGATTTTTCTTGGCAAAGAGAAATGAAACAAAGACGGAGGAAGCATTCCCTGCAAAAGACAGCATTAGCAAATGAAAGGAAGTTGAGATCATGCTCTGTCTAGGCACAGAACTCATTTCGTCTGCCTGATCACATTCCAAGTATATCTGTGGTGGAGTCGGGGATGGGGACACACGGGTGGGAGATAGCTTCCTACATACTTCAGGAGTTGCAGAGGAAGCTCTCAGTGGCTCAGGTGGCCCAGGGGCCACTCCCACTTCCACCTACTGCTGGTGGAATCCCGGCAAGACCTATCAGAGAATGACCTGAAGTGTTTGCTAACACTGCAGATTCTAAGCCCCACCCCAGATCAACAAAAAGTCTCTTGGGATGGAGCCAGGGAATCTGCATTTTAACCCATTCTCCAGGGACACTTTTGCTCATTAAAAATTACACATAGCAAGATTTGAGAATCACTGCACTAGAAAAGATGCCACATGTCCCTTTGCACCCTTGGAAGCAGGGGTGTCAGCTAGGTCCTAGTGTCCACATCTAGCTCCTTCAGATGTAATCCACGGTGGTGAGCCCTCACACATGGGAATTGGAAACCGAGACATGTTTTTCAGTAGGCTTTGGGTAATGGGTTTCAAAAGCCTTGAAAAACAAACCCACATTTTGACCAAGGATAAAAAGTCCTTCAGGGGAAATCACTGATGTAAATCAATGTCTAGTCACAAGGATGTACTTGTTGTAGGGTTGCTTATAATTAGTAAAAAAAAAAAAAAAAAAACTGGACGCAACCTAAACACAAATGAGGGAGGTACTGGCTTCTGCCTCAGGGCTTCTGCGCATGCTCTCTTCCCTTGCACTGAACACTGCCCCCACCCCCTGCCCACATCTTCACAGTTCTTAAGTTGTTGCTCTAACGTCACCTTCTCTGCGAGGCCAGCCCTAACCACTCTACTTAAAAACAGCAACAGACCGGACACGGTGGCTCATGCCTGTAATCCCAGCACTTTGGGAGGCCAAGGCGGGCAGATCACTGGAGATTAGGAGTTCGAGACCAGCCTGGCCAACATGGCGAAACCCCATCTTTCCTAAAAATACAAAAAAAAATAGCCAGGTGTGGTGGTGCATGCCTATAGTCCTAGCTACTTGGGAGGCTGAGGCAGGAGAATCTCTTGGACCTGGGAGGCAGAGGTTGCAGTGAGCCAAGATTGCACCACTGCACACTCCAGCCTGGGGGACAGATACTCGGGAGGCTGAGGCAGGAGAATCACTTGAACCTGGGAGGCAGAGGTTGCAGTGAGCTGAGATCACGCCACTGCATACTCCGGTCTGGGGGACAGAGCAAGACTCCATCTCAAAAAATATATACATAAATAAAAATTAAAAAGAAAAACAGCAACAGTGCTTTTTCCCCATTGCACATAATCCTACTATACAAGAGAATTGACTTATTCCATGTGTCTCCTTCACCTGCACCTCACTCCACTAGAACGTAAGTTCCAGGAGGGCAGGGATTTGTGTCCACTGTGTTCGCTGCTATAGCCCAGCACTTAGAACCTGGTACTAGTAGCTTCTCAAATATGTTTTGACCAAATGAATTCATTAGAGAAATACAAAGCAGTACAACACCACACAGCCATTAACAATGGCACTGCTAACAACTACACACACGGAAAGGCAAGGACGCCAGGCCGCTAAGTGAAGAAAGAAGTTTCTGACAGTCTTGGCTCCCTGATCCTTTGCTGAAAATGTGCGAGCTCTTGTGAGTGTGAACATAACCCACTTTCTCATCAAGCGCTTGTGGGTGACTTATTTTTTACTTAACTGAAGTTTCTAGTTTTTCTTCCATTAACTTTACATTACTTACATAATCTTTGAGAAGTAATCCCTCATGAAATGCTCTCAAAACATCTGCTAATTTTTTTTTTTTTAGAAAAACGCTTCTTCCTCAGTGACTTAATTAGGGTGTTCCTAATTAAGGCCAGCACAACATCAAAGAGGCCAGGTTCCAGGGGACCCCCCGCTCCAGGTCAACTTCTGGTTGCAGGATGACCTCAGTCCCTCCAGCGGAGGCTCAGACAGAGGGCTTGGCTGTCGGCTAGTCCTGGCTCTGCTCCCCGCTCCCTGCTTCCTATTGGGGTGCCTCATCCAATTATTCAGGCCCTCGATCACATCCTGCTGCCGAGCGGGCTTTGAAGGTTCAGTAAACAGCCACTTCAAAACAAAGAGGGGCCATTAAACCAAACTCAAAGACTTCCTTAATGGCTGCGTGCTCGGCTGCAGGAGAGGAGTCCGGCCTCAGAAGGGAGGTCTCCCTGGGAACTAATCCCTGAGCTCTCCCAGCCTCCTACTGCAAATATCTGCCCGCTTCCTGCTTTGCACTCAATCACCTGGGGTGCAGAGCGGTTATTGGAGTGACCCTTGACAGAGGGGCTCCTCCAGCAAAACAAACGTGTGTCGTGTGGCTGCCACCTTAGACAACCCTATTGCACACTTCGGTCTCACAGCTCAGCTGCTCCCAAAAACTGCACTGGCCTGGCCCAACAACTTCATGTCCATGGCCAGGGCATATTCCTCCTAATTAGAGGGAGACCCCTTGAGCTTCTGGAAGAAGCTCAGAGGCAAGTCTAGATTTTTGTGTGTTTTTATCTCTCATCCTGAGTCCTAATGGTACAAATAGAGCGATCAAGGAGATGAATGAAATACACCTGTTACAGAATCTAAAATGCTAGGCTGCAAAAGCGAGAGACAGCCCAGTCTGGTGGAGAGGCGCACAGAACCTGGGGCCAGACTGCCTGGACTCAACTAACTCCCAGCTGTGCTTCTCACTAGCTGTATGACATGGGCAAATGGCTTAACCGCTCAGCATCTCAGTTTCCCCATCTGTAAAATGGGAATTATAATAGTTACTAAGACTACCTCGCTGGGTGGTTGGAAGATTAAATAAGTTTGTGTCAGGCACTTAGCATAGTGCCTGGTTTGCATATAAATGCTTTTAACATAAGCAAAATAAAACTCAGTTCTGAGCGAGGGTCTCACCCAGATCAAAAGCCTTCCTGGACTCTGTACTCCCACCCTAAATGGGAATCAGAGGCCCTCCCCAGGACCCCCCACACAATCTTGGGCTGATCTCTATGGTGGTGTGGATTACACTGAACTCTAATTACCTGCCTGCCTGTCTCCTAGACTGAGCACTTCAGGGCAATGACTGTTCATACTGTCCACAGGTGTTCCTCCACCCCCCAGCAGCACCTGACATGCAGTAGACATGCCATCGTATTTGACGAATACATGTACTGTGTCCTTTCAAATTACTTATATGTTGAATGTTGAAAAGCACTGCACTTGTCTCTACTGCATTATCAAACTGAAGACATTGGTTGCTTCTATTCTTTGAAACATCTGAGTGCCACTATCAGCAGGAGGCTCTGCCAGGAATTACTAGGGTGGCTCAAATAGATACGAGCATTTATTTAGCACTTATTTCATGCTAAGCCCTCGACTTTTACTTTAATACTCAACAACTTTAAGAGGGAAGGATTATTCACCTCTTCTCCCATTTTACAGGTAAGAAAATCAAGGCTCAGTAAACTTGAGTAACTTGCTCAGAGCAATAGAGCTAGGAAGCGCTAGAGTGGGGCTTCAAGGCCCAAGGATAACCACTTTTTAAGGTAGGATATAATCAATACTAGGTAGAATGTCACAAAGAATGTGAAAAATGGCTTTAGGGTTATCCAGCTTTGAGGGAAAAGGAGGCACCAGAGAATAAGGTCACTGTCTGATGGAGCCTTGAAGGATGAGAAAGATTTCAGTAGGCAGCAATGGCAGAGACAGGACAGGACAAACAACAAGAGTGAGGAGCACAGGCTGTGTTCAAGGAAGCCTGGGAGTCCGAGTTAGGGAGCGCTGGACACATAGCAGGCCACTTAGCTGGGGCCAAATCACAGGGGTCCTCACACAAAAGGTTAAGGCAGGACTGCCACATTCGGCCCATGGGAAGAACCCAGATGTGGCCAAGACTTGGGAAGCTCCTGCTACAGCACAGACTAGAGGCACAGGATGGCCACTTTTGGTGGTTGCCCCAGAAAAAGGAGGAAACTCAAAGGACGTAGATGGGAAAGGATGACCCTAATAAAGCAACTTCCCTCCCCCCGGCCTCAATCTATCTGACTTACAAATGTCCTAGCCAAGTACCCCACCCTCTCCTTCCCTAATAAACAAACAGTAGGGTTTGCAAATACAGAATGCAAATAGGTCCTGCTGGGCCAGCTGACCTTCGTAATGAACTCAGGGGCGATTTACTTAGCAAGAAAAAAACTCAACTTCTCCATTTCCTGCAACTTCACTGCAAGCTCTAAAATACAGCTCCGTAAGGGTGGGGCAGTGTCTGCCTAAGAAGTGGTGGAGATAATTACTCCACTGATTTTAAGACTTCAAAATACCCCATTCCCAAATCTATAAGACAGAATAGTAACCACTTCTAACATTTGAGTGCACGTTTGCCAGGCAATGTGTGAAAACCTTCACAAGCAATGTTTCATTTCAGAATCCTCCAACAACTCTATCAGGTTCATTAGACCCATTTTACGGAAGAGGAAACCAAGACTCAGAGATTAAATAACTCGCCCATGAGATTTGAATCAGATTCCTTTAACTTCAAGGTCAACTCTAGCTCCAGAATTTCTATGGATGGGTTTAGGGGCAGTGTTGTAGCCAGCAGAAGGTAGAAGATAGTCAGAAAGCTGTGTTACAATGCAGGCACACTCTAATTATCTAAATGATATGTTATAGATCTGCAGCTGTTCAGTACGGTAGCCACTAGCCATATACGGCTATTTAAGTTTAAACAAATGAAAAGTGACTAAAAATAAAGTCAATTCCTTGATTGCACTGGCCACACTTCATGTACTCAATAGTCACATGTGGCTAGTGGCTCACGTATTTGACAATTTCCATCATCGCAAAAAAAAAATCACAACGGACAGAATCAATAAATCATGGCAAAGTATTCTAAAGATCCTTTGTTGCTGTTTATTTTTATGTTTCAGTTTATTTACTTTAACATTTAACTCTAAGGTTTTTTAATTTTTTTTTTTTTTTGAGACAGAGTCCCATTCTGTCGCCAGGCTGGAGTGCAGTGATGTGATCTCAGCTCACTGCAACCTCTGCCTCCCGGGTTTAAGTGATTCTTCTGCCACAGCCTCCCGAGTAGCTGGGACTACAGGTGTGCGCCACCATGCCCAACTGATTTTTGTGTTTTTAGTAGAGATGGGATTTCACCATGTTGGCCAGGATGGTCTCGATCTTTTGACCTCATGATCTGTCCACCTCGGTCTCCCAAAGTGCTGGGATTACAGGAGTGAGCCACCGCACCTGGCTTAATTTTTATTTTTAATTGTGGTAAAATACACATAAAATGTACCATCTTGACCATCTTTAAGCATCACAATTCAGTAGTGTTAAGTATATTCACACTGGTGTGCAACTATATGAAGGTACTTTTATATTCAGATTTGGGTAAGATTAAGGCTTTTTTTTTTTTTTGACAGAGTCTTACTCTGTCACTCAGGCTGGAGTCCAGTGGCATGATCTTGGCTTACTGCAACCTCCACCTCCTGGGTTCAAGCAATTCTCCTGCCTCAGCCTACTGAATAGCTGGGACTACAGGCATGCATGATCACACCCGGCTAAATTTTGTATGTTTTGCAGAGACGGGGTTTTGCCATGTTGGCCAGGCTGGTCTCAACTCCTGACCTCAGGTGATCCACCCACCTTGGCCTCCCAGAGTGATGGGATTACAGGTGTGAGGCACCTCACCCAACCAGAAAAGGCTTTGAGGGAAGACTTACACAGCTCAGTGATTCTCAACCTTGGCCATCACTAGAATTACCTGGGGTGCTTTTCCAAATCTTAATGCCGTGAATGTACCCCAGGGCACTAATCAGAGCCCTGGCCCAGGCAGCAGCATCTCTAAGCTTCCAGGGAACCCAATGGACCCTGCTCTGTAACCACACGCATGCTGCCAAACCTCGTCTTCTGGTGAGACCCACTCCCACGGCCCTTGGAGACCCTGTCGCATAGTAGGCAGCAGAGGAGACCCAGGCAAAACCTGCTGCCCACCTCCATGCCCAGGAAGCTGCTGGTGCTGAGTGAGCTGAAACTTTCTACTGCTTTGAGAGAAAGCAAGCAAATAAAAAGACACACAGTTCAAAAAGCACTCAACTCAATTGATTTTTTTTTCACCCACTTACATTAGACAGGAAAAGAAAAACCACTTAGAACCTATGACCAAGGCCAGATATGCCAAGAGGCAGCACAGGAAGGAGTTTTATTGGTGAACCCATCCACTTCTTCAAACACAGACTTGCAAGGGCCCTTGCCCAGACCCCAGAGAATCTTAAACAACCCAAACCCTCCCATTTGCTCAGTAGGTAAAAACACTGTCACCTCCAAACAAATCAGGAAGCAGGCGAGATGAGAGAGCCCCAAGCCTAGATTTCCAGGCGTTGAGACAGGGACTGCTCTGGAGTGGATTCTGCGCTGGGAATTGCTACTTTTAAGTTTTTGGTTGTTTGGTTGTTTCTGATTTGCCTTGGTGGCTCATACACAGATGAAACCTGCAGTCTACTGCTAATTCAAGGGAGAACATCAGCAATCGTGACAATGGGCTTCCTTAATGCTCAGCCAATTAATTTACTCCTCAACTTCATTTTCCTCTCCTGTTTGCTACTTAATAAGGCCATATCAGCAGTGCTATCTCCAAATCTGAGTAAACGGCTCACGGCATCAGTTAGTTCCCTTTAAAGGGCCCCAAAATTTCTTGTCTGACATCCTAGGCAGCTAAATCTGTCCTCTGGCTTTTGTTTGGTCTGGAGTGAGGTATTTCTTTGTTTTTGCAGAGGTGTGGGTTTTGGGGGTAAGTGTCCTGAAGGCAGTTCCGAGAAGTAATGGGGAACTCAAAGTGACCTCATTTGTCCATACCCAATTTGAACATCTAAATGGTCTCACTACAGAAGGAATCTTGCCAGCTATCGCCACCCATGCCTGCGAAGATGGAAAAAGCAGAGATGCAAATTGGAGATAAAGCATCTAATGAATCAATAGTTTCAACCTTTTCACCCTCCAAGCATTTTAACAGCCTTAAGTAAGTTAGCCAAATTGACAGACATCATTTTAGCTTTTTTCCTTTTCCCTGTGGCTGAGGTGCAAAAGAAGAGTTCAAAGGGCAAGAGGTCAGCAACTGAGAACACATAGCACACAGGGAACATACTTAAATAGTGAACAATTTTTTAGTATATCTGAAATGCAAATTTAATGGGAAATTCTACGTTTTTACTTGCTGAAATCATTATGCCACGTTTGGTGCCTGAAACACCACTGATGCTCAATAAATACTACGGAATGAGTATATGTTACTCTAGTAAGAACTGGGCAATGGCTGAACCAGGCAAAATCCAAACTCAGCTTACCTTCTATGCAAACCAGGACCTAGGAATGACCTCTCTTGATTTGGAGCATTACAAACTGCGGAATTTCAGAACATAAAGGTTCACAGCATCAAGCTAGAAGTTCCAAAAAATTTGACTAAATAGTAAAGAGTTTTCACAAAAACTAAATAGGAAGGGGTTTTCACAAAGACACACTCAAACCAGGGCAGAAACGATTTCCAAAGAACAAGATTGGCACCCAAAAAACCAAAAAGATGAATCTACATAGAAGAGGTCCTAAATCTCTGGGCACCCATCCCAGGCAGTTCCTGCTGTCGATTTTATGACATCTTTACTTCACCTTCTTCTCCCATGGGCCCAAAATGAGGAAGCTGTAAAACCCTGGCCAAACACAATCATTTGCTAAGAGAAAAGCCAACATGGGGCCCATCTGTCCTTTACAAGTGCTCTGCTTGTCCTGCCTTTGTGTGGCTGTCACCGTTTACAGGGAGTAGCCCACCTCCCTCAGAGCACCTGGCTGAGGCCTTCGCTGGGTTTTCAGTACTGTCCTGGAGAAAACTCTTTTTCTGAGGCCTCCAAGGAAACTCCTGCAGAGACTGATGCTCTTCTCTAGGCTGAACCACAGCCCTTCCTTCACGGCCACCATATTGGATTCACATTACCTGTTTACAGCCCACAGGACAAGGAGCTCTCCAAGGGCAGAGCCTAGCAAAAGGCCTTCCACACAATTGCCCTCCATAAACAGCAAGGAAGTGTACTTCTCTTCAGATGGGAACCCCAAAACAAAGCAGCGAGGTGGAAAAAAAAACCCTGAAATCACTATCCAGTGTTGGACCCACTACCCACATTCTCCATCTTACGATATGGGAGGGAAAATATCACGACATGGCTTCGAACCACAAAAAGATTTTCATGGAATTCAAGAAGTCCCTTTAGCAGTTCCAATTTTAGGCAGAACTTAGGAAAGAGGATAGTGATGGCAAACACGGGTGGGGGGCGGTGGGGAGGAACTGAACAAAGCCTCTATTCTGCTCAGCACAGGTGCTGGTAACAGGACACCCCTGTCTAAAGTGACACATGGGGTGGAGGAATCAGGTGTGGTTGGGGTTTTCTTGCGCCAGTCACATTCTGTACTCCTAACCTCGTACAAAGTTCTCCCCGCAGCAGGCCCAGTTCAGCTCTCGACATGCTGATTCTTGAGCAACAAGGGTGAAGAAAATATTTGATTTCAGACATCCGACTTTGTTTTTTTAAACCAAGTTAATTATTAAAAGAAGAAAGACATCCGCAGAGTGAGCTGTCCTCAATTTTGGCCAGCAAAGTCTCCTGGTCTTAAGAACTCCCCAGACATCACCAAAATCGATGCCAGTTCAATGACTCAAAAGCAAAGGCACAAAGCTGCTGTTTGAGACATGGAGCCCTCCCTTCCCAGGGCTTGGATAGAAACTCCAAAAAGATTCCAGGACCTTCTTGATGCAGTCAAGATTGTCTACATACACATCAGAAGGCAGTCAACATCACTTCCAGACTACTGCTCCCCAGACAAACCAGCTATGGGCCCTTCCCTCCAGCCACGTGAATATCTTGTCTCCCCTTTCCTCTGGAACCAACTCACACCAGCCAATTTGATCAGTGATTTACTAATTTCCATGGATGGGAGGAAAGGCAGCCAGTAGGTGATTTTGCACAACACTGTTCATTAGTGCCCACCACCACAGCCGGTTAGAATAAACGAGAAACAAACCACCAGGCTTCCTCTCGTCAAGGAATCGATACGTTATTTACTAGCTGCTGCTTGCTTTACATGGTGCTGTTCCCCAGTGGAGAAAAAGTCAGGATTTCTTCCACACCTTACCCCCTGAAAAGGATAAAACCCATGCCCTGACAGCCAGCCGAGGACTTAGATGAAGTATCTTTAGAAGAAAGCACAAAGAATCCTCTCTCTCTTGCTTTTGCATGTCTTGAGGTTCTCTGGTTTCAGAAGATGGAGGGTGCCAGGCCTTGAAATTATTCCCTTTTTTTATTGTTTTCTTTTTTTCTCCAAAGAGGAAATTGACTCCCTTCCTGTGCTGCTGTACATTTTGAAGAATCAAATGCTACTAATAAAACCATTTTCCTTACCCTTTTCTCACCCAGCCTAACATCACTTCTGAGAAAATAACCTAAAAATTTTTATCAAGATGGCATTCCAAATGGGTTTCCGACATTTACGCTTTTCCCTCAGAGCAAACAGATAGGAGACCAAAGGCATTATAAACCCATTATGGGAGTTTAAAGAAGAGGAAAAAGAGGATAAGCAGGTCATTAGAAAGTCAGTTGATTTCAGATATTAAAAACTGACTTTTGTTGCTGGTGACTTCATGCATCTGCACACTATATACTGCTTATCAGAGCTGTTCAAATTTAAAAATTTTTAATTTCCATTTAAAATGTCACTGTCACCTAATCCATGATGAAGTCTTTTAAGAAGCAAAGCCCAAGAAAATATTCAAGAATTGTCTTATGCATAAACAATCTTGGAAATCAGACACTCCCTCTCTCTTCATCTCTCGAGTCTCCAAAAGTCTAAAACTCTGCAGAACCCAAGGCATGTTTTAGTCTTCCATTCCACTCCACCTTGCTTTTAAAATTTTACTGCCAAAACAAACAAACTAAAAAAAAAAAAAACTTCAAAATAAATGATTTCCCATAGGATACTGAACAAACCTACTAAACTCAAAAGGAAAGAAGTCAGGATACACAAACTCGCCGTGACTGGGCATTAAAGAAGATGTCTTTATTTTTAACTGGAACCATACAGGGGAAAAAACACCACCTTGGCACCCATGAGTCCCCAGCCAGGGCATACTGCCACGCAGCCACAGGATGGCAGGTGGAAAGCAGGACAGCCCACCCTTTGGGCAGGTCACCTTCTGAACGGCTTTCGATTCAAATAGTGAATGGGAAGAACCGAGCCTGGATTCTGGATTAAAGAACAAAGAGAAAAAACTCCAGATGTGATCACTCCAGGACTGCAGTGGACAGATCCGTCAGTGTGCACTGGGGGCAACAGAATGAAACGGGCTGTCTTTCAACAGGGAATAATCCATCTAATTCCAAGTGCCTGGACTATAAGCATTCCTGGGCAAGCAGAGTCTGGCTGCAGATTATGCTATGCTAAGGACAATTTGTGACAAAAGGCACGAGAGCTGTAGAAAGATTTCAAAATGGACAAGACCAGGACAGAGGCACCTTGGTAAAGTTCACCCTGGGTGAGGTGGCAGTTGGTTCTGAAAGGTGGAAGCAGGCCATGACAGCTGAGCATTCCTTCCCAAAGACCATCTCCGAGGCACGAAGCCTCTCTAAACCTTACACTTCATCAGACAAAAGCTCATCCAGGCGCCCAGGCAGCGGCTGAAGAGGGGCTGTCCACACCCACTCGGTGCACAGCTTTCCAAACCTGCCCACTCGTTTTGGAAGCGAGCTTTTAATTAAACACTACCTCCCCGGATCTGGATCTGTTGAGGCAAACTGGGGCTGGGCCAGAGCCAAAGAGAAGCTCCCTAAATACACATTAAAAAAAATAATTTCCCCCACCGCTCCCAATTCCCACCTCCAGCCAGCTCGCGCGGCTGGTTTTATTTCCTCTGGATGAATAACACGGGGCCCTGGTCTATCTCTAGGCACCAGAAAATCCACATCCGAGGATCAGGTTATCCCCAGTCCCACCCTTTGCAGGAAAAAGCCAGGGTGTTGTTCCCCGCCCCCACACGCGCGCGCGCACACACATGCGCGCGCACACACATACACCATCTTCACAACCCTTCCAAGAGAAAACCTAGAGAGTGTGTCCGTTTGGGTCTGGGAGGGCGGGATACAGTTATTTCGGGGACCCCAATCTTGCCTTCAGGCTCAGCTGGGGGAAGGCGGGGCCCCTGCAAGGCTGCCCGGGAACTTCGGCCCCGCGCCCCGCGGGAGGGCTGAGAGAGGGCACGCACACCTTTACCAGCTTCGGAACAGCCCAATTAATAACTAATTTGCTCAGATCCCCCACTCCAAGTAGACCTGACAGCCAAGGAGGGACTGGCTTTGCCTCTCAGTCTCCTAGGCTAGGGGACTCCTTCCTGCGCGCGGGCAGAGCCCCCACTTCCTCCCCACCACGGCGCCAGGCGCCCCCACCCCGTGCCCGGGAGAATCAGGTGTCCTCCCGGGCATCCAGCCCCCGCGGGTCCCAGACACTTACTTCAGGGACAGACAATGGGAAAACTTGGAGCCAGTGCCCTGAGCCCCCGAGGGAAAGAAATGGTGCCGCCCCCTGGGACAATGAGCGGGGTAGATGGCGTGGGACAGCAGACACCCCCCCCAGAGAAGCCGCCCGCCCAGTGACCCCGCAGAGCCCGAAGCAGCGCCCCGGGTGAGCAGGTGACACTCGGGCCGGGAGCTCCAGCAGGTGGCCGGTGGCCACGGTGCAGGGAAGGGCCGGGTGCCCGGCCCGGGGTGGAGACGAAGCGCGGCGGCGAGGTCAGAGCGCGGCGGCCGGCGCCGCAGCCGCACCCCCGGCGTCCTACCTTCATGTCGCTGATGATGGTCTGGAAGAGGCCTCCGAGCGCGCTGCATTCCTTCTCAATCACAGCCTCCATTTTCCCGGCTCCGGCAGGGCGAGGGCACACACGCGGGGCCTCTGGACTGCGCGCGGGGCCGGGGCTTGCTCACCCCAGAAGGAATTTCACCTTCCGAGAGACCCACCTCGGACTCGCAGCCTCTTCTGCAGCGAGGACGGGGTGCACCAGACCGACTGTTCTCTGCCCAAAATAATAACAGTAATTTAAAAAGCCAAACCGCTCTGTAGGGTATTCGCCTACAAGCAGCGCTCGGCTCCTGGCCTTAAAAATGCCGGGAGAAGACTGACAATCAGGCCACCACTGGTGCCCACTACGGAAACGGCAAAGCCCATCTTGATGCAGAAAAAATCGCCCGCTGACCCGGGGCCAGCGCCATTGAAAAATGCAAGATTTTCCAATTTAATAAATTTTTCTGCAATTAAAAAAAAAAAATCGCGCAATAGCAGAGCGTGTCAGCTCGCGGCGTCCAGATCTGTTGCTCGCAGCTGCGGTCGCCGCCTCCTTTTCACTCCTGCGCGCCCGGCCCCGGCGCTCGCTCTGGCTGGGCTCCCGGGGACGTTCGGAGAGGCGCACGCGCGCTCGCGGCCGTGCGTCCGCCGCGCGGGGGCGCGCTCTCGCGGCCGTGCCGCCGCCGCACGCGGGCGGGGCTGGGAGCGCGCGCCCGAGAGGCGCGTGGGGCGCCCGCCGCAAAGGGGAGCCTGCTGGTCTGCTGGCGGGCAGGCGGCGCTGGGCCGGAGCCTCTCCCTCCGGTGCGCACCGCGCACCCTCTCCTCCCCCGGCCGCCCGTCGCAGCGCGGAGGGGGCGTATCGGCACCCTGCCTGGCGAGCGCCCACCTTACAATGGCTGCGAGCGCGCGGGACGGAGGGTGCACCGCCGCTCCCCGGGGCTTGCACGGGTGGCGCGCCTAGCCCAGAGCCCGCTTGTAGTGAGCGCTCAGTAGGGCGGGAAAGCTGCTGCAGCTACTGCGGCCTTCTGAGAAAACGCCCATTCTCTGATGTCAGGACTGCATCGCCGAGTCCTGATTGCAAATAGCGAAATATATATAATTAAGGAGAGTTCGGGGGCGTATCCTGCAATGGGATGCCGAGTTCGATAAAGTTGCAGGATGCTGGGAAAGTGGATTGATTTGCTGTTGCTAAATGAATGGAAACAGCGTTAGAGCTTCTGTCCACGATCCATCAGTCTATCGAGATTGCTGATTGCCTATGACTTGGACGGTTGATGGTTTTCAGGCCCACTGAGAGCAGCCAGCGTTGGTATAACCGCAGGGAGCCCTCCTGGGAGGGTGAACCTGCAGAGCGCAAATGTGCCCAGGTTGATTTGGGGCCTAGTGGTCCGTTTTCACAGCTCCACTGCCTATCTGCATAACCAGGAGCCCTCATTCAGATGAACGCCAAATGGGCCAGAGGGAGGAGAATCAAATGAGCAACTTTTAAAAGATCTTAAGACATAAGCACCTAACTCCGGACAGTTCCTTTAACCCTTGAGCTAACTATTTGAAGCAGAAAACACAACAAAAGAAAAGACTGGGGAGAGTGGGGCCAAAAGAAACCAAGTGCAAAATGCTGTACACTTGTGTCAGATTCACTCCGTAATGGGAAAAGGTCTGGCTTTGAAAACTTTATGGATCAAAGGGATGCATGGAGTTACACAGCACAGCTGCAGAGGATAATGTTCCCCTGGATCACTCTGCCCAACTCTTAACTGCAACCCACCTTCCCTACCGTCTCCCCGAAATCACCCGGAAGAGTGTTACCTTAAGGAAGTAACTGATCTCTTGATCACCCCTGCTGGATCCTGTCCCCAAGGGCATTCGAATGCATCCGACTTATCTTCACCTTGCCAATAACGGGTGCTTGACACATAGTTTGCTGCCAATCATTATTGTGACTTTAATACTATTGGTATTCTAACGATCAAGATGACTGCTTGTAGAGCCAGATTGCCTGGATTCAAACTCCAGTTCACAACCTACTAACTGTATGCCCTTGGGTATGTTACTTAACCTTTCTGGGCCTCAGTTTCCTCATCCATCTGTAAATGGGGATAATGATGGCTTCTACCTGATAGGGCTGTTTAGAACATTACATGAGCTGATCGGTGAAAGCACTTAAAGTGGTACCTGGCATCTCGTAAATAATCATTCGATAAATCTTATCAACAGAAGAAGCAGGAATGAGGCCAAGGCTCATGTCCAGCCCTGGCCCCATTTCACTTCTGTAACATTGGCATCCTGTCCCAGGGACATTGCTGAGGGTCTACTGTGTGCAATCTGGGCATTTTATATGTATTATGTCTACTTGAAGGAAATTACCATTCTGGTCCTCGTTTCACTGTTGGAAGGAATCCAACCCTGGTTTTCTGACTTCCATGCCCCAGGTCTCCCTTTTACCCAGCCTCCTGAACTCCTGGGATAAGGGGCCTTAGCCCAGTGGACACTTGGTCTAGCTTTCCTGCCACATGCTTACATTTCAATGCCCCAAATACCCCAACTTTAGCAATGTTTGCCAAAGCACACCTCTGTTGTGGCCTTTTTCCCTGGACCTGACCACCAGGCCCTTGTCTCTCATGAGAACTCCTTGAAAGGGAGGCTGGAAAATTGTTCCCAGATGCAGGAAAGTGGGAGTGACACCTGGCACTTTTTTTTTTTTTTTTTTTTTTTTGAGACAGAGCCTCACTCTGTCACCCAGGCTGGAGAGCAGTAGTGCGATCTCGGCTCACTGCAACCTCCATCTCCCAGGTTCAAGCGATTCTCCTGCCTCAGCCTCTGTGTTGGCCAGGCTGGTCTCGAACTCCTGACCTCAGATGATCTACCCGCCTTGGCCTCCCAAAGTACTGAGATTACAGGCGTGAGCCATCGTGCCTGGCCAGCTGTCATACATTCTTTCCTTGTTTTCAGATTCTCCTTTGTTTCTGGCTGTTGGGGACTTCCCTTCTTTCAGACTGGCTCTGCATATATTTAAAGAGATTCTGATTACATTTTACCAACTGTGTCTACGTGGCTATGGCAGGAGGGGTTTCAGGTTATAGAATCTGCCTCTGCGACAATAGAGTGTCCCGTTTTTGTTGTTTACATGATGAAATGTTGGGTTTTGTGTAATGTATAATATTTTACACTTTTAGGTAAACTCACATGCCTCTGATGGATTCGAAATAACCAGATATATTTCTGAATTGCTTTATATGGTGTGTAAACATAGGGTTTTCTAAACTAATATCTTTTTCATGCTCTTTTATTGCTACTCTGACCAGACCCTTATCTTACTTATAAAATATATGTTTTTCTCATAATGCTTATGTGGTACAGAAAGAGCTAAGCCCCAGAAATACTGTTAATGAGAGGGAGATCAGGTCCTGGACAGTCTTGGTTTATAACTTGCAGCAGGGATATCTGCTCCCCTGAGAGCCCAGTTCTCCATATCAAGGCACTGCAGAAGTCAAATTAGTAGTCAGCAGGCAGCTTGGGAGCACATAAACAAAGCAAAGGAGATTGGATGCTCCTGGGAGGACAGGCGTGGTTTGGTACAAAGCAGGTGCTCAAGAAACGTCTCAGGAATGGAATCCAACCAGGTTCCTACCCCACTAGAGAGCAGACACAATGTCTTGGCGACCTAGAACCATCAGATACAGCCTCTCTTCCTCAAACAGTCCTGGAGAAATACAAAATATTATGACTTCTTTCCCCTTTTAGATCTTCCAACCCTGCTATTTGACTCCCATGATTGGAAGCTACAAACTGGCCTGCAGAGGAGTTTTTAAAATTAGAAAATCTAAAAAAAAAAAAAAAAATTGGGAAATCTAAAAATATTTAGAAATTGGGAAACTTCACCTCAAGGAACAAAGTTTCAGCACTTCCAGGAAGATAGGAACATGTGGCAATTCAGGGCTCACATTCCCACCTGGCCTGGGCCTGGGGGACAGCTGGTCCTTGGGGGGAGAACTTGCTCTTTACGCTCTCCGCCACCCCCTTCAGACTTGCTACTAATCACTTCATCACCTTTCATTGGTTTCCTGCCCCAGTGACACATTCTGGACATTAGGGTTCTATCTGGCCATTTTCCAGCCTGCCATCCACAAAACACATACAAAACATCTCTTAGTGTGAGTCAATGTGACAGATATTTTTAATTGATCCTCGCTAATTTCATTTTCAAAAGGGGCCTGTTTCTAAATGGGAACTTTTATATGCTGATAACTCCCGAATTTGTCTAAAGAATTTAGTGACTCGATCAGAAAGAATCCTGTTTATAGGTGACCAGGGCAAGCTTGAGCCAATTTTGTTTCATAGATGAGCTATGGTATTGATAAATATACAAATAACTAACCTCTAGTGTATACTCACTGTGTGCCAAGTACTATCCTAAGTAATCTCACTCAATCCTCACAAAGCCTTAGGAGTTAGCACTTCGATTATGCTTATTTTACAGATGAAGAAACTGAGGCACAGAAGGTGGGTCAGGAGGGAGGAAGCAAAAGAGCTAGAATTCAAACATAGCAGCATGACTTCGAGCCCACTGTCTTAACCACTGTGTCACATAACTGCCTCTAATGCAAAGATCCCTCTCGAAGGTCAGAAGTTTCACAAACACTGCCTTAAGTCTCATTGCTAACTGGGAGGCCCCACAGAGCAACCTGGCTGTGCATTAGACTCACCTGAGGAGCTTCTAAAACATACCCAAGCTTGGCTAGGCATGGTGGCTCACATGTATAATCCAAGCACTTTGGGAAGCTGAGGTGGGAGGATCACCTGAGCCTAGGAGCTCAAGACCAGCCTGGGCAACATAGTGGGACCGCATCTGTACAAAAAATTAGCCGGCTGTGATGGCATGTGCCTACAGTCCCAGCTACTCAGGAGGCTGAGGTGAGAGGATCGCTTGAGCCCAGGATGTCAAGTCTGCAGTGAGATGTGTTCACACCATTGCACTCCAGCCTGGATGACAGAGCGAGAACTTATCTCAATTAAAAAACAAAACAAAACAAAACAAACAAGAAAAAACAAAACCCAAGCTTGAAGCAAATACCATAATGGGGTAACATTTGGGAAATCTAATGAAGGGAAAATGAGATATCTTTGTACTATTCTTGCAACATTTCTATAAGTCTGAAATTATGTCAAAATAAAAAATTAAAAGAAAAAAGAATGAATTAGAATAATATTCATTGACCTGGAGGGATTTCTGCAGAAATTATTGTGTTCATAGTAAGATCCAGAAAAGTATGTGTTATGTGATCCTGCTTCTGTAAAACAAACGCTAACAAAATCCATCCACACACACCCATTCACATATGCACGTGCATCTGTATGTCTTTATGTGATAATGGAATAAAACATGCATGATACATTTTTAAAAATTCCATAGCCAACCCCTACCAGAGGTTCCTCTTGAATTGTTTAGGAGTAGAACCTGGTCCTGGGTACTTTCTTTCAAAGTTTCCTAGATAGTGTTCTTAATGTTGCCACACATTTGAATCACCTAGGAAGCTCTGAAACAGCCTGATGGCCAGGTGACAGCCCAGGACAATTAAATCAGATTCACTGGGAATGGAGCCCAGGTATGGATGTTTTAAAATTCCCAAGGGGATTCCAATGTACAGCCAATTTGAGGACGAGGCAAGGTCCTTTGAGCAGCCAGAGTTGAGAATCACTCCTGAGGAACAAGGGAACTCATGTGTGTAGCCCTACTATGTGATAGGCCTTTGACATCCACTTTAATCCTAGGAATAGCCAGTGAGGTAGGAACTCCCAAGGAAATAGAGGCTGGCTCCAGAGATCAGATAGCCTGCCAGAGGTCACAGAGCTACGAGAAGGCAGTGCACACTCTAACCCCATCATCCACTGGGCAGTTTGGCAGGAAGCGGGGAGGGGAGTTGTTTTGGGAAGACTTCACTGACTCTCAATCTCTCTTCTCCAAGACCACAGGGGTTGAAATTCGTCTAATAGAGATTCTTTCCTTTGGGTTCCTCCTCGTAGGAGCTATTAAAAACAATAACACTCCTGGCACGGTGGCTCACACCTGTAATCCCAGCACTTTGGGCAGCCGAGGCGGGTGGATACGAGGTCAGGAGTTCGAGACCAGCATGGCTAACATGGTGAAACCCCATCTCTACTGAAAATACAAAAATTAGCTGAGCATGGTGGCGGATGCCTGTAATCCCAGCTACTCAGGAGGCCGAGGCAGAGAATTGTTTGAACCTGGGAGGCAGAGGTTGCAGTGAGCCAAGATCACACCACTGCACTTCAGCCTGGGCGACAGAGTGAGACTCCATCTCAAAAAATAAAAATAAAAAATATAACAACAAATAGTCATGAAAAGAGTTGCATGTTAACAGGATCTTGATGTCTGCCCAGTGAGTGCTTGATGTTTTGAAAAGAGGAGAAAGTCAGAAAGATGCTCAAATGTGGGACAAGAATCTATTTAAAGGGGTAGGTCTGATCTTTTGTCATTTTCCTGCTCAAAATCCCTTCCTTCGCCAGCCTCATCCCAGGCCTTATTGAAAGTTCCAGGTGTGGCCAGGCACGGTGGTTCATGCCTGTAATCCCAGCACTTTGGGAGGCCGAGATGGTCGATCACTTGAGGTCAGGAGTTTGAGAACAGTCTGGTCAACATGGTGAAACCTCATCTTTACTAAAAATACAAAAATTAGCTGGGAGAGGTGGTGGGCAGCTGTAATCCCAGCTACTCGGGAGGCTGAGGCAGGAGAATCGCTTGAACTCAGGAGGCAGAGGTTGCCATGAGCAGAGATCACGCCACTGCACTCCAGCCTGAGCAATAGAGTAAGACTCAGCCTCAAAAACAAACAAACAAAAAAACACACAAAAAAGAATGTATGACAGCTGATGCTTTAATTGCCCCAGGAGGAGTCCTTGGTTTCAATAATCCAAGGGCTTGGCCTGCGTGTTCACCCCCAAGGAGGACCAGAAAAAGAGTCCCTAGTCCCATGCAAGTCAGGGATGTACCACTGAGAGCCACCTACAGAGCTGCGACACCCCATAACTGCTGCACTTCAAGGGCAAGTGGATGAGAAACAATCTGCCCACCAGGACAGGTGGCTGACACAGCAGCCTGGCAGTCTTAGTCTGGGATCTGGGTAGAAGTGAAAAGCATTCAGTGAAAAATTTGTGACAGAGGCCTGCACCACAGCTGCATTTGGGGGTTTCAATTTGCCATATCTTAAATGGATCCAAAATACTTAAAATGAAAATTACTGTGAAAAATTGTTACTGGTCTAAAATCATCCTGGGTAACCCAGAAGAAGCAAATGAGAAATGGCTCTGAGGGGATCCGCCCTCAATCAAGTCCTCACAAGATTCCCGCAGAAAGCCTCCTGAAATGAGCTTGGGATTCAAAACTATAAAGAATTGATCAATACAAGGCCACAGTGCACTCATCACACTCAAGAATCAGCAACTCCCAGCAGGGCTCAACCCACAAGAACTGAAGCTAATCCATCAATCAGATAGAGGTAAGCAAATTTAAAATAATTCAAATATAAAAGAAGGACACAAAAACAGACACTATGAAAAGAGAAAAGCATCGTGAAAAAGGAATCTAAGAAAGCCTAGAAACGAAAATTATAGTCACTGCAATTACCATGTATATTTGAACTATATATGGACAAGTTAGAGAACTGAATAGACGTGGAGCTGAAAAGGGAATTTTTTTAATCAGAAAGTTCAGAAGGAAGCCCAGAAATAAAGAAATATTAATAGAAAATAGACAAAAGAGGTTAGGAGACACGGAGGACATGAGAATACAGCATATTGCTAGTTCCAGAGAAAATGGGGAAGGGGAAAAGATACTCCAAGAGATATTGCCTGAGAATTTTGTAGAGTTGAAATGCATCAATCCTCAGTTGTAGGGAGCACAGCAAGCTCTGAACAAGATAAGCCAAATGAATTGATTTTTTTTCATACTGAATTATCATACTGCAAATTGTGATTTGCAGTATATACTTATTTCTTTCAGTGTCAAAGAAAACTCCTTATATTAAAAAAAAATTTTAAATTGTATTTGTTGTAACATCCTTGTTGCTGGGGGGTGTGGTAAAATCATTTATTTGCAGGATTTGGCATAACAGAAATCTGCAGAAACAGGAGAGTCGGCGCAACGGCCCTTTGGAAGATATCTAGCAGGATCACTGTGCCGACCGCACCCTTCCTTTCAAATTTATCTTTCATGCTGCTTTTCTGGAGTTTTGTGTCTGTAGGGTACAGGCAGGAAACAGACGGCCCACTCAAACTGGGTAAGAAGGAAGTTTAAGAAAGAGACTATTTGCATGGACATGGGCAGGGTGTAGGGAACGCCATGGATGGTGCAGCTCTGGGGTCCAGCAATGGTGAGAAGCCATCACCACCCCTGCCAGGAGAGGGCAAGAAGAGGGGGTAAGCTGGAACCCAGAGAGCCAGCTGCGTGGAGGGGGCTGAGTGTGGCAGGAGCTGTGGCCCTCTGAAGGGCCCTGCAACCTACCTGCATGGCAAGAATCAAACTCCAACAGACATTTGTCCACAGAGTCCTGGTTTGCTCCCGTCGTTCTTTCTCAAAAGTACCACAGTTTGGACAATAAATGGCTTGATCACTTGTACAAAGGTGCCTGTTGGTACAGTCCATACAGAACAGCTTTCTGACAAAGCAAAGCAGGGGAGGTTGGAGAGTGAATTGGGGGTCAAGGGAGCAATGGAAAATATTCAGCATGAACATCGACTGCTCAGTAGTAAATGTCTTTTTGTTTTTTTGTTTTTTTGAGACAAGATCTGGCTCTGTCACCCAGGCTGGAGTGCAGTGGCACGATCTCAGCTCACTGCAACTTCTGCTTCCCAGGCCCAAGACAGCCTCCCACCTCAGCCTCCCGAGTAGCTGGGACTACAGGCGTGCACCACCATGCACAGCTAGTTTTTGTATTTTTTGTGGAGATGTGGTTTTGCCATCTGCCCAGGCTGGTCTTGAACTACTGAGCTCAACTTCACTCAGCCTGCAGCAGTTACTGAATGCCCAAGAGAACAGTGGCGGTAGTAGGGGGTGGCAGGGGCACAGAGG
Organism: Pongo pygmaeus; assembly: GCF_028885625.2. Classification (NCBI taxonomy): domain Eukaryota; kingdom Metazoa; phylum Chordata; class Mammalia; order Primates; family Hominidae; genus Pongo; species Pongo pygmaeus. Next base: position 137,531,442 of record NC_072380.2, read on the forward strand.
GGCAGGGGGATTCTTCTTGACAAGAAACTGTTAGATTCCCTCTTTAGATTTTCACTTAAGAAGACTTGGCTTTGTGGTCACAGGGGTGAATTTAGGCTTCTGAGCCAGGAGGCATTTAATTTGCCTGCCTCCCAAAGTGCTAGGATTACAGGCATGAGCACTAGGGTTAAAAAAAGACTGGCTATGTCTTTTTAATTAAACCAGCTTTATTGAGGTATAATTCACATACCATAAAATGCACCCTTTTAAAGTGCAAAATTCAGTGATTTTTAATATATTCACAGTTGTGCAAATATCACCACAATCAATTTTAGAACACTTTTATCACCCCTCAAACCAGCCCCCTACCTATTAGCAGTCACTCTCCATTTCCACACAACCTCCCTTTTCCCTAGCCCTACATAACCACTAATCTCTGTCTCTATGGATTTGCCTATTCTGGACATTTCATGTAAATGAATCATACAATATGTGGCCTTTTTTATCTGGTTTGTTTCACTTAGCATACTGTTCTCAAGGTTTATCCATGCAGTAATGTGGATCAATACTTTATTTTTTTATGGCTGAATAATATTTCATTGTATGGTTATATCACATCTTGTTTATTCATCAGTTGATGGATAAACAACTGAGTTGTTTCTACTTCTTGGCTGTTACTAATAAAGGTGCTATGAACACTTGGGTGAGTTTCTGTGTGGGCATGTTTTCAATTCTCTTGGATATATACCTATAGTGGAATTGCTGGGTTATGTGGAAAATCTATGTGTATCCTTTTGAGGAAATTCCAGAGTGTTTTCCCATAAGTGGTTTTTTATTTCTTATAATTCATAAGGTTTTTTACAGCATGAAATAACTGGTAGAGTCATTGTCCATCTGTTTGTAACAGTTGACACCATCCATCCACATAAAAAGATTTGGCTGCTGTGGCCGGGCGTGGTGGCTCACGCCTGTAATCCCAGCACTTTGGGAGGCCAAGGCGGGTGGATCACAAGGTCAGGAGATCAAGACCATCCTGGCTAACACGGTGAAACCCCATCTCTACTACAAATACAAAAAAATTAGCCAGGCATGGTGGCGGGTTCCTGTAGTCCCAGCTACTCGGGAGGCTGAGGTAGGAGAATGGCATGAACCCAGGAGGCAGAGCTTGCAGTGAGCCAAGATCGTGCCACTGTACTCCAGCCTGGGTGACAGAGGAAGACTCTGTCTCAAACAAACAAAAAAAAAAATTTGGCTGCTGTGAGGTCCCCAAATAGTCATTGGTGGCGTGGTAAATCTCTCCATTTCCTAGCTTTGTAATCATAGCAGATTGTTTATTGAGTCTTCAAATAGCATGATTTTAAAGATTTTAACATTCATTTTGGAATAAACCATTGTTTAGATGTTTCTAACATTAAGACACTCGGGCAAACAAAGTCTTATTGTAGTCAATTAATGGTCTGACTATATGTCAGTCTCTTGTAAGTTTGTCTAGTAGGAGTCTGTCACTGAGAGCTTAACTCTGGATTTACTGGCAAGGCCAAGATTCCGTACCTTGCACTGCAAGCTTTGTGTGTATTCTGGTTTGTTTGGACAACAGAGTATATTAAATGGCACTGGAATTAGACAGACATTGGGGAAAGATGTTGAAACCAGCAGTTTAGCATCCATCATCTTTGCTCTGTCCACTTTATACATTTAAGTAACCAGGGTGGCTCAGAGATTCCTCCCCAGAGCAACTCTACCAGATTGCCTGCAATTTCAAGAGATTTTTCCTGAGCAGACAGCAGACTTTCTTCTCCTAGGTCTTGAGCTTTTCTTTGAAATCAACAACAGAAACAGCGATGTGGGAGACTATTTTTAATGGGGGCAGTATGTAAGATGGAATGGGCATGGGGTTTGAAGTCACAGAGACTCAAGTTCGAATTCTGGTGTTTCAGTGCTTCAGCTGTGTCCGTGAGCAAATTACTTGACTGGCCCATCCCATTGCATAAAATACAAAATGTAACGCTCATTTCAAAATCTTGGGAATTAGAGATAATATGGTTAATGAGCTTAGCCTGCAGCAGTTACTGAATGCCCAAGAGAATGGTGGTGGCGGGGGCAGGGGGGCAGGGGGGCAGTGGAATTCTTTTTAACAAGAAACTGTTAAGTTTCCTCTCTAGATTCTCACTAAGGGAGGCTTGGTTTGGGCTAATAGGGGTGAATTTAGGCTTCTGAGCCAGGACACATTTAGTAAATTGTTTCAAAGCAGTTCTGTCTTGTTTACTTTTAATAATGGGTTTGTTTGCTTTTAATAATAAGAACCAGACCCAGCCCTCCTATTTTCTGAAGGTTGTGAGCAGATGGAGGCTTGTGACCTGGAGTTCAGCAGTAATCTTTCCAGTCACAAGTGGCCAGTGGCCACAGGCAACAAGTGAAAACAGGTTGTGTACAGGGAACCATTTCATTTGCAGGGGGTAATGCTATTTACCTGGGATCCTATCCAGCAGCTTCAAAGGTGGTGGCAGCCATTTACCCGACTAATGAGCACAACACCCCCTGGCTCCCTGTCTTCAAGGCAGGAAGATGCTGTGATGCACATCAGGAGACAGAGGGAAAAGAAATGACTTGCCCACCTGAGTGGCAGGTGAGTCACATAGGCTCTCTGTGCCTCGCTTTCTTCATTTGTAAAATGAGAGGGTTGGTCCCTTCCAGGTGATGTCTTCCATATGAGTCTGGCTGACCTGCAGGCCTGATTTTAAGCTCTCTCTGTGTTCTTTGTCTGTTTGAGATATCTAGACATATATGTCTGTCTCTGTGTGTATGTGCGTGTTTATGTGTTGCAGAAACAGTTGGGAAAAGAGATTAAGGAAGGGATGGTGCTGTTGGCTCCAGGCAGTGACTCAAGGAGGCATTCATGGTGAAAGAAGAAAGGCCTTTCTCAGGTGATGCTTCATCTTCCCCCATGTGCTCTGATACCCTGTCCCTGCCTTGATGTGTCTACAAATACAAACAGCAGGAGACCCACATCAACAGACAAAGCAGGTGGCTGGCCGCAACCCATTCTTCTTCCCAATGGCCACTGGGACAGTTCCTTTCTCCCAGAACTTGTTGTTTATATTTATTTTACACTAAAGGTATTTTAACATAAACCTGTTGAAATAGGAGAGGGCTTCCCATCTCACACCTCCACAGACGTGTATTTTCTAGAACAAACTCAAGACTAATCATAAAATGAAAACAGATTTCCACAAAGTTGTTCTTTATAATCTAAATTTTTTTCTGACAGGCAGCTTAATGCTTCAAAGGGCAACCCATTCCTTTATTGGTTATAACTAATTGTTTGAGATTTTCTTTAGCATGAGTTGAAATTTTTCTTCCTTTGTCAAAGTGAAGGAAGGGACTTGTATACAAGGAAGGTCCTTGTATAAACCACCTATCATCAAGGTACCATCTCTCTTTAAACTTTAACTCCCAGAGGAGAAATACCTACAGCCACACAATTCATGTACTTTTTAGTCATTGGGTCTCTATGACTATTATCATTATAGAAACTATTTTAATATAATAATAATTTGAAAACTGGATTTTAAGAATTCAAATTTAGAAATAGCAGTTCTCTCAAGGGACTCATTCATGAATATGGAAAGATCTTTTTTCAAGTAATTCCCCCCGGGGGTCCTTTAAATAGCAATCACCTTCATTTTGATTCAATTTGTAGAAATCCCATTTAGATGCATTACTGGACCACCGCATTGTGTAAAGGAAGGTAAATTATGTGTTGGGTAACCATTTGGCTCTCTCTTTCTTCCCAACTTGTGACTAATTGATTTTGCCATTAATTGGGATTTCCCCTGGAGGCCATTTGATCTGTTTGCAGGATGAGCAGGGAGTTAGGGCAGCCCCTCCAGATGGGATGGCTTTCAATAAGCAGACAGTCCAAAGGGGCATCAGAGTGATACAGAAACGATTAATTGAATAACTCACTTGAAAATCATGTGCTGCTTTAAAGACCTAAAAGCTAAGTAAATACCTAAGTAAAGGCATACTGATCAAGTAAGACTCCTTGTTGTAGCCTGGCTGAGAATAAATGCCAGGAAGAAAAAAAAAATTTTTAAGAGCATCCCATTAATGGATTCTTTAAAATACTGGAAGCATGATTCCAGGCAATAACATACTGTAATCCCCATAATACTCACATTTGCATAACTCTACATAATTTATGAAGCATTTTCACAGATATTGTGCAGATCTCACACTGACATGGGGGTGGGTTGGCTGTGAAAGGGCTAAACTGGACTTACCTTCCAGGAGCAGAGACAGGCTTGGAGCTGTGGACTTCTCAAGGGCACACAACTAGTAAGTGGCAGAAATATCACCAGAACCCAAAAGTTCTAATTCTAAATTTCTTAACAACACACAGCACCATCTCCCCAGTGCATCACAGCTAAAACCACCTTACTGGACTCTGTTTTACCCTGGAGAAGAACGCATACTGACTGAGGACTCTGCTCCATGCCTGGCAAAATATCTGACATTTGAGGACACAGAGATCCAAGCAAGATTGCTACCTGCCCAAAGCGTCTAAGTCCCGGGACACATGCCTGCATCATTTTCTGATATTTTAAAGCAGTGGATTCCTTTCTATGGGCTGTGAAGAGAGGGTCCTCCATGGAATGTGCTGAAGGGGTTCATACATCCTTATGAACCACCAAGCCTTGCATATTGAGAGACTGAATATACAAATGGACAACTGCCAGACCATATATAAAAGCAGAACTTGAACCCAAAACCTGCAGCAGCCTGGCCAGGAAACCAACCCGCTTATCTACAATAATCAGCCTGGAAAGCCAGCTTACTATGAGTCAGACTTGCAGGAAGCCAGAATTGCTATCCCTAGTAACAAACCATGAAGCTAAACGATAACTTCTGTAACAGTTGACCCAAAATGGCTAGGATTTGATTAATAGCTGACAGCCTTCCTGATTTTTGTCCCTGCTTCCAATTTAGGACCAACCAGAGAAGGCGAGATATGCACCCTAATCAATCACATAGGATGCCCCACTTCTCATTAGCCGCCTCCAGCTTCTCCAGGACAACAGCTTCCAATCAGGACCCTCTGAAGCCTTCCCTTTTTCCCATCTGATAAGTTTTCCCACTCCTCTTCCTGCTTTTGAGTCTCTTTCAGAACAATGAGTTGGTGGTTGACTCCCTTGCTATAGCAAGCTCAGAATAAATAGCTTTTGCTTTTCTCATTTGGTTTGTCTTTCTTCATTTCCACAGTATAAATCCAAGAAATAATATGTCTCATTCATACATATACCCTTCTCTTCAAATATTTGTAGCTACTGTTGCGATGTGCAAAACACAAATTCAGTTAGAATGCACAATGCCTATTCTGTGGAATCACTAACACTTTACTTTATGGTACAATGCATCAACCCCCTTGCATTAAAACAAAAAAAGTGCATTTGTAAGTACTAATTTTTAAAAATACTAAGTGTAAAAGCAAGTTACAAACCAGCATTTATATTATTATCCCAAATTGTAAACACAATAACAAATATCATGGTGGCAAAGAAAGCAAGTTCTGGAGCTCGGTTGCTGAGATTTAAACCCTGCTCCACCCCTTGCTTAATTGGACCATGTGCAAGTTTATTTACTGCTCTGTGAGCCTCAGTTTTCTCTTTTGTCAAATGAAATCTAATAATCCTGTATCGGGAATGTGATGTGAGGATTAAAAATAATATAGGCAAAATGTAAAGTGCATGGCAAGTGCTTTGCTCATTGCAATATTAGCTACTAACACTACTGTTATTATACAATATGCAGAAAATGATCCAGAAAATACACAAAAGCAGTTGTCAGTGACAGTTGTCTCAATGGATGTCATAATGAGGGACTCCAACATTCTACATAATACATTTCTGTATTATTTGTATTATTTTTACAAGTATGTTTTAGTTTTATACAGATAAATACAATTTTAAATGGTTAAAGGTGGCCTCATATTTAAAAAGCATATTGGGAGCCACTGTGTTAGATTATGCAGTGCAGACCCAGAGAACCAAAAGGCTATGTGTGGTGGGAATAGTGAGGCAGAACAAGAACTTTCTAGAAAAGCAGAGAAAGGAGAGATCCTGTGGAGCAGAGCTGGGAACGAGGCTGGAGAGGAGAAGGAATAGCTGTCCAGGAGCAGCTATGCATGTAAACTAGACAGACATGAGGCTCTATTTTATTGAGAATTTTCCTTCTCTTATCTCTAAGTGCCCTCTCCCACTACCATCTAGCAGTCAGCTTCATCCCCTGAGAGGACTTAGGGAAATGGAAGGAGGAGAGGAGCTCACTTTGTCTACCTCATAAGAGGAGGACAAGGGAAGCCTTGTCCTGGGAAATGGGTATCTACCTCTTTGCATTTGTTTACTAAGAAGGGCTATTCAAGTGATTTTCCCTAGAATAATGAAAGATGTTTCTAGAAGGTTTGCTTTCTCCCCAACACAAAGAAGCAGCCAGGAATTCCTAAATATCAAGCTTTTTAAAAAAAATTCCATTTCACCAGGCAATCCGCTATGCACGTGAGAACAGCACCTACTTCATATGCTTGTTGTAAGATGTAATCAAGACCACGTACCTAAGCTGTTTACACAGGGGCAGGCACAAGTTAGGCATACCATGAACATTTGTGTCTTAGTCTGTTTTCTGCTGCTATAACAGAATACCTGAGATGGATTAATTTATAAACAATAGAAGTTTATTTGGCTCACCGTTCAGGAGACTGGAAAGTCTAAGAGCATAGTGCCTGCATCTGGTGAAGGCCTTCATGTTGTGTCATCTCATTGCAGAAGGTGGAAGGCAAGAAAGGGCAACAGTGAGCAAGGAAGAGGAGGCCGGACTCGCTTTTATAACAAAGGTACTCTGGAGATAAATTACCCACTCCTGTGATAACAACATTAATACATTCATGAGGGCAGAGCCCTCTGACCTAATGACCTTTTATTAGGCCCCACCTCCCCAAAACTGTTGCATGGGATTAAGTTTCCAACACATGAACTTTGGGGGACACATGCAAACAATAGCAATTTATAAATAAGGATCAAAATTTGTTGAGGACTTAACAGGTGAATCCAAGAGCTACAGTGGGGCTCCAGGCACAATCTTTGCCTTCAAGGGGTGTATTAGTCTGTTCTCATGCTGCTAATAAAGACATACCCAAGACTGAGTAATTTATAAAGAAAAAGAGATTTAATGGACTCACAGTTCCACATGGCTGGGGAGGCCTCACAATCATGGTGGAAGGTGAAGGAGGAGCAAAGACATGTCTCACATGGTGGCAGGCAATAGAACATGTGCAGGGGAACTGCCCTTTATCAAACCATCAGATCTCATGAGACTTATTCACTATCATGAGAACAGCATGGGAAAAACCTGTCCCCGTGATTCAATTACCTCCCACCAGGTCCCTTCCATGACACATGGGGATTATGGGAGCTACAATTTGAGATGAGATTTGGGTGGGGACACAGCCAAACTATATCAAGGGCATACAGATTGAAGGTGGAAAACTCAGGATAAGGCAATGACAGTATAATGAGGAAGACAGAAATGCTCATCAAAACCCTACTGGCTTGGAATCTACTGTCCTAATATTGAAGCTAATGTTCTTCATTTTGCAGCCACTTCTGCTCTTCTCTCTTTATTCTATTTTGCCTTTGTTTAAGCAATGAAGCTTAGAAGGCAGGGTTCATACGTGGGTCAGACTCTTAGGTAAATTTTCCATGTACAACAACACAGGAAACCAAAGCAGGACCTTGGAATCCATTCAGGATTGTGATGATTAATTTTATGTGTCAACTTAGAGGGTGTTTCTAGATGAGATTAACATGTAAGTTGGTGAACTTTGAGTAAAGGAGATTTCTCTTCATAATATGGGTGGGCCTCACCCAATGAGTTGAAGATCTGAATAGAAAAAAGAGACCAATTTCCCTGAGCAGGAAGGAATTCTCCAGAAGACTGCCTTTGAACTTCACTGGCACCACTGGCTCTCTTGAATCTCCAGCCTGTGGGCCCATGCTGCAGAATTGGACTTGCTAGCCTCTAGCCTCCATAATCACATGAGCTAATTTTTTATAATGAAACTCTATATTTATTTATTACTAGAATAAATCTCTATATGTTTATGTAAATCTCTCTTGCTCTCTCTCTCTCTCTCTATATATATATATACACACACATATACATATATATTTACAGAAGTCAATAACTGTGGCCCACAGGCCAAATCTGGCCTGCCGCATGCTTTTGTAAATAAAGTTTTATTGGTAGGGTACACAACAAAGCACATTTATTTACATATTTTCTATGGATATTTTTGAGTTATAACAACAGCTGAGTATTTGTGATATATGGCCTGCAAAGCCCTAGCAAGCCTAAAATACCTATATGAGTGTATGTGTATATATATAAAATATAGATGTATATATGAAATGTCTACATATTATTTGTACATTGTGTGTTGAATAATAGCCTAAAATACTTATGTGTGTATATATATATAAAATATATATGTATGTATGAAATAATGTATAAATATATTTATACACTGTGTGTATATATATATACATGAAAGAGAAAGAGAGGGATTTACATATATATTTATGTGTGTGTATATATATGTGTGTGTGTGTGTATATATATATATACACACGTATATATACACACACACACACACATATCCGTTATTAGTTTTCTTTCTCTGGAGAGCCCTGATGAATACAGGTATTTTTCTGTCTGCTCTCTTCAGCCATCACATTGTCATCTGGAAAAGGCTGCCACATAAGCAACTTTCTCCTTCACTTCCAACTTGCTAAAAAGTCAGTATTGAAAAATCACGTGCACACTATCTAATGGCTTAGTCCACTACACTGCATCCAATAAATGAACTATTAGGCAGCCAATACAATAATAATTATGAAGGCTGTGTGGAAACATAAGGATATTTTAAAATTTAATGTGAGATGAAAGAAAGCAGGAAGAATGGCAAATATAGGCATAACTGTGTGAAATGTGTATTGTGTGGATAGATTAGACAGGAATAAAACAAAATGGAAATAGTCCCATTGAGATGACAAAATGACTTATTTATTTAACAAGTATATGTTGAGTGTTGTCTGCTACATGCCAGGCACAGTTCTAAGCCTTCAACTTTCTGTCTCTATGGATTTGCCTCCTCCTGACATTGCATAGAAATAGAATAATAAAAGCCAGGAGCAGTGGCTCCCAGCACTTTGGGAGGCCGAGCGAAGATATGTGAAGAAACAATTGTGAGATTTTTTTTCTCTTTAAAAACTTGCCTAATACCAGCTAGGATAGTCATAATCTTAAAAATGGACAATTATAAGTGCTAATGAGAATGTAGAGAAATTGGAACTCTCAGACATTACTGGTAGGAATAAAAATGGTACAGTCTCTTTGGAAAATAACTCAGCAACTCCTCAAAGGGTTAAGCCTAGAGTTACTATATGATCCAGCAATTCCAATTCCAGGTATATACCCAAGAAAATTAAAAACATATGTCCACACAAAAATTTATACACGAATGGTCATAGCAGTAGTATTTATAATAGCCAAACATATCCATCAACTGATGAATGAATAAACAAAGTGTTATACCATACAATAGGATATTATTCAACCATAAAAAGGAATAAGGTACTAACCCAGGCTACAACATGGATAAACCTTGAAAACATTATGCTAAGTGAGAGGAAAAGGCCAAATATTCCCTCCCTTCCTTCCTTCTGTCCGTCCTTCCTTCCTTCCTTCCCTCCCTCCCTCCTTTTCTTTTCTTTTCTTTCTTTCTTTCTCTTTCTTTCTCCCTTCCCTTCCCTTCCCCTCCCTCCTTTCTTTCTCTTTCTTTCTTTCTCTCTCTCTCTTTCTTTCTTTCTTTCCTTCTTTCTTTCTTTCTTTCTTTTTCTTTCTTTCTCTCTCCCCCCACCCCTTCTTTGTTCTTTCACAGGGTCTCAATCCCCCAGGCTAGAGTGCAGTGGTGTAGTCTCGGCACACTGCAGCCTTGACCTCCCAGGCCCAAGTGATCCTCCCACTTCAGCCTCCCGAGTGGCTGGGACCACAGGTGTGCACCACCACACCCGGCTAATTTTTTTGTATTTTTTGTAGAGCTGGGGTTTGGCATGTTGCCCAAGCTGGTCTTGAACTCCTAAGCTCAAGCAATCCACCTGCCTTAGATTCCTGAAGTGTTGGGAACCACTGCTCCCAGCCTCTATTATTCTATTTCTATGCAATGTCCAGAGTAGGATTCATAGTGGCCAGGAGCTGGGGAAGGGAGGAGGAGAGACTAGGGAGTGCCTGCTAAAGGGCATGGGGTTCTTCTTGGAGGTGATGAAAATATTCTGGAATTAGTGGTGATACTTGTACAACTCTGTGGCTAATTGTACACTGTGAAAGGGTGAATTTTATGGTAGTGAATCATATGACAATAAAGCTGTTATTAAAAATGGCCTAATGGTGTTGTTATGTTGCTTTTACAAATAAAATGTGCAATTAATGTTTTTTTTAAAAATAGCCTGCCTGTTTATTAAGAAGTTTATGTCTGGTTCTTCAATAACAGTGACATGGCCTCAACTTACTTCAGCCAAATTCTAAGGAAACCATCCAGGCAGGTTCCCGGTGTGGGCCAGGAACAATCAAAAGAAGAGGGACAACAGCTTTATTAGTTTGTTCTGCACTGTTATAAACACCTGAGGCTGGGTAATTTATAAAGAAAAGAGGTTTCATTTGTGCACAGTTCTGCAGGCTGTACAGGAAGTATGGCGGCATCTACTTCTGAGGAGGCCTCAGGGAGCTTCCAATCATGGCAGAAGGCAAAGGGGAAGCCAGCACCTCACATGGCGAGACCAGGAGGAAGGTGGGTGGGAGGTACCACACACTTTTAAACAACCAGATCTCATGAGAAGTCACTCACTGTCATGAGAACAGCACCAAGGGGGAGATCCACCCCCATGATCCAATCATCTCCCACCAGGCCCCACCTCCATCCAACACTGGGGATTCCAATTCAAAGTGAGTTTTGGGGAGGAACACAGATCCAAACCACAGCACCAGCTATCACTCCCAAGCCAGGATTTCAGAACCATGTAAACCTTTGATTACTTAGGTCAACCCTGAACAGCTTCACACAGAGGGCACAAGTTTAGGAACTGAATGATTAATACACCCTCACAGTAAACTGGGCCTGAGATTTAACAATAAAAACAACAACAACAAAGACTGCTAGTTTTAGAATATTTGGTCACCACAGTGACCCTGTAAGATAGGTTCTGTCATTAGCCTAATTTAACAGGGAGAAGAACTGAGGCCAGGAAAAAGCCAAGTAATTTGCTTAAGGTAGCAAAATACCCTCGTTGCCATCTGCCTCTGTAAACCCTTGTTCCGCTTGGCCATGATACAGGTGATACTAATGTGTGTGTTGCAGTAGCTCATTGGTTTTCTATTTTACTCTGTGGGTCATAGTCCCATGCAGTTGGTTGTGTTTTGAATAGGTCTCCAGCAGCCTGAGGAAAGAGGCTAGGTCAGAACCCAGGAGGCTGGGTCCCAGCCCAGATTCTGCCAGCAAATGCACATCTAGCTCTCAGATGAGCTCCTTTTAAGTGTTGCCATCATACACAGCTCTGCTCATTCTCAGCGCATTTGTCATTACTTGCTCCAGGCTGGCCTTCTCAGCCCGTCTGGCCTGCACTGATAATAATGACAACAGCCACCACAACTAGAACTCACAGAATGGCACTCTGTTCTGAGTGTTCCATGTGCATTATCTCATGCAAGCCTCACTCTGACCCCACAAGGGGGATGCTATTAGTATTCGTTTTTTGCAGGTGGGGAAACTGAGGTATGACACGGGTAAGTAACTTGGCCAACATCATCATGCAGATGGTATGATGGAACCAGGATTCTCCAGAGGCAATTTGATGCCAGGTCCAGAATGTGGAGGCTCATGGCTATCACTCCACCTCCTGCAATGTCAACTGTATATGGGCAGAGGTATGGCTGCCTGATCACCACCGAATGCCCAGCAATTACCTACCTCAAGGCCTACTACATGACACAGGCCTAACAGGTATTATGGAATGACTGAATGAATGAATGAATGGCTTCTATCTAATCTGCACAGGGTCTAACATAACCTCCCATACACACTGGAAGTTAATACTATTTAGTCTCCCTGATTGATTTACTCTGCTTTCTCCCTGGGCCATGGTTATTGTCAACAACCAAAGAGAAAGGCTTCACTATACACAAATAGTCATTCGTTTACTCTGCCCCATCAGGCTTTTGTTCATATATTCCTGATGCCCAATTGTTTCTTTTGTGAGGTTTGGATGCCCTGTTGAATGAAAAGGAACATTTACACAGGGTACAGTGGCTCATACCTGTAATCCCAGCACTTTGGGAGGCCGAGGTGGGAGGATCGCTTGAGCCCCGGTGTTCAAGACCAGCCTGGGCAACGTGGTGAAAACCCTGTCTCTACAAAATATGGAAAAAATTAGCTGGACATGGTGGCACTTGCCTGGAGTCCCAGCTACATAGGAGGCTAAGGTGGGAGGATCACTTGAGCCCATGAAGTCAAGGTTGCAGTGACCCAGTGACACATATTTGTGCCACCATACACCAGCCTGATGACAGAGCAAGCCCTTGTCTCAAAAAAAAAAAAAAAAAGCAAAACATTTACTTCACCAGATGCTAGGGGAAAAGAGGGATCATTTGCTTGTTGCCCACCCAGATCTATGCCACAATTTGCTCTTCTTTCTCTTTGAGGGGGTTGTTTTTTATTAATATACTCAATCAGTGGCCCTGCCACAAATGCTTCCAAAGAGCCATCACCTGCAGGTCCCCTTGCTCTCTCTCTGGAGCTTGCCCACTTCTTCTCCTTGACACCATTTACGGGAAGCAGTGCCGCGTTTACAGCCGTGTGGACCGCCGCTCTATGGAACCCAGCTCCCACACTGGATGCCATGGGGTCCTGTTCGTTGCTGGCAGCTTTTTTTGGGTTGTTCATTTCCACTGCATAGCACTAATAGCTTTTTCAGACCTCTCCTGGGATGTGGACTATTTTGTATTTGTAAGACACCTTTATGGAAATGGCCTTCAGGTTTAAAGTGTCATGTGACCACTTGTTCAGTTGGAGATGACCGTGCCAAGGCCTCATTCATCGGAAAGTGAAAGTGCGTGGCCAGTAAGTGTGACATTGAGAATGTCCTTGTGGCACTGGATGTCTCTGCAGGACTCAAGTGAGGCTGGTTGTATGAAATAATGTCAGGGAAAAAAATAGGGTTTTTTTTTTTTTTTTACTGATTCTAATGATTGTTCTGCTAGCACTTTAAAGTCGAGTGAAAGAATACAAAGGAAGTTCAATTGTGTGGGGACAGGCTAAGAAAAGAGGAAAGAAAGGAAGTGTTAAGTTTGAAAGCTGGGAGGTTTTGCCCTTCCAAAGCAGTGGCATGGGATCCACCCAAATGCCAAGTTCTCATCCTCATCGTCAGGGTAGCAGGCAAAAAGGGGTTTCCAGAACCATCATTTGAACCCTCACTGTGTGCCGGCCACCCTTTCACTGTCTAATTCTTATAACAGTGCTATGAGAAAGTGATGATCGACTTATTCTGTAGTTTGAAAAACTGACTCTCTTGGCCAGGCACGGTGGCTCACGCCTGTAATCCCAGCACTTTGGGAGGCCAAGGTGGGTGGATCACGAGGTCAGGAGATCGAGACCATCCTGGCTAACACGGTGAAACCCCGTCTCTACTAAAAATACAAAAAATTAGCCGGGCGTGGTGGCAGGCGCCTGTAGTCCCAGCTACTCTGGAGGCTGAGGCAGGAGAATGGCATGAACCCGGGAGGTGGAGCTTGCAGTGAGCCGAGATCGCACCACTGCACTCCAGCCTGGGTGACAGAGCGAGACTCCGTCTCAAAAAAAAAAAAAAGAAAAGAAAAACTGACTCTCAGGGAAATGACATGACTTGGCCAATGCCACACTGCCCAGAGACTGAGTCATTATTTAAACTTAGGGTTGTCTGACACTAGAGTCAGGCTTTCCCCTTTCTGCCACCCTCGTGCTGGCAACAGACGGCAATCACATCAGTGACCACGGCAAGAAGGACCTGTTCCGTGTCCTCACTCTGGTAAGCGCTGCTCTTTTGTCACTTAGGAGATTCTCCCAGCTGCTCTTCCTTGGTGTCCAGTAAGTAAAACTGACAAGAAACAGAAGAATCTCTTGCAGCAAACTGAATTCTCTATGACATACAAACTTGAAGAAGGATGCCTCCAAAGATAGAGTAGCTGATGGAAGACACTATAAAAAGAAAGTCCCCTGCAGGGAGGAAGAAAGAGGCCGGAAGGAACTGGCCAGAGACGTGAATCACCCTGGGTGCTTAACCACGAAAAGCCTGAGGAGGCCCCTGTGTTTGTTTCCATGGTTCCCTACCCACCCGGCAGAACTCATTTCCTCTGTAGCTCCCCCTGATGCTTTGAGCGTTCCTCTCACTGCTCTGATATTTGTTGAGTGTTTCCACGCGATGGTATATAGTTAAGATTACGTTCTCATGCCAATAATAACACAAACATATGCAGCGGCTTAAACAAGACAAGGTTCATTTTTCTCTCATGTAAGGTCTACAGGTTGGCCATGCAGGAAAAGCATGGCGGCTCGTTGGTGTTGTCAGGGACTCTGGCTCCTACTTTCTGCTCTCCTTTCCTTGCTCGCGGTTTCTTTATTCAAAGTTGCCTCATGGCCTGAGATGGTTCCTGGAGCCCTTCATAGGTTGGAAGAAGGAGGAAAAACAGAAGGGAGGAAAGGGGCCTTTCCCAAATGAATCACCTGCTTTTAAACAGCCTTCCAAGGAGTCCCTAATAATGCTTCTCCCTGTTTCTCATTGGCTAGAATTTATTCACATGTCCATATTTGGCTGGAAAATATAACTGTATTTTGGAGATTGTTGGGCAGCAATGTGCACGTCTAAAATTTTATGGGGACATACTGATGGAAGAATGGTTATTTTAATAGACAAAAGTCAGCAAACTGGGACCCACAGGCCAAATCTGGCCCACCGCCTGCTTTTGTAAATAAAGTTTTATTGGTACACAGCCAAACTCATTCATTTTCATATTTTCTATGGATATTTTTGTGTTACAACAACAATTAAATATTTACGATGATAGATGGCTTGCAAAGCCTAGAATATTTATTATCTAACACTTCACAGCAAGTTTGCTGACTCCTAGAATAGACAAACAGCAAATAGTAATTTGTGGCAAATACCCCACCACCAGGCACTGGGCTGGGCACAAAGGTTCATGGCTGTGGGTTCCATTCTTAGGTGGCTGACAGTCCAGGGGATGAGACAGCCAAGTCAAATTCTAACTACAATATTGTATGATGAGTGGAACTGTTCCATTCTGTTTAGTGTGTTATGGGACCACAGAGGACACCTAAAACAGACTGTAGAGAGGGAGGGTAGGCAAGCTTTCTAGATGAGCTTAAAGGATGAGAAGTTAGAAAAGAGAAGAGCAAAAAGAATTCCAAGCAGAGGAGAAAGCATGTACCAAGATTGGAGGTGTGAAATGGCAGTCATTATGCGTTCATCCCACTGTGTGTCATAGCAGCCCACGAACCTGTCTCCTCGAGAGACCACACATCTTTGCCTCCCCCAGGCCTGGTACCAATGTGTGCAGGGCCTTTTCCTTGCAGGGGCTCCAAACACTTGTCAGCTGCTTACATTGACATTATCTGCAATCCTGTTACAGTAACGCCTATGGGTACCGATCCACTGACCCAGAATTTAGAGTGGGTGGGGATAGAGAGGAGAGACACTGAGTTCCAATTCCAAGCTTAATTATCAACAGATAAAAGCAAGGGCTTTGGATGAAAATCTCAACCACTGCTACTTCCTACCTTGCATAAGCTTGGACAAGTTGCTTAACTTTTCTAAGTTTCATTTTTCTTCATCTATAGAAGTGAAGGTTGTGTCACGAGCACGTATAAGCTTTCTCAATCTCCATGCTATTGGCATTGGGGGCTGGATAATTCTTTGCTGTGGAGGGCTGTCCTGTGCATTGCAGGATGTTCAGCAGCATTCAAGGCCTCTATTCACTAGATGCCAGTAGCAGCCCTGGAGCTATGACAATCAAAACTGTCTCCAGACATTGCCAAATGTCCTTGGGGGAGCAAAATCACCCCTGCTTGAGAACTGATCAGCTATTAGTAGAATTAAATGAGATAATGTGTTATATCTGTGTTTAGTAAGTGTGAAAACTATTTTTATTGTCTTCATTAGTACTCAGAAAATATTTGAAAGGACAAATGAACTCGTGGAAGAAGAATGAAAACCTCACAGAAACTATTTCTGGTTTAGGCTGGCAAACACAGGAAAGGAATTCTTAGCTGTGATAAACAAAATTTGCTGTTAAACCCACCTGTTGCAAATCCACATTATGTTAGGAATGTTGGCTGAATTACTTTCAAATGAGCTGCAGGGGACATCTGTTATATTTTTATTTTTTATTTTTTTGAGATGGAGTTTTGCTCTTGTTGCCCAGGCTGGAGAGCAATGGCACAATCCTGGCTCACTGCAACCTCCACCTCCCGGGTTGAAGCGATTCTCCTACCTCAGCCTCCTTGAGTAGCTGGAACTACAGGTGTGTGCCACCACGCCTGGCTAACTTTTGCATTTTTAGTAGAGATGGGGTTTCTCCATGTTGGTCCGGCTGGTCTCGAACTCCCAACCTCAGGTGATCTGCCCCCCTCGGCCTCCCAAAGTGCTGGGATTACAGGTGTGAGCCACCATGCCCGGCTGGACATCTGTTATTTTGTTGCCTATTTCTACCTTGCTTGATTTAGGTTTGGGGAAAACACCTACCCCCACTTTCAGCCACGTGCTTTGCGTGAAGCTGAACTCTACATTGTTGGTTCCAGTGGTGAATCATTGGAGTAAGGTCCAAGTCACCCGGGGAAGCCCTTTCTCCGGCTCACAGTGGTTAGTCAGAGAGAGGGAACAGGCTTGAGCCAAGGCCCAGTCAGAAAACCCAAGGGGGTTTTCTTGGTTAACATGAAAATGGAGCTACTCTTTCCCATTGGACTTGAACGTGAGAGGTCTTAAGATCTAGACTGCACCTGGAAAGTGAGGTCATGTCTGAGAATAAGGCCGACACATGAAGGAGGACAGAATTGAGCAGAGACATGGAAAAAAACTGAATTCTGGTGATTTTGTCTGCATTCTTGCAGTCAACTATGCCTGAAGCCCACCTTACTCCCTAACTGTTCATGTTCTTCAGCTGATACGTTTTATTTTCGCTTAAGTTAGTTTGGGCTGGTTTTCCTGTCTCTTGAAACCAGAAGACCACGATACTTGATCCTGATGACATCAAGAGTAAAACACTTCATGGCTATCTTCACACATTTCTAAAAATAGACTTTGGATCAGTTGGGATGCTTTGGGTGACAATGGAAAAACCTAACTCCAAATGGCTAAAGCAATAAATGAATTCATTAGCTCATTCTTGAAAAAGTCCAAAGTAGTGTAGGCCTCAGGCCTGGGTTCCAGATCTATTCCAGATCAAAGTAGTGTAGGCCTCGGGCCTGGGTTCCAGATCTATTTCTCTGTAGCTTTTTTGGCCAAACTGTTCTCACTGTTTTGCCTTTGCCTTTAGCCTGGCTTCCCTGGTAGCACGAATGTGGTAGTGGTTCCAGACCACATGGGAATGTGCCACCCAGGAAAGGAAGAGGAAGAAGACTCTTCTTAACTGAAAACCATCAAGCACACGTCCCGGCCTTCACTTTGGTTAGAAGAGCTTAGATCACATGTCATCCTTACACCAAGGCAAGCAGGAGGGGGTCTCCCTGGTTTGTAGCCAGGGCCCAAAGCTGGACCTCGGGATTGGATCTGTGCCAACCCAAGCTGGGAGCTGCATCATGGTGGGGAAGGGCATGGGCACTGGGAAGCATGCTCACTGCTCACTTTAAAACAAGAAAATTAGAGTAAATGTCAACTGAAATGTCACCTTTAGTGACACCTTTCAGTCTCTTCCATTGCATATCAGCACTCCTTCTTCTGGGCTCGTTCAGGATTTGCTTGTTTATATAAAAGCAATTATATCACAGTTGCCAGAGTTATATTTTTGTTTAACATCTATTCTCTTTACTAGACAATCTGGGCAGAGCCCAAGTCCAACATCTTTTATTTCCTTTAGTATAGCCTCGTACTCAGTAGGGGCTCACTCTTTCTCTCCATTTTTTTATCCAATAAACTTTGTTCCCCCACAAAGCAAGGACAGAGTTTCAAGCCCAGCTGACCGAAGAGTCTAAATAGAGTGTCTGAACTGTATTTTCCTGACCAAAACTTGACTGTCTTCTCCAAACTTACTGGCTATGTGATCCAGGACAAGTTACTTACCTCTCTAAACCTCAGTTTCCTCAATTATAGAATGGGGATAACAGTACTATTCACCTTATAGAGTTGTTCAGAAAAGTAAGTGAAATAATGTCTATAAAAGTGCTTAGCACAGGGCTAACTCATGGGAAGTGCTTACCAATGTTAGCAATGGCTCTTTTTTTTTGTCATTGGGTGTGTGTTTGGGCATGTTGGACGAATCTACCAAGGCTGCAATTTCTTTATCTGTGAATGACAGAAAACAATCTCTACTTCATGAGGCTGGTGTGAAGAACAAAAAGGAAGATCTTGGCATACAGTAGGTGTCAACTAAATGTTAACTCCAATTCACTTTCCCCATGCCCATCCCAGCATGGAATAAGAGGGAGACATCCCTTTCATTCCTTCTGTCCCTCCCACAGATGGAAAAGGAGTTTGAGAACCTAAAGGTTTGTTTTATAAATAAGGATGAAGGATCCCTTATTCGAAATGCTTGGGACCAAAAGTTTTTCAGATTTTAGATTTTAGAATATTTGCATATACATAATGAGATATCTTGGGGATGGGACCCAAGTCTAAACATGAAATTCATTTCTATTTCATATATACCTTATACACAAAGCCTGAAGGTAAATTTATACAATAATAATTCTGTGCATGAAACAAAGTTTGTGTACACAGAACCATCAGAAAGCAAAGATGTCACTGTCTCAGCCACCCACATGGACAATCTGTGGTTGTTTGTCATCACCACCATTCCTGACTCTGAATTTATATGCTACTGAGAAACAATCATTTTCTCATATTTACTCATACATGAAGACCTAGCAATACAAAATGGACATACTATTAATACAGTAAAAAATCATGTGTTCAGGGTAAAGAAGGAGCACAGTGCATCACCCGAATACCTGGATCAGCTGCTAAACAACAGCAGCAACAAACAGCGGCTGGCTTTTAGTCTCCACCTGCGATGCTGTGTTTTGACTAAAAGGTTACTGTACACTGTATTTTATTTTATTTTTTTGTAGTGAGAAGAAACATCAGAAGCACTTGAGGGACCAAAAGTGGGTCCTCCAGGGAGGAGGAGGCATTCTGTTGGATGTTTTAAAAAATCTTTCCTCCAGAGTCATCTGCCTCATCAACAAAAGTTTTGTCTTAGAAGTCTTCTTTGCATCGTGGGGAACCTGCCACTGGAGGGTCCAGCCTGCACACGTAGCATTTATTACCCTTTGTGGGTAAGCTCGGAAAAGATACATTACAGTTGGGAGGGTCTCTTTTCCCTTGGGGATGCTGATAAACTGTCATGCTTCTGTTTTAACTGTGACCATCACGTGAGGTCAGGTGTAAAATTTTCCTCTGTGGCATCATGTCCAAAAGGAGACTCAAACAATTTCAGATTTTGGATTTCAGATTTTGCATTAGGAATGCTCAAACTGTATTTAGAAATCAGGGGCAAAGAAACCCTTCCCTAGGCTTAGAGTGATATTGTGGTTGAGATCTGATAGTTGCAGACCATGCGATCCAGTTCTGTTGTTCTTTTTCCGACCACTGTCAACCACATTGGGCTTTCAGACAAACCTGCAGACAGTGAGGTTGAAACTTGGGTTGGAACAGAAGAGCAATATTTACGTGAGCAGCTGCAAAGTGTTCTCATTTACGTCTGTGAAAGACAATGCTGGCCAAGGCAGGGGAACTCTTGCATTTTTTGTTAAGTTACTGACTTTTTTCCCGTTTGGATGTTTCCAGTTACCTTAGTGGACTTGTTTGTCCTGAGTCCCAGGACATTGTTTAAAATGCCAATTGGCTCAGGTGGAAGCTACTAGACTAAAACAGCTTTACAGCATGAAAAATCTTTTGGATTTCAGACAGTGATTTATGCATTGGTGGCTGTGATGGGGGGCAGAAGGAGTTCAGCTATCTCTAGCCCATTATTCATTTCTGTATCACAACCCTCTCACATTACTTGATGTAGTGTCAGGGCTTAGCAGATAGTTGAGGAGTGCATGAAGGGTGGAGGAATCACTACTAAATAGGCCAAAGCACAAATTCCAACCAATCATGTTTATAGCTTATTGATGACAGAATTTCAAGGCTGGCCAGAGACTTGTTTTGACATTTACTGACTTGTACTTTCAGAAAGATCAAGAGGAGCCAGGCGTAGTGGCTCACGCCTGTAATCCTAGCACTTTGGGAGGCCGAGGTGGGTGGATCACCTTAGATCAGGAATTCCAGCCCAGCCTGGTCAACATGTTGAAACCCCATCCCTACTAAAAATACAAAAATTAACTGTGCATGGTAGTAGGTGCCTCTAATCCTAGCTACTTGGGAGGCCAAGGCAAGAGAATGGCTTGAGCCCGAGAAGCGTTGGTTGCAGTAAGCCGAGATCGCACCAGTATACTCCAGCCTGGGTGACAGAGCAAGACTCCATCTCAAAAAAACAAAGACCAAGGGAGAATCTGTTAGGGCCAGTTGGCCTTGATTTTCAGTTAGTATAATGAGTGGTGTGAGCCCAGGCAAAGTGACCATATCCCTGAGTGTGTAATTGGTGAGTGTCCAGGGCCTGCCAGTTCGGCTTGGGGAAGGGGGGCAGAAAGTTCCTGCTGCTAAGCCCCTCTGGAAGGTCATTACGTTCAGGTTAGGGATCATGATGTTATTCTCTATTTTTCCTGTCACCTCACTCTTATCAAGACTTCTGTGTGCGGTAACACATGGGAACACGGGCTTAGAGAAGTTGGATCTGGAAGGGGCCCGTGTTTATCCATTGGGCCTGCCAACCATAGGCATCAGAATTATCTGACATACTGGCTCAAAATACAGACTCTTGATTCCAACTCGACCTGCTCAGTTGGCTTCTCTGAACCAAGTTATTCCTCAAATTATTCTTACGTACACTAAAATTCGATATCCACTCTTTTCATCCAGCTTATTTATTTTATATAGGAAGAAAATGAAACCCAGAGAAGTAAAGTGACTTCCCTAACATCACACAGCTAGTTTGCAAGAGGAGATGATTCCACTGTGCTGTCAGGAGTGCTGAATTCTCTTTTATGTGTTGTTGTAAAGTGTTTTCATCTGTATTCTCCCATTTGGTTTTCTCAACCACTCTTTACATGAGAAAAAATACATTATTTGTTTTCATGTCATGAAGAAAAGCAGTTTTTATTTCTATTTCTGTGTTAGCAGCCAGACATGACCTTCTCAAGAAAGTTACCACTGGCCCATCTAGCACCTTTGTGCAAATTAGTAGAAGGCACTTTTTCTTCCAGGAAAATAATAGTCTGTCCCATGTGACCAGCACGCGGGCTGGATGTCAGCCCCTCCTCTCATTCTTGGTTGAATGGGCTTGGGCAGTTTCCAACCTGTACAACTATGCATGACAACCTTGCTCTTAAGGATGAAGATCGTGTCTTGTACTTTGGTTTTATTTCCCAGTGCCTAGCCCAGAGCTAGCCTTATACATGTTCAAGAAAGGTGGTTGAAATAAATTGCCCAAGGCTACCTGATTTATCAGTAGCAGGACTGGGAACCTCTGATTCTAAGGCATGGCTCCCAGACACCTTACACAGGAGACAGCAAACTGAAATTTGGAATGGTGTCTATACTCCATCTATTGGGAAATTGACCAGTATAATTTATTTTTATTTATTTATTTATTTATTTATTCATTTTTGAGACAGGTTCTCACTCTGTCACCCAGGCTGGAGGGCAGTGGCATGATCTCAACTCACTGCAATCTCTGCCTACTGAGTTCAAGCCATTCTCCTGCCTCATGCCCAGGCACCTGCCACCATGCCCAGCTGATTTTTGTATTTTTTTAGTAGGGACGGGGTTTCACCACATTGGCCAGGCTGATCTAGAACTCCTGACCTCAGGTGATCCACCGGCCTTGGCCTCCCAAAGTGCTGGGATTACAGGTGTGAGCCACCATGTCCAGCCAAGACCAGTATAATTTAGTTCTCCAGAAATAAATTACTTTGGAGTGACCCCTGAAAACCAGTCTTCAAAGTCAAGGCTGGATTTGTGGAAATTCCCAACCCCGATGTCAGCACCAAGAAATGTAGCTGAGAATAGCCTGATTCCCCCAACCTCCTTCAACAATTCAAATTTTATCCTCTGCATTTGGCAGAAGTTAAATAACAGTTTTCAGTTGCAGAGCAAAAAGTTCACTATCAACCCATTTCTGCAACCCCTTGAAAGTTATAAACACCTGAACACTGGCAGTCCCACCTGGCCCATAATCATGGTAGTAGCACTTTGGCCTAGTAATAAACATCCAACTCTTAGCCTTTTTATTACACTGCTCTTTCAAAGAAGCATTTAGCTAATGTTATCAGAGAGAGGGGTCTGTTTCCCCTCAGAATGCCTCTGAGGAGTAACTTTTTATTGCCCAGGGGTGGAACATTCTCAGCTTCAGCTGTAAATAATAGAGTTGCCAACTTTTATTGTGCTCTTTGCAGGGACCAGGCCACAGGCTCAGGGCTCAGGGCTTTCCTGATTCTCTCATTTCATCCCCACAGTCACCCTATGAAGTAGGTGTTACTATTCTCATTTTACAGATAAGGAAACTGAATCAGAGCTGTTAAGTAACTTGCCCAAGATTACATAACTAGTAAGTGGCAAAGCCAGGACTCGAACTCACACCCCAGGGTATCTGACTACTAACCTGTTGTATTAGTCCATTCTCATGCAACTAATGAAGACATACTCGAGACTGGGTAATGTATAAAGGAGAGAGGTTTAATTGACTTACAGTTCCACATGGCTGGGGAGGCCTCACAATCATGGTGGAAGGTGAAACGAATGTCTTACATGGTGGCAGGCAAGAGGGCATGTGTAGGGGAACTCCCCTTTATAAAACCATCAGATCTCTTGAGACTTATTCATTATCATGTGAACAGCATGGGAAGAACCTGCCTCCATGATTCTATTACCTCCTACCTGGTACCTCCCACAACACATGGGGATTATACAATTCAAAGTGAGATTTGGGTGGGGACACAGAGCCAAACCATATCACCCGTGTTGCTAACTCTCACACAATACTCCCTTAGCCTTGTGTGATGAGCTCTGGACTAGGTGCTGGGCACAAAGACCTGGGGACCGAGCCTCGTCTTTTTTGTGGGTGTTTATGCTTTTCTATGTTCAGAGTGCTTACTGTGTACTCAACACCATGCCCAACAGTTTTCATTGATTTATATGCATTTTCTAATTTAATCCTTAAAGCAAACCTATGAAGAAGTACTATTGCCCCCACTGTCTTTGTGAGAAGGTCAAGCTACTCACTCAAGGAGAAGGTAGGATTCCAAGGGCAGGTTTGCATGACTCTGAAGCTTGTTCTCACCCAGTGGACCACCCTTACTGGAATCTAGCAGTGTAGACAGAAATGCAGATTCCTGGGTCAAACCCTGGACCTACTGAATCACAGTCTCTGGCAGTGGGGCCAGGAAATCTGCTTTTCTGCCAAATATCCCAGATGGGCGCAGTGTGCCTTATGTTTAGAACTCACTTCTCTATCTTGATGCTGGCAATGTAGACATTCCATGTTTTGAAAATTCATGGATTGTACATTTCTGATTTATGTACTTTCCTTTATCAATCTTATATCGTAAAAAGTTTGCTTAAAAAGTCCCCTCCCATGTAGGACACAGTCTCTTCACTATGAACACTTTGCTTCTTTGCTAGTCTATCTCACACGTCATCACACTGTTAAATTTCCAACTGTAATTCGCATGGGACACCACGGCGCACGGGGCCTGAAAAACCAGGCTAGAGAATGTCCTGGAATCACCTCCTTCCTACCTTAACGCAATCACACAAAGGTTACCGGCAGTTCTCATTTTCTTTTCTCCAGATAATTCCTCCAAAATAGATTACCCAAGTGCCTCACTCTGAAAACATCCATCGTGTTCTCTCAACCCTGAAACCCAAATCAGTACAAAACGGTCCCTTGGGGCCATCCCTCTTGACTAATTCTCAAAGTTTCCACCACCAAGTTGTGGGGTGGTACCGGGAACTTCTCCTTTTGGGCTTATTTGGCCCATGAATCACTCTTTGACTAACCTCGTCAGCTGTTGTTTTCCCCTCAACACTTGGTGAGGGTTTTTCCTCCTCTTCCACCTTCCTTGTCTTCTTTTGGAACCTCTGTAGAACCTTACAACAGAAATATCTCTTAATCTTCAACCTCTATTGATTCGTCCACTCATTTATTCTTTCACTTACTTATTTACAGGCATTTATTAAGCATCCACATGTACCAGGAACTCTGCTAGGGGCAAGAATTTAGAAAATAAACAAGAATGTGGGCCCTTTCCTCATGGAACACAAAGTGTTTCCAAGTCACTTTTGACAAATACTTCTGGAGCTGACTCTTTTAATAATAATGGTCTTGCTGTTGATGATATTTTTGAGCCTTTTCTTCATGGCAGAACCTCTAATAGTTACTTTAGATGTATTGCTTAATATCTTCAACAACTTCATGAGGTAGGTACCACTATTGTCTCCAAATAATACAGATGAGGGAATCGAGGCCCAGAGAAGTCATATCATTTTCCCAAGATCACACAGTTCATAAGGGCTGAATTCTAGAGCTAATCTGGAGTCTGACCCTAGAGACAGGCCTTTTTAGTTACACAGGCTCTCTGAGCCCTACAAACCATCCAATGAGAAGTGTCAGAAGTGCAAGGAAAATAGGCAAAAGAGAGAGGAAGAAAGATGTTAAACAAGACTCTGGTGAGAACATAATTTTACCCTGGTTGACTCTGGATATAAGGGCATCTGAAAAGTACATTGGCTATAAAAGTGTGTTTCCAGCTGTCCTGGAGCCATCCTTTCTAAAAGATAACATGTTCCCCAAACCATAGAACCATAAAATCTCAGTGTTGGGCAGGATCTTGATGTGGTATAATCCAAATCCCACTAGATGCTGAATCTCTTTACGGTCTCTGAAACCTGTCAGCCCATGGCTTCCATTTATCTGCATAAGTTCTGAATTGTGGGAAAGTAATGGCAAAAACTGCAATTACTTTTGCACCAACCTAATAGCTTGATAGTGGTAATCATTTCCCAATGTATATGTGGGATATGATGAGGTTTCTCTTCAAATAATCTAATCAATCTTTTACTCTTTAATTCATAATAACGCTCCCCCACTTTTTTTCCTTTTTCTCCATTTTTTTTCCTTTTTGCCTTTGTTAGATGCCCAGGCACGCCACAGGACCAGGCGTTATCAGTACCAGCTCACATTCCTTTCCTTATTTAAAAAGAAGACTAACTTTCTAGCTCATTACACACACCCCTTCCCCTTCCTCTCCACTTTCTTCTACGTGCCCACCTTACCTAAAAAAATTCAAATGTTTAGCCAACCAGGATTAGTTTAAATTATACAACCCGACCCCGGCCAATGGGGAAAGGGTACAGAGGCAAGACTTGCGTCAAAAATAAAGTCTCTCGTGACCTTTGTTCAGGTGTGCTCTTGTGGCGACTAGCCAAGGAGGCACCCCTCTGCCCAAAAATAAAATTGCTAAAAATCCTTTGTTCAAGTGCTCAATTTCCTTAAAATTTTTAGCGTTATTCCTAACATATACATATTTCAAAAATCACATTCTACAACTTGAATATATACAGTTTTTGCTGTTGAGATTTCAGTAAAGCTAGGAACAAATGTTATGCTCTTTGGGAGTTCTCACGTTCTTTGATTCATATGTCCATACCTGAGTCAAATTCACTTGTTTATCAGTTAAATCACAAAATACTATGTCATGGATCTTCCAAGTCCTCAGAAATACCACAAGTGGCAGGGGCTTCAATTCACACAGGCCAACAGTTGTCTCCTTCAAGGATCTCAGGCGCAAATGTCTTTGGGGTCAGTCAAGTTACATGAATGAATGAAGTAGGCAGGGGGTAAGAACCGTGATGAACAAAAAAGCACGCCCTCTGGACAATGATTGCCACATGGTACTATAGGCTCTGTATTGCGAGATCTTTCAATTTGTCAAGAGAAGCCAGAAATCTATTTTTTTTTTTAATGTAAACTTTTCTAACTTTTAAGTGTTGAAAACCAATTCCAATTTTTTTTTTTTTTTGAGATGAAGTCTTGCTCGGTTGCCCAGGCTGGAGTACAGTGGCGCAATCTCGGCTCACTGCAACCTCTGCCTCCCGGGTTCAAGCAATTCTCCTGCCTCAGCCTCCCAAGTACTTGGGATTACAGGTGCCTGCCACCATGCCCAGCTAATTTTTCAATTCCAAATTTTAAAATCTGGTGTAGGCCACCATGACGTGGGCAACATTGGATCCCCAGTTGGCCAGTGTGTGACCTCTTGTCTGTGGCACTTGGCTGATGTGAAGCCTTGGGAAGGGACAGTTGGAGGAAAACATGCAGAAGTGAGAATTGATGCTGAGGTGGCAAGCAAGAAGCAGAGTTGGGATTGACAGTTAGGGGAAGTATCCTGGAAGGAGCAAAGCAAGAGGGAAGAAGGGAGTTTCCGGGATCCTTGAATTACATGGAATCATTATACAGAATTGTTCAGAGACAGTCTGAATTATGTTCCAAGTTTGCAGAAGTCTCAGAGATAGAAGGAGACCACCACCAGGAAAGAATTTAGATTCCCCCTTTTTAACTTCTTTGATTACATGACAATATTGCTTATTTGTGCCATATATAATATAGTGTGTATATATAGATATATATGCACACATGGTAGTGAATATATATGTATATAAATTCAAGTTTGTAGCCAATCAATAAACTTTAGAGCAATATGAAATAAATTTCATGAAAAAAATGGCTCCTATACAGCAGTTATTTTCTTTGTACACCCTACTGATAATTGTTTCTTCTTTTTTAGAGATAGGGTCTCTCTCTGTCACCCAGGCTGGGGTGGCACGATCATAGCTCACTGCAACCTCAAACTCCTAGGCTCAAGCCACCCTCCTGCCTTGGCCTCCCTGGAATTACAGGCATGAGCAAGGACATGGGGCCCCTATCCATAATTTTATTCTCAGCTGTAGTCTAATTGTGCATAGAATGGTAAGTGTACCTTTAGGGTTGTTGTAGAAAGGCTGGGGTCTGTTTTCAGTAGGCATGGGTTTTATACTCAGCTCTGTCACTTTTAAGCTGTGCGATCTTGAGAAGTTACTTAACCTTTGTGGGCCTCACTTAGTATTTCTCATTTGTAAAATGAGAGCATCTGGAAGATTCTATCAGGAATGAACAGAGAATATCTCTTTAAGCCCAAGGCTTCATTACTGTCAGGGCTACAGTTAAGAATGGGCTGTTGCCCAAGGGAGTCATTCTGGTCCTGTTGTTTAAGGGCCCATGGAATAGTTAATGCTCTGGATTGGATAATGGCTTCAACATGTCCTGAGAAAGGAGAACAAAACATAAAAGTATTTTTCCTTAAAAATTTGCTTTTTATTTAGATGGGATTTAGAGACATGACCTGTCAAACCTTCCTCAGAAACATTCCTCAAATACTCTTCACCTCCATCCCCATAGCTCAGCCTAAGCCTTCTCTCTGATCTTCTTGCCTTTAGTTTCTCCTTTCTTGGCAGAACTTTCTTCCTAAAAAAAATTCAACATCCCATTCTCCTAATGCAAAACCAGCGGATGACCTGGTGCCTGCAGGATCAGGTCAAACTCTTTGGCCCGGCATTCATCCAGGGCGCCTCCACCTTACCCTCAGCTCCTGTCTTTCCTCAGCCTCCCAGTCCCTTTAGTGCCTGTGTTCCCATCAAAGTGAACTTCTCACCATCATGCAGGCAAACCACACCCTTTCACGACACCATGCATTTTTTTTTTTTTTTTGAGACGGAGTCTTGCTCTGTCGCCTAGGCTGGAGTGCAGTGGCGCGATCTCGGCTCACTGCAAGCTCCGCCTCCCGGGTTCACGCCATTCTCCTGCCTCAGCCTCCCGAGTAGCTGGGACTACAGGCGCCCAAAACCATGCCCGGCTAATTTTTTTTTTTTTTTTTTTTTTTTTTGTATTTTTAGTAGAGACGGGCTTTCACCATGTTTGCCAGGATGGTCTCGATCTCCTGACCTTGTGATCTGCCCGCCTCAGCCTCCCAAAGTGCTGGGATGACAGGCGTGGGCACCGCGACCAGTGACACCATGCATTTTTAAATCCTACTCCCTCTGCATGGATTGTTTATTTGCTTCTTGACAAACCCCTAATTCTCTTTCTAGGTATTGGGGATTCTGCAGGATATATGTGGTGATGTTATTCCTTTCCACACACAGCTGCACTGTGTCTGACACAGGATAGTAAGAAGGTACTCAATGAATGCTATTTTGATGGGTGAATGAATGGAGGGATGAATCCTTGAATAAGTGAGTGAACCAGTGAGCAAATGAATGATGAATGGATCAGTCAATGGAGAGTTGGAAGGATGAATGAAAGAGTGAATGGACAAATGAAGAAGTGAATCATGGAATAAATAAGGAGACACATGAATGCAGGCAATTAATTCATGGTTTTTAAAAAGCCAGACTATGTGGCCAGAAAGGAAAACTGAAATGGCAGAAGAGAGACAAATGAAAGCCCCCTTTTGTTTCTCTGCAGCTACCAGCAGAAGGGCTAGTGCTGCTCTCTCTTCTTTCTGGCTCCAACCTCGACTGTTCTTTTGCCCTGGGTTACCTTGACCTTGGCATTTCCAAGGAGAAGTTGACCCCTTGCCTGGACACTGTGTGCTCTCTCTTCCTCTGTGTTTTCAGAACAGGCTACTCATTCTGCACAATTAGAGAGTGTGCACCTGAGAAGGCTCACAAGCTGTGACTCTTGGGGAGACAGCAAGGAGGAGGATGCTGGGAAGGTGGGTTCTGTGGTCTCACACTGATGAAAAAAAGAAAAACAGACAAGGCCGGGCGCAGAGGCTGACGCATGTAATACCAGCACTTTGGGAGGCTGGAGTGGGTGGATCACGAGGTCAGGAGATTGAGACCATCCTGGCTAACACGGTGAAACCCCATCTCCACTAAAAATACAAAAAATTAGCTGGGCATGGTGGCGGGTGCCTGTAGTCCCAGCTACTTGGGAGGCTGAGGCAAGAGAATGGTGTGAACCTGGGAGGCGGAGCTTGCAGTGAACCGAGATCACAGCACTGCACTCCAGCCTGGGTGAAAGAGTGAGACTCCATCTCAAAAAAAATAAAAAATAAAAATAAAGAGACAAATGGTGTTCTTTCCTGTTATTATTTTTAAAGTCTTGCATCAGTTCCAAGGGAGCCAGGGAAGCTTTGGGATACCATCCTGCTGGGTCCCTGGAAGGGTTTTCTTCATTGATAGCCTAGTCCTCCCCACAGGAGGCACCAGGGTACATGTGTCTTCACACTTCCCTGCTTCTGTTGCTTAACTTGTCCCCATTCCCCACTCTGCAATTAGGATACCTGTGAGAGCTGCCATTGATTGAGTACTTAGCATTTCCCTTATATGATCTTATTCCATCTTTATAAGTAGTAGGTATTCTTACCCTCATTATATAAATGTGGAAGGTATTGTTATCCTCAATATATAAATGTGGAAATTGTGTCTCAGTGAGGTTAGGTAAGTGGCCCTAGTCCATATAGGGATCTGTATGTAGTGAAACTGGGATTCAAATACAGAGTTGTTTGACTCCAAAGTCCATATTCATAAATAGTACAGGGTATAGCTATTAGGATTTCTCTAAGAGTGTATCCTAGGATCCCCACAGGAGACAGATGGCCCATTCTAAAGGCGTTATTGAGGGGAGTGTAATAAGGGATCAGTTCAAATGTGTGGGTGGTGTTCAGGTAAACTGAGGAAGGCTGGTGAAGCCCCAGGGGCTAGCAACAGCAGGGAGCTGCTTCCACCCTTAGGTCTGAAGACATCAGGGTAAGCAGCGCTTTCCTGAACTGGAGAGAAGGAGCCACCTGACAATAATTGTGCCCTTGGCAGAGGACTTCAGACAGTGGCCATTCAAGGCCTGGCAGCCTGGGAGCCGGGAATGAACACCCCAGCCTCTCTCTCGGCTCACCCTCCTCCCTGTCTGAAGCCACCTATGGTCCAAATCCAAATCCAACCTTGGCCAGGCATAGTGGCTTACGGCTGTAATCCCAGCACTTTGGGAGGCCGAGGTGGGCAGATCACTTGAGGTCAGGAGATCAAGACCAGCCTGGCCAACATGGTGAAACCCTGTGTCTACTAAAAGTACAAAAATTAGCCAGGCATGGTGGCACATGCTTGTAATCCCAGCTTCTTGGGAGGCTGAGGTGGGAGGATCACTTGAACCCAGGAGGTGGAGGTTGCAGTGAGCTGAGATTGCGCCATTTCATTGCAGCCTGGGCAACAGAACGAGAGTCTGTCTCAAAAAACAAACAAACAAACAAAAAATCCAGCCTTAATGGGAGGGCACAGGAGTCCACTGAGGCAATCCATAGAGGTCAGTCTCCCAGGGTACAGAGCAGCAGGAGTGGGCTGGAGAACAGATCTGGAGGGAGAAACAGTTAATAGCTAGCCAAGTGGTAAGCTCAAATTTGATTTTCTTTGGGAACTCTTTTGGGGTCTTACCCAAGTCAGAATAAAACATTTTGAACTGCCAGGGTAATGTCCCTTGTACCTCCATTCATTGCGAACTTCCTCTGGTTTCTCTTTTAGGTGGATGTTTATATGTGTGTGTGTATATCATCTATCTCCCTACGAGAACACAGTACTTTATTTTATTTTATTTTAGACAGAGTTTCGCTCTTGTTGCCCAGGCTGGAGTGCAATGGTGCGATCTTGGCTCACCACAACCTCCGCCTCCCAGGTTCAAGCAATTCACCCGCCTCAGCCTCCCGAGTAGCTGGGATTACAGGCATGCACCACCACGCCCGGCTAATTTTGTATTTTTAGTAGAGACGGGGTTTCTCCATGTGGAGGCTGGTCTCGAACTCCTGACCTCAGGTGATCCGCCCGCCTCGGCCTCCCAAAGTGCTGGGATTACAGGCATGAGCCACCACGCCCGGCCCAGAACACAGTACTTTAAAAGCATGTTCAGTGTCAAACCATCTTTAGGCCTCTCTTCTCTCCCCAGGTGTTAACATAGAGCTTGGCACTTTGTGGGCCTTCAGAATGATTGGTTAAATTTGCGGAGTGCTAGTAGCACACAAGCGTAGTTTGTTCAAGTGTTGTTTATTGTGCCAAGTTAATGGGTTTGCATTCCATGCTTCCTGCTTTTGTAAATTTTTAAAGCATGCAAGCCAGATCTAATAGTTCTAATTACTTAACTAGAGGCCTCAGTTCTTTTTATAATTCTATGGGGCCTCTATCTCTGAGTTTCCATACTCCTTGTTTACTTATTAATGTCAGATTTTGGACTACCTTCATACTTGTTGTGTACTTTGATTCTTCCCCAACAAAACCAGAAACATCAGGGAATAGATTGTACACAAAGTGATATGATAGTTGGAGTATCAGAGGAGGTGTCAGAATACGCTTCCACTGCCTACTGTTTGGCAAGTGGCCAAACCTCTTTGAACCTCAGTTTTCTCATCTGCAAAATAGGGATAACAAGTAAGAACATGCAGGTGAGGGTTCTGAAGCTAATACATGCAAAAGTGTTTATGATTTTAACAGTGGAGCAAGATAGTGGATTTTAGTGACTCTCAGACAATTCTTCCACTGTGATTTTTAGAGCTATCACAGTAAAAGGCTACAAAGAAAGTCAGAGGGCTTTGGGGGTAGACTATCAGAGAGCAACTGTAGATTGCAATCATCTCCTAGTGAATATCTTAATCCTGAGTATGTGGGGGTTATAAATAGATTAATCTAAAGTGAAAAAAATGAAATTAAAAGTATTAATGCAAAAAGTTGGCATAAAAACTTCAAAAATAGAAACTAGGCTGGAAGTTTGGAAGTAAAATTCCATCATGTTCTAGAACAAGGCGGGAAAACTTTTTCTATAAAGGGCAAGATAGTGAATATTTTAGGCTTTATGAACTGGTCTCTGCCCTGTCTTACACAAAAGTAGCCACACACAAACCATAAATGGATGGATGTAGCTGTGTGCCAATGAAGCTTAATTGCAAAAGTTGGTGGCAGTCTAGATTTTGTCTGTCAGCGTAATTTATCAACTCCTCTTTTAAATGAGCTCAGCTTTTCTATGCCAATACAAGCTAGAGAAATTGCCCACTGTCTCCTTTATTGTTATGTTAGATTATAAGAGAGAGGATTGATATTTATTGAGCACTTGACATCAGTCACTGTACAAAGCATATGACACAGATAATCTCATTTAATCCCATGAAGACAGTGCTATTACCTGTATCTCCATTGTACATTTTTAGTGATTGAGCTGGGATCCAAATATGGTCCTGTCTTACTCTAAAGCTCAAGCTCAGTCCACTTCACATTACTTACAGGTATGTCAAGCCTTTTAGCATTATGTTTAATCCACTAATGTTTGATGTAATTATCTATACAGCAAATTTGAAATTAAGCCTACTATTTTGATATTTGTTTTCTGTTTTTCTCATCTGTTTTTAATTTTTATGTTCTACCTTCCTGCCGTCTCTTGCTTTAAATTCAGTGTTTCTTAATCTTTTTCATTATCACCTCCTAATGAGCCATTTAGACATTTTTTCCTAATCACATCCCCCTGAATTTTAATACCACAAATATACTGTATATCTGTTTATATACTCTATGTATATCAGTGCTTTATATGTTAAAAATAGGTAAGATTATTTTATTTCCAAGAACCAGTTTTCAACTCCTTTGGTGCAATATCGCCCTGTTTGAGAATGCATGGCTTGAATAATTCATGGAACTTCATTTCAACTTATATATTGGCTTCTTAGCTATACTTTTTTGTATTTTTTTACTGGTTGCTCTAAAGATTAAAATAAACATCTTTAACTTTTCCCAGTGTATTTAGAGTTAATGTTGTACCACTTCATGTAAAATGTAAGAATGTTATAATACAGGTCCATTTTACCCACCCACTTCCACTCTTTGTGCCAAGTTGTCACAGGTGTTACATCCATTTAAGCTATAAACCTCTAAGACAATGCTATAATTTTTGTTTAAACAGGTATATGGATTTTAAATAAACAAAAAATAATTTTCATATTTATCCACAAATTTACTTTTTCTGATACACTTTTTTCTTTCCTAAAGATATGTTTCCATTTTGTATAATTTCCCTTTGGCTCTAATAACCTTCTTTACTGTTTCTTTTTTTTTGTTTTGTTTTGTTTTTTTTTTTTTTTTGAGACTGAGTCTCACTCTGTTGCCAAGGCTGGAGTGCAGTGGTGAGATCTAAGCTCACTGCAACCTCTGCCTCCCAGGTTCAAGCAATTCTTGTGCTTCAGCCTCCCAAGTAGCTGGGACTATAGGCACAGGCCACCATGCCCAGCTAATTTTTGTATTTTTAGTAGAGATGGGGTTTCACCAGGTTGGCCAGGCTGGTCTTCAACTCCTGACCTCAGGTGATCCACCTGCCTCAGCCTCCCACAGTACTGGGATTCCAGGTGTGAGCCAGTGTGCCTGGCCATTGCTTCTTTACAATGCTGATCTTCTGGCGGCAAATTCACTCAGTTGCATTAAAGGATATTTTCACTCAATATAGAATTCTGGATTGACAGGTTTTTTCCTTCAGCAGTTTCAAGATTATATTCTGCTGTCTTCTCTATAATTTCTAATGAAAAGTTAGGAATTATTCAGATTGTTGTTACTCAGTTATTAGTTTTCTCTGACTGCATTCAAGATTTTTTTCTGTCTTTGGTTTTTAGCAGTTTGACTATGATTTCACTAGATGAAGTTTTCTTCAGTGGTATTCACTGAGTTTCTTGAATCTGTAAGTTTACATCTTCCACCAAATTTAGGAACACTTGGTCATTATTTCATATTCAAATATTTTTTTACCCCACTTCCTCTCCCTCTGGGATGCCAATTATATGTATGTTAGACTGTTTGGCATTTTTCCACAGGTCTTTAAAACTGTGTTCATTTTTTTCAAGCTTTTCTCTTTCTCTCCTTCAAATTGGATAATTTTATTGATCTATCTTCAAATTTACTGGCTCTTTCTCCTGTGAATTTTCATTCTGCTATTAAGCCATTCAGTGACTTTAAAATTTCAGATATAGTATTTTTTTTCAGTTTTAGGATTTCAATTTGGGTGTTTTTTTTTTGGTTGCTATTTTTATTTTTCTTCTGAGATTTCCTATCATTTCATTCATTACAAGTATATTTCCTTTATATCCTTGAACATAGTTATGATAGTTTCTTTAAAATTCTTGTCTGTTAATTTGAACATATGGGCTATCTCTGCCATTTTTCTCTTTTTTTTTTTTTTTTTTTTTGAGATGGAGTCTCACTCTGTCACCCTGGCTGGAGTGCAGTGGCATGATCTCAGCTCACTGCAAGCTCCACCTCCTGGGTTCACACCATTCTCCTGCCGAGAATCAGCCTCCCGAGTAGCTGGGACTACAGGTGCCCACCACCATGCCCGGCAATTTTTTTGTATTTTTTAGTAGAGACAGGGTTTCACCATGTTAGCCAGGATGGTCTTGATCTCCTGACCTCGTGATCCGCCCACCTCGGCCTCTCAAAGTGCTGGGATTACAGGCGTGAGCCACCATTTTTCTCTTTAAATAATTTTTAGACATAGTAAAGTTTTCCTGTTGATTTGTATATAAATTAATTTTGGATAGTATACTGAACATTGTGAGTGATCTGTTGTAGAAACCCTGTATTCTGTTGTGTTACTACAGGCAATATTAATTTCTTAAAGTAGGCAATTAACTTGGCTGAACTTGAAGTGCAAACTCTCTCATTCCTGTGGTTTGCAGCAGCTTAAATATCTTTTAACGTTAGCTGTGCTGTTTGACATCCTTGTTTTACATCAGCTATGATTACCCTGAACTATATTCTCTGATTATTCAAGTCAAAAACACTGCACGTTATCTCGGAGATTTAACTGCTGTGTATGGCACAAACTAGGACCTATCCTCAGACACAAAGCCATAAAATATGAAATTTATCCTGTACTGTTTCTTTCTTCCAGATGTTATATGTCTTCCGGGAATTACTTGTTTTTGTTCACTCTGCAGTGTCTCCAGGTAGTGTGTGTAGTTATATATGCTTTTACCATTCTTTCAGTGGTTACACTTGAGATTTTTATGTGCTTCCTTGACATATTATTGTTAATATAAAGTGCACTTTCATAGAGAGTACTTTTACTACTTCCCAGAAAATGCAAGGACCTACAAGAGTACTTGAACATCATTCACCTCTCCTGCTTTTTGTGTTCATGACACATTACATGTATATTATACATATATATCTCAGAGGGAGTATATACCACAATGTTAAGATTATTACTTCTGGATGGTGGGGGTTGGGGTGATATATTTTTATCTGTACATTTTGCTTTTTCAACAATAAGCATGTGCTTTGCCAAAAAATTTTTTAAAGAAGACAAAGCACAGAAGAACACTTGCCTTGCAGACCCTAAGCCAGAGCACTTCCTCCCTGCTCAGCTGCTCTGCACAGACAGACTCTTGTCTCTCCACTGGACAACAAGGGTGAATCAGAATGTGGGCCAGGCTGTGAGTGAGCAGGAAACCCTTCAGGCCAGTGAGGGATGCAGAGTCACAGTTCAAGCAGAATGAGGAGACATGCAGCCCAGTTGCTGCTTGCTTACCAGCTCATCTGTCCCAAGAGCCAAAGGCCACTCTATTCAGGATGATCAACAATATCTGGTTGAGGACGTGTTTGAGCCCAGGGCAGCTGAGAACAGGATGTTGTGCAATGCCTGGGTAAATCCAGAGCCTTCCTTTCTCAGAGCCAGTGGATGCTGCCAGCAGTCCTAAGCCCATATGAAAGATAATTAGGCACAAATTCACAGTAGCCTTTTATTCCTCACACTGCCTTCTCAGGTGTGGCTTTTGTCCAAATTATGGGGCAGGTCAAGCTCAATGCTTCATCCCTTCTCTGCCTGCCTCTGACTTCCTGAGTCTAGGCCTATCAAAACCCAACTTTCCTGGGGTCTCATTTCTGCAAAACTCTACTCTCTGCTAGGTGATAAGGGGGTGATTAAGTGAAAATACTGCTCTGTATTTCTCTAATGCTTTTAAACTATTTCCATCTAGATTTTTTTTCTGAGTCCTACAACAAGAGAATACAGAAACCACTAAAGTGAAGTTTTCTACCAGTTTTCTTTTTTTTAAAATTATACTTTAAGTTCTAGGGTACATGTGCTCAACGTGCAAGTTTGTTACATATGTATACATGTGCCATGTTGGTGTGCTGCACCCATTAACTCATCATTTACATTAGGTATATCTCCTAATGCTATCCCTCCCCCTTCCCCCCACCCCACGACAGGCCCTGGTGTGTGATGTTCCCCTTTCTACCATCGAACTTATGAAAGGACCTACGTATGTGTCAATTCGCTTCTGTTTTTTTCTTGTTTTACAGTTTTAGTACAAAAAGGAGTAATTTGGTAGGAACGTTTTTAATGTATTGCCCTTGTACTTTGAGAGCACCAAATCCTGACCACTAGACCACTAGGATGCTCCTTGACTTTGAGTATGTTTTGTCAAGTGCTTGGCATATGGTAGGTATTCAATAAATGAATGACGACAATAAAATTGCGGCACGGCCTCGCCATCCTAGCGGCTAGATACAGACTTTCCACAGAACTTAAGATGATGGTGTGATGGCATTCTTAGCAATTCCGGACAACTCATATTAATTAAAACATTTCACTCCATGTTTATAAAATATTTCTTTTTATAAAAACATTAAACAAGCAAATATTAAACAAATGTTATAATTAAAGAACATACTTAGGGACTTCAACAAATTAATTAGAGTTATATTTCAGTCTCTTCTCAATAACTTTAATTCTCATGATACTTCATCTTTGGCTTCTTTATAATCCCCATAGAAATGACCCTAGTTTTGATTTGATTGAGTGCTACCTAGGTACCTGGTGCTGTCCACTCAATGTATGATCTCATTTACTTTTCCCCGGGAACTCTATGAGGTAAGTTCTATTAATATCTCCCTTCAAAGACACAGGAACTAAGGCTTTTTTTATAAAGTAGATGGCTTTTCCGGCGTCTCACAGCCAGAGAATGTAAAATCCAGTCTTGGAGCCCGAGGTCATGTTCTATCATTTCTCTCTGCTTCCTAGGTTAGTTTATTACAGAAACTCTGTACATTTCTTTTAGTTATTAAATTTTAGTTAAAAGTAAATGCTTATTGATTTTTCCTACTCTTATCCAAATTCAACACATACTTATTGCATATTTACTGTGTGCAAGGCATTGTGCTAGAGGTAGTGTGGAGGACATTTAAATGTGCAAGAACTGGGGAAGTTCCTGCCAGGATTTTCTGCTCTAGAAATGAGCTGGGGATGGCAGAAACATTATTTACCTCGCTGTAATACAAGACAAGACCAACTAAGGTGAAAACAAACGTTCGTTGATATTCTATTATGTGTCAGGAACCTTGGATACTTTATGTACATGATCTCAGTTGATGTTCTGGTTTTATGGAGAAGGCATCAGAGGCCCAGGTTTCTTAATCATTTGCTCAAGGTACACATGTAGGAAATGGGAGAATCCTACTGTATTACTCAGGGTTCTCTAGAGAAATAGAACCAATAGAAGATGTAGAGATATATAGAAAGAGGTTTATTATGAGGAATTGACTCACATGATTATGGAGTCTGAGAAGTCCCCTAATTTGCCATTTTAAAGCTGAAGGCATGGGACAGTTGATGGTATAGTTCCAGTTCAGGCCTGAAGGCCTAAGTACTGCAGAAGCCAATAGTCTAAGTCCCACTCTGAGTCCAAAGGTCTGAGAACCAGGAGGACTGATGTCTGAGTGCAGAAGATGGATATCCCAGCTCAAGCAGAAAAAAATGTGTCCTTCCTCCACCTTCTGGCTCCATTCGGGTGCTCAATGAATTGGCTGATGACTGCATACACTGGTGAAAGTGAATCTTCTTCACTCAGTCTCCTGATTCAAATGCTAATCTCTTCCAGAAATACCCTCACGGACACACCCCAAAATAATGTATTACCAGCTATCCGGGCATCCCTTAGCCCAGTCAAGTTGACACATAAAATTAACCACCACACGAACACACCAGGATTTGAACCTTGGCCTTTAATGCCTACCTCAGAGATAAATACAAGTTCAAAGGGATGAAACATCACTTGAGTTTTAGGGGATGAGCAAAAGCATGAAGGAGAGATGGCATTTGGAATCACTGAAAGATAGAAAGACTGAGTCAGGGATCAAGTAGAGAGGGCGTTCCAGTGGAGGAATAACAGTGCGAACAAAGGGTAGAAGCTGCACTTGAGCTGCGTGTTGGAAGAAGGGTAAAGAGTGTATTGAATGGAGGATAGGGCGTATGCACAATATGCAGGAAATATGCTTGGGGTGTGGCAGTTGGGCTTCCACCAAGGAAGACTTTCTCTTGATAGGTGATGGAAAGATATTAAAGGTGTGGGGCAGGCCAGTGATGTAACTAGGGCTGCTTCTTAGGAAAATTAACTTTATGAGCTTCAGGCTGACTCATAACAGATGTCACCCCTGCTGTCCTGGACTCCAAGCTGCCTTTTTTTTTTTTTTTTTTTGAGATGGAGTCTTGCTGTCACCCAGGCTGGAGTGCAGTGGCGTGATCTCGGCTCACTGCAAGCTCTGCCTCCCAGGTTCACACCATTCTCCCTCCTCAGCCTCCCAAGTAGCTGGGACTACAGGCACCTGCCACCATACCCGGCTAATTTTTTATTTTTTATTTTTAGTAGAGACGAGGTTTCGCCATGATAGCCAGGCTAATCTCGAATCCCTGACTTCAGATGATCCGTCTGCCTCAGCCTCCCAAAGTGCTGGGATTACAGGCATGAGCCACTACACTTGGTCCCCAAGCTGCCTTTTCTTGGCTTCTCCTTCTTCCAAACAGTGAAGAAACCTCCAAAGACAAAAAGCAATCAACCAAGCAAATAAAACCACAGCTCAGTGTGTATCCTCATTCCTCCCCACCTTCAAGAGTTTCTGTCTTGCTTCTTCTCTTAAACTCAGTGAGGAAACATCCTTCCTCAGGGAAAACTGTATTAAAAAGCTTTAGATTCACTAGTAATAGAGAAGTACCAGTTAAAATTAAATGAATCAGCACCAAATTAGTAATGATTTTTAAAAATGATAGTACTCAGTGCTTGTGAGGATGTGTTGACAAACACACTAATGTGCATTGCTCAGAGGAATCAAAATTGATGAACACTGTCCAAGATTTCTGCTTGCAGGAATCCATTCAAAGGAAATCATCTAAGATTAAGACCGAAATTTACACCCGGAGGAGCTCACCTCAAAATTATTTGAAACAGTTCTGTTGTCCGACCTTAGAATGAAGGTTAAGTAAAATAGGATGCAGTCATATGATAAAATGTCAAACAATATGATGATGAGTATGATCAAGTTTAATTCTTAAAAGGAATTTTGATTACATGCATTATACTTAAAAACTTGAATTTCCTTCTCTCTTTTCAAATTGAGCATTGTGGGTAAAACTAATATTCTGATTTTTTTTTCTTTAACATCAGTCTCTTTTTGAAGATCTC
This sequence comes from Pongo pygmaeus, assembly GCF_028885625.2. Classification (NCBI taxonomy): domain Eukaryota; kingdom Metazoa; phylum Chordata; class Mammalia; order Primates; family Hominidae; genus Pongo; species Pongo pygmaeus. The sequence goes on from NC_072380.2 coordinate 137,571,403, forward strand.
TGTCTTCCTGGAGATATTCCACTATGTTGGGTTTGAAATGTGTCCATTCAGAGATCCACACAAATACTTTCCATGTGTGCATAGAAAATACACATTATTATTTTGGGTTGTATTTTTTAAAATTATGTGAGAAAATATTTATGGCATGCCAAGTAAGAAAAGCAAGAGACTGTATGATACAAACAGCATCATCTCAAATATGTACAACTAAACTCATGCTTAGAAAAGAAACTAGGCCAGGTGCGGTGGCTCATGCCTGTAATCCCTGCACTTTGGGAGGCCGCAGCGGGTGGATCACCGGAGGTCAGGAGTTCAAGACCAACCTAGCCAACATGATGAAACCCCTCTCTACTAAAAATACAAAAAAATTAGCCAGGCGTGGTGTCACATGCCTGCAATCCCAGCTACTCAGGAGGCTGAGACAGGAGAACTGCTTGAACCCGGGAGGCAGAAGTTGCAGTGAGCCAAGATGTCACCACTGTACTCCAGCCTGGGCAACAAAAGCAAAACTATGTCTCAAAAAAAAAAAAAAAAAAAGAAGAAAAGAAACTAAAAGAGACTATCTCCCAAATATTAATGGTTTATTATCTTATGTGGGGAGGATTTAGAGAGATTGCCTTTTTCTTCTGCATATTTTTTCTAGATATAGCACATATTAATTTGTAATCAGAATAAAATTATGAAAAAATACATATAATGTATCAAAATGTCCTGTTTCTGTGACACTCCTCTCCTCCACCCCCAGAGAAGTCTTTTTACACTGTATTCTCAAGGGAGAAGAGACCCTGCCTTCCCCACATCTCTTTCCATGTGTCTCACAGCTGGCGATAGGGATATGTCAGCTTTTTACCTGGAACAGCTTGAGCATCTCACTGCAAGAATTTCAAGTAACCATGTTCTTCCACATCAAATAGAACCTCCCGAACTAGAAATCATCACACTTAATGCTACTATATAAATATTGTGGGCCAGTGCAGTGGCTCATGCCTGTAATCCCTGCACTTTGGGAGGCCGAGGCGGGTGGATCACCAGAGGTCAGGAGTTCAAGACCAGCCTGGCCAAAATGGTAAAACCCTGTCTCTACTAAAAGAAAAAAAAAATTAGATGGGTGTAGTGGCGGACACCTGTAGTCCCAGCTACTTGGGAGGCTGAGGCAGGAGAATTGCTTGAACCTGGGAGGTGGAGGCTTCAGTGAGCCAAGATCGTGCCACTGTACTCCAGCCTGGGCAACAAAGCAAGACTCTGTCCGGAAAAAAATAAAAATAAAATAAATAAATAAATAAATATTGCTTAGCATTTAATCAACCTCCTAAATAGTTTCATAAAACATGAAGTCACTTGGTCCCCAGTAAAGGCAGATGAGGTTTATCATGAGGAAGCCCATTTGCCCACATTCACCTGCTCTCACCTTCTTTCTAATGTTCCTCTGTCAGCAGCCTCATCGAGATCCCACACCCAAGTCGTGTTTGTATCCATAGAGTCCAGGACAATGTGCAGCCCCTAGTAGACACTCAATGAATGTTTGCACAGACATGGAAAAAGGAAGACAACAAAAGAAGCTGGCAGAAGAGAAAGTGAGAAAGATCTAGAAGTTGCTACCTCCCCAAGAGGCCCCTAGGAAGGGATGCATCTTGAGTTTAATATGTTTGTTGTAAGACAGGCAAAAGCAAGGCCTTGAGGGCAGAATATTGGCTTTTGAAAGGAACAAGAATTCATTCATTCATTCATTCACCCATCACTTTAGCCATATAGTAAGTAGCTATAGAGGGCCTATTCTGTGCCTCAGGCTGTGCCAGGGCTGTGAGCAGGGAGGCAGATTCTCTGTGCTATTATGGAGCAGGTGAGGGACAAGGGCAAGTTTGGGGAGACAGAGAATAAGCAACTAAACAAGTAAGTAACATTTCAGGCAGTGATAAAGGCTGTGGGGAAAACCCAAACAGGGTGTTGTGATAATGTCTGGGAGCAGCACACCCCAAGGGTAGTTTATTTTTATTTTTATTTACTCATTTGTAGCAGGGCCTCGCTCTGTCACCTAGGCTGAAGTGGAGTGGCATGTTAAGAGCTCACTGCAGCCTTCACCTCCCTAAGCTTAGGTGATCCTCCCACCTCAGCCTCCCAAAGTAGCTAGGACTACAGGTATGTGCCACCATGCTCTGCTAAGAATTTTTTTTTTAAGGAATGTGGTCTCACATGTTTTCCAGGCTGGTCTCAAACTCCTGCACTCAAGTGATCCTCCCACCTCAGCCTCCCAAAGTGCTGGGATTACAGGAGTGAGCCACCGTGCCCAGATAGCTGAGGGTGGTTTAGACTAGGAGGTCAGCCACTCAGTTTTGTCTCAGAACAAATCACTGAATCCCGATATCCTGTCCTGCCTCTGTTGGCCTCCCTCAGCCTGAGTTTTATTGCCCCAGCTTATCTCATCTATTCATTCATTCCAGTGTTTATTGAACTCCACGTGCTGTCAGACATTGTGCTTGGTGCTGAGACTACAGGAATGATACGCCACAGCCTCTCCCCTCCTGAGCTCACAGAGGAGCAGGGTGATACTTGATGGCAAAGTGATGAGATCAGTGCTGGAAAGAGCCCAGCAAAGTGCTGTGGAGACCGGGGCCCGGGGAAGTCTACAGGGAAGGCTTTCATGGCAGGAAACGTAGGCCTTAGCGTAAGAGTTCAGTTTTCCATAAGAAAAAAGAAATGGAGTGTCCAAGATTTACACCATTTCTTGAAGGAGCTAGAAAGGGATGCAGTAGCCCAGAGAGGAGGCAGTCTTCCCTTCGTGACTCTCTGCAGGCTGAGGATAGCTGCTGCGGCAGCCTTGATTCTAACGGGATGCCAGCTAAGGACCGTACCAAAGTGGAGCGGTCACTCAGGGCCACGGCTGGGCCACAGGCCGAGGGGTCCCTACTGGGAGGGGAAAGGAAGGATCCCAGCCAGTTGCCCTTGGCAAAAGGCAGGGGTCAGTCATGTTGGCAGCACATCAGAAATTCATTAAAATAGTTAAATGGACATAAGCATTCACAGTCTCTTGGCAACAAGTCCTTCCTTTTTCCAGTTCTAGTATGTGCCCAGAGCTGGGATGGATGGATGTGTGTGGCGTGGGTCGGGAGGTGGGGTGGTGGATGTACCTGTCTTTTGGCCTGGTTTCGGTAGAAATTCAGCGGCTGGGGTGGGGAAAAGGCTTATTTCCTGCTGGCAGCTAGTTGGGTGACCGCTCCTCTCTGTTGGATTCCTATTCTCCTTGCTGCCTGGGGTACCACTCCGGGTCTTTGGGCTGGTCCTGCAGCTCTCACTCGGCAGACAGACTCTGTGTGCCTCCTGCGCTCTGAAGACAGAGGACAGACCTCCACAGTGACTTCTGACAGACATTTCTGTTCTGGAGCTACTTCCTTTGGCATTTGACAGTCAGCAGATGAACACTGTTTTCATGGGTCCAAGGAATTTTGGTTCCCAAGGGGATTTTATAACAGTCCACTATCGTTTGGTTGTTTTCCTTATTTTTAAGAATAATACGGGCCAGGCACGGTGGCTCACACCTGTGATCCCAGCACTTTGGGAGGCCGAGGCGGGCGGATCACGGGATCAAGAGTTCGAGATCAGCCTGGCCAACATGGTGAAACCCCATCTCTACTAAGAATACAAAAATTAGCCAGGCATGGTGCTGTGTGCCTGTAATCCTAGTTACTCGGGAGGCTGAGGAAGGAGAATTGCTTGAACCCAGGAGGTGGATGTTGCAGTGAGCCGAGATCACGCCACTGCACTCCAGCCTGGATGACAGAGCAAGACTCTGTCTCAGAAAAAAAAAAATAATACTAATAATATAAAAATAATTTTAATGTTTTTCTATAAGGGTGTGCATACTTGATTTTTTTTAATAGAAGATATGGATAACTGAAAAGAGGAAAAGTAAAACACGGATAGGTGCCCAGGTCTTGGCTTGGAAATGCCATTATCCACTAAAAGCAACCAGGCCCCTTGGAGAAATGGCTGATTTCAAGGCTTAAAAAGTATAAGTTGAATCTGGAACATCATGTTGTGTTAGAAAGACAGGGAGTGCTCACAATATATTATGGAGCCTGTCAAAAAGATACAGGAGCTAACTTGAAGGGCTCCTACTGGCCAAATTGAGGACAATTTGGAGCATCAAAATAAATATGGACAGTAGTGGATTATAATCCATTGACGAAAATAAGACTATGAGCCCATTTTGATAATAAATAAATAATTAATTCCTCATAATTAATAAACATAGAACGATTACATTAAAAATCATTTGGCAAGTTTCATCAATGAATTCTAAATTGAAGATGGGGAAGAAGTCTGATAAGGGATTGAAAATGTACAATAGTCTCAAAGTATCTTCCCTCAAATTATCTATTAGGTACATAAGGAGAAACAGAAGGCATACTATGGAAAAAGCACAAATGTTAGCTAGACGATAAAAGTTAATATCACTCCTAAGGGACAAAAAGACATCACGTGTCTCTAGATGTGATACCTTCAGAAGGATACAACAGCATTTATGTAATATTTCAGACAAAAATGCATAATGTGATTCCAATTATGAGGAAGTGTCAGACAATCTAAATTGTCTATAAAATAATAGTCGTGTGTTTTTAAAAACTGTTGCTGTAATAAATGACTAAGAAAAACCAATGGACTCTTGCAGATTGAGAAGACAAAAAGATGTGACAACTAAATAGGATGCGCTGTGCTGAACTGGATTCTGGACAAGGAAAAAATAAATTCCTATAGAGGACAAATGGGGACAATTGATTAAGTTGGAATACAGACTGTAGCTTAGATAAAAGCATTGTATCAGTATTATATTTCTGGAATTTGCTAATGGTTCTGTAGTTATGTAAGGGGGTATTTTTGTTCTTAAGAAACGCATATTGAAATATTAAGAGATAAAAGGCGTGATATTTGTAACCTACTCTCAAATGTTTCATAAAAAAAGACTTATGCAAGCATAAATGTAGATAGAACATAGAGCCTGTGCTAGACAGAAATAATAACAAATAAAACAGTGTGTTAACAATTGGTGGGTCTGGGGGAAGGGGATACAGAGTTGTCTGTAGTATTGTACTATTCTTGAAACTTTTCAGTAGGTTAGAAATTATTCCAAAATAATACATTCTAAAAAGAACAAAAACAACATTGGAGTTACCTATTTTTTTTTTTTTTTTGAGATGAAGTCTTGCTCTGTCGCCCAGGCTGGAGTGTAGTGGTGTGATCTTGGCTCACAGCAACCTCTGCCTCCCGGGTTCAAGCAATTCTCCTGCCTCAGCCTCCTGAGTAACTGGGGTTACAGGCGCAAGTCACCATGTCTGGCTAATTTTTTTTGTTGTTGTTGTTTGTATTTTTAGTAGAGACAGGGTTTCACCATGTTGGCCAGGCTGCTCTCAAACTCCTGACCTCAGGTGATCTTCCCTCCTTGGCCTCCCAAAGTGTTGGGATTACAGGCATGAGCTACTGCGCCCGGCCTGGAGTTACCTATTTTTTAAACACTCAGCTGTGACAAAAAGAACACCTGTAATTTTACTGACATCAGGCGATCCTTGTTTACACCATGGTGGCGCTCAATCCAGAATTGCTTTTCAAACAAAACTGGAATTAGAATGATGCCAAAGTTTTGCTAGTAAAGCAAAGTATTGCCCATGGCTTTTCTCTGTACACACACATACATACACATGCTTTATAATTCATCATAATTATTAACACTAAGGCTAGGCGCAGTGGCTCACGCCTATAATCCTACCACCTTGGGAGGCCGAGGCGGGTGGATCACTTGGAGCTCAGGAGTTGGAAACCAGCCTGGGCAACATGGTGAAACCCAGTCTCTACTAAAAATACAAAAATGAGCCATGCCTGTAGTTCCAGCTGCTCAGGAGGCTGAGGCAAGAGAATCGCTTGAGCCGGGAAGTAGAGGTTGCTGTAAGCTGAGATTGCACCACTGTACTCCAGCCTGGGAAAAAGAGTGAGATCCTGTCTCAAAAAAAACCCCAAAAAACAGTATCTATCATTATTTGTATTATTCAATTTTATTCAATTGCCTTTATTTATCTAATCAATAGTTGCCAAATGTAGGTTTTTTTTAATCCCAGTTTTCTCCCCCCGGCCTTTTTTTTTTTTTTTTTGGAGACAGGGTCTTGCTCTGTCACCCAGGCTGGAGAGCAATAGAGATCACGGCCCACAGCAGCCTCGACCTCCTGGGCTCAGGTGATCCTCTCACCTCAGCCTCTAAAGTAGCTGGGACCACAGACACATACCACCATGCCCAGCTAATTTTTTAAAATTCATTTTTATAGAGATGTGGTCTGCCTATGTTGCCCGGGGCTGGTCTCAAACTCCTGGGTTAAAGTGGTCTTCCTGCCTCAGCCTCCCGTAGTTTTGAGATTACTGGTGTGAGCCACTACACCTGGCCTTTTCTCACTATTAACAAGGCTTCTGAGAATATGCTTGTAGATAAATCTATGAGCACAGCTATGAACTTGTCCTTAGGATAAATTACTAGACATGAAATACCTAGGTCAAAGGGCTAACATATTTTTAAAGCTTTTGACATGAGTAAAAAACTTTCAAACTTCCTTCCCAAAAGTTTATACCAATGCATTGCCTCACCAGTTTTTTATGAGATTATCTATTTTCAATTCCCTTACCTCCAATCGTATTGATTTTTCACCTTTCATCTTTGCCAAATGCAATGAAGGGAATGGTCTCCACTTTGTGGTTCTAATCTGTAGTTCTTTGATTATTCCTGAGAGTGAACCTGAGCACTTGTGTTTCTTCTTTTTCCAATGATAGCTAATAATGTATTTCATCAAATCGAAGGACACACTGGTTGTAAGATATATCACCATTATTTTATGTGCCATTAAAGAAAGAACAGTGCATCCCAATTTCTGAAATGTTGAAACATGTGCACTTAGAATTTGTGAAATAAGTACTTTAAAAAGTACCTCTGAGATCTGTGGTCTGACAGCTCAGATTCAGGTCAAGAAATGAGGCTGCCTGGGGCCCTGTGCAATTGGGCAAGTTGCTTAACCTTCAGGAGGATTCGCAAAGTCCTTTGGGATTTTTCAGTACCTAACAGGCATTATTAAAACAAAGATAATAATACCTTTCCCGACCAACTTGTTTTTCACTTTTCCTAATGTTTACTAAACACCGATGTTCTGTGTCATTCCCAGTGTCTGCACATGAGGAGTTTGCAATTTAATGGGGAGACAAACAGATAATTGTTCTGCCTGGGGAAGTCATGTAAGGCTAAGAGAAGGAGGTGAAGAGGCAGAGGGAGAGCTTGATCTTGTGGGATTTATTCATTCGGCAAATATTTATTCATCCTCTACCATAAGCCCAGGACTACGCAAGGTGCTGAGGTTGAGTGGGTATTTTTTTTTTCCTTGAGAGCGAGTCTCACTCTGTCACCCAGGCTGGAGTGCAGTGGCGTGATCTCGGCTCACTGCAACTTCCACCTGCCAGGTTCAAGCGATTCTCCTGCCTCAGCCTCCTGAGTAGCTGGGATTACAGGCATGCGACCCCAAGCCTGGTAAATGTTCATATTTTTAGTAGAGACGGTGTTTCACCATGTTGGCCAGGCTGGTCTCGAACTCCTGACCTCACGTGATCCACCAGCCTTGGCCTCCCAAAGTGCAGGGATTACAGACGTGAGCCACTGCGCCCGGTCCAAGTGAGTATTTTTAAGACGTGCATAGAGGATGGGCATTCGGGGCAGAGGGAAGAGTAGGGACAGTGAGGTAGAGGAAGCTTAAGTGTTTCCTGGGAAACAGGGAGTGGTTCCCAGGAGGTGGGAAGCTGCAGAAGATGGGGCAAAAGATGAGATGGGATATTATCAACCCCATTTGGTTGATGTAGAAACTGAGGCTCAGACAGACAAGGTATGCAATGTTCTCGGGCCCCATAGAAAGGGAGTACTGTATGGTGTTGGATTTATCTCTTTGTGCATCTGGCTCTGCACTCCTGCCCAATGATGAGATCTTTAAGAGAAGAAGGCACCATCTTTTATTCTAAGTACCTAGCACAGTCAGGTCCCATTATGGATGTTGCCATACCTACTTGTTGAATGAATGAATGAGTCAACTATTACAGAAATGACGAACGTCGAGTCCCCTTCCTGCAGCCCACAGGTCTGAATGAGTTCAGGGTCAAAGAACTGTTTATATCATTTCTGTCCAGGTATTTCCTAGAGGCCTACACTGCCCAGTCCCTGGTCCTATCTTACCTGGATTGTGCAAGGAAGTGGCTTCACTGGTCTAACCACTCTAAATTGAAACCCTGCTCAGCCTCCGAGAAGGCAACCTGAGTTGGAAGTACAGGCAGTAGTACCTTTTAGGGCCTCAGGGTGAGCACAGGTAGGCCTGTTCCTAGAACTGCCTCTTCCTGCTGAGACTTCCCTAGAACAGTGACTCAAGGCATTTAGGCAAATCTTGTTTCCAAGGTAATTTGCCTAATGAGAAGGATGAGTAAGGGCTTTATGAACTGTAAAAGGCTGTGCAAACAGGAGAGATTACCATTTGGTATTGCTACTAATCTCATGGAAAGAGTGTTCTAACAGGGACCTGAGTAATCACTTTGTCCGTCGTCTGTCTCCATTTTGCAGATGAGGACAGTGAAGCCAAAGAGGAGAAGGGGCTTGGCTAAAGTTGTCCAACAGGCAAGGAGAGCCAGAAAGTAGAGCACACTGGTAAAAAGCTGGCGCACCTGGGTAGAGAAATGGGTCACATCTCAGCTTCACCCATTATTAGCTGCGGGGAGCCTGGTAAGGTGAATAAGTTCTCTAAGCGTCAGCTTCTTCATTTATAAAATGGAATAATGATAATTAATTTAGGGGTTGTTGTAAGGATTGAATAAGGTAGCAAATGAATGGAAAGACCTTTATATGTACCTGGAACGTAGAAGGTGATGAATAAATGTTAGGTGTTACGACTTTGCCACTATTATTATTTATTATTATATATATTGGCAGAGGTGGGCTAGGATACATGACTTCCTGACTCCCATTCTGTTTTCTGCAGTCACCAGACTCCTGGAGTTCAGCATATCAGACTAAGTTTACTACGGCTTCATTCATTCATCACATATTCAATGAGTGCCCTTTATGTATTAAGCAAAATGCTAGTTACCATATGTGTTGGGGTGGTGACAGGGAGTGGGCAGGTGATAAGCAAGAGGTATAAAAATGAAACAAACATGGTCCGTGCTGTCAAGATGAGTATAGCCTGGAGGGATTAGAAGTGGAAGGGAAAGGAGGAGCTACCCCTATGTACAAGAGGCAAATCACCTTACAAGGTAAAATTGATTCTGGAAGTCATTTTGGGAGATCAAGGAGCCATTCAGAAACCGGAGTAGGTCCATGCCAGTTCAACCTCTTCTGGGATCAAAACAAAACCCCCCACACAGGACAAAACCTCCACACACAACACTCCTGGTTCTGATGGCAGATGCTCATTCCCCAACCCAGAGGCTAGAGGACCTAAATGGCCCTGTCTGGGGAATTGAAGGAAACCAGGACTCTCCCCTTTGGGGAACCCAGCTCCACACTGTCACCAGTTCTCCTTTTTGAAACAGAAATGTGCTTCTCTGTGCAGAGCAGCAGGCATCCATGGAAGAATCAGATCGGGACAACATCTGTCTCTGCCCTTGGGAGAGATGAGATCATGTTTGTGTGAGGATTGGAGATAAGGCTTTAAACAAGGGGCCTGGGGCGGCTGTCCATCAGCCACCACGTCAAGGTCAGACAGCATCAAAGTCAGGGAGGCATCTAGAAATGAACGTGCAGCAGGTTCTCTAACAGCAGCAATGAAAATGACTCAAAATCAAGAGAGGAAAGAGAGGGGGAAAAAACAGGCTATGAGCCAAACACTTTCATAGATGCCATCTAATTTAGTCTTTACCACAGTCACCTTTTACAGATGAAGACACCAAACTTAGAAAGAATAAGAAACCTGCCCCAGCTAATTGATGGTGAAACCCAAACTTAAACAAATACCTTGAAATTAACACCTGAGAAAAGAGCAAGGGATCTCTGGACTGGTTCTTATGCCCTACCAAACCAGAATAATGAGAAGCAAAAAGCATTCTGTCCAGTGGAACATGATTTCTTCTTCCAAATCCAGCTTAAATAGCACCTCTGCTGCCTGATCACTCTCATCAGAACAACCACTCCCTATTCCGAATTTCTTTAATCAAGTTTTTTTTGTTGTTAAATATTTTTACTATGTTTATGGCACCTACATCCAGACCTAACTGCTTGCCTTTTTAGCAAGGGTTCTCAGACAGGAGAAGGGCTATGTGGAAATGGACGTGCTCCTAAAGTGGAAGGACAGTGCATCCTGCTAGAAAGAGCAAGAGATAGCAATTCAGAAAGACATGCATGCAAATCCTAGCTCCACCACCTGCCAGCTGTATGATGCTCTTCCCTTACTAACTCTTCTCAGGTTCCTCATCTTTGTTTTGCTTTAAATTTTTCATTTTTGTGGGTACATAGTAGGTATATATATTTATGACATAGATCAGATATTTTGATACAGGCAGGCAAGGTACAATAATCCCGTCAGAGTTAATGGGGTATCCATCTCCTCAAGCATTTATGCTTTGTGTTACAAACAATCCAATTATACTATTTTAGTTATTTTTAAATATACAATTAAATTATTATTGACTATAGTCACCCTGTTGTGTTATCAAATACTAGGTCTCTTGCTTCCTTCCTTCCTCCCTCCCTCCTATTCCCCACACCCCCTTTCTCTCTTTCTTTCTTGACAGGGTCTTGCTCTATCACCCAGGCTGGAGTGCAGTGGCACAAACTCAGCTCACTGTAACCTCTGCCTACCAGGCTCAAATGATCCTCCCACCTCAGCTTCCCAAGTAGCTGAGACTATAGGTGCACACCATTATACCTTCCTTTACTTTTTTGTAGAGATGAAGTCTCACTATGTTGCCCAGGGTGGTCTCAAACTCCTGGGCTCAAGCGGTCCTCCCGCCTTGGCCTCCTAAAGTGTTGGGATTACAGGCGTGAGCCATTGCGTCTGGCCCTTATTCATGCTTTCTAGCTATTTTTCTGTACCTGGTAACAACCTCCACTTCCCGCTAGCATTTCCCCCTCTACTCTTCTCAGCCTCTGGTAGCCACGCTTCTACTCTCTATCTCCATGAGTTCAAAGGTTATAATTTTTAGCTCCCACAAACAAGTGAGAATATGTGAAGTTTGTCTTTCTGTGCCTGACTTATCTCCCTTAATAACTTCCAGTTCCATCCATGTTGTTGCAAATTACAGGATCTCCTTAGTTTCTTCATCTTAAAATGGAGATCTGAATATCCTCTTTACAGGTTGTTCTGAAGTATTTTAGAGACAAAACACTTAACACTCCTAGGACAGTACCTTTTATGTGGAACCCCCTTTCCCCTTGCTGTGTGTTTCCATGTGGAGGGACATCAAAGCATGTAACACTCCTGGCTTCTTTCTGGTCCTGTGCTCAGGATTCCACAAGGAGGAATTACCTCCTTGGCAAATTTGGGAGTAGGAAATGGGCATATGTACACCTGCCCCCTATCTACTTTTCCTTTGGAATTCAGCTGCCACCAGAAACACACATTCTGCCCTACTCCTCCATACGTTATGTATTTCTGGGGAGGTACACTACATGGGGAGGCCAGCATTTTTCCATCACTGCCCAGGACCAGGTGTGAGTCAGGCTGATTCTGGTCAGCAGAAGTCTGTTGTTGCCTTAAACCTAAGCTGAGCTCTCCAATACTATCTCTCCTATTTTGTTCTCCACCTGCCAGACTCCCCTCTTATTTTAAATGGTTCGGAACAAGGTGGGGACTACAAGGTGGTGATGGGTATCCTTTAGAAATCTGCTCTAATCTCAACATGTTCCACATCAGGCTTTCAATAAATAGGAGGTGTCATTTGCACCAAAAGTAAACTTCTTGTGTTTGTAGTGCTGACTCTGCCCCTTCTATGTCCTCTCTTAGGCAACTCTCTCAGTGCTCCCCACCCCGAGCTGATGTTCTTTCCCACCACTCCCAGGACACTTCCTAGCAGTGTTGACCTGAGCTCAGTCATCAGCAAGTGTCTTGCTGGGACACTTCCTTAAGCCCTGCCCCAGAAAAGTAAACTTCCCTTTCCAAGAAGCAAGATACATATTCCTTTTGATGGAAATTTTTTATGGTAGGTTCTTAGCTCCTTGTTCTTTGTAGATGTAGACTCTCTGGTGCATCCGTAAGGCGCTCTGCTTGCTTTCCTGTTAATATGAGAACATGGAGGTGATAGAAGGGTTAATTTTCAGAACTCAAAGGGGCTTCCCTGCTAATCTCCACTGTTTGTAAAAATGTGAGATTTAGCCAAAGCAGTAGTGCTAATAGTTAATTAACTAGCAGGAGAACCATGGAGCAGTGGGATTTAAATACCCATGTGTACACCTGCACTCCCCTTTTAAATTCCCCAAGATCCTGCATTTGGAAAATGACATGGAGGAAACCCATAGCAACCTTTATGTGGGTTGAGGGATTATAAGTGATTTTGAACTTCAGATATCTCAGTGTTTTAAAATAAATTTTCTACAATGAGTGTGTTTTAATTTTAAAATCAAAAGAAAAAGGGATTAAACATAAAACTCACCTGTAAAAACATATGATTTGGAGAGATGCAAAATAATTCCAGAGCCTTTAATAATGCTTATGGGGTACCTAGTATGTACGAGGCACTGTGTCATTTGCTGTGGAGAATGCAAAGTGTGTAAAACACGGTCCTTGCCCTGAAAGGGATGAGGCAACATGAACAACTACCTCCTGAATTTGTAAGTTGCAGAGGTTGAGCTAGGGTGATCTGCAAGGATGCGGGTGTGACTTATAGGTAGTGTCTGTTTAGCTCAACAAATTTTTACGGAGGATCTACGTGGCAGGTCCTGTCTTAGATGCTGAGATATGTTAATCCATAGAAACAGAAAGAAAATTGTTGGTTACCAGGAGCTGGGGGGAGGGGGAAATGGAGACTGACTGCTTGATGGGTACAGAGGTTACTTGGGTGGGGAGTGATGGAAAGAGGTGGTGGTTGCACAACACTGTGAATGTACTAAATGCCACTGAATTGAACACTTTACAATGGTTAATTTGATTTGTTAGAAGGGGGGAAACTTGATCCTATGTGAATCCCCCTAGTTACCATCTATCTGTCTCCTGAATGACCCACGTGTCCTGAATGTCAGTCCATATTTGTTGTTTGTGCTCCTTTGCTCCTGTTCACTCTGCAACTATGGTAATCTGGCTTCTTTGTCCCCATCACTTCCCTGAAGCCACTACTAACTGCATAATTATCAAATCCAATGACCATTTTAAAATTCTTTTAATAGTCCTTATCAGACTAATACACCCAACTGCGCTTTGGGCATCTCCACTTAGATGTCCAATTCCAGAGGCCTCACTTTTTCATCTGTAAAATAAAAAAGGACCCATCTCATAGGGCTGTTGTGAGGATTGAGCACAGTGGTATGCTGGTCAATGTTTAACAACAAGCTCTGAGGACAGAGGACTCCTGATTCATAGCATTTGCTGATTTCTGTGGTGCAAATTCTCCCACTAAGGCTGATTTCAAGGAACCAATGTAACATTATTGCATGTGGAATTAGATATGGGAGCCATTATATCTTACTTGCACCATGCAGATACAGTGGACATTATCTGAGCCTGGATAACAGTGAAGGGTAGTAAAATAATTAGGAACTGCCGGGCGCAGTGGCTCACGCCTGTAATCCCAGCACTTTGGGAGGATCAGGCAGGCGGATCACCTGAGGTCAGGAGTTCGAGACCAGCCTGACTGACATGGAGAAACCCCGTCTCTACTAAAAATACAAAATTAGCCGGGCGTGGTGATGCACACCTGTAATCCCAGCTACTCAGGAGGCAGAAGAATCACTTGAACCCGGGAGGCGGAGATTGCGGTGAGCTGAGATCGTGCCATTGCACTCCAGCCTGGTCAACAAGAGTGAAATTCTGTCTCAAAAAAAATAATAATAATAATAATTAGGAAGTGATGAGTTTCTATTATATTTGTTTATAATCCAATGTATTTAATTGTGAGTATATATAATTTGATTTTTAATAATTGCTGTGTTTAGTGATTTTTAATAATTGCTGTGTTTAGCGACTGGCTTGCAAAATTCTTGAAAATTTAATAATCGGCTCTTGCAAGCTAGTCCAAGCTGGCTCCAGGTACTGTTGAATGAACTACAGCTTGTACCCAGCTTAAGAGAGAGCTCAGCATATGTAAAGTGCTCTCTGAATGGTAGCCAATGTGATTCTTGTCATTTATTTTATTACGCAATTTGTGACTGTAGTAGGAAAGTCAGGAAAGACATTTTAAATGCACCTTTGTATGATTTTTAGTGTCGCATTATTTAACTGAGGAACATGGACTTGAGGGATGCCCATGCAACATGGTTTACACATAAAATTACTGTGTTTGACATAAATTCAGAACTGAAACCTGGAAAAGAACTAAAACACTTTGAGTTAAAAAGTATAAAAATTTCGACTTACTGTAGTATTGCAGGTGAGAGCAGGAAGTTGGAGGCAGCTCTTCACCAGGGGCTGGAGAAGTAACAGGAAGGATCACAGTGGGTGGTGCTGTGCGGCGGTCAGAAGCAGCAACATGGAGTGCTGTCATGCACTGCAAAACGACGTGCTGGGTTGACAACGGACCCGTGTGCCACGGTGGTCCCATTAGATTATGATGGAGCTGAAAAAGTCCACCTAGTGATGTAGCCACAGTGCATAGTGCAAGACATTACTTATGCATGGTGATGCTGCCGTAAACAAACCTACTGTGCCGCCAGTGGTATACAACAGAGCGATACAATCATGTACAGTACAGAATACTTGATCATGATAGTAAACAACTATGTTACTGGTTCGTGTATTTACTATACTTATTATTGTTATTTTAGAGAGCACTCCTTCTACTTATACAAAAAAGGTAATGGTAAAACATCTTCAGACAGGTTCTTCAGGAGGTATCCAGAAGAAGGTGTTGTTATTCTAAATGACAGGTCCATGCGTGTTATTGTCCCTGAAGCCCTTCCAGTGGGACAAGTTGTGGGGGCGGAAGACAGTGATATAGATGTTTCTGACCCCATGTAGGTCTAGGCTAGCATGTGTGTTTGTCTCTTAGTCTTTAACAAAAAGTTTTAAAAAGTAAAACAATTTTTAGAAGTAGGGAAAATCTTATAACATAAAAATATAAAGAAAGGAAATATTTTTGTACAGCTGTTCAATGTGTTTGTGTTTTAAGCTAAGTGTTAATACAAGAGTCAAAAAGTCTACAGTAGTGGACAGTAATGTCCTAGACCTTCACATTCATTCACCACTCACTTACCAACTCACCCAGAGCAGCTTCCAGTCTTGCCTGCTCCATTCATGGTAAGTGCCCTATGTAGATGTATAATTTTTTTTTTTATTTTTATACTGTATTGTTACTGTAGCTTTTCTGTGGTTAGATACACAAATAGTTACCATTGTGTTACAATTGTCTATGATATTCAGTACAGTAAACTGCTGTACAGATTTGTAGCCTGGGACCAATAGGCTAGACTATATAGCCTAGGTGTATAGTAGGCTAGACTGTCTAGGTTTGTGTAAGTACACACTATGGTGTTCACACAAGGATGAAATTACCTAATGATGCATTTCTCAGAACAGATCCCCGTTGTTAAGCAACACTTGACTATATGTATATTCCCATATTTGTCTGTTCTCACACAGCTAATAAAGACATACCCGAGACTGGGTAATTTATAAAGAAAAGAGGTTTAATGGACTCACAGTTCCACATGGCTGGGGAGGGCTCACAATCATGGCGGAAGGAAAGGGAAAGCAAGACATGCCTTTCATGGTGGCAGGCAAGAGGGCATCTGCAGGGAAACTCCCCGTTATAAAACTACCAGATCTCCTGAGACTTATTCACTATCCCAAGAACAGCATGGGAAACCCCCCCCCCCCAACCATGATTCAATTACCTCCCACCAGGTGCCTCCCACAACACATAGGAATCATGGGAGCTGCAATTCAAGATGAGATTTGGGTGGGGACACAGCCAAACCGTGTCAGTACCCTTGTAAGATATAGAATATTCTGTCATGTGTATGTGTGTGTATGCATGTATTTAATGAATAGAATATTCCAGATCTCATGCTGTTTCTTTTTCATTTCCCATAGCGCCGTTTCCGTGATCTGCATTACTACACATATGTATTTGTATCTGTCATGGTCCAGGCAGGGAAAAGATGGACACACACATGTTGCATAGTTGGAGAATTAGTGAAAGGACTATTTACAGAGGTGTGGGCAGGGTTAGGAAAAGCACCTGATGACGGTGAGGTGCCCTGGAGCTAGGAACAGCCATGGGAGCTAACCGTGTCCTGGACTGTAAAGGCCAACTCCATTGAGAGAGCCACCTGGAAAGGGCCACCTCACAGGAGCTGTGGGGATACAGCCATCAGCTGCCCCCAGGGGAGGACCTTGCTCCCTGGCAGGGAGGGAGAGAGGGGTGTAAATACTCTGGCTTCCCTTTCCTGCCACCTTCTGGATCTCCTGACGGTGCTTCCCATTGCCCAAACCCAATCAGAAGGTAAGGAGCTAAAAAGCGCATTGATGCACACCCTGCAGATGAGCCTCCAGGGACCAGACCTGGGCTGAGATAAACAGAGAGCCCATCTAGAGTTGCAAATGGAAGCCATCCAGCACAATATTGCAGGACATAAATCAACCATATTAGGATTAACGTCAATGGGGTGGGGGTGGGGGAGTGGAAAGGGAGTGAGAACTTGGAATGTAAAAGAGCATACGAAAACAAGAAGCTGTTTGCACGAATGTTGAGGATAATCATGTCTTAAATGGAGGAGTCTAACTCAGCTCTCAACTCTGAGGTTGAAAAGAGAAAGCAAATCTGATGTTTGCTAGAAAGGCAGCAACCATACTAAAGAAGTCTTTGGAAAACATCTTTTCCTCCCATACTGTTTGTGTTGCAATTCAGACCTTCCCATGTGAACCCCGGGCTGGAGAGAGAATTGAGTCCTTGTGTGAAAGAATGGGTTGGCCACAGGAAGGGGCCCAGGGTGAGGTCCATTAGATGAAAAACAAAAGCAGAAATGTGTGTGTGGGCAGGAGAATGGGTCTCAGGAGTATATTTAAAAATTTGTATTTATCAAGAAAGAGGAAGAGAAGGCATGTAGGCAATTAGGAAGGGATGATGCTTTTCTTATAAAAAAGAAGGGGTGTGTGTGTGTATATATACACATGCAAAGAAAAATGTCTGGCAGGCAAAATGCCAAAATATGAATGGTTTTGGATTATGAAGAGTTGTGTTTATTTATTTTATCTGCTTTCCTGCATTTTCTACTTTTTATAAAGTAAACCTGAGTTATTTATGCAATAAGAAAGGATTTAAGCAAAAAAGGTAGTAATATCTATGCAAAACACTCATAGCCAAGAAGACCGATGGTATCTGAAAGCTGTGCCACATTTCTTCCCTCTTCTCACCTTTTCCTCCTCATCTCTCCTCCCTCTTCTGCCTCCAGGTTCTGTACATGACTTATTAGCTCACAGTGAGTTGATTGACTGAGTCATTTGCAGTGGAAAGTCACAGACATGACTTGGGCTCAGCTGAAAACAAGAGGGTCATCAAAATGATTTCATTATAACCGCCACTTGGGAACATTCTCTACTTTCCACCAAGAGGCTGAATGAGGGTTAAAAAGTAATCCTTCCTGGAATTTGGTACTTATATCAGTTTCTCAGGGCTGCCATAACAAATTACCACAAACTGAGTGGCTTGAAACAACAAATATTTATTGTGTCAGAGTTCAGGAGTCAGAAATCAAGACGTCAGAGTTCGCTTCTTCTGGAGGTGCTGAGGAAGGATCTGTTCCATGCCATTCTCCCAGCTTCTGGTGGCTGTGGCCAATTCCTGTCATCCTTGGCTTGTAGCTGCTCACTCTAACCCAGGAGTCCCCAACCTCTGGCCACAGAGGGCCCATGGCCTGTTAGGAATCAGGCCACACAGCAGGAGGTGAGCGGCTGGTGAGTGAGCATTATCAGTTGAGCTCTGCCTCCTGTCAGATCAGTAGCAGCATAAGATCCTCATAAGAGCTCAAATCCTATTGTGAACTGCATATGTGAAGGACTAGTTGTGTGCTTCTTATGAGAATCTAATGCCTGATGATCTGTCACTGTCTCCCATCATCCCCAGATGGGACCATCTAGTTGCAGGAAAGAAAACAAGCTCAGGGCTCCCACTACTTCTACATTATGGTGAGTTGTATAATTATTTCACTGTATATTATTACATTATTATTTCTGGTCCATGGAAAAGTTGTCTGCCATGAAACTGGTCCCTGGTGATGAAGATTGGGCACTGCTGCCCTAACCTCTGTCCCTCTGTGTCATATGGCTTTCTTCCCTGTGTGTCTGTGTGCCTCCAAACCTCCCTCTCTGTATAAGGACACTAGTCATTGGATTTAGGGCCCATTCCAATCCAGTATGACCTTATTTAATTTGATTACATCTGCAAAGGCCATATTCCCAAATAAAGTCATATTTGTAGGTAATGAGGAGTAGGGCTTTGACATCTCTCACTGGGGGACACAACTTAACCCACAACAGTGCTATTTGCTAAAAACTTAGAATTTTTTAACATTAACATAGAGAAAATACATACTTAGGAATATTTATGAAGTAATCATTAATATTTTAAAAATTCTTATTGAAGTATAACATAACACAAGGAAATACAAACTCGTAAGCGTTTATCTCCATGAATTGTCACAAAGTGACACAGCCATGTCGTCAGCACCTGGACCGAGAATCAGAACATTACCTTTCCTGCAGAGGCCTTCCTCTGTCCCTTCCCGGTCCTTACCCTTAACATCATAGGTGCGGTTTGTCTACTACTGAGCTTTGTACGTATGGAATAATACAGAATCCACCTTTTGTGGCTGGTTTCTTTTGCTCAACATTATGTTTTTGAGATTCATTCATGTTGTGTGGAGCTACAGTTTGTTTACTTTTAATTGCCATGCGAATTTCATTCTATGACTATTCCACCATTACTCTGCTGTTGATGGATATTTGGGTTGTTTCTGTTTTGTTTTTTGCAACTACAAATAGTGCTGCTGTTAATATTTTTGTACACATCTTTTGATGGATATATTTACATACCTCTGTTGAGTATATATCCAGGAGTAGAACTGTTGAATCACCGAGTAAGTGTATGCTCAGCTGTAGTAGATATTGCCAAGGAGTTTTTCAGAGTAGTTGTATCAATTTATACTTTCACCACCAGTGCACAAGTGTTCCAGCTGCTCTATATCATCAACAATCCTTTGTAATGTCTTTTTTAGCATAACCATTCTAGTGGATGGATATCTTTGCAAACAAGGTATTCAATTCACCATTGCTCATAACAGCAAACAAAATGAAACAAACCTGGAAGTGTTTAATGACATGAAAAGATGCTTATGACATACTAAGTTAAAATAAATGTATAAAACTCTATAAACCCATTTGAAAAAAAAGTAACGGAAAGAAATCTATACCTCGCTGTCTTCTTTACCTTCTATCTGTATATATCCTTAGCATGCTCTGTTTCCTCTGCTTGAAATGCTTCTCCTCCAATTATTTTCATAGATGCTCATTCCTATATTTCAGGTCTGGTGTATCATATACCTGTTGACCATTTGTATGTCTTCTTTTGAGAAATGTCTATTCAGATGTTTTACCAATTTTTAGATCTGATTATTTGGGGTTTTTGCTATTGAGTTGTTTGAACTCCTCATATATTCTGATTGTTAATCCTTTGTCAGATGGGTGGTGTGCAAATATTTTCTCCCATTCTGTAGGTCATCTCTTAACTTTGTTTTGCTGTGCAGAAGGTTTTAGCTTGATGTAATTCCACTTGTCTGTTTTTGCTTTGGTTGCCTGTGCTTTTGAGGTCTCACACAAAAAAATCCCAGACCAGGCCAGGCGCAGTGGCTCACGCCTGTAATCCCATCACTTAAGGAGGCCAAGATGGGCCATTCACTTGAGATCAGGAGTTCAAGATCAGCCTGGCCAACACGGTGAAACTCTGTCTCTAATAAAAATACAAAAATTAGCCAGGCATGGTGGTGGGTGCCTGTAATCCTAGCTACTTGAGAGGCTGAGGCAGGAGAATCGCTTGAACTCAGGAGGCAGAGGTTGCAATGAGCTGAGATCGTGCCACTGCACTCCAGCCTGGGGGAGAGAGTAAGACTTTGTCACAAAAAAAAGAAAAAAAAAATCCGAGACCAATGTCCTGGAGAATTTCTTCACTATTTTCTTCTAGTAATTTTATAGTTTCAGGTATTGGACTGAAGTCTTTAATCCATTTTGATTTTATTTTTGTATATGATGAGAGATGAGGGTCTAGCATCATTCTTCTGCATATGGATATCCAGTCTTCTCAGCAGCATTTATTGGAGACTGTCCTTTCCCCATTATATGTCTTTGACACCTTTGTTGAAGATGAATTTGCTGTAAATGCATGTATTTATATCTGGGTTCTCTATTCTGTTCCATTGGTCTATATGTCTGTTTTTATGCCAGTACCATGCTGATTTGGTTACTATAGCTTTGTAGTAAACTTTGAAGTCAGGTAGTGTGATGCCCCCACTTTGTTCATCTTGCTCAGGATTGCTTTGGCTATTCAGAGTCTTTTGTGGTTCCATATAAATTTTAGGATTTTTTTCTATTTCTGTGAGAATTGTCATTGGTATTTTGATATGGATTGCATTGAATCTGTAAATTGCTTTGTGTAATATTGTCATTTTAACAATATTAATTCTTCCAATCCATGAGCATGGAATATCTTTCCATTTTTTTGTATTCTCTTCAATTTCTTTAATCAGCATTTTGTAGTTTTCTTTGTATAGATCTTTCACTTTTTTGGTTACATTGATTCCTACGTATTTTATATTCTTTGTAGCTGTTGTAAATGGAATTGATTTCTTTTTCAGATTGTTCACTGTTTATGTATATAAGTGCTAATGATTTTTGTATGTTGATTTTGTATTCTACAACTTTACTGAATTTGCTTATCAGTTCTAACAATTTTTTGGTGGAGTCTTTAGATTTTTCTAAGTATGAGATCATGTCATCTATAAACAAGGCTAATTTGACTTATTTCTTTCCAATTTGGATGCCCTCTATTTCTTTCTTTTGCCTAATTGCTTTGGCCAGGACTTCTAGGACTATACTGAATAAAGGTGGTGAAAGTGTACATCCTTGTCTTGTCCTAGATCTTAGAGGACAAGTCTTTAATTTTTTCCTATTCAGTGTGATGTTAGCTGTGGATTTGTTCTATATGGCCTTTATTATTTTGAGATATGTTCCTTCTATACTCAGTTTGATGAGGGTTTTTACCCAAAGGGATGTTGAATTTTATCAAATGCTTTTTTGGCATCTATTGAAATAATCATATGGTTTTTGTTCTTGGTTCTGTTAATGTGTTGCATCACATTTATTGATTTATGTATGTTGAATCATCCTTGAATCCCTGGGATAAATCTCACTTGCTCATGGTGAATGATCTTTTTAATATGTTGTTGAATTTGGTCTGCTAGTATTTCATCGAGAATTTTTGCATCTATGTTCATCAATAATAATGGCCTGTATTTTTCTTTTTTTGTTGTGCCTTTATTTGGTTTTGGTATCAGGGAGATGCTGGCCTTATAGGATGAGTTTAGAAGTGTTCTTTCCTTTTCAATTTTTTTGAAGCATTTGAATAGAATTGGTATTAGTTATTTAAATGTAAGGTTGAATTCAGTAGTGAAGCCATCAGATCCTGGGCTTTTCTTTGATGGGAAACTTTTTATTATGGCTTCAATCTCATTACTCATTATTGGTTTATTGAGGTTTTCTATTTCTTTTCTTTTTTTTTTCTTTTCTTTTTTTTTGAGACACAGTCTCACTGTGTCACCCAGGCTAGAGTGCAGTGGCGCAATCTTGGCTCACTGCAACGTCCACCTCCCAGGTTCAAGTGATTCTCCTGCCTCAGCCTCCCGATTAGCTAGGATTGCAGGCGCCCACTGCCACAACTAGCCAATTTTTCTATTTTTTCAGTAGAGACAAGGTTTCACCATATTGGTTAGGCCGGTCTCCAACTCCTGACCTCAAGTGATCGGCCCACCTTGGCCTCCCAAAGTGCTGGGATTTTCTGCTTCTTCATGGTTCAATCTTGGTAGGTTGTATGCATGTCCAGGAATTTATCCATTTCTAGGTTTTCCAATTTTTTGGTGTATAGTTGTTTATTTTTTAATATTTATTTATTTATTTATTTATTTTTGAGATGGAATTTCACTCTTGTTGCCCAGGCTGGAGTGCAGTGGTGCAATCTCGGCTCACTGCAACCTCCGCCTCCCAGGTTCAAGTGATTCTCCTGCCTCAGCCTCCTGAGTACCTGGGATTACAGGCACCCGCCACCACACCCAGCTAATTTTTTGTGTTTTCAGTAGAGATGGGGTTTCATCATGTTGGCCAGGCTGGTCTTGAACTCCTGACCTCAGGTGATCCACCCACCTCAGCCTCCTGGTGGTTTATAATAGCCTCTAATAATTATTTGTATTTCTATGGTCTCAGTTATAAAATAATATATATAGCTTTAGGCATACCCCTTAAGCTCTTATTGTTTCTCTCATCTGTTAAATCGGAAAATTGCAAAATAAGGAGAACAGTATTAGCCTAACAGTGTTATTGTGAAGATAGAATGAAATACCGAATGTGAAAGTACAGTGCTTTGAAAACTGTGGCTCACCATACAAACGTGAGTTAGGGTTCTTGTGAGCAGATGACAGAGAATCCACCAGACTCCAGCTCTCTGAGACACCTGGCACATTGTCCCCTGAAATTTTACTTGCAAAATCAATTCAAATTGGCTCCAATACAGACTCTTCCTCATGAACTGAAAGTCAGCCAAAAGACACTGAACAAAGAGCTGCAGTGATTATTACCATCTCAAACAACAAGCCGTGTTTACCAGAGATGCTGGCTTTAGGATCAACCTTCTTGAAGGAGGTCTTTATGTATTGATTGCAAAGTTTCACCAGGCAGAATATTAATAACATTTCCCAGGGAAATGAAATTGAAGGGCTTTGCCAATATCCATTACAACCAGAAATTTACAAATGGACTTAAAGGGCTGAAGTCTGTTAATCTGATTTCCCCTTCCAGTCCTACCTATGGGGAGGCTGCACAGTCAGAGGTGGGTGGTGGAGGTCTGCACAGACATCTGGTAGCTTTTACTCTCTGAGCAGGCATCACCTTCATGCTCATCATCACCATTATCAGAGCAGCATCAATTTGCTCAAATCTAGGTACTTCCTTTGGGCTAGATGCTTTACAGATCTTCCTTTGGGCTAGATGCTTTACTTTTCATCACTATCCCAATGACACAGGGTCATTTTACAAAAAATAGAAATGAAGTCTCAGAGCAGTTATGTCTTGTCCATGTGCCTACAGCCGGGAAATGGCAGAGTAGGGATTTATGCTCAGGGCTTTGTGTTCCAAAGCCTGAATGCCTAACCACTCATCTATACCACCTCCCAGGGGGAGGTTGGTTGAGCTCCTTAAGGCTGCAAGGGGCAGATATCTGCAGGCAATGTTCAGTTACAGCAGTTGTTGCAACACTGCCTCTTGGCTGACTCTTCTCAGGGGGATAGTGATTCCGAGTCCTCTGGCTTCACACACACACACACACACACACACACACACATACACACACACCTCATTGTTTAAGACCTGGCTTGGCCTTGTTGGGTTTACAGCTTGAGCTTGAGCATCCTTTTTTCTGCACAAGCACCCAAAAGTCCTGCTTCCCAAAGTAATGTCCCAACTGAGGGCTTGGTGGCCGTCCAGTGCAGAGCATTTGATTGGGCAGAGAGTATTCCCTAGCAAGTCATAGAATCACCTAGCACAACACTCTTGGGGCCATTTCTTGAGAGGAAGTCTCCGAATAAAGCTGGCACTTAGAACTTTATGGCCCTCTCTCCAGTACAGAATCCTAGAACCAAAACCTTCAGACAGACCTGTATTCAAATGGTGCCTCTGTCACTTACAACCATGTGATCTTGGGCAATGGTGACAAGACTATCACCATTTTTCAGGTACCCATGCAGTTTTTCAACTCTTGCCCCTCTTCTTCCCCAGCCACACCCCGGCTCTTATATTTCCAGTGTCTATTGTTCCAATCTTTGTGTCCATGTGTACTCGATGTTTAGCTCCCACTTATAAGTGAGAACATGCAGTATTTGTTCCTGTATTAGTTCAATTAAGATAATGGCCTCCATCTGCATCCATGTTGCTGCAAAGGACCTGATCTCATTCTTTTCATGGCTGCATAGTATTCCATGGTGTATATGTACCACATTATCTTTATCCAATCCACTGCTGATGCGCACCTGGGTTGATTCCATGCCTTAGCTATTGGAAATTAGCTCCATACTTTTAATACATAATCCTAATTATAATCCTAATTGTATTTTTTGTGATTATTTAGTATTTGTTTTGTCCCACCATCCCATAAGCTCACTGAGGGAAAAGTAAGTTTATTTGGTTCACTGCTGTGTTCTCTGCACATACAACCATATCTAGAACATGTGAAATGCTCAATAATTGCTCACTAGAGTGAATTACTGAAAAAAGGGGGTCTGAGGTCAGGTTTTCTAGAAGTAGAGCCTAATATGGGCACCCTTGCACAAGAAACTTATCAAAGAAGGGCTTTCAGAAGAAAGAGAGTGAGAGCAAGTCTTAAGGAAGGATGTGGTCTCAGTCAGAGGCCAGTCTCAGCCTGACCCCCAGGGGGCTCTGGGGTTGGGATTCTCCACAGGTTCGCTGCCTCCTTGAGGCCCCTCTGTTACTCATTGGCTCCAAGTGGTTGGGACGGACGGGAGTGTGTAACCTCCCAGGAGGATGTCTCCTGATGACTGAGGGCAATTCTCCAGAGAAAGGGGCAGCTGTGAGCATCATTCACAGAATTCAGGCATGGGTGCACCCATCTGCACAGGAGATCTGGATGGGGCACCAACAGCATGCATGACAAATAGAGACATACTTGGTGTGCGGGAGTTATAACCAGACGCTGCCAATGCCCCATTGGAAAGTTCTGTGATCTTAGGATGTCTATAGGAAACAAGTCCAAGAAGGAGCACAATTCTTTCATCTTGTGGGATTTTTATTAGACATCACAGAAGCTGGAAAGTTAATAGTCCACATCTCTGAGTAGCCTGGGCCTTGGCATGTCTTCTCAAGCCTGAAGCACCTGCTGGTGTGGCCTTAGCACCCTGGGGGCCCCCAAACAGCACATTCCACCCTCCAGGCTCCCTCTTCTCTGGAAGAAAGATAGACCTCTCACTCTCTTTCCCTCCCTGTCCCGCAGGTGCCTCTCTCAGCGGTGGCCTGGCAGCCTCCACCAAAGAATGTCACTCTGGCCTGAGGCCCGGCCTCAGACAAAAGCCCTTTGGAGCTAAGCCTACATCCTCTGTCTGACAGGACCCTGCCCGCCTCCCCCACCACCAACTAGGGAGGGCAGCTAAATTCATCCTCCTCAAAAGGATGGATTCCACAGAGCAAGGCCGCCTCCCTACTCAGGAAGTAAAACCACTCTGAACCCTTGATCTCTGCCCTTGGCTCCTGGACAAATAACTGACTGTCCTCACACAGAGGGCCCCATGGCCCCGAGAGCAGAGGCAGGGAGGCCTGCAGACACGTGTGCACTGGGGGCTGCAAGGAGGGAGCCCAATGCCAAAAACAAAACACAAAGCCCTGAGCCCCAAACAAATCTTCACACCCAACTCGACTCTGATCAGGGCTGGGAATGAAACTGACTCGAGTTTGAATTCCTGGCTCTGCTATTTACTAACAGTGCACTCCCATGCCAGTCATTCCCTGAAACTCAGTTTTCACAGCTTTCAAATAGAGAGAATAGTATTTACTCTAAATTACGTGTTTTGAGGATTAAATGAGATAACATAAAATCTTGGTACAAAGGCTGGCACTTTTTCAGCAAACCAGTCTTCTAATACCATCCTATTCCTTTGAGCGCCTAAAGCCCCTTGATGGGAGATCCAACATTTAACCTGCTTGGAATCTTGCAGATGTGTCCAAATGCCCTCCTTACTCAAGCTCACTGATGCTGTTCGTTCTTACCCTTCCTCCTTAGGCCAAGTCTCAACCTCTTTGTGATTCTACCTGTTCCTACTGGAGCTCTGCATGGCTGGCTTCTGGAAGGCCATCAGCTGTGATCTCACCTGGACCCAAAACTACAGCTCCCACTCACTGCCCATCATATGAGCAACTGAAAGTCCTGGCGTGGTGTTGGAGGAGCTGTTTCCTGATTGCAGAGTATCTAGAATGGGAGGCCTGTCAGGATGGGATTTTGTTGGCAGGTTGTCTTGCAGATGGCTATGAAGACAATTTTGCTTTATGCTGCCCAATTCTGGTTGCTTCCTCCCCTAGGAAATGAGAGCCTTCATGGTGGACATGGCCTTAAAGATCAACACTGTTGTTTTATGGCTAAAAAGATGGACATACAGAGCGGTGAAATGCCTACAAAACTAGAATGCTACCCAGGCCCAGAGGCAGCTGTTTGAACATAACCATGGAGAGGACAGTTTCCCCTTCCTGGAGCACCCTCTTCCCTTCCCTTCCCAGCACCTTCCTTCCCTGCTTCTCCATCTGTTGTCACCTTTCCCCTCTGTACTGGATTGAACAGTGTGCCCCAAAAATTCATGTTCACCTGGAACCTCAGCATTTGACCTTATCTGGAAATAGGATCTCTGAAAATGTAACTCAGTTAACGTGAGGTCTTACTGGATTAAGATGAACCATAATCCAGGCCGGGTACAGTGGCTTATGCCTGTAATCCCAGCACTTTGGGAGGCTGAGGTGGGAGGATAACCTGAGGTTGGGAGTTTGAGACCAGCCTGACCAACATGGAGAAACCCCGTCTCTACTGAAAATACAAAATTAGCCGGGCATGGTGGTGCATGCCGGTAGTCCCAGCTACTTGGGAGGCTGAGGCAGGAGAATCACTTGAACTTGGGAGGCGGAGGTTGCGGTAAGCCAAGATCGCGCCATTGTGCTCCAGCCTGGGCAACAAGAGCAAAACTCCATCTCAAAAAAAAAAAAAAAAAAAAAAAAAAAAGATGAACCATAATCCAATAACTGGCATCTTTATAAGAAGAGAGAAATTTAGACACAAACGCACAGCGGAAAGGTGGTCACATGAAGACGGAGGCAGAGATTAGAGTTCTACGCCACAAGCCAAGGAACGCCAAACGTTGACATCAACTATTAAAGGCAAAGAAGAGACAAGGAAAAATTCTTCTCTAGAGCCTTTGGAGAGAGCATGGCCCTGCCAAAACCTTGATTCCAGACCCCAACCTCCAGAACAGTGAGATAATACATTTCTGTCGTTTTAAGCCATTCAGTTAGTGGCGCTTTGTTACAACAGCCACGGGAAACCTGCACCCTCTTGTCTGGTGCTCTCCTCCATCCTTCCCTTGGTGGAAGAAGAATAGACTCCTAAAACACACGAATTTACACAAACATGTTAGGATCGAGGGCCCATAGCTTCAGTATTTGCATTTTTCAGTATTTGTTCCACTAAAGGTAACAAAGTGGAAGCAGGACTGGGAATTCTCACAAATGGAGGCCTACTTACAGCTCTACAACTCACCCTTACAAAAAAATGTATCATCACCTCCATTTGATAGATGCAAAAGCCAGGGCTCAAAGAGGCATGAGCGAGGGGGGGCAGGGTTGTGTGGTGGCTAAGAGTGTAGTCTGTGGCCTCATAGTCAGCCTGTGTCCAGATCCTGGGTACTCTACTTCATAACTGGCCATATGAACTTAGGCAAGTCAATTTAACTTCTCTGGGCCTTGGTTGCCTCATCTGTAGAATGAAGATGATAATAATAAAATCTATCTCTAAGATAGATGGGTGGTGAAATCTATCTCTAAGATAGATGGGTACCATGGGTACCCTGCTCACTACCTGAATGAAAGGATTAATGGTACCCCTAAACCTCAGTATCACACAATATACCATTGTAACAAACCTGCACTTATACCCTCAAATCTAAAATAAAAACTGAAAAGAAGTTTTAAAAAAGTAAAAACAGAAAAAAATGGAGCTATGTGTATTACTGGAAGCTTCTGGTAATTTACGTATTGTGGCTCAGCTGCACATCTCTTTGCTCTTTCAACCCTGCAATACCTCTGTAACCACCCCCCTGTATTAAATTCCTTCTGGCTGAAATACCTAGTGTAGTTTCTATAGTCCTGCCTGGAGCCTGACCCATCCATGGGGTATTCAACCTGGACCAGCAGGTCAGCAAAGGCATCTCTGAAGAAATATATTTAAGAGCTCAGACCTGAAGGATCAGTAAGAGTTATTCAGGGGATATAACTCGTCTGTTTGGAAGACAGGAAATAAAGGAACTTATAAATACAAAGTCTCTGAAGCAGAAACAGAGAAGTCCTATATGGCAAAAGTAAGTGCTCTAGAAGAATGGAGGGGGGTAAGTAAGGGTCAATCATGCAGGACCTTGGAAAGACACAAAGCATTAAAGAATACTAGGTTGGAGAATGACACAAATAACTGTATTATAATAAGGATAAGAGGCGGTTATCTTCCCATGTCTATAAAATCTTTCTGGGGTTGAACTGTTCTCATCGTATGTGGCAGTTCACTCTATGGCTGGAATTCTTTCTATCAGAAGAAGTGTAAACCCAGAGACAGTTATCTAACGTGGGGTTTTTGTGTAAATAATAATAACAAAAAAAGGTGCTTTTTCAAGGTAGATGTAACCCCACTGCATGGTTTGGCTAAAGGAAAGCATCTTTCTAAAAAGAATAAATTATGCTTCCTTCTGGCAAAAGCAGCCCAAATGTCTTTGTGCAATGCATAAAATGCACAGCCACAGTGGCAGCCTTTGGAGTCAGGCAGACTCGAATTTAAATGTCATCTCTACTTGCCATCTTGAGCATTCACCCTAAAGTCTTCAAGTTTCTATTGCCTCATCTGAAAATTGAGGCCTAACAATGTGTGTCTTATACAGCTCTGGCAAGAGTTAAATTAGGTGATACTTGCAAAACATCCAGTTCAGTTCCTGGTGCCTAATAGGTTTTTAAAAGTGATCATTTTAATTGCTAGCAAGTCTTGTTATTTTGAGTCAAAATCAACCTCCTTGTAACTTCCACTTCAGTAGAGCTGCCCCCAAATTACTTGAGTTCCTCTTCCACATGAGAATACTTCTGCCATTTGAAAATAGCTCTCATACCCTTTCTTTGGGATGATTTTATGCTCTTGTTGGTGCCCGGATCCATTCCTAAGCTGTCCTCCCCATCCTGCCCACCAAGACTCAAGCCTCAACTTTTCTCCTAGCAGGTCCTCTTTTTGATTCACCAACAATCAAACTAATTGGCTCTCTGGGTTTGTCACACTGACTACACTGGTTTCAAATGTTAGTATTTATTATCTTATCTCCCTGATGGTTTTCCTGACATGGCAGGTGCTTCAGATGGAAGTTCAATGTGGTTGTCAGGCTTGAAAGAGCATGTGTTTCCAAGAGTTGGCGTGAACAGGGACACAGGAAGCAAATTTCCAAGTTGTGTCATTTTCTGCCATCCTGTGATTACTCACCAGGGCCTCTTCCCTTCTCCACCTCCTCTGGAACCACACACACATGAAGAGAGAAATGGACAGTGACTTAGATCATAAACAGCATTCTCCAGCTCCTGGCTGGGCTGGGCAATGGAAGTTAGCTGCCAACCATTTGTTGAATTTGCATATTTTGTGATGTACAGCCCATGACCCTCCTGGTCATCACCCATTCAGGTCATCCTTTTGCTTATTCATTCATTTATTCGTTCAACATTTACCTATTTTGTGCCAATCCTGTGCTGAGCACTATGCACGTATGATCTTGTGTTCTCTGAACATCCATGAGGTGGGTGCTATTACTATCTCCATTGCCGTAAATGAGTGATTAGGGGTATAGCTTACTTAAATATCTTGTCTGTTTTTGCACAAGCAGAGTTGAGATTCAAAACCAAAGGTCGGACTTCCAAACCAGTGTTTTTAACAATGCCACATGGCTCTTCTTTTTCTGCAAAAGAGTGTGTATTGGAGAGTGGTTCCCACCTGTTTGTTTCTTCTTTCCCACCAGCAATTTTTATGTGTGCTTGGCGGTAGAGAGGATTAAGTGTGAAGTGGACGTAGGTAGATGGTAAGAAACTTGCCTGCAGTCACACAGCTATGAAGAGCCAAGCCTCAGCCCAGGGTGGAGCTCATTATAAAGAACCTAAAGCCTGGCTGGACACTGTGGCTTATGCCTGTAATCCCAGCACTTTGGGAGGCTGAGGCGGGCAGATCGCCTCAGGTCAGGAGTTTGAGACCAGTCTGACCAACATGGAGAAACCCTGTCTCTACAAAAAATACAAAATTAGCCAGGCGTGGTGGTGCATGCCTGTAATCCCAGCTACTCGGAAGGCTGAGGCAGAAGAATTGCTTGAATCCAGGAGGCAGAGGATGCAGTGAGCCAAGATTGCAAAATTGCACTCCAGCCTGGGCAACAAGAGTGAAACTCTGTCTCGGAAAAAAAACCCAAAAAAACCCCAAAAAAACTAAAGCCTGTGCCTTTTCTTCACTGCCTCATGCTGTACCATTCAGCCTGCAGATGTACTCATCCAAGCAACTGATCTTTTAAGACAGCCGTTATATACCAGGCATTGTGTGGGAGAACAAAAGTCCATCTCCTTTGCCTCAAGGCTGTTAGATCTAGCGCTGCAAATTTATGTTCCAGAACTCCTTGGGGGATCAAGTGGAACTGTTTAGAGAGAGGACACTCCAGATTCAGGATTGAGCATGTTGAACACTACACAGCTCTGGACTATCCATTTTGCATGGTGTGTGAACAGCATCCACGTAACTGAAAATGGCAGCCCTATATATCTTCTTTACGGAAACATTGAGGCAGGAAAAGCATTGCTTAGTCAGTCATTCATCCACCAAAATGTGTGTTTTGAGAGTCTGGACCTAGGCACTATGGGGTTAGGGTTGGGGTTAAGGTAAGGGTGAGGGTTAGGCTTGTCTCCACTCTCAAGGAGGCTTGCATCTCACTTATAAGGGGATTCAGGTGAAAAGAGAGTTAATGAAACAAGACTGGCCAGAAGAGCAAGCAGATGGGCATGTGAGAAAGGGCACTGAGGCCGGGCGCGGTGGCTCATGCCTGTAATGCCAGCACTTTGGGAAGCCAAGGCGGATCACTTGAGGTCTGGGGTTCAAGACCAGCCTGGCCAACATGGTGAAAACCCATCTCTACTAAAAATACAAAAATTATCTGGGCATGGGGGCGGGCGCCTTTAGTTCCAGCTACTCGGGAGGCTGAGGTGGGAGGATTGCTTGAACCCAGGAAGTGAAGGTTGCAGTGAACTGGGGTTGCATCACTGTACTCCAGCCGGGGTGACAGAGCAAGACTCTGTCTCAAAAAAAAAAAAGAAAAAAGAAAAAGTTCATTGAACTTGGAGTAAGAAGACTAGGCTTCCAGGCCAGCTCTGCCACTAAGTAGACTTCTCAATCTGAGTTGAAGCCTAAGGCTTTCCTTGGCTCCTGCCCTTATGCCTCAGGTCCCTGGTCTCTGGATGGTTTTCCTCTCTCAGCATACATTGTAGACTGAACTCCAGGTGATGAGGTTCTCCAGTTTGACCCCAGGCCCCTCCTCTGGGCAGCCATTTTGGATCTGGCACAGGCACCTTCTCTGGCTCTGGCTCTAATAGCGAGTATCTAAAAAATGGGTAGTGTAGGGGGGGTATTTTAAAATCTTAAGGTCTCACTGATGCCCTTGAAATTAAGCCATGTCTTCTGGGTTTGGTGTGTGGACATGCACAGGCCACATTTCACTCATGGTCCTGTGGGGAAAAGGAAATGTTTTAGGCCATTTTTTTCCCAGAAGCCTGCCCTGAGTGGAGGATTCAAAGGTATCCTTCCGGAAGTGCTCCCAGGAGAAGCGAGTAAGGAAGTGGAGGAAGCAGGAGAGGGAAGGGGAAGTTGGGAGGCAAGGGTGTGATTCCAGCTGACGCCCACCCCTCATCCTGATCCCCATGGGGACACTGAGTATAAATTGCACCTCCAAGCTTGTCCCACCTGGAGTCAAAAGAACTGTGACCCCACACAGTTTGTACCCTATACCTGCCTATTCTGGAAGGCAACACTGTGAAGAAAGTAGCAGCACCGTCTTTAGAAGTAGGAGACAGGGACAGTCAGATAGCTGGTCAAAAGGTGGTCCTGAGTGGGGAGACCAATAGGGGCCCCCACAGAGTTTCTACTCTGTTAATCTTCTTTATTACAAGAAGTGATCACCAAGAAGGTTTCCAAAAGTAGAAGAGGGGAGACTTTAGTTCACTACTGTGTCTGCGGTCAAATCCAAATTGTTGACCTCCTGTCTTCCTTCTGAATTCCAGCTTCTCACCAGCCCAGATGGCGTCCTTTTCCACTTCAATATCAGCCCAAACAAGACCCACTTAGATTGATCGCCAGCAAAAACAAAGCAACACAAAAACACAGCCACATTCAAATGAATTTTGCAGAATCTGGTTTTTTTTCCCCCTTAGATATGAGCACATCTGCTTCTCTCCAGACCTTGGCAATCAGTGTTGATTCTATGGCAGTGCCTTCGATGGGTCCTTGTGGCATATTCTGAAAGGGGCTCCTCATTTCCTCCTCACAGAGATAGTTTCCTTCCACTTACTGTCGATGGCTGATGTAAGGTGCTCATGTCTGGATAATAAACAAGCCACAGCAGTTGAGGAACAGACACCTTTTAAGTTAAAAAATTAAAAATGCCATATACATAGCCCATTGGAATTTAATTTTTAAATATGAAAGTATAATACGTAATTTGTTTATCAAATATAAGTAAAATAACCAAACATTAATGTGCTAAATTATATACCAACGGTTGTCAACCAGGGACAATTTTCCGGCCCCTGCCCCAGGGGGCATTTGGCCATTTGGCAACATCTGGAGAACTTTTTGGTTGCCATAAGAAGGGAGAAGGATGTGCTACTGGCATACAATGGGTAGGGGCTAAGGGCACTGCTAAACATCCTACAACGCATAGGACAATTAGCACAACAGAGAATTACCTGGCCCAAAATGTCAACAGTGGTGAGGTTGAGAAACTCTGATCTAGACTGTTTTATTTTGGTGTAAATTTTGCATTGGTTCTCTATATTAAGGCCTATTTTCAACAGTTTTGAACTTTCCAAATCCCAGTGTCAAAATATTTTTGAGCACCAATTTGGAGTAAGACGCTGTTGGAGGTGCTCTAGTATTAACCCTTTGGTATGACTCAGTCAGTAACCTCATGGTTCACTCAGCAGTGAATTTCCTCCATCTGAGTTTTCTGAGTTCCAGCATCAGTGTGGGTTACCAAGGTGGGAGGCAGGGTCCCGCACTCAGAAGGAGGCCCCAGGCTTGGGGTTTAAGGCTGTGCTATGGCCATTCTGAAGTTCTTAGTCTTTGAATTTGTGTTTTGATAGTGAAGTTCGAGAGGACAGTGAAGTATGCAGCATGCTTGATGCCTCAACTCACGTGGGGTCCCACTTCCTGCTGCCTCCCCGCCTGGCTGGAATGGGTTCTCGGCTGCCCATTCCTCTACCCACACCCAGTGACTGCTGCTTCCCTCTGCCCCTGGCCAGGTCTGAGAGCAGGTTTTGGGAGGGTTGAGTAGGGTATGTGCACCCTAAGGACCAAGTCAGGGGACAGGCCCCAGGTACCTGTGAGGGGCTGCCCTCACCCCAGAAGCATCCCTATGCCTGAGGGAGAATGATGTTAAATAGTGAACAAAAAACACTATGATGGGCTGAGAGAGAGAGAGATGATGGAAGAAAAGAAAAAGGGGTTTTTTTTCTCTGCTTTTTGAACAAGAGGCCTCATGTTTCATTTAGCTAGACTAGGTCCCACACATCATGTGGCTGGCCCTGTCAAGAATCGATAGCTACTGCTCGTCAACGCTCTTTCTTTCTAAGCAAAACCTTCCTGGTGGAGTTTTGGGGTTGCCTTTTATTCGGGAGTCATGAAGTCTTCCACAGCAGTGTACAACAAAACCTTTTTGGAGAAGGCTTTAGACCCAACCAGTGATATATCTAACATATTGCTAGAGACTGAATGTATGTGTCTCTCCACGTTGAAAGGTGGGGCCTTTGGGAGGTGATCAGGTTATGAAGGTGAAGCCTTCATGAGTGGAATGAATGCCCTTATAAAATAAACTCCAGAGAGCCCCTTCACCCCTTCCACCATGTGAGGACACAGTGACAAGGTGGCCATCTGTGAGCCGGGAAAAGGGCCCTCCCCAGACACCAAATCTGCTGACCACTTGATCTTGGACTTCCAGCCTACAGAAGGGTGAGAAATAAAATTCTGTGGTTTGTAAGCCACAAATCTGTGGTATTCTGTGACTGCCGCCTGAATGGACTAAGACAACGATCTTTGAATTACTAAATACCAACGTTACCAGAGAAAAATGAAAAGCTATAGCAAGAACAATAGATTCTCTTTTTCCTAGTTGCGTATAACCAGGCCACTCATTTTAAGCCTACTAGGATTCTGGCTCTCTTTCTTTCATTGCGTTTTGCACGTCTGGACCAGGTTTTATGTGCTTTGGGAAGGACTTGCTTACAAGGCACTTGGTGGCATGCCTAAGGATCGACAGCAGAGACTTCGCCACGTGTAGAGAACAGCTGTGTTTTGCGCCTATCTACTAATTATGTTTGTAAATGGGAGAATGTCGTCTTGTATGTGGTTTCATTATGACATTCCTCCTGGTGGTGAGGTTGTGGGAGGAAAGACAACTCTTCTGTAGTCGTTGGAGGCTACGAACGTTTGCCAGCATTCCTGACAAGTGCTGAATGGCGGCTTGGCTTTGATCATGCCTCACTGACAGGCCGTAGTCTTCTGTATTTTATAGATTAAGTTCCAGAGGCTTGGTAAAAGGTCAGGAAATTTATTCCTGGTCACACGACCAGGAAATAGAAAAGCCAAAACTTGAACTCAGTCCAGACTGACTCCAGAACATGAATTCTTGCCTCTATGCTTCTGCACTCCTACCAGCATTCCCCATTGGCCTCCAGTGCTCCTGTGTGCACTGTCAGTGACCAGGAGGACCTCAAACGGTAATCCCAGCTCCTCTCTCTCAGTTTCTATGAGGCCACCAAGTCAAGCAGACAGGGGAGACTGAAACCCATCCTGTCCTCTGCTCCTCAAGCCTTGATCTGACTTCTCCACCCAGAGGAATGGGTGCCTTTATCAAATTCATCTGTCCACAAGGATCAATTTTTTTTTAATTCACACAAAGGCACTGGATAGATAAGCAGCTTTTAAGGGTACATAAGGGCTGTTTCTTCATTTCACCTTCTTCGTCTTCCTACTGGTTATTATCTATCTTTGGGTGCTCAGGACCATGAGCATCAGCAGGACCTTCCTACAAAGTGGCCACGCCCTTGATCCTTAGGCCAAAAGACTAAGGGTTTCTTAAAGTGTGTGGCCCAAGGACCATGTCAGAATAATCTGGGTGGTGGTTAAAAATGCAGAATTTTATACTCCATTCAGATTGCCATATGTAGGCTTTCTGGGGTTTGGGCCTGATAATCTGCATTTTATCAAGTTCAAGTCCTTAC
The DNA here is from genome assembly GCF_028885625.2 of Pongo pygmaeus. NCBI lineage: Eukaryota > Metazoa > Chordata > Mammalia > Primates > Hominidae > Pongo > Pongo pygmaeus. The sequence goes on from NC_072380.2 coordinate 137,607,168, forward strand.
GCCTTCTAAAGTTTTAGCAAATCTGTTTCTGCTGACCACTTTGTTTTGGCTTTGAATCCACCTCTGTCCAATCCTAAACAAACTCTTGACTCTGCGACTGACCCTCCTGTGTCCTTCTTCAATCCACCATGCTCTGTGGGTGTTCAGTCTGCTAGTATCTGCTTTTCCCTCTGGACTCTCCAGACAGCTGGCACCTTTGCAACTCTGTGGTGCTTCAGGCAGGGACCCTCATTCTGGGGACATTCTGAGTCCTGTGCACCTCAGGCCTTCTCTGCTCTGAACTCTTGCACTTGCTCGCCTAACCCTTGGATCTTGCTAACTCCTCTGCAACTTCACTTCCCAGTCCCCTCTGGCCTAGCAGATCAAAATCCTTGTCACAGAGACTCATTCTCATGGTACCTCATGGTACCACTGTGGTCCTGAGCAGAGGTCCCTGACACAAGGCAGAAGGGCCCAGCCCTGTCTGGAGGCCTCTGCTCTCTGCCTAGTAGATGCCTTTGCTGTGTCTGGCTCAGGTCTGCCCACAGCCTGTGGTTGGGGAAACATGGTAGGCTCTGAGTTTCTGGTTTATAGATTTTAGGAACTACAGGGAAAACCTCAGTTCTCATATATGAGTCATTCAGAATAAATGTTAGAGTTGGAAGCACCTTTTAAAAGAGTAAGTTAAAGAAGCCAGCAGTAAAAGGATGGATGTTCATATTTTAGTGTTAGATACATCATCTGGTAGCACCCACAGAAGGCTCATGGTTGAGCTACTCTTCTCTAGGGGAAATGATTTAATTATAATGACACTAAATCATCACGGTACTAACTCATGTGGTATTTTATAGATTTCTTATATTGTATTTTATTTGATCCTCATAAAATACCAATGGCTAATAGTTACTCTGCTATTAGGCACTGCTCTAAGACTTTTATGTATGTTAATTTCTTATGCTCACAGAGAGGCTAAGTAACTTGCTCACAGTCATGCAGCTGTGAGAAGCTTAGCTAGGATCTGTACTCAGACAGTTTAGCTTCAAAGTATGTGTGTTTAAGATAAAGTTATAGCCAGGCACGGTGGCTCACACCTGTAATCCCAGTACTTTCAGAGGCTGAGGTGGGTGGATCACGAGGTCAGGAGTTAAAGACCAGCCTGGCCAAGATGGTGAAACCCCATCTCTACTAAAAATACAAAAATTAGCCGGGTGTAGTGGCAGACACCTGTAATCCCAGCTATTTGGGAGGCTGAGGCAGGAGAATCGCTTGAACCTGGGAGGCAGAGGTTGCAGTGAGCCGAGATTGTGCCATTGCACTCCAGCTTGGGCAACAAGAGTGAAAATCCATCTCAAAAAAAAAAAAGATATAACTGACTCACATACTCCCATTTCACATATGAGAAACATGAAGATGAAATAGGTGAAATGGGAGAATCACTGCCGACTTTTAAAGGTGGTGGGATACATAGGGCACATTACTTGATTTTAGCAGTCATGTTTTTAAGGCCAGTAGGAGAACACCTAAGAGGTAGAAGAGGATCACAAAAGTAGGTCTGGCAATCCTGGTAGTAACTTTAACAGTTAGAAAAAAAAAACACCTATTTATTGATTTGGTTGACATTTTGATACTTTTTTGAGCTTCTTTTAAGAACTAATTGGGTTCATATTAATGCATATGTTTATTTAGCTGGGCACAGAAGTAATGGCTTTAATAAAATAGAGCAAAATGGAACTTCTAAAGCAAAAAAAAATGCATCTGAAATACAAAACACATTGAATGGTATTAACAGCAGATTAGACACTGTAAAAGAAAAGATTAGTAAACTTGAAGACCTACCAATAGAAATTAATCAAATGAAAGCAAAAAAAAACAAGATAACAAAAAGAATAACAAAGACTCGATGACCTGTGTAACTATATTAAATGGCCTAACACAAACTTAATTGGAATTTTAAAAGGAGAGGAAAGAGAGGAAGGAGAAGAAAAAAAAGACAACATTTTAAAAGTTCTAAATTTAACAAAAACTTAAACCCCAAAATTTAAGAACTTAAACAAAATCAAAGCAGGATTAACATAAAGAAAACTACTCAAAACATATCATAATTAAATTCCTAAAAATTAATGATAAAGAGAAAAATTTTAAAGCAGCACAATAAAAAATATATTACTCACAGAGGAATAAGTGTAAGAATTTTCCAAACTTCTTTTAAAAACAATGCAAGCCAGAGGACAATAGAACTGTACATTTGAAGTGATACATAGTTTAAAATGAACTTTTAAAAATATTTTTTAATTTTTCAACTTATTTATTGTTATTACTATCATTGCAATTCAAAGTAACAGAATCAAGACATGCTGCTGATTTTTAATTTATAATTTCATATATTACCTAGTGATTTTTAAACTTTTTCTTCCTATGAGATTTAATTCTTACACCATCATCTGCACCTCTCCACATCATCCTCTTAATATTGTTAAAGCACTATTGTTGGCTATATAAATAGTGTTCTTTGAAGTGTTTAAATTCTCCAGCAGTAAGCCATCTTCTTACTTTCTTCTTCTCCCCTGGGCAGTTATCATATCAGAAACACTTTGCCATGCTCTCCCCTTTATTTGTTCCCTGGATACCTCCCTCAGAGACACTTTCATATTTGTTCTCAAGTACGTATATGGCAGTTGATCTCCAGACCTGAACCAGGGCTGTCATCCTGGAAATTCTCTTTGTCACACTCTTGGGTTGAAAACACTCTTTCATGGATCCTGGGTTACCTCTTATTTTGCTGGAGCACATCTTCAAATAACTTCCTAAGGAAGCATGACAGATGTAAATTTTTTGAAAAAAAATTTTTAAAACTTTCAGTTTCAGGAGTATATGTGCAGGTTTGTTAAATAGGTAAATTGCATGTCATGGGGGTATCATGTATAGAGTATTTCATCATGCAGGCAATAAGCATAGTACCTGATAGTAGTTTTTCAATCCTCACCCTCCTCCCACTCTCCAGCCTCAAGTTGGCCCCAGTGTCCATTGTTCCTTTCTCTGTGTCCATGTGTACTCAATGTTTAGCTCCCTCTTATCCAGTATTTGGTTTTCTGTTCTTGTGTTAGTTTGCTTAGGATAATGGCCTCCAGCTCCATCCACGTTGCTGCAAAGGACATGATTTTATTGTTTTTATACCTGCATAGTATTCCATGGCATATATGTACATTTTCCTTATCCAGTCTACTGTTGATGGGCATTTAGACGGATTCCATGTCTTTGCTATTGTGAATAGTGCTGCAATAAACATGTGTGTGCATGTGTCTTTATGGTAGAATTATTTATATTCCTTTGGGTATATACCCAATAATGGGATTGCTGGGTCAAATGGTAGTTCTGTTTTAAGTTCTTTGAGAAATCATCAAACTGCTTTCCACAGTGGCTGAACTAATTTACATTCCCACCAGCAGTGTATAAGCATTCCCTTTTCTCCAACAAGATCACCAGCATGTTACTTTTTGGCTTTTTAACAGTAGCCATTCTGACTTACACACTGATGGTATCTCACTGTGGTTTTGATTTGCATTTCTGTAATGACTAGTAATGTGTGCATTTTCTCATATGCTTCTTGGCTGTGCATATGTTTTCTTTTGAAAAATGTCTGTTCATGTCCTTTGCCCACTTTTTAATGAAGTTGGTTTCTTTTGTTTGTTGATTTGCTTAAGAAAATGAATTTTTTTTGAGATGGGGTCTCACTGTGTTGCACAGGTTGGAGTGCAGTGGCTATTCACAAATGTGATTGAAGCACACTGTAGTTTTGAACTCCTGGGCTTAATCCTCTTGCCTCTGAGGCAGCCTCCTGAGTAGCTGGGACTACAAGTGTGTCCTACTGCACTCAGCTGAACAGTGAACTATATTTTTGAAGAAAATAAAGTCAACCAAAAATCCATATCTACCTAAAATATTTTTCAAAAATAAAGGTGAAATAAACAATTTTTAGATAAACAGAAGGTAAGAGAATTCATCACCAGGTTACCCACAGAAAAATGAATATTAAAGAAGTCTTTGGGCTGAAAGAAAATGATAACTTGAAACTGGTTATACAAAGCAATAAAGAGCTTTACAGATGGTATATATGTGAGTAAACATAGACAAATTTTCAAAAAAGAGAATTGACTGTTTAAGACAAAAAAAGTAGTGTAGATTTTATAACGTATGTTCAAGTATGACAACAATAAAATCACCAAAAACAGAAGGAAAATAAATTAAATATACTCATAAGCTCTTTACATTACACATTAAGTTTTATAAGATGATGAAAGATGGAATGTATTGATTCAAAGATGCATAATATAAACCTAGGGCAGTCACTAAAACATACTCAATAATCCAAAAGAAGGCAAGAAAAGGAAAAAAACGAACAATGTTAAGTGGAATAAATTAAATTCAAATAACAAGATGGTTGACTTAAACCCAGCTATATCAATAATTACATAAATATAAATGGTCTATACCCTCCAATTAAAAGTCAGATGTTATCAGACTAGTTTTTAAAATCCAGCAAAATGGCTTACAGTTTTAAAAACTGACGATCCCAAGTTTTGGCAAAAATGTGGTGCAACTAGAACTCTCATATATTATTAGTGGGAATGTAAAGTGGCATAATCACTTTGGAAAACTATTTGGCAATCCATATTAAAGTTTTGTGTGTGTGTATATATGTGTGTATATATATATATATATATATATATATATATATATATATGCTCTAGCAATTCTACTCAACAGGAATGCATACATACATTCACAAAAAGAACGCATAAGAATATTCATAGCAGCACTTTTGTAATAGCTAAAACCTGGAAACCACTCATATTTTCATCAACACTAGACTAGATAAATAAATTGTGGTATATTTATACAATGGAATATTGTAAGACAACAAAGCAAACAAATCACTGCCATATGCCATAGCATGGGTGAATTCTACAAAAGAATATTTAGTGAAAGAAGCCAGATAAGAAAGCATATACTGTATGATGTTATTTAAATGACATTTAAATAAAGTCCAAAATCAGGCAAATCTAATCAATTTGGAATGAAGTCAGAACATTGGCTACTTTTTAGGGGGTGGTGTCTAGGAGAAGGCAGAAGGAAAAGTTCTGGAGTGCTGGCAATTTTCTAATCTTTGATTTGTATGGTGGTTACTTGAATGTGTCATTTTTTGTAAAATTACATCAAGCTGTACAAATAGGACTTACACACTTTGCTCTGTCCATGTTATATGTCACTAAAATGTTTGTTTGTTTGTTTTTTAAATAGAGATGAGTGGCGTTCCAGGCAGGGAGCTAGCATAAGACATGGAGAGGGAAATAATATGATATGTGGAAAATGACAAGTAGCTCAATGTTGCTGGAATATAAAACCAGAAGTGGGTTATAGAAGGGCTAAGGCTGAGGCCGGGCGCCGTGGCTCACGCCTGTAATCCCAGCACTTTGGGAGGTCGAGGCGGGCGGATCACGAGGTCAGGAGATCGAGGCCATCTTGGCTAACACGGTGAAAGCCCGTCTCTACTAAAAATACAAAAAATTAGCGGGGCGTGGTGGCGGGCTCCTGTAGTCCCAGCTACTCGGGAGGCTGAGGCAGGAGAATGGCGTGAACTCGGGAGGCGGAGCTTGCAGTGAGCCGAGATAACGCCACTGCAGTCCGGCCTGGGCGAAAAAGCGAGACTCCGTCTCAAAAAAAAAAAAAAAGAAAAAGAAGGGCTAAGGCTGAAGAGGTGTCAGTTACAGGTGATGGAGGTGTCACACTAAAGAGCCTGGACTGTCTGCTGAGGGCAATTAGGAAACACCAGAGGGGCCCAAGCAAGAGCTACATAATAAGATTTAAAATTAAAAAAAAAAAATTGTGTCAATCCTTGTGACAGGGATCCAAAATAGACACAGGGAGATTGGTTTAGATGCTCTTGCAAAAATCCAGATGAGAGATGATGAAACACTGAGTCAGGGCAGTGGTTGTGGGGCCATTAAAAGAGCATGATTTGAGAAATAGGAGACAATATTGGTAAGACTTTATAGGACGTGGGAGGTGAAGAAAGCAGAGTTGGGATGATTCTTAAATTTGTAACACAAATGACTGCATGACTGGTCGTTCTGTCAAATGAGGCAGTGAAATCCAGGTGGAGTTCAGGAAAGGGGCAAAAGACAAGTTCAGTTTAGACAGTTTGGACAGGTTTACCAGATAAGGCAGCACTCAACTCAAGGGGGATTCTTTGGGAGCTATTTTGGGGTCTCCTGTTTCCTGGAATCAATGACCAATTTAAATGCCAGGTCTCTGATGTTCTCTACAATTACTGTTTGGTTTTCTTGCCTTTTCTGGTCACAGTGCACATTCAAGACACAAAGCCACGGTTGTCAGCAGCAGATCCAGCAGCACCATGGTCCTGGGGTCTGAAAGACTTCATCTTGCTTTCCTCTGCTGCTCCAGACAAAGGCCATCTTGTACACTATCTATTTCAGTCATTTGTATGAGCGCCGTGGAATATTTTCAAGCTATCCCTTTTAAGCATTATCTCTTGGCAGTTAAGAAAATAGATCCATCGCAAGCACTGGAGTTTCTGAAAAGGAGTTTAAAAATAGCTCCGGGTGCTAGACAGCTGCAGTTATTGGGAAACTGAACCCTTGGCTTGCACTTTTGCTGGTTTTCATTTCAGACTTGCAGCTGGAAATCAGTAGCTCTTCCTCTGTTGGAAACAGATGCAAAAGGAAGAAGGCATGAATCAGGACCCTCTTTTGACTTGGGGTCACACTTGGCAATCTGAATGCTGAGAGGCACCAGGGCAACGAAGAGTGAGCATGTAAAACTCTTGAGTTTGAAACAGCCTATCCAATATTATCTTTATATTTGGAAATGAAAATAAAGCTTGTTGGTTTTGTCATGCAAATTATAGGAAGCAAATCAGATAAAATCCTCTTGGCTGGTAAGAATAGGCAGAAAACGCATCAACTGATAACAACACAATGCTTTACATGCATTCTTTGAGAACACTATGAAGTGACTGCTATTGCCATTTCCATCTTACGAGTGAATGAGAAAGGAAATTGTAGAAGAAAGTGACTGGCCACAGAGCCAGGGAGTTGGGGAGGTGGGGTTGCCACACAGTCAGGCTCCAAAGCCCCTGCTCCCAGCCATTGAACTCTACCATCTTTCAACTGGGGATGCATGCAATGTTCATGTTTCTCAAAAGGGAGCATGGGTGTTTAAAAGTAGAAAACTCTAGGAATAGACATGAACAAATCTCTATTTTAAGCCTAGCTATACCATGATGCCACTCAATACATTTTTGCTGAGTAAATGAAGGACTGCATTTTAAATAAATAAAGGAGGACCCTTAGCCTTTTTCTGTTTGTGTTTGTGATTTTTTTTTTTTTTTTTTTGAGATGGTGTCTTGCTCTGTTGCCCAAGCTGGAGTGCAGTGGTACAAACACGGCTTACTACAGCCTTGACCTCCCAGGCTCAAGTGATCCTCCCACCTCAGCCCCCCAAGTAGCTGGGACTACAGGTGTGCACTACCACATCTGGCTAATTTTTGTATTTTTTGTGAAGATGAGGTTTCATCATGTTGCCAAGGCTGGTCTCGAACTCCTGAGCTCAAGTGATCCACCTGCCTTGGCCTCCCAAAGTGCTGGGATTACAGGCATGAGCCACTGGATCTGGCCCCCTTAGTCTCTTTAAGATTCTGTTTCTTTATCTGTAAAATGAATATAATAATATATTTTGGTAGGCTTCACAAAACTTCCAAGGATCAAATGAGATAATGAGCTTTTTACGGTAGTGAAATAGCCTGGAAATTCATTCCTAGTTAATTCAACCAGTGGTTATTGAACACCTACCATGCGCTTGGAGCTGCATATATATCAGTGAATTAAGAAAATAGAGTCCCCGCTTATGTTCTATCAGGAGGAGATAAAAAATAAACAGACCTACTAAGTAGGTAAAAATTCTAAAGTGTGTTATGATGTATCCCTTAAATGATGAGGGAATATGGAAAAACAAAAAAATAAAGTGGTGTAAGCATGATTGACATGGGGATGGGCTGAAATCTAAAACCAGGTGCTCACAATAGGCCTCACAGAAAAGGTGACATTGCATTGACATTTTAAGGTGAAGGAGTTAGCTCTGCGGACATCTGTGAAGAGTGTGACAGATAATGAGGTGGAAAGATGGGCTGCTGTGTAAGCGGAAGTCATTGAGGAGGAGTTCAGGGCTTTGTATGGATTTGAACTCTGCTCAGAAAGAGACAAGGCCCACCAGAGGGCTTGGCATGACCTGGCACGTTTTAAGGGATCATGCCAGCTGCTGTGTTGAGAATGGATGTAGGTGGTAACGACAGGAACAGGGGATGAGACCACTTCCAGAAGAGAGGTAGGAAGTGTCACCTTCTGTATACATTTCGAAGAAAGAGCCAGTGGATTATGACGAAACTGGAGGAAAAGCTAGAGAATGAGCTCCAGAATCCAAGGAAGGAAGTGGACCAGGGCAGAGGGTGCATTAGATCATATTGACAGGTCTGGCCAATGAGGGCTGGGGCTACCTGGGAGATTTGATGTGGTCACTGTTGACCTTGACAAGAGCCATCTTGCTGGGGGGCAGGCATGGACACTGACTGGAGTGGGTTGAAGGAAGAATGGAAGGAGAGAAACTGGAGACAGAGAAAAATAGGAATGTGTTTTTTTAAATTTTTATTTTTAATTGTGGTAAAATACACATGAAAGCGACCATTTTAACCATTTTTTAAGCATACAATTCAGTGGTGTTAAGTACATTCACATTGTCATGCGACCACCCTCCAGAACGTTTTCATCTTGAAAAATGGAAATTCTACACTCATCAAACAAGAACCCCCATTTCCCACCAGCCATGGGCAAAACATCATCCTACTTTCTTTTGCTATGAATTTGACTACTCTAGGTACCTCTTGTAAGTGGAATAGTATGTATTTGTCATTTTGTTTTTGGCTTATTTCACTTAGCATAATATGTTCAAGGTTCAACCATGTGTTAGAATTTCCTTCCTTTTCAAGGCTGAATGATGTTCCATTGTATGGATTATACTGCATCTTATTTATCCATTCATCTATTGATGGGTGACACTTGGGTTGCTTCTGCCTTTTGGCTATTGTGAATAATGCTGCTATGAACATGGGTGCACAAATATCTCTTTGAGACCCTGCTTTCAATTCTCTCAGGTATATACCCAGGAGTGGAATTGCTGGATGAGGCAGAGAAAAGTTTTACTGCAAAGGGAAGAAATAAAATGGGGTGTAGTCTGAAGAGGAAGGGGGAGACACAAGAGGACTTTTTTTTTCTTTTAAAAGATGTGAAAATTGGAGAAATAGCCTGTTTTCATTTGATAAGACTGATCTGGGCTGGACGTTGTGGCTCACACCTATAATCCCAATACTTTGGGAGGCCAAGGCGGGTGTATCACCTGAGGTCAGGAGTTCGAGACCAGCCTGGCCAACATGGTGAAACCCCATCTCTACTGAAAATACAAAAATTAGCCTGGCATGTCCTCGCGGCAAAGCTAGAAGAAAGTGAGTTTCTCCTTTCCAAAGGTCTGTTCCAGTGATCGGTTATCTGTGACCTCAACTACCAGTATCTGTGATACTTGGTCCAAGTCTTCCTCCGTGAAGCCAGGGGCAGGGGCAGCCCTACCCAAACATTACAACTAAGAACAGAGAAGGGATAGTTCCCCAAGGAAAGTTAGTTTGTTACAGAAGAATGGAAAATGAATGTGGACAGACAAAAAAAAAAAATAGAAGATATTTATTAGTTTTTTATCTTTGTTATAATAATGACGATAGAGACTCAGAGAAGTTACTCAACTTATAGCTAGAGTGGTAGAGCTGGGTTTTGAATTCAATGGTTACAATTTTTTAAACTTTTTATTTTGAAATAACTATAGATTGACAGGAAGTTGCAAATATATATGTGTGTGTGTGTATGTGTGTGTGAGAGAGAGTGTGTGTGTGTATGTGTGGGTGTGTATATGTATATACGAGGCAGGTCTATGTACCCTTCACCCAGTTTCCCACTGAGTATCCCAATGTGTGATTATAGTACAATGTCAAAACCAGAAAATTAACATTGGTGCAATCCACAGAGTTTATTCAGATTTCACAGGTTTTACATGCACTTATTGTATGTGTGTGTGTGCCCTTCTGCGTGTATAGTTATATGAAATTTTATCACGTGTATTTGATTCATGTAACCATTACCATAATCAAGATAGAGAACTGTTTCATTACAACAAGCCTCCCTTGTTCTACCTCTTATAGACTTATCTCCTCTCCTTCCTTATCCCTCGCCCTGGAAACCACTGATCAATTATTCTCCATCTCTGTAATATTGTCGTTTCAAGAATACTATAAAAATTCAAAAGATTACAATATGTAACTTTTGAGATTGGCTTTTTTCACCCAATGTAATTCTCTTGAGATTCATCCATGTTGGCTGTATTAAGAGTTTATTCCTGTTTATTGCTGCATAGTATTCCACGGCATGGATGTTTAACCATTTACCCATTGAAGGACATCTGGGTTGTTTCTAGGTTTTAGATATCTCCAATAAAGCTTCTACGAACACTCATGTACAGGTTTTCATGTGAACTTAAGTTTTCATTTCTCTGAGATAAATGCACAAATGTGCAAATGGTAAGTGCATGCTTAGTTTTATAAGAAACTGGCAAGCTATTTTCCAGGGTGATGCTACCATTTGACATTTCCACCAGCAGTGTGTAAGTGATCCAGTTTCTTTACATCCTCACTAGCATTTGGTGTTATTGCTATTTTTTTTATTTTAACCATTCTAATAGTTACATTGTAACAACTCATTGTAGTTTTAATTTGAATTTTTCTAATGGCTAATGATGTTGAACATATTTTCATATGCTTATTTGCCATCTGTACATTTTCTTCTATGAATCGTTTATTTGTGGTTTTTGGCCCATTTTGTAATTGGATTGTTTTGTCTTCTACTGTTATGTTTTGAGAGTTCTTTATATAGTCTAGATACAAGTCTGTTAGATGAATATGTGGTTTGCCAATATTTTCTCCCAGTCTCTGGTTTATTTTTTCATTCTCTTTTTTTTTTTTTTTTTTTTGAGATGGAGTTTTGCTCTTGTTGCCCAGGCTTGAGTGCAATGGCGCCACCTCGGCTCACCGCAACCTCCACCTCCTGGGTTCAGGCAATTCTCCTGTCTCAGCCTCCCGAGTAGCTGGGATTACAGGCATCTGCCACAAAGCCTGGCTAATTTTTTGTATTTTAGTAGAGACAGGGTTTCTCCATGTTGGTCAGGCTGGTCTCGAACTCCCGACCTCTTGTGATCCTCCCAAAGTGCTGGGATTACAGGTGTGAGCCGCTGCGCCTGGCCTTTTCATTCTCTTAATAGGGTGTTTTTCAGAGCAAACATTTTTAATTTTGATGAAGTAGGAAGATGCCTCAATTTTTCCTTTTATAAATTGTGCTTTTGATTTTAAGTCTAAGACCTCTTTTACTTAGCCGTATGTGCTAAAGATTTTCTCCCATATTTTTCTCTAAAAGTGTTGAAGTTTTATGTTTACATCTAAGTCTGTGATCTATGTTAATTTTTTGTATAACGTTATAAAGTATGAGACTTAAAACCAAGAGATTTTGTTTTGTTTTGTTTTGTTTTTTGCTCCAACACCACTTGTTGAAAAGAGTTTCCTTCCTTCATTCACTTGCTTTTGCACTTTTGGTATTTTTGGTAAAAAATCAGTTGAGTATATTTGTGTGGGTCTATTTCTGAGTCCTCTATTCTGTTTCATTGATTTGTGGGTTTGTCTCTCCACCAATATCATACGACCTTGGCAACTGTAGCTATATAGTGAGACTTAACACAAGGTAGAGTGCTTCCTCCTACTTTTTAAAAAAGTTATCACAGCTATTTTATTTTCAACATTTTTGCCTCCCATACAAATTTTAGAATAAGCTTGGCTTTGTCTACAAAATCTTTTTGGGATTTTGATAAGAATTGTGTTAAACTATTGATAATTTGGGAAGAATTGACGTCTCCACTATGAGTCTTCCAGTCCATGAACATGGTATTTCTCTTCATTTATGTAGGTCTTTAATTTTTCATCAGTATTTTGTAATTTCATCAGAGACATAGTATATATATTTATACCTAAGTATTTTATTTTCTTTGAAGTGATTGTAAATGGTATTGTTTTTAATTTCAGTTTCCCAATGTTCATTGTCAGAATAAACAAATGCATTTGATTTTTGAGTGTTGATCATGTATTCTGTGTCCTTACTTAATTCATTTATTAATTCTAGGAGGTTTATTTTAGTTTATGTTTTTTAGATTCTTTAGGATTGTATAAATAGACAATCATGTTATCTGCAAATAGAGATGATTTTATTTATTTCTTTTCAATCTGTATGTCTTGTATTTCTTTTTCTTGCTGTATTGCACTGGCTAGAACTTCTACTACCCTGTTGAAGATGTTGAAAGCAGACATCTTTGTCTTATTCCCAATCTCAGTGGGAAGATGTTCAGTTGGCACCATTAAGTATGATGTTAGATGTTTTTTTTTTGTAAATGCTTTTTCACAAAGTTGAGATATTTTTCCTCTGTTCCTACTTCAGTGAGTTTTTTTGAAAAATAGGGATCATACTTTGCTTTCACAGGATTGCTGTGATGATTCTAGGTGAAACATAAGTAAAAGTTTATGGCTGTTGTAGGCCCTCAAATAAGGTTTAGAAAAGGAACCTTTGGACAACATTAAGGTGAGTCATTACAACTTAAAGTGAAACCTTCTGTAGACAAATGATCTCACATTTTCACTTCTAGATATCTCTTCTGAAGAAACATTGGCTCATGTCCCAGAGATTTATATACAAGGAAGTTTACTGCAACCATGGCTGCAACAGAAAAAGCCATTGTGTACCACAGTGTCTATTTAGCCAATTGTCCATCTTATTCTGAATGCCTAAAGATAGACAATTGGCTAAATAGAAATTGTGGTACATCCATACAATGGAATACCATGAAGCCATTGACAAAACATCAAGATTCTATGGACCAACATGGAAAGAGTGCCAAGGATGGGCACGGTGGCTCACACCTGTAATCCCAGCACTTTGGGAGGCCGAGGCGGTTATATCACCTGAGGTCAGGAGTTTGAGCTAGCCTGGCCAACATGGCGAAACTCTGTCTCTACTAAAAATACAAAAATTAGGTGGGCATGGAGGCAGGCACCTGTAATCCCAGCTACTCAGGAGGCTGAGGCAAGAGAATCGCTTGAATCTGGGAGGTGGAGATTGCAGTGAGCTGAGATTATGCCATTGCACTCCAGCCTGGGCAACAAGAGCAAATTCTGTCCCCAAAAAAAAAAAAAAGAGAAAGAGTGCCAAGACACAAGGTTAGGTGAACAAAGGAAGTCTCAAAACAGAACAATTTGATTTTATATTTATAAATGGCATAATATATAAATAGGGCTTATAAATTTATACTTATATTTACATACATCTAATATATAAGTGTATATTTTTAAAACCCAGTCATATATTGTAAACACATTCCTAAGTGCATAGAAAAAGGCCTAGAAGGACTTGATACTCATTTGTTAACATCGGACATCCTTCGGGTAATGAATGGGATTGGGTAGAGTACAAAAGGGTACAAAAGATCACTTTAAAAAACTTTATAAATGTACTTGGTCTTTAAAACTTTTTTTACAATGATAATGTTTATATTTACTATCTGTTTACCTAAATAAGACTCAGGTAGTGTGGGGCGGGGAGTAGCAATTTCTAATGGTAAAATTTCAGACAATTGTTGTCCATAGTCACTGGGACCCAGAATTCCTGAGCTCTCTTTGTTCTATTGCTGGCTGCAATATTAGTTGTATGATTTTGGACAAGTCACTTTCTCTCTCTGGGCCTCAGATTCCTCTTGTAATGAGGAGATTACACTAGAGTACCGATGGATAAGCATTTTTATTATTCACATTTAAGCATCTGACCTCTCTTTGCAAATAGGTTTTTGTATGTGGAAGCTTTATGTACAAAACAGAAGAAAGCATGTCAACAACCCAACCATTTGTGCCCCGGATCCATTTCAGCACTAACGTTTTCTGACTGCAGTTGAAGGCAGTGAACCCAAAGCCACCCGTCAGAACTATACTGCCCCTCAGCTGAGTGAAAAATAACTGGGTGATTTCAAGTGACCCACAGACGCTCAGGAGTGACAGTTGCTCTCATAAAATGTGTCCCTGAGCATTAAGCCCTGGTGTTGGCAGAGTCTGATAGCTCAGGGACTGTTTGAGTTCCAAGGAGATCATTACTGTTTCTAGAGAGTTCTACGAGGACCCTGGGTCTTTGGAAGAACTATCCATTTGTGGTTTTTAGGAGAATCAGGTCCTAGATCACTGAAGCCACAGCCCATGGCCCAGAGCTGTAGCTTTACCACTTCGGGGCTGCAGCAGGGAGGCGAGGCCACCTGGGGAAACTGAGGCAAGAGTAGAGGTCAAGTGCAACACACAGCATGCTGTGAAATATGAGAAAGGCTCATAGTGTCTTTTCTTTGAAATGAAAAGCGCCATCTCGACTTCTGTGGAATTGGGTCCAGCCTTCCTTGGCTATAACAGGCATGATAAGGATCATTTTGCCTCCTTTAGGAGCGGGGCTAGATGTCCTACAATTCTCTGCATTAGTTGAGCCCATGGACGGTAACAGCCGTGGTATGAGTTATTAAAAAAAAAAAAAAAACAGCACATCGCCCAGAAAAAAGCCTGGACCCTGTGCTTTTGGGATTCTATTCGCACGTGGTTTGGACTGGCAAGACTCGAACTCAGAAAGAGGGGAGTCCCTGAAAGGGGAAAGGCGGATGTGCAGGGTCACTCTGGCCCAAGTCTTCTCTGTGGATTGAAGCAAAAGGTAGGAAGCCAGTGTTTAATACCTCCCTGCCTTTCCCTGCCCATTTGTGGGATGGAGAGCTGGGGGCTTGGGTGAATGACCTGTTGTAGTTCAGGTCCACACTCCTACCAAGGCACACCAGCCTGGAGGGCGGGAGACCTGGGCTCAAGCCCCAGTTGGGCCACTTTCTCATTGAGGCTAGTCACATGCCTTTCCGGGTTCTAAGTTTCATTGTTTTTAAAAAGACCATTAGATTAGATACCTTTAAAGGTCCCTGCCAGTAACATTCAGTGATTCTAGAACTAGATTGTAAGAGCCTGGCAGGGTTCCACTTATTTGGTAAGAGGAAAGGAGTAAGATATAATGGTTAAGTGTGTGGAAGCTGGAATTAGATTTCCTGAGTTCAACTCCTGACTCTCCTTTACTTACTGTGACTTTTGGAGAAGGTTTTTAATCTCTCTGAGCCTCAGTTTCTACATTGGCAAAATGAAAATAAGAGCTGTAGTTGATATTGTCATTTTAAGGGATGCAAGTGATAATCTGCATGAAGCTTCAGGATCCAACAGGGTAAATGTTCAATAAGCCTTATCTTATTGTTTTTTATTTCCCCAGTTTAAGATCATAACAGGAACTGGCTAAAATTACTTCTTGATAAAACAATGCCCCTTACCATAGATTCAATTATCCTACAGGCCAAATCATGTGCCCCATGAGGTTAATTTGTTTATTCAATACTAATTAATCACTATTTATTGAACATCTTAAGTGTGGCAGACACTGTGACAGGACTGAGGATGCAAAAGCATCAAGATCTTATTATAGGGCTGTGGCTCACGCCTGTAAACCCAGCACTTTGGGAGGTCGAGACAGGTGGATCCCTTGAGGTCAGGAGTACAAGACCAGCCTGGTCAACATAGTCTTGTTGGCCATGACCAGCCTGGCCAATATGGCCAACATAGAAACCTCGTGTCTACTAAAAATACAAAAAAAAAAAAAATTGGCTAGGCACGGTGGTGTATGCCTGCAGTCCTAGCTACTTGGGAGGCTGAGGCAGGAGAATCGCTTAAACCCAGGAGGCGGAGGTTGCAGTGAGCTGAGATTGAGCCACTGCACTCCAGCCTGGGCGAAAGAGCGAGACTCTATCTCAAAAAAAAAAAAAAAAAAAAAAAAAAGCTCTTATGATAGAACTTACCCTAATAAATACTCTAATAAAATCCTAATTTGGAACACACCTCACTAAGAAACATTTATTAAGCATTTATGGAGTTCAGAGAACTGTCCTGGTGTTGTTGGAGATTCCGTATGATGAATCATTTCCTCCACAAAGATTTTAGAATTTTGAAGGGGAAACAAACACATACTTATGAAGCAACTTAGCATGAATTTCATGGCCTTCTCTTATGATCTCCAGTGGTGAGTAATTTGGACATTTGTGATATGCTGAGCATTTGTGTCATAAGCATCTCACTGAACTTCCTGTGGTAGTCACTAGTATTAACTCCATTGCAGCCTGGGTAACATGAAGAAACCCTGTCTCTACAAACAAAACAAAACAAAACAAACAAAAAAAACACCACATGGTGGTGCGTGATGTAGTCCCAGCTACTCGGGAGGCTGAGGTGGGACAATCGCTTGAGACCAGGAGCTTGAGGTTGCAGTGAGCTGTGATCACGCCACTGCACTCCAGCCTGGGTAACAGAGTGAGACCCTGTCTTGAAAACAAAAGCAAAAACTCCATTACACAGAAAAAAGGAATTCACCCCTGAGAGGGTAGGTAACTTGTCAAGGGTCACACAGTTGGCAAGAAGGAGAGGGTTGTCCTCTCTTTAGTATACCCCACTGTATTAGTTAACTTGAGCTGCCATAAGAAAGCACCACAAACTGGGTAACTTAAACAACAGAAATGTGTTGTCTGTTCTAGTTCTGGAGGCTAGAAGTCCAGATCAAGGTGTCAGTAGGGTTGTTTCCTTCTGAGGGCTGCAAAAGAGAATCAGTCCCATGCCTCTCTCCTAGCCTCTGGTGGTTTGCTGGCAATCTTTGGTGTTGTTGGGCTTGTAGATGCATCACGCTGATCTCTGCTTTCACCTTCATGTAGCATTCTCCCCATGTGCATGTCTGTCTCTGTGTCCAAATTTCCCCTTTTTATATGGACACAGTCATACTGGTATAGAGATCACCCTTATGGCCTCATCTTAACTTGATCGTCTGCAAAGGCACTATTTTCAAATAGGGTCACATGCGCAGGTACCGAGGATTAGGACTTGAACATTTTTTGGTGGGGAGACACAATTTAACCCATTCGAGGCTTTGGTGTCTCTCACTTGCAGTTCTTTCACTTCCTCCCGAAGACAGCTTCAGGCAGCTTAGAGTTGGATTTCGTCCTTGACATTCTAATCAGCTGACGGCCAACTCCTTGTCAGGGGTCCTGTGCTTGCTGATGAAGTTCCCTGTGGTGCCAGGCACTCTCCCCATTGAAACAGGCTAGCTGGCATGATGAGAGGGCAGGTAAAGAAGGCACGTCACCTTCTACAAACCAAAGTGTAACAGCAATAAGATTAATATAGCAATGACTATTTATTGATCAGTTATTGTCTTCTAGGCACTGAGTTAAGTATTTTTCATGCACAATCTATTTATTCCACACAGCAATCCTAGAAGATAGGAATCACTATCTCATTTCACAGATGAAAAAAACCTGAAGCTCATAGAGATTAGATCCAAAGCCATTGACTGTTTGTGGCCAGGAGTTCAAGACCAGCCTGGGCAAAATACCAAGATCCCGTCTTTACAAAAAAATTTAAAAAATATTAACTGATTATGATGGTGCATGCCTGTAGTCCCAGCTACTTAGAAGGCTGAAGCAAGAGGATCGCTTGAACCCAGGAGGTCAAGGCTACAGGGAGCTATGATCACACCGCTGTATTCCAACCTGGGTGACAGAGTGAGATCCTGTCTCTAAATAATTGATAATAATAATAATAATAATAATAATAATAATAGCAGATGTTAGCAAATACTGCTTTACTATGTTGTCTCCTTTCCATGGAGCTTTTGGGTTAAATAACACCCTTTCCCCCTTCCCCTAGTATGGTTGATTTGAGACTCTGCCCAAGCCTTGTTAGTTCATATCCTGGGGCTGTGGATGAAGTCAGTGAGTTGTAAGAGTGGTTAGTGCAGTAGCCACAGGCAATGTGACCTTGAAACAAAGATGGGCAAGGCCCGGAAGAGGATGCCTGTCACTAAGGCTCTGCCCAGTGCCGTTTTCCCTGAGCTGTGGGAGCTTCACACCGTCACTCCCTTGTGCAGGGACTGAAATAAGCCCATGGTTTATTCTGGAGGTTGCTCTTGACATTGCTGTAGAAAATACCATTGTTTCCATTGCTCTAGAAAGTGGGCTGGGCCGGGCACAGTGGCTCACTCCTGTAATCCCAGCACTTTGGGAGGCCGAGGTGGGTGGATCTCCTGAGGTCAGGAGTTCGAGATCAGCCTGACCAACATGGAGGAACCCTGTCTCTACTAAAAATACAAAATTAGCCGGGCGTGGTGGCCCATGCCTGTAGTCCCAGCTACTCAGGAGGCTGAGGCAGAAGAATCGCTCGAACCCAGGAGGTGGAGGTTGTGGTGAGCTGAGATTACACCTTTGCACTCCAGCCTGGGCAACATGAGTGAAACTCTGTCTCAAAAAAAAAAAAAAGAAAGAAGGGAAAAGAAAAGAAAAAAAGTGGGCTGGGGCAGCCTTTTCCAGGGAGTGAGGCCTTGGGCGGTGACTGAGCAGAGGCCAGGAGCAGGGAAAACAGAAACAGGGCTGCTGAGACCCAAACCAAGACCCTCTGCTGTCTCTATCATGTATTTCTCTGATTATAAAAGTAATCACTGATTATTTATTTAAAAACACAAAAGTGTTTCTTCCTTTCACAATCTTAACCATGTTGGTGCGTAGAATTCCACACTGCTTCCATTCACATATAAAAATTATTAATCATATATCAAAAAGATCATATGATTTTTCATCTGCTTTGGTCACTTAATGATATGGAGTATCATGTCCTGTCTGTGCAGAAAGCCCTCCCTCATTCTTTTGAATGGTTATACAGGATTTGATTGTTTCATTGTGTGGATAAAGCATAAATTGTTTAGTGTTAATGATAGACATACTATTTCCTACTTTTTGTTCTTAGAAACAAGATTTTTTTTTTTTTTTTAGAGACAGGGTCTCACTCTGTCACCCAGGCTGGAGTGCAATGGTGCAATCATAGCTCACTGCAACCTCAACCTCCCAGGCTCAAGGGATCCTCTCACCCCAGTCTCCCAAGCAGCTGGAATTACAGGCATGTGCCATCATCACGCCTGGTTGATTTTTTAGTTTTTGTAGAGATGGGGGGGGTGTCTCACTATGTTGCCCAGGCTGGTCTCAAACTCCTGACTTCAAGACTGTACCCTCCTCAGCTTCCCAAATGGGATTGCAGATATGAGCCACCACACTCAGCCAAAATTCTTGTACATACATCTTTGTCTTCTTGCCCAATTATTTCTTTAGGATTTATTGTTAAAGTGAAATTGCTAGGTCAAAGGGCACACCTATTTGCAAGTTAAAAATTTGAAAGTTCATTTCCAGGTTGACTTCCACAAATGTTAGATATGGTAATGTTCCCACCAATAGTACAGGGGACTACCTGTTTCCCCTCCTCTGCCAATTAAGCATTACACATGTAACAGAAGAAAAAAACCATGTCTCATTGTAAATTATGTTTTAAAAATTATAAGTGAAAGTGACCGTATGTTTATGTTTATTTGGACATCTATATGTCCTCTTCTGTGGCTACTGTTTATGTTGTTTCTCGACTGGGATGTCCTCACGGAATCTCCAGAAAGTTGCAAACTTAGTGTGTATCTGGACTTTCTTTACCACGACAGGGACCCTGCATGGTTGGCTTTCAATTATCTGGGGAAAAAAGAACCAGTGACCCTGAGACTCCAAGGTCAGCTTTAATCATTCCTTCACGAATTCAGGCCAATTCATTCATTTACTCTTGCAGTCACTTGGAAATTATTCCTGTAGTAATCCATTGCTCCGGTTTACTCATTAATCATTTTTCAAGTCATTATTGAGCATCTGCTGCCTAGGAAATGCCAGGTCCCAGGGGCGGGGGTGGAGACTGGAAGGGAAACCCTCTGTGGTGATTACTCTCCCTGCCTAAGGGCAGAGATCAGTCCCATAAATGGCGGAATTCCGGGCCACTGGGTAAGAGAAATGGAGGGAAGGACTGTGACCAGGGAAGGCTTCCTGGAGGTCACCTGTGAGAGGATCAGTAGGATTTGGGTATAAAAAGATGGAAAAGGGTCCCAGCAGAAAAGCAGATCGAGGGAAGAATCCCCTTTGCAGGTGGAGGAGAAAAAAGTATAAACAAAGGCAAAGGTGAGAGCTGTTATGTAGCAGGGAACCCAGCTCTGTGACATGGGTTTGCTAGGCATGGGGGTGGCTGGAGCAAAGGCTCTTCTGTTTTTTTTTTTTTTGGAGATGGAGTCTCACTCTGTCGCCCAGGCTGGAGTGCAATGGGGTGAGCTTGGCTTACTGCAACCTCTGCCTCCCAGGTTCAAGCGATTCTCATGCCTTAGCCTCCTGAGAAGCTGGAATTAACAGACTCGTGCCACCATGCCCAGCTAATTTTTGTATTTTTAGTAGAGATGAGGTTTCACCATGTTGGCCAGGCTATTCTTGAACTCCTGACCTCAGATAATCCGAACACCTCGGCCTCCCAAAGTGCTGGGATTACAGGCATGAACCACCGTGCCCCGCCAAAGGCTCTTCTTAAAAGGGGTTAATGGAAGATAATGTGAGATTGGCTAGTGGTGTGGGACTTCCTTTGTCACCGCCCAGAAACTAGACTAAGGCAGAGCTGTACTTTAAGAGATATTCTGGCAACAATGTAGAGGACAGACTGGCAGAAAGACACCTTAGCTAAGGCTGTGGCAATAGCCAAGGACAGTGATGAGGAGACCCTGAGTTTGGACACTGATGGGAAAGGCTTGAGGGCTTGGGGAAGTGCGAGAGCCCTGGGCTAAGAAGTGGGAGGCCTGGGTTCCACTGCCATGCTGCCACTGCCTGTCCGTAAAGGGAGTTGGGTTTCAGGAGGGTCAGAAGATCAGCTTTTATGTAGCAGGGAACCCAGCTCTGTGGCATTCCACTACTCACCAGCTCCTGTGGACCCTCCACTGGTTTCAAGGTGCTCCTCTAGATGTGGGGCCAAATACAGTGAGAAGACATGGTCGCAGGCAACAAGGAAGACAACCGGGGTAAGGCAGGACTGTACATGAAACCACTGGAGGAGAAGAAAGGGCTGTTGACATATTCCCTTTTCCTACTTCATTTTTTTGACAACTGCAAAACAATTTCATCTTATGGATGCTCCATAATTCATTTCCCAATTTCCCGATGGGTGAAAATTGACAAATTTTTGTTGTCATGGAACTCTTTGTGCACTGAATTTTGATCGTAGACGAGAGTTATTTCTGTAGGGCGGTTTCTTGGTGGTGAAAGAGTGCATGCATTTTATTTATTTATTTATTTTTGAGACAGAGTCTCGCTCTGTTGCCCAGGCTGGAGTGCAGTGGCATGGCTCACTGCAACCTCCGCTTCCCAGGTTCAAGCGATTCTCCTGCCTCGGCCTCCCGAGTAGCTGGGACTACAGATTAGCGCCACCACGCCCAGCTGATTCTTTTGTATTTTTAGTAGAGATGGGGTTTCACCATGTTGGCCAGGCAGGTCTCAAACTCCTGATGCCAGGTGATCCGCCTGCCTTGGCCTCCCAAAGTGCTAGGATTACAGGAGTGAGCCACTGCGCCTGGCTGAGTGTGTGCATTTTAGATTTTGAGAGCTTTTGCTGAATCACCCTCCGTAAAGGATTATCTTTATTATTCGGATGACTAAACCGAGGATCCAGGAAGTTGTGTCATTTGACCTCGGCCATATCAATGATAGAATTTTATCACAGTTTGAGTCTAGGTGGGTCTATCTTCAAACCTCTATTCTCCCCATTACTCCACTCTATTAGGCTATCAGTTCTTAAAGCTCTTTCCATTGTCTATTATATTTTCCTTCCCCACCCTGTAACAATCACCAAGAAAAACCCTACAGTGACAGAGGCCTAGGTATAGGCCTCTTTCTTTTCTGGGAGACAGAAAAGAAGTGCGGAGGGGAGGCTAGATTCCACTCCACAGGTAGCTCTGGGATGGGGACAGCATGGCTCCCCAAGATGAGAGCCAGTGGTGGCAGCTTTAATGTGGTAAAGAAACAAGCTGAGTTTCTGCGTGGAGGAAACAGCTCAGCCTGAGAGGGAGCCCTGGGGGCTTCCTTGGAGAAAAACTGGTAGCTTCCCAGACAGCCTGCAACCTTAATCCAGAAAAATCTTTGATAAGGAGTTGTCAGCTTCCAATGCTTCCCATCAGCCAAATTGCCTTGGATTCTCAGGACACCTCTGCCCAAAGGGCTGAGTGCTGATGTCAAAAGCCCTGTTCCTGGGATTCATTACAATTCTGGGCTTCTCTCCCTTTCTGCTTCTGCTCATCCTCCAGCTTCTCCCTACCATCCTCATGGAGACTTGAAGTGACAATTCACAAAGCTGGGAGCTTCCCACAGTGACTTCCAGCCTGTGCTTGGTGCCTGTTGTACATGGGACAGAATTGGATGGTGGGTTGGAGGCAGGCCGGGGCTCAAATCCTGGACCTTTCTCTCTGGAACCCAAGGCAAGTGACTCAACCTCTCAGGATTTGTAAAAAGACACTAGTGTGCCCAGTCATAGAGCTGCTGGGAGGATTAAGGGCAATCATCACTATTTTTCATTTTCCAGGCTCCCCAGGTTGTAGAGGTGACAGCTTCTGACGTTTGACACAGAGGCCAGTGAAGATAAAAATAATGACAGCATTTATGGGAGGCCGAGGCAGGCAGATCACGAGGTCAGGAGATCAAGACCATCCTGGTCAACATGGTGAAACCCTGTCTCTACTAAAAATACAAAAACTTAGCTGGGCGTGGCAGCACACGCCTGTAGTCCCAGCTACTCGGGAGGCTGAGGTAGGAGAATTGCTTGAACCTGGGAAGCAGAAGCTGCAGCGAGCCGAGATCATGCCACTGCACTCCAGCCTGGGTGACAGAGCGAGACTCTGTCTCAAAAATAAAATAAATAAAATAAAATAAAATAAAATAATAAAATAAAATAATAAAATATAATGACAGCATTTAAGGACTGCTGACCCTGAGCTAGGCAGTGTTCTAAGTCTTTACTTGTGTTATATATTTGTTATCTATTGCTCCATAACAAATTCTCCCAAAATGTAAGCAACAAATGTTAAAATGTATTTTATTTTATTATCTCACAAAGTTTTTGTGGATCAGGTGTCTGGGAGCAGCTTGGCTGGGTGGTGCTGGCCCAGGGTCCTTCATGAGGTTGCAGCCAAGATATCAGCTGGAGCTGCATCATCTGAAGGCTCAATTGAGGCTGCAGGATCCCTTTCCAAGATGATGTCTTGCACACCTGGCTCATTTGTGCCGGGGGTTGGCAGGAGGCCTCAGTTCTTTGCCATGTAGATCTCTCCAGAGCGTTGCTTAAGTGTCCCTATGACATGGCAGCTGGTTTTCCCTACAACGAATGCTCCAAGAGAGCAAGGCAGAAGTTGCAATGTCTTATATGACTTAGTGTTGAAGTCACACTATGTCATTTCTGCAACATCCTGTTGGTTACACAGGTCAGCCCTATCCATTGTGGGAGGGGCCTATACAAGGACACAATACCAGGAGGTGAGAATTACTAGAGCCATGTTGGAGGCTGACTATACATCTATTAACTCATTTAATCCCTGAAATGCACCCACGGAGGCTTAGAAGAGACCAAGGTGAAGAAGGAGGTACTGAGTGTGGGAGACCAAGAGGAGCAGAGGCAGAGGTTCTAGCGACAGTGCTACACCAGCATCAGCAAGGTGTGCAGGTTCCTTCTTGTCTAATGGCAATGGTGTCTCCAGTGGAGAAGCCGGGTCAGGAGTGGTTGGTGAGTTGTTCCTGGGTGTGTCTCTTCTAAGCTTGACTCTTCGGCCCTGCTGGAGATTCTGTGAGCCACCAAATATATAAAAGGCTTGACTGCTTAAACTAGTTGAAGAAGGTTCTATTACCTGCAATGACGATCTGCAATGACTGCTACGAGCTGTTCAGAGCACAAAGACTCTCATTATTCTTGTCGATTGAAGATCATAAGTATGAGAGAGCCATCAGCATAATGTGAATGGTCCAAGGGCCACATCGTCTTAGGTGTTATTAGCAAAAACATAGCCCCTAGAAGAAACGAGGTGAGAGTGCTTTCCTATTCTGCACTGGTCAGAAGACAGCTGGAATAAGTCTGCAAGCTATTTATTTAAGAGAGACAGTAACAAATTAGAGCCTGTCAAGAGGATAGGGGCCAGGATGGTGGCAGAACACAAAATGAAACCCTGAGGCCTAGGAGATGTTTTCTGTGGGGAAGAGAAGACACTGAGGGGGCTGTGGAGCTGTTTTCACATATATGAAGTGTTCCCTTACGGCATCATGGTGCAGAAGGCTGGAAAGACTCAGGCTCAAATCCTGGTCACTTCCTCTGTGTGGCCCTGGACAGGCCCTGCTATGGTTTGGATATTTGACCCCTCCAACCCTCATGTTGAAATGTGATGCCCAATACTGGAGGTGGGGCCTAATGGGAGGTGTTTGTGTCATGGTGGCTGATCCCTCATGAATTGCTTGGTGCCATTCTTGCATTGTAATAAATGAGCTCTCACTCTATTAGTTTTTGTGAGAGCTGGCTGCTAAAAATCCTGGCACCTCTGCGCCACCCCCTCCCCATTCCTCTCTTGGCATGTGATCTCTGCACACTAGCTCCCCTTCCCCCTTCCATGAATGGAAGCTTCCTGAGGCCCTTACCACACCAGACGCTGGCTCCATGCTTCTTGCACAGCCTGCAGAACGATGAGCCAAATCAACCTTTTGTCTTTATAAATTACCCAGCCTCGGGTATTCCTTTATAGCAACACAAATAGACTAAGACAGGCCCTTAAGTTCTGTGAGTACTTTATGGCAACAGTAACATATAGGAAATGTTTAATGTATGTAGGCCTTCTCCCCTTTACCCTCAGCACCCATGAGGGTATAAGAGACAGATTTGAACTTGGTCTGAAAATGGAATGCAAGCAGTGATTGCCTGCCCTTGGAGGAAATCAGGTACAGGCTGGGTGACCTACTGGACTGTCTACCCTTATTGAGCGCTTCTGGAGGCTGTGTCCATGTTAAGCATGGTACATGCATTTTCTCACTTATTCCTATTGACAATCTTGTGAGTAGGTGCTATTATGTCCATTTTGCAGGTGGAGAAACTGAAGCCCATAGAGATGAAATAGCTTGTGAGTGGCATTGTCAGCATTTGAACTCAGCCCTCTCTGACTCCAAAGGCTGTGTTTGTAACCATTCTTGGCTGCTGAAGGCAGGGGAGTGGGGAGTCGTGGGCAGAGAAGGTAGGGGGTGGGACAAGTATTAGGAAGAGCTGGCATGGATGCTGTCTAAGACTCTTTCTAATTCAGAGCTTCAAGATTCTTTGGTTTCCTCGAGGCTGTGAAACAAAGCTTCTGGCACAGGCTGTGCCTCAGCCCAGCCTCCCAACCCCCTGCAGAATGTCTGGCACAGCAGCCTGACTTTCCGCTTCTGCAAGCCTGGAAGGAACGAGACAGAGAAGGGGCCTCACTGCTCCCCAAATGCCATGGCAGGCCCTCACAGTGGGGCCCCAGGCAGCCAGCATTGTGCAAGCCGGAGAAGCAGGCCCTGGAATCCTTTCTTTTCCGGAGAATTTACACGCAGGACAAAGAGAGCCATTATCCCCTTGGCTACCGCGGCTGCTGCCCAGGCCTGTGGCCCAGGTGTCACATGCTGCCGCCATCTCTCAGCCTGCTTTCTCTCTTTGTCTGAGGAAACACAGAGCTTGGCCTCTGATCCCTTCCCTGACACCTCCCCAGCCTCCTCCAGGCCTTGGTTTCTGGCCACTGCTTTTCTGAAATG
Organism: Pongo pygmaeus; assembly: GCF_028885625.2. NCBI lineage: Eukaryota > Metazoa > Chordata > Mammalia > Primates > Hominidae > Pongo > Pongo pygmaeus. The sequence goes on from NC_072380.2 coordinate 137,633,130, forward strand.
AACTTGAATCCTGGTAGACTTGGACAAACCAGAGGCAGTTTTGAGGGTGATGGACCAGGCTAGGGCTTTGGGTTGCTGCCGCTGTATCCCTGTGACCACATGTGGACGCCAGCGCTGTCAGTGGGGGCTCTGGCGCCCTGCATAGTTTACACCGGGCTCCATCAGGGCTTTCCATTGCCTACAAAATAAAGCAGATTTCCTTCGCTGGGCCTTGCACCCTACACCCCCTCTCGTTTCCACATTCCGATTACACAGCAACATGGAAGCAGCTTCGGGAGCTTCCTGTCACTCTGCATGAACCTCTCACCTTGGTACATTTGCTTACGTTATCCTCTTCACTTAGGGGATCTCTTCCCACCTTCTTCACTGGCTAAGTCTTCCTCATCCTTCAAACCTAAGCTCAGGTGTCATCTCCAAGGCCTCAGCTCCCCTCCACTGGGCTCCCTTAGAACCTTCAGTTGTTATCTGCCATGGGCCAAGTGGTGTGCTGATTATGGGAGGGGCCTCTTGAGCGAGACTGCCTGGGTTCAAATCCTGACGCTGCCATCTACCCACTGTGTAACCCTGGGCTTCAACTTGTTTGCCTATAAAATGGAGATGATTGGGTGCTTGTCAGGATTATGTGAAATCACACCTGTGGTTAGTAAAGCCCCTGGCACAGAGTGAGTGCTCAACAAAGGTGGCGTTATCATCATTTAACAAAGCATTTATCAAATGCCCTCAGTGTGTTGTATCTCAACAAGGCTGGGAAACACAAAGAACAAGATCGATGCAGCCTTGCTGCTCAGGGAAGCATGCAAACGGAAGCCCAAGAGACCTCACAGCCCCTGGGATACAGGTTATGGAAAGGATGGGTCAAGGGGCTACAGAATCAAACCCGGAAAGGGGAGTGGCTCCAGGTGGGATTCCTGTGTCCCCGCTGTTTGGGACAGATCCTCATCTTCCATGGAAGGCTGGGCTGAGGCATTGGTCTTTTGCCCGTCTTCCACCTGTGTTCCTGGCTGCAGAGCACTCAATGGGTGGGGTAGAGGACTTCCGGAGGGATTGCAGACTGTCTTGCTCATCACATTTGTGCCTCTCTCCTGGGTCATCCCTACCAGCATACAAGCATGCAGCACTGTCTCCCCTCTTAAGAAATAAGAGCAGACTCCCCTGAGCCCACACCCACCTCTGCTCCTTCCCTCCACATACACACTTCTTGGCTTTCTTTCCTAACAAATTTCCTCTAAGGATGGGCCTTTTCCCAGACTTTACTCCCCACCCTCTCAGGTTCTCCTCAGTCTATTCCAATCTGCTTTCATCCTCATTGAACTACTATTTAATTCCATGAAGGTCTCCAAGGATCTCCATCCTGCCCAAACCACTGGAGAATTTTCATTCTCCTTTTGCTGGAATTGAATGGTGATTTGACCAGCTCATCGTTGCCTCATTGTATTGGTTTTCCATTCCTGCAGCAGCAGATTGCCACAAAGTTAATGGCTTAAAACAATACACATTTGGCTGGGTGTGGTGGCTCATGCCTAGCACCTTGGGAGGCCGAGGTAATCCCAGCACTTTGGGAGGCCAAGGCGGGTGGATCACCTGAGGTCAGGAATTTGAGACCAGCCTGACCAACATGGAGAAACCCCGTCTCTACTAAAAATCCAAAATTAGCCGGGCTTGGTGGCACACGCCTGTAATCCCAGCTACTCGGGAGGCTAAGGCAGGAGAATCGCTTGAATCCGGGAGGTGGGTGTTGCAGTGAGCCGAGATCATGCCATTGCACTCCAGCCTGGGAAAGAAGGCGAAGCTCCATCTCAAAAACAACAACAACAACAGCAACAAAACCCACACACATTTATCATTTTACAGTTCAGTGGGTGAAGTCAGAGATGGGTCGCACTAGGCTAAAATGCAGGCAGGGCTGCATTCCTCTCTGGAGGCTCTAGAGAAGAATCTGTTTCCTTGCCTTTTCCAGATTCTAGATACTTCTAGAGGCTGCTCATATTTCTTGGTTTGTAGCTCTCTTCTTCCATCTTCAAAGCCAGAAACACCAAATACCTCTGTCCATTCTTCAGTAGTCATCTCTCTCTCTCACCTTAACCAAGCAATATTATCTGCTTTTAAGTCCTACCCAAATAATGCAGGACAGTCTCCCCATTCCAAGGTCCCTAACCTTAATCACATCTGCAATGCCTCTTTGCCATGTAAGGTCACATATTCACAGGGTCAGAGAATTAGGACCTGACATCTTTCAGGGGTCATTACTCTGCCTACTCCACTGATTCTATAAAAACTTTCTTTCCTTTGTTTCTGGAATGCCATTCTTTCATTGCTTTTCTCCTGCTGAACTGGTTTTAGACTTCTTTACTGGTCTTCCTTCTCATTGTAATTTATAAATGCCAGAGGGCCTTAGAGCTCAGTCCTCAAGGGTTCTATATTCACCGTGTAGGACTTGCACTCAGGCCGTTGGACCTATACATATTCTTAGCTCCTTATCTTCAGTCTCAATCTCTCCCCTAGTTCCAGATTCAAAGACTATCAAAACATCTACTTGACATTTTCTTTAGGAGACACCTCAAAATGTGCATTTTCTCATTTAACACCTGAAATTTAACATGTCCAAAGATGAACTCTGTATTGTTTCCAAATATTTTCTTTTTCCTTCTCTTCCTCATCTCAGGAAAAAGCACCACCATCTGGCTGGGACCAAAAGTCTAGGAGTCATTCTTTTTTCTTTCTTTCTTTCTTTTTCTTTTTCTTTTTCTTTTTTTTTTTTTTAAAGGAGTCTCGTAATCCCAGCACTTTGGGAGGCCAAGGCGGGTGGATCATGAGGTCAAGAGGTCGAGACCATCCTGGCCAACATGGTGAAACCCCGTCTCTACTAAAAATACAAAAATTAGCCAGGTATGGTAACAGGTGCCCATAATCCCAGCTACTCAGGAGGCTGAGGCAGGAGAACCACTTGAACCCAGGGGGTGGAGGTTGCAGTGAACCGAGATTGCACCACTGCACTCCAGCCTGGCGACAGAGTGAGACTCTGTCAAAACAAAACAAAACAAAACAAAAAAAACAAAACAAAAAAAGGAGTCTCACTCTGTCACCCAGGCTGCAGTGGCACAATCTCGGCTCACTGCAACCTCCGCCCCCTGGGTTCAAGTGGTTCTCCTGCCTCACCCTCCCAAGTGGCTGGGATTACAGTTGCCTGCAACCATGCCCAGCAAATTTTCATATTTTTAGTAGAGACAGGGTTTCACCATGTTGGCCAGGCTGGTCTTGAACTCCTGACCTCAGGTGATCCGCCCGCCTCGGCCTCCCAAAGTGCTGATTACATTCATGAGCCACCGTGGCTGGCCTAGGAGTCATTCTTGACGACATTTTTTTGCACTCCACTTCCTGGTGAGCAGCGTGTTGACTGTACATTCAAAGTAGGTCTTGTGTCCACCAATTTGTCATCACTGGCCATGAGCATCTTGGTCCAAGCCACCACCTCATCTCACCAGAATTACTACAACAATCTTCTAAGATCCTGGCTTCCACCTGTGCTGGGCATGGTGGTGCATGCCTGTAGTCCCAGCTACTTGAGAGGCTGAGGTGGGAGGACTGCTTGAGCCTGGAAGGTCAAGGCTGCAGTGAGCTGTGATTGCACTACTGCACTCCAGGCCGGGTGACAAAGCGAGATCTTGTCTCAAATTTAAAAAAAAGAAAAGAAAAGAAGATGGGAGGCAAAGCTTCTGAGGGAAACTGTCTCCATGGCAACCGAGGCCCAGTGGCTGCTCTTGAGGGAAGGCCAGAGGGGGCAGTGGGCTGATGGAGCCTGTGGGGACACCACGGGAAGCAGCAAGTCAGTGCCCAGCCTGGCACACAGCTCAGACCCCGAGACCCCCTCCCTGACTTCCATCTCATCACTCTGGCCTTGGCAGACCCAGCAGATGGGCTCTCAGCAGAGCCCTGGAACTCAGCCGAGCCGGGCTCTGCTGGCACAGGACAGCTCTTCACTCTTGAGCCCGACAGAGCTCCCCAGACCAGGAAATTCTGGATCATGAAGCTCAAAGGAACCTTACCGGGTAAAGAGCTATCCTGCAGCAGGACTGCAGATGAGAGCCCCAGGATGGTGCTGCCTAGTGCAGTAAGAATACTACAACCCTAGCAGCCAGCCTGCCTCTCCCTGGGCACCTGGAGCACGCTTCACCTTCCCCCTCTGCACCCTCACAGTAACTATGGAAACTGGGCTATTTATCCCCACTTCAAAAATGTGACCTGAAGGCCAGACAGAGTAAGGGTCTTGTTCAAAGTCACACAGCCAAGAAGCACTGGATCTGGGGCTGGGCACGGTGGCTCATGCCTGTAATCCCAACACTTTGGGAGGTCGAGGCGGGCAGATCACCTGAGATCAGGAGTTCAAGACAAGCCTGGCCAACATGGTGAAACCCTGTCTCTACTAAAAATACAAAAATTATCCAGGTGTGGTGGCTCATGCCCGTAATCCCAGCTATTTGGGAGGCTGAGGCAGGAGAATTGCTTGAACCTGGGAGGTGGAGGTTGCAGTGAGCCAAGATCGTGCCATTGCACTCCAGCCACGGCGAAAGAGTGAGAGACTTTGTCAAAAAAAAAAAAAAAGAAGTGCTGGATCTGGGACTGGGACTCCATAGCCCCCTTCTCTGTTTCTGCTTTCTGTCCCGTGCATTAATCCCTCCTGGGTATTGGCCTCAGGCCCACCTGCACCTCCTTGTTAGGCTGCTTGTCACAGAAACCTTTCTTTTGCAGCATGCTACATGGCGTGTCTTGTCCTTTGTGTGCTGTTGATTTTGGGCCATTTTGGAATCACATTTTATCCTACTATTTTGGTAATTAATACACATCACTAACTCTTCTGCCAAATGTCCACTGCGCCCATGCTCCGTGCCAGGTGGGCCACAATGAATAATAACAACGCGAATGCTTACTGGGAAGCGTTTTCTTTGTGCCAGGCTCTGTCCCACGTGCTTCGCGTGGATAGATGCTTTCGGCTCTCCCAGCAACCCTCTAGGGTAGGATATTTTGCTGTTCCCATTTTTCAGGTGAGGAGACTGGCTTGGCTTCTAGCTTTTGGGCGAGAAAGGAAGAAACATGCATTTGTTGAGCACCTGTGAAGTGCCAGGCCTGCATGGGAGGGAGCATCCCCTCCATTTTTCAGGCGAGCAGGCTCAGGTGCAAACGGGAAGTGCATGGGAGAGGCAGAGGCTGCTACTCTCTGCCCCTCACACTCACTTCCCTCCCCCTGACCTTCAAGGCCATTTCCTCCCCCTTTTTCCACCGTAAGTCCTCTGGAGCTGTGTCCACCTCTTAGGTGATGGCAGCAAAGACAGCAAAAGGGTGTCCTGTGACATCATTTCCTCTTTGTCCAGCGCACTTCCTCTCTTCCCCTCCTGAAGTTCACTGTGGCGTCTTCCCTGTCTGGGACAGTGCCATAAGCCCCGGCCTGACTCTCCTCAGTCCCTGCCCCCGACTCAGCACACCCCATATCCCCCATGACCCACTGAGGCCCTGCTCTGAATGAAAGAATGAATGAAAGAGGAGGCGGCCCTTGGGGAGGAGTGACTACCCAGTCCCCTCCCTTTCAGAGCCATGTGGGTGACACGACTTTCAAGGGAAGAAGCATCCTTTTTTGTTAATTTTTAATTTTTGTGGGTACACAGTAGGGTATATATATTCATGGGGGTGCATTTTAAAGCTAAAAATTTATTATTCCTTTTTCTACTACAGAAGTATTCCATGTTCATTGTTGAAAAAATGAGAAGATTTTTTCGACAATGTGACTAGGGTGAATCTCTTCAGTTCTGAGCCTTAATTTCTAAAAAAATATCTAGGAGGGAACAAAAGTAAGTATCCTAAGCATACAAAGACTTTGTACTTACAGATCTGCTCATTGCAGTATCGTCTGTGCCCTTGAGAAATTAGAAACTTGCTGGAGATCCATCAATAAGGGATCAGTTACAAAACTATGGCACATTCGACTGGGGACTGGGGCTCAAGCCTGTGATTCCAGCACTTTGGGAGGCAGAGGTGGGTGGATCACTTGAGGTCAGGAGTTTGAAACCAGCCTGGCCAACATGGTGAAACCCCATGTCTACTAAATACACACACACACACACACGCACACACACAAATTAGCTAGGTGTGGTGGTGGGCACCTGTAATCCCAGGTACTTGGGAGGCTGAGGCAGGAGACTCTCTTGAGCCTGGGAGGCGGAGATTGCAGTGAGCTGAGATCACACCATTGCACTCCAGCCTGGGTGACAGAGCGAGACTCCATCTCAAAAACAAAAACAAAAAACGATGGCACACTCATATAAGGTCCACAAAAAAGTATGATATGAATCCATATTCATTGAGTTAGAAACTTCTCCTGGACTTTCCACTGAATGATAAAAGCAGCATTACAGTGGATGTCATGGGTATTTTCTACTTGCCTCTCCTATTACTGTTGCCAATGGGCTTCCATGCCCTCTAACTCTGGTTGGGTTGGCCAGTGGGAGACATCAGCTTGTTAGAGGTTGGGAGAAGAGTGAGGCGAGAGTGTTTATTCCTCTGACTCCATCTGTGCTGGTTTTCTAGGGCTGGTTGTGACTGCACTGAAGGCTACACTTTCTGACAGGCTCTGATTTGCAATAACCACTCCTTCTAGTAGTCTTTCAGCCCTAAGGGTGTTAATGGTTCTCCCCCATTGCTAGCTCTGATGTACTACACTGTTCCTTGCTGGTTTTCCTAACCTCTGCCCACATCTATGTAAATAGTTCCTTTATTAAACTCTCCTCAGTTACCCAGTTGAGTATTCCATCTCTTTCTGCCCAACCAATACAATAACACAGTCCCATGTAAGTAAATTCATATCCATTCATATATCCAATAAGAGAGGTCTGGAAGGATGTTCATGAAAATATTACTGTTTCATTGTGTTGGGATTTGGGTGGGGTTTTTTTTCTTCTTTTTGCTTTTTCCGAAATGCCTAACCTTTTCTACAATAAGCAAGGATTATCTTTGAGTTCAGAAAACTAAACAAAACAAGCAAAGCAGTTGTTGTAGAGGTCAGATGAAAGCAGGACATGACAAGTGCTTTGTACATTAGGACTTGCCATTCAAACTTAAGGTCCCAGTGAGTGAGCCAATTGGTCCAAAGATCTCTAGGATGTTTGCATTGAGATCCAATTCCTGATTTCCTCAAGATAAAGGCTGATTTCCCTCCAGACAGAGTAAGTCAAATGTGAACGAACAAGTCCAGCATCCCTGGTTTTTTCATTCCAGAGCATCTCAGCAAACAGTCAAGTTCAGACCAGTTCTTCTCCAGTAGTCTGCCCCCACCTGTCCTCCAGGTCAGTGAGCCACCTGCCATTCCCAAGCCCCTTAATGTGCAAGGGCAGAGAGGGCCTTATGAAACCCAGGGCGATGAACTTGCAGTGAAACTGCCCCTCTGGTCTCATGGGTCAGCATGTCTGTGCCAAAGTAAAAGAGATGACTTCCAAAGGAATGCCTTCTTTTTCATAGAACTTGGCAATGAATTAATCATTGTTTATCGGGGCTATGTGATCCTTGGTCCCAGTAATGGTGCTAAGACATAAATCACAGCTCTTTGGGGGTGGGGTTGAGAAGGGGGCCCAGGATAGTTCTAAAGCCCCGTTCTTCTAACACGAAAAAAAATATCCTTGTTTTCAGGCGGCTGGGAGTGGACTCTGGGCTATTTATAATCTGCTGCTGCCGAGCTAAGGCATTTCTGCAGCTGGGGCTGGGAGATAATCAGCACAGTTTTTTTTTTTTCGTTTTTTTCTCTAGCCAGGTCTGCAAAACAGACCCATCTCCCCTGGTAGTCCACCCCAGCTCACCCCAGCCCAGCCCAAGCGCTTTGCCCCAGGTCTTCTGAGCCTGGCCTCCCTCACTTGGCTTTAGCTTCCAAGAAAGCAAAGGGTTCATTTAACAGCAGAAAGGCCAAAATATCTCAGCTCAGAGTTGAAGGCAAGGATTGTGACCTGCTGGCAGATGGATTTGCCTAGAACTAGCCTGTGGAATGTCCAAGGAACTTGGCACAAAGGGTCTTTCAGAGCTATAGGGAAGGGGCACGTGCCAAAGACTCCATTCTCTTCTCTCAGAAGTTGCTCCGGATAGAAAAACAGGGTCCCAGGGGAGGGCAAACACCAAAGTACTCCCATTGTATATCTCGGCAGGAGAGCAAGCACAAAGGCAAAACTTCTGGAATAAGGCTCAAAAGACCTGAGTCTTAGCCCTGCTTCCACCATGACAGACTGGTGACACACTGGTGATGAGGGGCAGGCATCTTCAGGTCTTTGGATCTTAGTTTCCTCATCTATAAAATGGGCAGCTAGGCTCAGGGGTTTCCTCACTTTTTTCTTTTTCTGGTTTTTTTTTTTTTTTTTTTTTGTAGACAGACTGTCTTTCTGTCGCTCAGGCTGGAGTGCAGTGGCCTAATCTCAGCTCACTACAAATTTTGCTTCCCAGGCTCAAGGGATTCTTCTGCCTCAGTAGCTAGGAATACAGGCACCTGCCACCACACTGGCTAATTTTTTGTATTTTTGGTAGAGACGGAGTTTCACCATGTTGGCCAGGCTGGTCTTGAACTCCTGACTTCAGGTGATCTGCCTGCCTTGGCCTCCCAAAGTGCTGAGATTACAGGCGTGAGCCACCCTGCCCGGCCAACACTTTTAAAACCCTTTAAGGCACTTTTATAGAAACAATATTGCCTAGAAGCAGAATATATAAAACAGATACAGCAGGGTAACTGGTTGAAATGGAGTAGAGAGGGAGCTGAGGCAGCAAGCCCACCCAGCAAGCCCACCCACTTGGCCTCTTTCTCCGTCTGACCTGATAGATCAGAAGCCTAGCATTCTGGGAGAGTTGGATCACTGCTAGTTCAAGAATCTCCAACATTTAATGAATTTTGAAATTCACTCTTTGGTTCATCCATTTTTCCTCACCAAGTATTTACTGAGCTCCTACCATGTATCAGCTTGGTCTTGGTATTGTGGATAAAAGGATGCTAAGAAAGCCATTGTTTTCGTCTCATGGAACTTGCTCTCTGGTTGGGGAAAAATATATGAATTAAATAAACACTATGTGTTCATGTATGTGTATTACTGGATTGAATACGGTCCTCCTCCAAAATTTATGTCCTTCTAGGAACTTCAGAATGTGATCATATTTGGAAATAGGGTCTTCACAGATGTAATTGGTTAAGATGAGGCCATACCAGAGTAGGGTGGGCCCTAAATCCAGTATGGCTGGTATCCTTACAAGAAAGGGAGAAGGGACATGAAGACAGACACACACAGGGAGAATGACAGGTGATGGCCAAGGCAGAGATGTAGCTACAGGCCAAGGAAAGCCAAGGATTGTCAGCAAACCATTAAAAACTAGGATGAAGCAAGAGAGGATTTTTCTCTATGGAGGCAGCCCGGCCTGCTGCTAACACCTCAATATCAGACTTCTGGCATCCAGATCTAGAAAAGAAGACATTTCTGTTGCTTTAAGCCAAGTGTGTGGCATTTACTACAGCAGCCCTAAGAAACTTACAAAAATTTAGATGGGCTGGGCACGGTGGCTCACACCTGTAATCCCAGCACTTTGGAATGCTGAGGTGGGCAGATCATGAGGTCAGGAGATCAAGACCATACTGGCCAACAAGGTAAAACCCTGTCTCTACTAAAAATACAAAAATTAGCTGTGTGGTGCATGCCTGTAATCCCAGCTACCCAGGAGGCTGAGGCAGGAGAATCGCTTGAACCCAGGAGGCGGAGGTTGCAGTGAGCCGAGATTGCACCACTGAACTCCAGCCTGGCAACAGAGCTAGACTCTGTCTCAAAAAAATAAATAAACAAATAAAAATAAAAATACAGATGGCTCTCATTTTTCACAGTAGCTATGTTTTTTTAAAAAAAATTATACTTTAAGTTCTATGGTACATGTGCACAATGTGCAGGTTTGTTACATATGTATACATGTGCCATGTTGGTGTGCTGCACCCATTAACTCGTCATTTACATTAGGTATATCTCCTAATGCTATCCCTCCCCCTTCCCCCCACCCCATGACAGGCCCCAGTGTGTGATGTTCCCCTTCCTGTGTCCATGTGTTCTCGTTGTTCAATTCCCACCTATGAGTGAGAACATGCGGTGTTTGGTTTTTTGTCCTTGCGATAGTTTGCTGAGAATGATGGTTTCCAGCTTCATCCATGTCACTACAAAGGACATGAACTCATCCATTTTTATGGCTGCATAGTATTCCATGGTGTATATGTGCCCCATTTTCTTAATCCAGTCTATCATTGATGGACATTTGGGTTGGTTCCAAGTCTTTGCTATTGTGAATAGTGCCACAGTGCACATACGTGTGCATGTGTCTTTATAGCAGCATGATTTATAATCCTTTGGGTATATACCCAGTAATGGGATGGCTGGGTCAAATGGTGTTTCTGCTTCTCACAGTAGCTATGTTTTATAAAGTCACTACAAACACTGAATTAGTGAATACTGAACCATTGATCCTAGAGTAAATATAGGGTGAGGCTCCTGTGAACCTCTGGTTTCATCAATCAATCAATACGTAGCCTTGTTTTATGTATGTTCTTGTTTAAAGACACCTTACTTAATACACATTGTTGATTCATTGACATTGAATTCAAGACCAATAGCAATACAAGATGCTTGACTGAATATGACCTAATACTCACATTTCCTCTGTGAGGCACAACACAGCCTTCTCATGCTCATGAACGCTAGGCAGCACTTAAGCACTATGCTTGGGGCCATTTGAAATAAGCAGTGACACCATCAACAAAAATCTTGAAAATGTGGGCCAAGCACGGTGGCTCATGCCTGTAATCCCCCAGCACTTTGGGAGGCTGAGGTGGGTGGATCCCTTGAGGTCAGGAGTTTGAGACCAGCCTGGCCAACATGGTGAAACCCCATCTCTACTAAAAACACAAAAATCAGCCAGATGTGGTGGCACGTCCCTGTGGTCCCAACTATTCGGGAGGCTGAGACGAGAGAATCTCTTGAACCCAGCAGGCGGAGGCTGCAGTGAGCTGAGAAAAAAACTTTTTCTAAATGTTTTTCTCTTCTTCTTTCTCTTTCTTTCTTTCTTTCTCTTTCTTTCTTCCTTCCTTCCTTTCTTTTTTTTGAGTCTCTCTCTCTGCTGCCCAGGCTGGAGTGCAATGTGTGATATCAGCTCACTGTGACCTCCACCTCCCAGGTTCAAATGATTCTCCTGCCTCAGCCTCCCCAGTAGCTGGGACTACAGGTGCATGCTACCACACCAGGCTAATTTTTGTATTTTTAGTAGAGACGGGTTTTCATCATGTTGGTCAGGCTAGTCTCAAACTTCTGATCTTGTGATCCACCTGCCTCGGCCTCCCAAAGTGCTGGGATTACAGGCGTGAGCCACCACGCCCAGCCTAAATGTTTTTCACCAAATTGTTTTATAAATGTTTGGCACTAAACTGACCATGAAAAGGACACTTGTTTGAGTATGAGAGCATGAGAGCAGAAACAGGAAGGCAAAGTGTCTCCTTGTTGGATCTCAGCTGGGGATGGGTACATTGGGTGACTCAAATCTTTTGCAGCACTGCATGTGTCTGCAAATGACCTTGACAGTGGTTTAAGTGTTGATTTTGGAGTTATAAATACATTTTCGGGATTAGACAAATTCACACATACAGAACCTGCAAATAATGAGAGACTGTGCCCACATACACGCACATTCAAATTATATGAAATGTTGTGGAGGAAAATAATAGCGTATTTTCAAAGACAAGAGAGAACCCCTTCCTTAGGTGGCACGGTCAGGGAGGCCACTAAAACGGTGGCATTTCAAGTCAAGGCTTAAGGGATAGAGAGGAACCAGGAGGGCAGGGGAGAGGTTTACCGGCAGAAGGGGCAGCTTGTATAGTCCCAGTGGGAGGAAGGACAGCTGTACTTGCGTGGTGAAGTGGGAGTGTGAAGAACAAGACGGCAGAACAAGTATGGAATGCGAGAGGCAAGTCAGGCAAGGGCCTGAGTGGGTCAGGGACAGCCTGGGAAGATCCTGGGTTCGGATTCCATTCAAGGTGCAATGGGAAGCTTTGGCGTGTGTCGGGCAGGAGAGTGAAATGTCCTAGGTAGAGTTAAGGTTTTCTCTAGCTGCCCCATGGATTTGCCAGGGCAGGGTCTGTTTCCCTCAGCTGGCTCATCTGAGAAATAAATGTGTGATACTCTCAAATCCTTCTTTGGATTTAGAGAGGGGTATAAGTAAATGCCAAGTCCCATGTTACAGTGTGGTAATACTTGTTTGTTCCACTCATAACGGCATTTATTTTTTAAGTCAGATCTACTAGGACTATAATGCTTCAAACCACGGGAGTAAGCCTTGCATGTGACTACTTCAGCTTCCACAGCAGGAAAAGGGAGGGAGATATTTTTAGAAGGGAGACCTCTCAGTGCCCCCTAAACCAGGCTGGAGGCACTGCCTGGCCCCAGAGGACCGTTGGCCTTGCCTATCAGCTTTCATCGTGGAGGAGGCGTGGGTGGACCGAGGTACCACAAGTTGCCAGGAATGCCTGACCAGAAACTGCTCTTGGGTGGGTCCCAGAGCTGCCTCCCATTCACTTAACCCTAGGGCTGCTGGCTTCCTGGCCTTGTGAAATCTTTTAGAGGCAGGAAGAAGCCTGAGCGCTCTCTGACGCCACTTGAGTTTGACTTCACGGGTTTGCCATGTGCCCCTGAACAAACCAGTTATCCTCTCCATGCCTTATTTCAGTATGCCCATCTAACACTAATTACCACCCCTCCCTGACTGCCCCCAAACCTTACCAGAAGAAATGGCATGAAGTTACGGAGACACTTTGAACTCATCAGCAAATTGTGCACTGTGAGGGGAAAGCACTGTGGTGGCCATTTTCTTTTCTTCCTTGAGAAAGTCCCTTGCTAATCATGAAGACTGGCTGAGTAAGCTTGTTCCTTTACATTTGGTGAGTAAGAAGGCCCCTCATGCTACCTCATCATATGTTCTTCCTCTTTTTCCTGGCTTATCAACACTCTTCTGTAGGACATGCTGAGGAATTAGTATGAGTCAAAAGGAAGAATGACAAATAGGTGGTATTTCTGGTCTGGAGTTTGGAGGGCAAGTTCAGTCCAAAAGTTAGCTGCTTCAACCATCGTGAAAGGTGCAGAAACTCTAGGATGAATACACTTAGTATTTTTATTATTTATTTATTGTTTTAGATGGAGTCTCACTCTGTCTGTCGCCCAGGCTGGAGTGCAGTGGTGCAATCTCGGCTCACTGCAACCTCCACCTCCCGGGTTGAAGCAATTGTCCTGCTTCAGCCTCTCAAGTAGCTGGGATTACAGTACACTTGGTACTTTAATATGCAAACTGCCTACCTGCTCCAGAGAAGCAGACTTTGTTCCTCAGTTTATCGCAACACTCAGCCTGTCAGTCAGGTTGTGGGATCCCTCCTATCCAGGAACTGTATGCTGTTGTCCCGGTTCTGACACTTTCCCTCTGAGTCCTTGGACACCTTACCTAACCTCTTGGAAGCTCCTGTCTGTGAAGGGTGTGCACAGAGAGCTTCGGTAGCCTGCGAAGCAGCCATCTTCACTTCCACGGAGCAGGTATTTTATTGCATTATTTCGAGCTCAAGGACTCCAGAATTAGATCCCCAAAATATGCCTGAGAAACATTTACTCCCCAGGAGCTCAAACTAAGTAATGAAAACCATTGAAAACAACCAGGCAGCCCATGTCCTGAAGTCACCTTTTCCTGGGAGGTCCAGGAGAGTTTTTCCTACTTTCCCTGAGTTATCCCTCCCTTTCCTTCCCTTCCCTTTCTTCCCCAGAGGGCGATGCTTGTTAATCAAGGAGCCTGCATTTGCGCAGGTATAGATAATTACGCATTTACTGGGTGAATTGCACCTAGGAGGGGACGCCAATCTGTAAAGCACAACCAAACCTCTTGCCTTCAGTCCTCAGAAGATCTTCTGGTTAAAATCATCTAAAAAGTTGTTTCAAGCCTCCAGAACAGCTGAGATCAGCAAAAATAAATGAAGCTTCTTCCGTGTGGGTGCAGGTGCTGCCTTGGGTGCTGGAATGTGGAAATGAGGAAGATCCTGCCTGAGGATTTCATGACAGGTGAGGGGGAGAGAGGCCTGAAGAAGTTACCCCCGGGGAAGGTGACAAGTGCAGTGATAGGATAAATACGAAGTGCAAAGAGAAGACAGACAAAAAGTTCAGCTAGCTAAGAAATGTGCTAATAACACCTTGATCAATCATTCCTCCACTTTTTTTTTCTTTTGAGAGTCTCATTCTGTCACCCTACCCAGAGGGCAGTGGCAGGAACACAGCTCATTGCCGTGTCAACTTTCTGGGCTCAAGTGATCCTCCTGCCTCAGCCTCCTGTGTAGCTGGGGCCATGTGTATTGCACCACCAAGCCTGGCTTATTTTTTAATTTTTTTTTTTAAAAAGGGGGTCTCACTATGTTGCCCAGACTGGTTTCAAACTCTTGGACTTAAGCAGTCCTCTCATCTTTGCCTCCCAAAGTGCTGCAATTACAGACATGAGCCACTGTGCCCAGCCTCACTTTTTTAAAAAAATAAAAGGTTATGAAGCATCTCAACACAAGATCTCCTTTGCTCATCACAACCACCCAGTGAAGCAGGCAAGACAACAGAAACTCCCCACCTGTGATAGATGCGAGGCCTGAAGTCTCCCAGGTACCCACAACAGATGCAACACACAGCAGTGACCAATGGTAGGGATAACAAGTATCGCTTCCGCCCATTCAGTACTTCTTGCATGCCGGGCCTGTGCTAAGCGCTAGATGAACACAGTCTCTTTTCATTCTCATAGCTCTTTAAAACAGGTATTATTTTCTTTAAAAAAATTGTTTTGTTAAATATAAATATCATGTACCATATATATATATAATATATAAAAATACAGGTAATTTACCATTTTAACCATTTCAAAATGTCCAGTTCAGGAGCATTAAGTACAGTCACATTGTTGTGCTACTGTCACTACACCATCCACAGAACTCTTCCTCTTTCCAAACTGAAATTCTACGCACTTTAAACAATAACGCCCTATTCCCCCCTCCCTCCAGCCTCTGGCACCCACCATTTTGCTTTCTGTCTTTGTGAAGTTGACCACTCCAGCTTTATCATATAGTATTTGTCTTTTTTGACTGCTTTATTTCAATTAGCATAATATCCTCAAGGTTCATCTATGTTATAGCATATACTGGAATTTCCTTGTGTGTGTGTGTGTGTATGAACCTCTATAAAGGATCCTTCCTTTTTAAGGTTGAACAATATTCCATGTATGTATATATCCAGTTTTGCTTATCTGTTCATCTGTCAATGAACACTTGGGTTGTTGCCACATTTTAGTTATTGAGAATAATTTTGGCTATTGTGAATAATCTGTACACGAGTGTACAGATATTTCTTTGATAAAATAGGTAAATAAAATTGTTTTATAAAGAAAAGCAATTTATTTCTCACAGTTCTGGAAGCTGGCAAGTCCAAGATCAAGGTGCTGGCATCTGGTGAGGGCCTTCATGCTGCATTATTCCACAATGGAAGGCAGAGGATTACAAGAGCAAGCAAGAGAGGACTGGCCTCACCTTTATAACAACTCACTCTTGCAATAACCCATTCCTTCTACAACAACAACATTAATCTTCTTTTTACAGTGAGGGAAACTGAAGTGCAGACATATTAATTTCTCCCAGTTTGTCAAATAATTCGTGGGAGAACCAGTCTCCGTGACTCCAAAAATAGGGTTCCCAACCATTGCACTATCCTACCGCTAAAAACCATGGGTTTTAACCTCAAAAATATATGAGTTCAAGTTTCCAGCTCTGCCACTAACTGACTGTGACACTGAGCAAGTCACTTAATCTCTCTAAGCTGAAGGCTATTGTGAGAATTAAGTGAAGCAATGTGCTTAATTATAGTGCCTGGCACATAGTAAGTGTTGAATACATATTGGCCTTTGTTATAATTGTATTAAGTGGTAGCAAGTGTGTAGGAGAACTGACCTGAGAAGCCAGGGTCTTTGATTCCTTGGCTGGAACCTGCCAGGCGGGCTACAGGGCTCCTGGCCAGACACTGGTTCTTACCAGCTGTGTTGTGAGCTGTGCCTATGCTACCTTTGTTTGTATCTCATTGGACAGGCAGATCTGAAGCCTGGAAAGGCCATCTACACTTCTGTACCAACCCAGGGCTAAGAATGTCACAGGCATTGTGTGACTGCAAGGTGTAAAGAAAAAAGCACTGTCAGGGAGTCAAGAGTAGGGCGTCCTAACCCAGCGTACCCACTAAACAGGCCCCTTCTCCTCTCCTCTGGGCCTCAGTTTCCCCACCTGTAGATGAAGGGTTTTACAGGTGCTGATTGCCAAGATCTGCATGTTCTAGAAACTCCTAAGCTATGATCTCCATTTAGTGTTGCCCAAGGCTTGCGTTGTGCAGTCAAACTCTGGGACTGAGGCCTGCTTGCTGTGTAACCTTGAGCCAAGGGCTTGTTATCTGTGCAGGCTTTAGTTTTTTTCATGATCAAAAATGGAGGATAATAACAGAGCTTGTGTTATGGGGCTTGTCTTAGTCTGTTGTGTGTTGCTGTAACAGAACACCACAGGCTTGGTAATTTATAAAGAAAAGCAATTTATTTCTCACCATTCTGAAAGCTGGGAAGTCCAAGATCAAGGTGCTGGCATCTGGTGAGGGCCTTCGTGCTGCATTATTCCACAATGGAAGGCAGAGGATTACAACAGCGAGCAAGAGAGGACTGGCCTCACCTTTATAACAACTCACTCTTGCAATAACCCACTCCTGCAACAACATTAACCCATTCACGAGGGCACACCCCTCACGGCCTAATCACTTCTTAAAGGTTCCACATCCAAGTACGATCATAATGGCAATTAAATTTCAACATGAGTTTTGGAGGAGACATTCAAACCATAGCAGGGCTACTGTAGGGATTAAGCAAGATAATGTATCCGACGTAATTCAGTGCTCGGTAAATGCTGGCTATTAGTATTCTTCTTGGGATGATCATAGTGGATACTTGTTGACTTATTGACTTCTAGACAAGAGACCAAGAGTAGTACAAAAGGGTATAGTAGAGTCAAATATTATTTACTATCAATGATTCTTGGATTGCCCCTCTGATAATAACAAAAATAACCTACCTTGAAAGTTGTGGTGGAGATTAAGATAAAAATGTAACACCACCACTGTGCTAGCTTAATACATGAAAATTGGTAGTAGAATAATTTCTTTTTCTTTTTTGTTTTTTGAGATGGGCTCTTGCTCTGTCACCCAAGCTGGAAAGTAGTAGAGCAATCATAGCTCACTGCAGCCTCGACCTCCCAGGCTCAAGCAATCCTCCCACCTCAGCCTCCCGAGTAGCTGGCACTACAGGTGTGTGCTACATGCTCGCTAATTTTTAAATTTTTTTGTATAGACATGGATCTCGCTAGGTTGCCCAGGCTGGTCTGGACCTCCTGGTCTCAAGTGATTCTCCTGCCTTGGGCTCCCTAAGTGTTGGGGTTATAGGCATGAGCCACTGCACCTAGCCAAATTATTTCTATTTTAACGTTTCAGAAATTTGTTTTTCTTATACATTATTGGTGAAAGTGTATGTTGGTGCAATTCTATGACAGGCAGTTTGGTGATAGTTATCAAAACTGTAAACACATCTGCACTTAGACCCAAC
Organism: Pongo pygmaeus; assembly: GCF_028885625.2. NCBI lineage: Eukaryota > Metazoa > Chordata > Mammalia > Primates > Hominidae > Pongo > Pongo pygmaeus. The sequence continues at coordinate 137,650,851 of NC_072380.2, forward strand.
AATTCCACTTCTAATTACAGATATACAGTTGAAAAGTTATTTGTTGCAACATTCATTATAGATGTCCAGTAGTTCAGGACTGATTAAATGAGTTATGAATTAGAAAACTACACAGTTATAGGCCAGGTGCAGTGGCTCACGCCTGTAATTCTAGCACTTTGGGAAGCTGAGGCAGGAGGATCACTTGAGGTCAGGAGTTTGAGACCAGCCTGGCCAACATGGTGAAACCCCATCTCTACTAAAAATACAAAAATTAACCAGGCGTGGTGGCATGCACCTGTAAGCCCAGCTCCTCAGGAGGCTGAGGCAGGAAAATTGCTTGAACCCAGGTGGTGGAGGTTGCAGTGAGCCAAAATCGCACCACTGTGCTCCAGCCTGGGTGACAGAGTGAGACTCTGTCTCAAAAAGAAAACTATACAGTTCTAAAAAAAGATAGAGAAAGCTCTTCATAGTCTCATATAGAAACATCTCTAAGATGTATCATTTACTGAGAAAATTAAGAAGCAGAACACTATGTATCACTCTACAAATATTTACCTTTGTTTAAAAAGGACTCCAGGAGTCAGGGATATATAATCCTATCAGCATGTAAATATGTTTGTAGGCACAGTTTTTAAAAATCTCTGCAAGGATATACAGTGGGCACCGAGGTTTCTAGGTGACCATCAAAAGAGAGAGACTTTCCACTTTGTCTTTTCATAATTATTTCTTGCAACCTTGAGAACGTATTACCTATTCAAAAAATTAAATAAAGTTTTATTAAGAAATAAAAAAGAAGGCAGGAAAGAAGGAAGGAAAAATGGAAGGAAGGAAAGGAAGGAGGGAGGGAGAGAGGGAAGAAAATGACAGAAGGAGGGATCTGTTTCTAGCAGTCCTTCTGGACAGAGTAAGGGTGATCTGATGTATCTGAAGGACAGCAGGCCTGTCCTGGCTGAGGAGGTGAGAGACGTGTCAAGCATCACTGTGCACTGGATTTGGCTGGCCTTGAGTGTTTGTTATGATAAGGAAGGAGACACTTATTTACCAGGCAGAATTTCACACCGGGAGAAGTGGCAGCTGTACCTGGCAGGCTGACTTTTGACGGGGTGTGACAGTGAGCTTGGGCTGCCCTCATGATCAGCAGCACCCCTACTCTCATGACCCCCTCCTCGGGCACCCCACCCTCCCAGCAGGGAGGACACAGGTTCAGCCTGTTGACACCGCCTGTCCTGAGAAAACAGAATAAACATAAAGGGAAGGGCCTATGGCATTTGTTTCCTTCCATCGGCTGATTTCTTAGATGAATTTATTATGGCAAATGTAAGAACCAGTGGTCCAAAGTTCTCAACACATGCAAGGCAGAGATGGTGATATTCATTCCCTAGGCCAGCACCCCTCCACCTTACTGGACAAATAATTTACAGAACTGTCATCTTTGACCTAGGAGTTTTAATAAGTTCCTGTCATTCATGATATGAATTTAGAGATGAATAAACAGTTATATAGAGAGATGTGTATTTCTGATCATTATCTCAACATTTAACTTTGAACAAATCTCTCTTCCCAGACTTTGGCACATATTACTATTATAATCATATTATTAATACATATGATAATGTTCATTTGTATAACATAAAAATATACATGGAAAACAGTATAAATGTAATAGCAATTTACAGTTTGTTTTCACATCTATTATCTTGTTTAATCTTCAAACACCCCTCCAAGGTGGGTGTTTATTCAACAAATATTTAGTGAGTGCTCATCTTGTCCAAGATACTGTGGTAGGTCCTGGAGTTTCAGAGATGCAGTAACATTACCATGGTGTGCAAGGTCTAATCTAGTCACAGTGATCCACACACAAAGGGGTACAGGCTGAGTACCCCTTATCTGAAATACTTGGGACCAGAGGTGTTTCAGATTTTGGATGATTTAAAATTTTTGAATATTTGCATATACATAATGAGATATCTTGGGGAGGGGACCTAAGTTTAAACACGATATTTACTTGTGTTTGATATATATCTTGTACACATAGTCTGCAGGTAATTTTACACAACACTTTTATAATTTTGTGCATGAAACAAAGTTTTGACTGCCTTTTGCCTACAGCTCGTCCCTTGAGGTCAGGTGTGGAATTTTTCGCTTACAGCATCATGTTGGCACTCAGAAAGTCTTGGATTTGAGGGCATTTCAGATTTCGGATTTTCGGATCAGAGATGCTCAACCTGTAATGCAACTACAGAGAAATTTGAGGTGATGAAGGAGGGCAGAGAGAAGGGCACCAACCTAACTAAGCAGTGGGGAAAAGATCAAAAAGGCTTCCCAGGGAAGATATGGCCTGAGTTGAGCCTTCGAAGATGAATAGGAAGTGACCAGGCAAAATGAGTGAGTGAGTTGAGATTGGACAGTCAAAAGGACTCCTCACGCTCTGAGATGGGGGACGGAGGGCTTGGGAAAGATGAAGGAGGTGCTAAAGGAAAAGATGAATGGAAATGGAGAGAAGCTTTGGAGGGTGGCAAAAAGCTGAGGGATGGAGAGAGAGGCCCACTTCATAGAGGAGGAGACTGAAGCTCACAGAGATGGATCCTGACCACTCTTTAGATCTCAGGTCAAGTTGCCCTTCCCCTCCCCTTCCTTTTTGTGTTGTAAGAAGGTCAGGTCGATGTAAACAGACAACCTACAGAATGAGAGAAAATTTTTGCAAACTGTGCATCTCACAAAGGTCTAATATCCAGCATCTATAAGGAACTTAAACAAATTTTCAAGAGAAAAACAATCCCCTTAAAAAGTGGGCAAAGGACATGAACAAACACTTTTCAAAAGAAGACATACACACAGCCAAGAAGCATATGAAAAAAATCTCAATACCACTGGTCATTACAGAAATGCAAATCAAACCACAAGGAGATACCATCTCATCCCAGTCAGCATGGCTATGATTAAAAAGAAAAAAGATGCTGGCAATCTGTTATTTTTCTGTTGCGGAGAAAAGGGAACACTTATGCACTGTTGATAGGAGTGTATTGGTTCATCCATTGTGGAAAGCGGTATGGCAATTTATCAAAGAGCTAAAAGCAGAACTACCATTTGACTTAGCAATCACATTACTGGGTCTATACCCAGAGGAATAGAAATCATTCTACCATAAAGACATGCACACAAATGTTCATTGCAGCATTATTCACAATAGCAAAGACATAGAATCAACCTAAATGCCCATCAATTACAGATTGGATAAAGAAAATGTGGTACACATACACCGTGGAATACTATGCAGCCATAAAAAAGAATGAGATCATGTCTTTTGTGGGAACATGGATGGAGCTGGAGGCTGTTATCCTTAGCAAACTAATGCAGGAACAGAAAACCAAATACCACATATTCTCACTTAGAAGCAGGAGATAAATGATGAGAATTTATGAATGCAAAGGAGGAAACAATAGACAATGGGGTCTACTTGAGGGTGGAGGGTGGGAGAAGGGAGAGGAGCAGAAAAGATAACTATGGGCTACTGGGTTTAATATCTGGGTGATGAAATAATCCGTACAATCAACCCTCATGAAACGAATTTACCTATGTAACAAACCTTCACATGTACCCCTGAACCTAAAATAAAAGTTAAAAAAAAAAAAGAGTGGAGGTGGCAAACAATGAGTCCTGAGTCTTGAGTCCACGTAAAGCCAGATAGGGGAATCATTGAGTCAGCATCTAAAAGGGATCACTGGGTTTAGCATCTTTCTTCAGTGAGCTGCAGCCAAATGATGGGAGAAATTGGACTCAATGCACCTTAGGTGACTGTTTCTCACTCCGTATTACTCATTCCTCAGGAAACTTGTTAGTCCAAGACCTATTCTTTTGTGCAGAGCCTTTATTTATTGGTTTGGCCTGCTTCCCTGAAGAGTGGTCTGTCTGGTTCTCTCACCCCAGACACACCAGGGCTGATCCAACACATCTGGCTCAACATCACCCACAAGTCTCAACAGGGCCCTGAAAACCGCCTCTGACTCCACAACTCACTGTCCCACGCCCTGGGAGGTAGGCTGTGTCTGGGCTTGCTCACGTCTGGGAACAGCAAAGTCTGGCCCAAGCCTGTTCAGCCTGTACCCTGCTTGGAAGTTGGCACAAACCTCAGATGTTGGGCTCTGGCTGGGAGCATGGCCCCAGGAATTTGTAGAAGGGAAGTCCAGTGGAGCATCCAGGCAGTGGGAGAGGGTTGGGGGTGGAAACTGGCCTCTGCTCCCTGTGGGAGTGTGGAGCAGCTCACAGAACATGAGGCTATGAGCACAGGATGGTGGTTAAGAGGCCAAGGGGTGTCCTGTGTTGGGATCCCCAAAGCAAACACAGTGAAAAGGACAGATGACTCACTCATTAAGGAGGCACTCCCAGGAAAGCCCAAGATAGGAGTGGGAGACATGGGACAGGGAAGAGGAAGAAGCTAAACAAAGGAGCAGCCTGACCTTGAACCATAAAAAGGACTCTTCATCCTTTGGCTGATGAGTGATTCTTGCAATGTCCCAGCAGCAGCCTGACCCTGCAGGGGAGCTCTGCAGCAGAAGTTGTGCCTTCACCAGGAGAAGCAGGGCTCTCACACTGCCACTGGCTCAGGGCTGCCTCGGGCTCTAAGCTCTCAAACACTTCCTGCTCTGAGTGGGCACAGCAGCTCCAGTTGCTCAAGGGCAGGTCTTGGAAGAAAGCCTTGGGTACAGTCCATTAGCACAAAAAGGTAGAAGCTAGAGAATGGTGCTCAGAATCATAAAAGGGAGCCAAGGGGATCTGGGACAGGTGGCATCGGACAAAGCTACGTTCCTGTCCCAGCTGTTTCTACCTCTGCAACCAAGGGTAAATTATTTAATCTTACTGCCAAATTGTCTCAACTATAAAGTGAGGACACCCTTTTCACAGAATTGTTGTGCAAGGTAAACAAGAGAATACAAGCAACATGCTTAGCATAGGGCCTGGCACATATTAGGAATTATTTAATGTTGTCGAGTCTGGCAAATGCTCTTCCAAGTGGACTTAACCTTGGGAATACTGATGACAGTGAAGCTGAGCTCCAATGCCTTGTTCTGTTCCTTACGTTTCTTTCTGCTGGTAGTTTTCTTCTTTCCCTTATCAGACACCCAGCCTCACTTACTCCTTGGCATCAGGTGAAATCTCAGGACCTCATGCTCCATGCCACCCACCTGCCCCGTGGCACCTTCACCCTGGACTTACTCTCCTGATGCATCATAGAGCAGAGTGTCCAAGGGCCCAGCCTTTGGAGTCAGACAATCTGGGTTTGAATCCTTGCTCTTACTCTTACAGTTGTGTGACCTCCTTGGCAAAGGGCTTGGTCTTTCTGTACCTCAGTTTCCTTATCTGTCTAATGGGGATAATAAGTGCTCTACCTCTTAGAGCTGTAGTGAGGTTAGTGAATTAATTTATGCAAAGTGCTTAGGATAGGACATAGCGCTCAGTGACTGTTGTCTGGTATGATCATCAGTATAAAATGATCCTGGGTCAGATCCCCACTTTGTTTACTGCCCCAATTCTTGGGTTTATAATTTTCTGATCAGCCCTTGCTGCTTTCACCCTCCAGCCCTGGCTGGGCTCCCACCCTTGTCCTCCTTTCAGTCCCTGGAGCTGCAATATCTCTACCTGTTGGAGCCCCAGATGCTCAGCATGGGAACAATCATGAGCATGCACACAGCTCTTTCTGGTCTTCTATGCAGCACATGTCTACCTTGATCTGTGCCTCCTTTATCACATGAGGAAATTGAGGCCCAAAGCAACTGAGCAACTTGCTCAAGTTCACCCTGCTCCCAAGCAATGGAGCCCTTATTACCACCTCCCCATCGACTCCAAATTCAGTGCTCCCATACACTCCCCACTAGAGACCAAGGCTTGTGACCACAGCACAATTCACCGCTTCCTCTCCAACACCTCTGCACAGATCGGCCCTTGTGACAGTGTCACCACAGAGTTTACTTGTTTGTCTTTCCTACTGGACTAGGAGCCTCTGGATGCAGGGGCTGTGTCTTACTCATCTCTCTGTCCCCAGCCCCTGTCACAGGGCCTGGCATGCGGTAGATGCCAAATATGTGTTTGTTAAATGGATGAATGAATGAGTGATTTGTCCTTGGCATATACCCAGGAGTCATAGTGGCAGAATATGTGGACATTCAATTTTACAAGATAATAACAGGTGATTTTTCTTAGTGGTTGTACCAGTTCAGACTTCCCACCAGCAATGTGTAAGGCATGGAGTTGATCCCCATCCTCTCCAGCACTTGGGCACCGTCAGACAATACATTACAGGTGTCAAAAGACAAAATTACACACGTGATCTAATTGGCTTTATTTGCAACTTATGAATCAGGACAGTGTCTCTTCTACAAATTTAGAAAAGGCACTCTGATGAGCTAAGCAGATGAAGTAGGCTATATAGGCAGAAAAGGGCTAAAGAAGGCAGAAACCAGGAACAAAAAGCAAATTGGTCATTTCAAAGTTAATTTTCTTATAGGGTTAAAGCAGAGAGGACTTCCTTAGGATGGTAGCTAAAACTGGCCTGTTTGGGGATTTGGCTATTCTCTTTCTCTTCTGATTTTTCATAAGGTCAGATAAACAACTTAGTTTCAGTTGGGTGACATGGAATTTTAGTGTTTGTGACTTCATTTTGGTTTGGTCTGTTGGGCCTAGTGTAGGAGCTCAGTCCAAATCAATGGCCTCCTATAAACTTTCTTTAACACAGGAGACTGGGCATTTATATATTAGGAGTCACCTCTTCTGAGAAGCCTTCTCTGACCCTCTGTGTCTGGATTAGCTGTTCTTCTCCTGGAATTCTATATTTCCCCATTATAACACTTATCATACTCTATTGCAATTGTCCAATTCTCCTTTCTCTCCTCCTTGAGACTGTGAGCTCCATGAGGCCAGGATGTCCATTCTCTTAACAAATCTTCACCAATATCTACTATTGTCAGACTCTGTACTAGATCCTACCATGATTTAAAAAGAACAAAAAACCCCATAAAATCCATAAACTAGAGCCAAGTGTGGTGGCTCATGCCTGTAATCCCAGCACTTTGGGAGGCTGAGGCAGGCGGTGCACCTGAGGTCAGGAGTTCAAGACTAGCCTGGCCAACATAGTGAAACCCTGTATCTACTAAAAATACAAAAATTAGCTGGGTGTGGTAGTGGGTGCCTGTAATCCCAGCTACTTGGGAGGCTGAGGCAGGAGAATCGCTTAAATCCAGGAGGTGGAGGTAGCAGTGAGGTGAGATTCCTCCATTGTGTGCCAGCCTAGGGAATGGTGAAACTGTCTCCAAAAAAAAAAAAAAAAAAAAAAAATCCATGAACTAGAAGAAACTCCCAGTCAAGAAGGGATGGGGAAGAGTCATTCTTTCAAGTAAATGATTGCATTAGGATGTGGTAAGTCCTAAAACTGAGCTGTATCATTAGTACAAAGTCCCATGGGAAAATGAAGAGATAATTTCAACCAGCTGAAAGGCCCAGGAAGACTTAGCAAAAACATCTTGGCCTTGACGGATGAAGCAAGAGTGCATTACAGGTGGCAGGGTTAGGATGTGGAAAGGCATGGAGGTGTGGAAGGCATTGAAGGTGTGTAAATAAGTGACACTGCTATCATGTAGCATAGAGTACTGAATAGAACAAGTACCTGGAAATGTGTGTTAAATGAATCTATAAATGAATGAATGACCTCTATGGCAAGAAAAAATTTGTCAGATCTTACCCCAAAAGATCAAGACTAACTACATGCAGGTCTCGTGAGCAGGATGTTAGTGACGTTAATGCTTGAGTCTCCCCCTTTGCTGACTGCCTCAGTGATTCCAATATGGTGCTTCATTGATGCAATCATAATGTAAGTTTCTGCCATTATGTCAAGCTGTTGCTGAAAACATTACAGGGCTCTCTCAATGCTATTATGTGACATTGGCATAATCTTGTCTGGAGATGGGTGGCTAACTAGATGACAAGTCAAGGATATTGATTCCTCCATAGTCAGAGACTAAGTCCACTCTATACTTCTCTATACAAGTTAAGCCACACATGCAGATTGTTCTTCGTTGTAGGTGCCCAGTTTTAAGATAGACTATTTAACCAACATCGTGGTTACCTTCTGTTATGGGTTGAATTGTGTCCTCCATGAAAAAGATGTGTTGGAGTCCTAATCCCCAGTAGCTCAGAATGTGCCTTTATTTGGAAACAGGGTTGTTGCAAATGTGATAAGTTAAGATGGGGTCATGGTGGAAAAGGGTTGGCCCTTGATCCACTGTGGCTTATATCCTTCTAAAATAAAGCCATATGAGAGAAAGAGACACACACAGAGGGAAGATAATGTGAAGAGACACAGGCAGAAGATGGAGATGGCCACTGGTAAGCCAAGCAGGAAGGACTGGAACAGATCCTTTCCTCCCAGCCCTCAGGAGAAACCAATCTTGCTGACACCTTGACTTTGGGTTTTTGGCCTCCAAAACTGGGAGATAACACATGTCTGTTCTTTAAACCACCCATTCTGTGGTACCTTATTTCAGCAGCCCTAGCAAATGAATCCACCTCCCAATGTCCCTTCTACCCCTTTGCTGTGCTCATGCAGTAGGAGAGAGTGGACAATTTGGGCATGTGACCTAAGAGATACCAAACAGGGAGAAGCCCAGGATTGTTTTGTTCCTTGGTTAAAGAAGAAATATCCTCTCCTCCTGAGAGGAAAATGAGAAACAAGAAGACCAAAAAGCTCTGGCTGCCGTCTTGCTACCCAAAGGAAAGTCATTCTGAAGATGAAGCCAAGAAAAAGGCTGAGAAAATTACAGAGAAATGGAAACACATCCCTAATACCACCATGAACCTCTGGATCAAAGGCCTTGCTTGAAGCAAACCAACACCAATAAACCTTATTTACTGGTTAAGCCATTTTGAGTAAATTTCCTGTGATAGGCAACTTGAAAGCATTATAAGCGATACAGATGTTATCAATTGAAACACGTTTCTTCAGGGAAGGATAATCAGGATGATAAAGGCATATTAGGAAAAACTAGATAAAAGAAAGATTTACAGGTGGGCCACATGGGCCGCTTTCAACATAGAAAGAGCTGTCTTGAGGAAGGACTTATACTGTGTGGCCCCAGAAGAAGGATTAGGACCATCGAGTCCTGCTGGGAGAATTCCTCCCCAGCACAGGCAATGAGGCAGTGTATTGTCAGTGGAGAATTTGAAAACAGTGATAAAACTCACAAAAAGTCTATGTTCTTTTATTAGCATTGCATACTGGAAATTCTAAAACACTTTAGTGATAAAACGTTCCCTCCTGCTGGAACAGACAGCTCTCACTGCCCCTCCACCGCTTGTTACACCACTGCCAATGAGGAAAAATTATAGGGAGTTAAGTTTCAGCTTTGGTAAAGAAAGATCTTTCCAACAGGAAATAATGGAATGTACTATCTTGAGGTTGATGAATTATCCATCACTGGCAGCGTTCAAATAGAGGCTGGAAAGCCACTCTATTTGAATGTTATTCAGTAGATTACTGAATTCAATGGAGGAATTACCTTAAATGACCTTGAGACACCAGATGATTTCATGAGCCTCTACAAAGAATGGCAAGTAAGCAATTGAGACAAATCTGTTCAAGTTAGAAAAGAATCTTTGAGTGAAAGGAGGGTATTTGGGTCTTCCCCATTAGGATGTGAGTAGCAATAAAATAAATAGAAATATTCGAAGGTTACCTGCTTGAGTGCAAATGCCTTCATGGGCATTGGTAATCAAACTACATGGAGGAAAGTAAGAGGTAAAGTCTGTATTTACTAATGGTTAGAGACATTGTCATTTGGGATCCAGGGGATGAGCTAAAGTATTCAACTATCCAGAATCTAGAAGGTCATGAAGAAGAAGACCCAAATACTAGTAATGAGATGCCAAAGTGAACATGACCCCATCACACTAACCTAGGGCAGATCATTTAACCCCTCTGCATAGCTCCAACCTCGTTGTGTTGCAAAAACATTAAATGTGTTAATATGCACAAAGTCTTTATCTGTAAAGTCAGCCTTGGCATAATGTAAGTGCTACATGAATATTAGTCATTATTATCTTAAAGCTGCTACTTTAGTGACCTGTAAGTCTCTTCTGCTCTTCCACATTTCTTCAAACTTTCTTGCTCAGAATGTCAGGACAAAGTTATTTCCCATTCAGATCCCATGCCAGCCACTTAGTAACTGTTATACTAATTGGTTTCTTGGAGGCTGAAATTTTCATTTGGTGTCATTAGAATATGTTTAATATGACAAGTTATGTATGTGTTCATTTACTTATTTATTAATTTAAACACTTACTGGGTGCCTACTTTGTTTTAGAAACTGTTTGAGATCCAAGGGTTAGAACCATCAGTAAAAATAGACCCAATCTTTGTCCTGAGAAGGCTGATTGGAATGGGGCAGTGGGAAGTGGGTATAAGACAGACATAAATTAAAAATCACGTGAATGATGGTGACATCACAGCTCTGGTGGTGCTATCATGACAGTAAGCCACACTACTAAGACTATGAAATTAGGCAATACTCTAATTTCAGGGCGTTGCCCTAAAGTCTGGGATGGGGGCTTCTCTGAGCAAGTGATGCTTAAACCAGGATCTAAAATGCATGTGAGTTAACTAGGCAGTTAGGAAAATTCCAAGTAAAACAACAGTGCATTCAAATGTCCTAATACCTATCAACCACCATTTACAAAGTGCCTACTTTGCATCAGATGCTCCTATGAGAACTTTATATTCATTACTTGATCTAAACGTCACATCAACCCTTTGAGGTAGAAATAAATGGCCCATTTTACAAATAAGGAATTGGGACTCAGAGTGGCCAATAATTGATACAACATCACACATCTTGTAAACAGGTTCTATCTTGGCTCAGTCTAACTCCAACACTGTGCTCTTAACTCTGAGAGCAGAACTGTCATATTTGTCTTTCTAACTAAAGACTAGAACAGTGTCTAGCATGTAGTAGATGTTCAATTAACCCTGTTGTATAGACATTGAGCATAATAGAATTGTGCTGAGGGGAGAACAAAACCACTATGTGTAGGGATGAAGGATGACTAGACTGTGTATGGAAGGATAGAAAAGGTAACGTTTCGAGAAGAAGGAACTTCCATGGCAAAGCCTGCATGTGGAAATACACATGGCCTGAGTGAGGACACTGCTTGAAAGAATACTCTCCTTTGATAGATAGTGAAATATCTTTGTCATTTGAAATATTTAATACAGTCAGGAAGACCACTTTGGCCAGCCCTGAAAATGTCATAGATCTAAATTATCTTTCAGACATCTTCCAACCTGGGACTAAACTAATACAAAGTGTCCTTGCAAACAAGTTCCAGAAATTTACCAGTTTCCAAAGCCATTACCTAAGTGGGGACCTAAGTAGAGCAAGGACAGATGAAGTGAGCTGGTAGTCACTGAAGGAAGCCAGGCAGCATGACAGACATTAGGAAAGATGGAACCACACCTGGGTATCAGATGACTTTCAAAGCACAGCCTTAGACAAAAGAGATGCATGTGAGCCCCCAGCACAGTGCTTGGTGTATAGCTGGTAGTGTTTCTTGTAATTAAGCACCCAATTTAAAAAATCATTTTTGCCAAATCACTGCCTTTGTTTTATAAAACAGGGCTTTTGCTCAAACTGCTATCCAAGGGGTTGAGGAATAAAATTATTTTCCTTTCCTACCAAGAGACTGTCCTTGGGCTCTTGCAGGATTGGATCTGGGCAAGCACTGTGATTTCATTCCATCTCTCTCATGAAGGCAAGGGAAAGTATTGCCCGAGGTCTGGATTTCAGAACTTCTGTGGACTGCAGAGTCTGGAGATGTGCGGTTTCTGGGAATGGATGCCTAAGACTTCATTTCCCTTCTCTGCAATGTGCCTATTGCTGACACCTTAGGGTTCAAAAGGTAAAAAAAAAAAATGTAAAAGTCACATTTGTAAATTTCGGTCTTCAAAGCACAGAACTGTACACCCTTGTACATTGTAGGCGATATATTATTATATGCACAATATTGCATAAGGGGGTACTATTATATCCCCATCTTACAGATGAGTGAACTGTAGGTTAATTTTGCCCTAGGTTATACAGCTAGAAAGCGGTAGTCTATAGTTTCCTTTTTCTCATAAGGAAGCATAATCTATCGATTAAGAGCATAGCTCTCTGTGCCATTAGGAACTGGACTCAAATTCTAGTTCTACCACATTTTAATTGTGTGACTGTGGCCAAATATTTAATCTCACTAAGGTTCTCCCTCTGGAAAAAGTGTCTGTCTTAGTTCTTGGGATACTGTGTCCCGTGTTCTCCCTTCTGAGTATATAACTGTTTGTTTTCTTTTTTTCTTTCTTTCTTCTTCTTCTTCTTCTTCTTCTTCTTCTTCTTCTTCTTCTTCTTCTTCTTCTTCTTCTTCTTCTTCTTCTTCTTCTTCTTCTTCTTCTTCTTCTCCTTCTCCTTCTCCTTCTCCTTCTCCTCCTCCTCCTCCTCCTCCTCCTCCTCCGTCTTCTTCTTCCTCTTCTTCTTCTTCTTTCTTCTTCTTCCTCTTCCTCTTCCTCTTCCTCTTCTTCTTCTTCTTCCTCCTCTTCTTCTTCTTCCTCCTCCTCTTCTTCTTCTTTTTTTTTTCTTTTTTCTTGAGATGGAGTCTGGCTTTGTCACCCAGGCTGGAGTGCAATGGCACGATCTCGGCTCACAGCAAACTCTGCCTCCTGGGTTCAAGCTATTCTCCTGCCTCAGCCTCCTGAGTAGCTGGGATTACAGGTGCCCACCACTTTGCCTGGCTAATTTTTGTGTTTTTAGTAGAGACAGGGGTTTCACCATGTTGATCAGGCTGGTCTCGAACTCCTGATCTCATGATCTACCCACCTCAGCCTCCCAAAGTGCTGGGATTACAGGCGTGAGCCACCGCGCCCAGCCCTGTTCTTTTTTTTTTTTTTTGTCAGCTTCTCTTTCTGCCATAAATCAGATGTTGCCAAACCATCTGTTCTCCTTTGTCTTTTCTTCCCTCATTTCTCTATATTCTCTTCTTTTTGGCGGTCTCAGGCAAGTGGCAGAAGGAAGGGTAAATGGAGAATTGCACACTGGCTCTTTAATGCTTCATTTGGAAATAAGACCTTTCACTGGACAGAAAAAAATCACATTCCTGCCTCTAAGTTCAAGATGGCATGTGCTCTTGAATGTGGAGAGCATCAGGCATCTCTTTTGGAGCCATCTCATACACATCAGCATCCTCATCTCTTGCCTCGTCTGGAAGACTTCCAAAAATGTATTTCTCATCCATTAGAAATCTCACAACTGATCATGATTCCTTGTTTGCTTTGGCTGCTAGGAAACCCAAAGCCAAATTTACTATCCACCTCTAGCATTTTACAGGACCTATGGAATGAAGATTATGTGTTAACCTTATGGATTAAATTTAATTCAATTCTCCTTCATTTTTCCTTTATCTAGTTTCTCTGTGTTTAAAATTCTGTTGTGCATATTTGTATATGCCACTCAAATTATTTTTTAATGCATCATGTAAATAAGTGCATGCATATATATATATGTTCTAAACATCCATACGATATATTTAGCCCTTAAATTTCATAATAAATACACACGAGAATTTGTCACTGCCCACTGGGAATCTCCACTGGGTTGTCCTACAGTTGCCTCAAATGCAGTATGTTCCAAACAAAACTTATCTTTCCCTTGAGTGGTCTTCTTTACTTAAACTCCTCTTTCCACTAATAACTTAGACATGTGAGGAAGATTGCAAAAAAAAGATCCTCCACCCCTCCCTGTATCCACATCTCATTGGTTTGTCTTTCGCAATTTCCTAACATCCAGTCAAATGAGTCACTGAATGCTTTTCAAATATGTCATGTGCTTCCCCATTACCATAACTTTGCTCATGCTATTTTCTCTGTCTGGAATATCCCCTACCAACTCTCTACCTGTAAGAATCCTTCTCATTCTTGAAAACCTATCTCAACTGTTTTCTTGTATAATGCCCAGCCTCATTAGCCAACCAATAAGAGCATTGTTTTCTTCCAATTTTACTTATTTTGTTTGACTTACTTAACTTTACACTATACATTTCTCATATACTTTTCTTAGCTTCCTAACATTTAGGGAGCTCCTTGAGGGCAAGGATCATGCCTTACTTTGCTTTGTATTTGCAGCACCCTGCTTTTTCTGGCATAATTTTGAATTGCCTTGAGCCTAAAGTTCATTATAGGTGAACTTTAATACCTATCAAATGGGAACATATGTATGCCTGACTCTCCCTCTCCTTCTCTCTCATCCATTGCATCTTTGAGCTCTTTAAGCATGTCCCCCTAACATATTTTAAATCTATCTTCTCTTCACAATTTCTACTTTCTTGGTTCAGACCCCCATCATCTCTCACATAAATAATTTCAAAATCTCCCTAACCCCTCTTCCTGCCTTCAAAGCTGGTGAGCGTAAAATGCATATATCTCCTCTGCTTAAAACTTTTCAATGGCTTATCAAGGGCAATGAAATGAAGTCCCAATTTATTTTATGGCATAAGAGGCTTTACATAATCTAGCTTGGCTCATTTTTCCTGTCTTAATCTCTCTCAGAATCGACACTTCTTCTGGTCATGCATTCCTTCCCAACCCTAACCAAGAAAATTAGGATTGGCCATGTGTTGGGCATTTATTGTTTTTGTCTGCTTATTCCTCCTCTTATTCTAGAATCCTGCACTTCTAACAACATAGTTGACCAGTTAGCATACTTCATTTCTGGCCGGGCACAGTGGCTCACGCCTGTAATCCCAGCATTTTGGGAGGCCGAGGCAGGCGGATCACCTGAGGTCAGGAGTTCAAGACCAACCTGGCCAATATGGTGAAACCCTGTCTCTAATAAAAATATAAAAATTAGCTGGGGTGGTGGTGGGTGCCTCAGGAGGCTAAGGCAGGAGAATAGCTTCAGGCTGGGAGGCGGAGGTTGCAGTGAGCCAAGACCGTGCCTCTGCACTCCAGCCTGGCAACAGAGCGAGACTCCGTCTCAAAAACAAACAAAAAAAAGAATACTTCATTTCCTTCCCCAGGACATGGTCCAAGCAGACCCTTTCCTGAGACTTTCTAAATGGAGCTGTGTGAGAAGAGTTCCTTTCTGTTTTGCCTCTGGAGCTGAAGGTTGAGAACTCAGAGCTGCCCATGTTCTACCCTGTGAAAATAAAGGCAGTCAATTCAGGGAGACAAGCAGAATCAAGGCTTCCAGAGCAAGTCCTTCACATCACCCTGGATACCCTGGCCCTGATTTCCACTCCCTGCCAGGCTTGTTTGTCCAATTCTTCTTTTTGTTCCAAGCACCATCCCAGCAGGCTTAGTTACCTGTAAGCGTTTGGTTAATCTCTCTTCTCAGCTAGACCGTAGGCTCCCCGAGTGCAGAAACTATGTTTATTTTGTTCTCTGCTGGATCTCCAGCACCTAAATAAATGTTTATGGTTGACTGCAAGGCAGATCTGTGTGGGGAATGAAGAAGAGTATTAAGACCTCCCAGATGGGCTGCTGGAGGCCTGTACAAGGTGGAACTTTGCATGGTGAGAAATGCAATTCAGTAGGAAAACAAAGAACTCCTTCATCCTCCTCTAGACTCTGCAGGCAAGTGATCAGCTCAAGGTAAGATTTGCTTTCTATTAAGGGTCTGGAACTTCATACTTCCATAATAATGGGCAGACATTATTTTGGATATACTTTCTGATGGGATAATATCATATTATTTATGAGATCTCAGTTTAGTTCCTCAGAATCCTTCTTCCCCAACTAGACACAAACTTAAGAGTGGGTATACGCCCAAGAGAATTGAAAACATGGCCACACAGAAACTTGCACACAAATATTCTTGGCACCCCCATTCATAATACTTAAAAAGTAAAGCAACTAAAATGTCCATCAACTGATGAATAGATAAGTAAAATGGTGTATCCATATCATGAAATATTTGGCCATAAAAAGGAATGAAGTTTTGATGAATGCTACAACGTGGATGAACCTTGAAAACATTATGCTAAGTGAAAAGAAACTGGTCACGAGGGACTGCATATTGTATGATTCCATTTTTATAAAATGTCCATCTCTGGTTTCCCTTCAGAATGAATAAATCTTTTGCCTTTTACTAAAATGTCCAGAATAGGCAAATCCACAGAGGCAGAATATAGATTACTAGTTACTAAGGGCTAAGAGGAAGAGGATGGGGAGTGACTGATAATGGGTATGTAGTTTCTTTTTGGGTATGAAAATGTTCTGCAATTGGATAGTGATGATGATTGCACAACCTTGTAAATATACTAACACTTACTGAATTATACACTTTCAAAGGGTGAAGTTTATGGCATGTGAATTCTGCCTCTATTAAAAAAACAACTTCTTTTTTTTTTTTTTTTTTTTTAATTTATGAAGTATTTATTGATGATTCTTGGGTGTTTCTCGGAGAGGGGGATATGGGAGGGTCATAGGATAATAGTGGAGAGAAGGTCAGGAGATAAACACATGAACAAAGGTCTCTGGTTTTCCTAGGCAGAGGACCCTGCGGCCTTCTGCAGTGTTTGTGCCCCTGGGTACTTGAGATTAGGGAGTGGTGATGACTCTTAAAGAGCATGCTGCCTTCAAGCATCTGTTTAACAAAGCACATCTTGCACCGCCCTTAATCCATTTAACCCTGAGTTGATACAGCATATGTTTCAGAGAGCATGGGGCTGGGGGAAAGGCCATAGATCAACAGCATCCCAAGGCAGAAGAATTTCTCCTAGTCAGAACAAAATGGAGTCTCCTATGCCCACCTCTTTCTACACAGACACAGCAACAATCTGATCTCTCCTTCCTTTCCCCACACTTCCCCCCCTCTTCCTTTCAACAAAACCGCCATCGTCCTCATGGCCGGCTCCCGATGGTCGCTGTCTCTTCGGAGCTGTTGGGTACACCTCCCAGACAGGGCGGCCGGGCAGAGGCGCTCCTCGCTTCCCAGACGGGGCCGCCCGGGCAGAGGCGCTCCTCTCCTCCCAGACGGGGCGGCCGGGCAGAGGCGCTCCTCGCTTCCCAGACGGGGCCGCCCAGGCAGAGGCGCTCCTCGCTTCCCAGACCGGGCCGCCCGGGCAGAGGCGCTCCTCACTTCCTCCCAGACCGGGTGGCAGCCGGGCAGAGGCGCTCCTCACCTCCCAGACGGGGCGGCCGGGCAGAGGCGCTCCTCACTTCCCAGAGGGGGCAGCCGGGCAGAGGCGCTCCTCACTTCCCAGACCGGGCGGCCGGGCAGAGGCACTCCTCACTTCCGAGATGGGGCGGCCGGGCAGAGACCCTCCTCACTTCCTCCCAGACGGGGTGGCGGCCGGGCAGAGGCGCTCCTCACCTCCCAGACAGGGCGGCCGGGCAGAGGCGCTCCTCACTTCCCAGACTGGGCGGCCGGGCAGAGGCGCTCCTCACCTCCCAGACAGGGCGGCCGGGCAGAGGCGCTCCTCACTTCCCAGACTGGGCGGCCGGGCAGAGGCGCTCCTCACCTCCTAGACGGGGTGGCCAGGCAGAGGCGCTCCTCACTTCCCAGACGGTGTGGCGGCTGGGCAGAGGCGCTCCTCCCTTCCCAGATGGGGCAGCCAGGCAGAGGCGCTCCTCACTTCCTCCCAGACGGGGTGGCGGCCAGGCAGAGGCGCTCCTCACTTCCCAGAGGGGGCGGCCAGGCAGAGGTGCTCCTCACTTCCTCCCAGACGGGGTGGTGGCTGGGCAGAGGCACTCCTCACCTCCCAGACGGGGCGGCCGGGCAGAGGTGCTCCTCATCTCCCAGACGGGGCGGCCGGGCAGAGGTGCTCCTCACTTCCCCCCAGACGGGGTGACGGCCGGGCAGAGGCACTCCTCACCTCCCAGATGGGGCGGCCGGACAGAGGCGCTCCTCACTTCCCATACAGGGTGGCAGCCGGGCAGAGGCGCTCCTCACTTCCCAGATGGGGCAGCTGGGCAGAGGTGCTCCTCACTTCCTCCGAGACGGGGTGGCGGCCAGGCAGAGGCGCTCCTCACTTCCCAGACTGGGCGGCCGGGCAGAGGCGCTCCTCACTTCCCAGACTGGGCGGCCGGGCAGAGGCGCTCCTCACTTCCCAGACTGGGCGGCCGGGCAGAGGCGCTCCTCACCTCCTAGACGGGGTGGCCAGGCAGAGGCGCTCCTCACTTCCCAGACGGTGTGGCGGCTGGGCAGAGGCGCTCCTCCCTTCCCAGATGGGGCAGCCAGGCAGAGGCGCTCCTCACTTCCCCCCAGACGGGGTGGCGGCCAGGCAGAGGCGCTCCTCACTTCCCAGAGTGGGCGGCCGGGCAGAGGTGCTCCTCACTTCCTCCCAGACGGGGTGGCGGCTGGGCAGAGGCACTCCTCACCTCCCAGACGGGGCGGCCGGGCAGAGGTGCTCCTCATCTCCCAGACGGGGCGGCCGGGCAGAGGTGCTCCTCACTTCCCCCAGACGGGGTGACGGCCGGGCAGAGGCACTCCTCACCTCCCAGACGGGGCGGCCGGACAGAGGCGCTCCTCACTTCCCATACGGGGTGGCAGCCGGGCAGAGGCGCTCCTCACTTCCCAGATGGGGCAGCCGGGCAGAGGCGCTCCTCACTTCCTCCCAGATGGGGTGGCGGCCGGGCAGAGGCGCTCCTCACTTCCCAGACGGGGCGGCCGGGCAGAGGTGCTCCTCACTTCCTCCCAGACGGGGTGGCGGCCGGGCAGAGGCGCTCCTCACCTCCCAGACGGGGTGGCCGGGCAGAGGCGCTCCTCCCTTCCCAGACGGAGTGGCCAGGCAGAGGCGCTCCTCACCTCCCAGAGTGGGCGGCCAGGCAGAGGCGCTCCTCACTTCCCAGAGTGGGCGGCCGGGCAGAGGCGCTCCTCACTTCCCATAGGGAGTGGCAGCCAGGCAGAGGCGCTCCTTACTTCCCAGATGGGGCAGCTGGGCAGAGGTGCTCCTCACTTCCTCCCAGACGGGGTGGCGGCCAGGCAGAGGCGCTCCTCACCTCCCAGACGGGGCGGCCGGGCAGAGGCGCTCCTCACCTCCCAGACGGGGCGGCTGGGCAGAGGCCCTCCTCACCTCCCAGAAGGGGCGGCTGGGCAGAGGCGCTCCTCACTTCCCATATGGGGTGGCAGCCGGGCAGAGGCGCTCCTCACTTCCCAGACAGGGTGGCGGCCAGGCAGAGGCGCTCCTCACCTCCCAGATGGGGCAACCGGGCAGAGGCGCTCCTCACTTCCTCCCAGACGGGGTGGCGGCCAGGCAGAGGCGCTCCTCACCTCCCAGACGGGGCGGCCGGGCAGAGGTGCTCCTCATCTCCCAGACGGGGCAGCCGGGCAGAGGCGCTCCTCCCTTCCTCCCAGACGGGGTGGCAGCCGGGCAGAGGCGCTCCTCACATCCCAGACGATGGGCGGCCGGGCAGAGGCGCTCCTCACTTCCCAGATAGGGCGGCCGGGCAGAGGGGTTCCTCACATCCCAGACGATGGGCGGCCAGGCAGAGATGCTCCTCACTTTCTAGACGGGGTGGCGGCGGGGCAGAGGCTGTAATCTTAGCACTTTAAGAGGCCAAGGCAGGAGGCTGGTAGGTGGAGGTTGCAGCGAGCCGAGATCACACCACTGCACTCCAGCCTGAGCACCATTGAGCATTGAGTTAGCGAGACTCCGTCTGCAATCCCAGCACCTCGGGAGGCCGAGGCAGGCAGATCACTCGAGGCCAGGAGCTGGAGACCAGCCCGGTCAACACGGCGAAACCCCGTCTCCACCAAAAATACAAAAACCATTCAGGCGTGGCGGCGCGCGCCTGCAATCCCAGGCACTCGGCAGGCCGAGGCAGGAGAGTCACAGGAGCCCGAGGCAGGGAGGTTGCAGCGAGCCGGATCATGGCAGTACAGTCCAGCCTAAAAAACAACTTCTTAAGGGTAAAAAACCAGACTTTCTATATTTTCTATCTAAACAACTCTCATATTTCCTATTTTTATTTTGTTATCTTGATTTTCATTTTTTTTTTTTTACTCTGCTCCTATGACAGATTACATTTCCTGTGTTGTCCAGAGCTTGATTCTAAGGTTTTATTTTTGGTCAAGATATTCTGCTGCAGCCTTGCCAAAGTGAAGATGTGTTAGGCCTAAGGAAATTACTTTGGAGGAGAAAACTGGAACGGGGGCTGACTGAGTAACCCATAAGCAAGAATAATCAGACACCTTCATTGGAAGGCATGAAAAGGAGACCCAGAACACCCATTCTCCTTCCCTGGCAAAACTCACAGCCTCAACTGTACTCTCTGTCTTGGGATCATCAGGCCATGCTCTTTATCCCTGTCTTTCTGACAGCTCCTACAAGAAGGTCCCAACTCCCAAGCTCCATAATTCCTTGATTTTGCCTCATCTCCCATCTTCTCATTTGCCAGTGTGTCTTCCAAAATCCATTGATAATTATCAGCAAAATCCTATATAATGTCAAAACCTTTTCTCTAATTTCTCTAGTTTCCTTCACCCTCTTGCTCTAACCAAGACACGGCACTATTGAGGGCCACCAGAATTGAAGGTCATGTGACAGATGATACCACCCATTACCTCTTCTGGTTCCAGTCTTTACCAGATCCCTGAGTGACTTCCTATTATGTCCTACAGATTCTAGTTCCTGGCCCACTTCCACTCTCTCCATCACTACTCCTGAACTAGTTTCTGATGATTTCAGTGTCCACATAGGTAAACTTTTCAGTGTCCTTGCTTCTCAGTTCCTTGATCTCCTCACCTCCAAGGATCTTATATCTCAGCTACCCACCACCATGGTTATACCCTAGGTCTTATTATTCTCAATATCTGCACCACCTTCTATAATCTTAATTTTATCCGTCTCTCTCTCCCGGATCATCATCTTCTCTTTCACTCCTTCTGGTGTTCAATGTCAAAGATTCTCTAGCTCCATCAGGATCCTCAACCCATTGATCTTACCAGCTTCCAACAATACGGACTGGTCAAGTAAACCATGGTCTATCCAGGAACATATAACACTTGCAAGTATTGACTCTGGAGTCAAACAGCTTGGGCTCTCCCACGACTCCCTCTGTGACCTTGGGCAAACAATTTAACCTTGCTAGGGGTATTTGACCATTATTATATGAGATACTGCAAGGTAACGAGCATGGTGCCAGATCTATTTGGGATTCTTTTTTTTTTTTTTTTTTTTGAGACAGAGTCTTGCTCAGCTGCCTAGGCTGGAGTGCAGTGGTGCGATGTTAGCTCACTGCAACTACCGTCTTCCAGGTTCAAGCGATTCTTCCGTCCCAGCCTCCCAAGTAGCTGGGATTACAGGCACCCGCCATCATGCCCGGCTAATTTTTATATTTTAGTAGAGATGGGGTTTCATCATGTTGGCCAGGCTGGTCTTGAACTCCTGACCTCAGCTGATCCACCCACCTCAGCCTCCCAAAGTGCCGGGATTACAGGTGTGAGCCACCATGCCTGGCCTATTTGGGATTCTTAATAAAGGAGAATTATTAGTATGTTTAATAAACACTGTATGTTTTCTCAGTCTCACAACTGTCTGTTTCCTTCCAGTAATAGCACCCCAACTTTACTTGAGAAACACCTATTTTCCTGGTGCAAGAAAGGGCTAATCTCCAACCCAGCCCCATGAAATGGCAGGTGAACCCCAGCCTGCTCAGTGGGAGCATTCTAAGCCTTGGAAATAGTGACTGATTCAAGCTAAGCCAAGCCAATGGAAATCTACATAGGCACTTTGTGTTAGAACAACTGAGACAGAGGAGTTCTCTACTGGATGTGGGGCTGGTAGGACATAAGCATGCGGGAAAGTAAGCCCACTTGAAAGCAGCCAACACCAAGAAAAAGGAAGGAAAGAGTTAAAGGGAGGCTGGTTCTCAGGGGGTTGTCTGAGTCCTTGGGTCCAGCCATGCTTAAAGTCTACCTCTAGACTTTTTAGCTTCATGGGCCAATATATTTCCTCAATGGTGCTTGAACCAGTTTGAGTTGGGCTCCTATCTCCCTCAGAGTTCCCACTATTCCATTATTATGCAGTTGAATATCCTTTATTTGAGCTTATTTGAGAAGTCCAGGATCAGAAGTGTTGCAGATTTCAGATTTTTAAAAAGATTTTTAGAATATTTACATATATATAATGAGATATCTTGGGTATGAGACCCAAGTCTAAATACGAAATTTATCTATGTTTCATATACACCTTATATGCATAGCCTGCAGGTAATTTTGCACAATGTTGTATTTAGTTATTTATTTATTTTGAGACAGGGTCTCGCCCTATCACTCAGGCTGGAGTGCAGTGACACGATCACGGCTCACTGCAGCCTTGACTTCCCAGGCTCAAGCAATCCTCATGCCTCAGCCTCCTGAGTAGCTAGGTCCATAGGTGCATGCCACCTCACCTGGCTAATATTTTAAAAATTATTTGTAGTGATGGGGTCTCACTATGTTGCCCAGTCTTGAACTCCTGGGCTCAATCAATCCTCCCATCTTAGCCTCCCAAAGTGCTGGGATTACAGGTGTGAGTCACTGCACCTGGCCATACAATATTTTACATAATTTTGTGCACAAAACAAAGTTTGTGTATATTGACCCCAGGCGCCTCCCGGGTTCAAGTGATTCTCCTGCCTCAGCCTCCCGAGTAGCTGGGATTATAGGTGCCCACCACCATACCTGGCTAATTTTTGTATTTTTAGTAGAGATGGGGTTTCATCATGTTGGCCAGGCTGGTCTTGAACTCCTGACCTCAAGTGATCCGCCCGCCTCGGCCTCCCAAAGAGTGGGGATTACAGGTGTGAGCCACTGTGCCTGGCCATTTGCACAATTTTTTAAAAAGAAGTTTCCCACATGAGAAAATGCAGCCATTCCTTGCCACACCTGTGATCAGAGCATGAAATTCCACCTGTCTCAGTTGCCCCTCTCATGATCCTGCAGAGTGTCTGGGACTGGGTGAACCTGTTCTCCATCTGTTCTGTGGGTTTGTGGCTCCTTGGTGTGCCAGACCTTGCAACCCTGCACCAGTTCAAATCACAGAACCACCATTTACAAGTTTAAACAGTCCTAGGGCAATTGAGAAGTTCAGAATGGATTAACCATGCCCCCTTGGGAGAGGGGCAGGGAGAGTGATATGTGTACAGAGCTTTCAGAAGGGATTAATCACAGCTGTGGGAATTGTGTGGTGGTGGGAAGGGCTATGGGAATATTTACATGCGGTAATATTTTCCAGCTTGTACACAGCACCCTCTTTATTGCTAAGGGTTTTATGTCATCAATTTCCTAGCAGAGAAAGGTGCTTTTGCCCACATTGTGAGGGTGGAGAAGCTAGGGATCCGGAAATCTTAAGTGACTCATTGAGGGGTGCACAGCAAGCACTGAGTAGTGATTTAGGGTTCTTGATTCTGTGCCCTGTCTTCTTGCCAACTTTTTCTACGAGGGCTGTTGCAGACATGTGCAGGCTGCCTGGAAGAGAGCAAAGCCTCCTTCTCCTTCTATGAGTGCATTGTGAAAATTTATGTCAAAATTATTTTCTCCAGGTTTTTACTTTTAGAAACACTCGGCTCTCTCCTACTGTCTATTACCACCTATTTGGTGGTAGGAGCCAGATCCATGGTGTGCCTGGCTACCGTCTCTGGCTCCAGATAGGAGTTACTGCTTGGGAAACTTGCTATTTTGCATACATGGGATCATTTGCATTTTGGGATGGCTTAGCTCATCTCCATTCTAGACATCCTCCTCAATTCCCATCTTGTGTACGTGCAATGCTGCAGCCTCCTGGACAGTGATCTGGTCTCCATTTACCATGCAAACCTCCTAGCTTTGAGCTGTGGTCTCATGGCTGGAACACCTTTCTGCACCTTTCTCTGCCTGTTCATCCTACATTTGTGATTGATAGTTTATCAGTCACTTATAGGGTGCTCACTCAGTGTCAGGTTGCTATTCTAAGACTTTACACATAATAACTCATCTCATCTCACAAGACCCTAATTAGGAAGCTACCATGATTATTATCCCATTTTACCGGTAGAGAAACAGAGGAACAGACACTTGCTCAAGATCCCAGAGCTAGCAACCACTGAAGGCAGGATTCAAATCCAGACAGCTGGCTTCAAAATCCATGCTCTCTTCTCTTTTTTTTTTTTTTTTTAAGATTCAAGGGGTACATGTGCAGGTTTGTTACATGAGTATATTGTGTGATGCTGGGATTTGGGCTTCTAATGGTCCTGGCATCCAAATAGTGAACATAGTACCCATTATGTAGTTTTTCAACCCTTGTCCCCCTACGTTTGGACACCCCCGTGTCTATTGTTGCCATCTTTATGTCAATGAGTACACAATGTTTAGCCCCACTTATAAATGAGAACATTTGGTATTTGGTTTTTTGTTTCTGCATTAATTCACTTAGAATAATGGCCTCCAGCTGCATCCACATTGCGCAAGGACAAGATTTTGTTCTTTTTTATGGCTGTGTAGTATTCCATGGTGTACATGTACCATATTTTCTTTATCCAATCCTCTGTTGATGGGCACTGGGCTGATTCCATGTCTTTGTTATTGTGAATAGTGCTGTGATAAACATATGAGTGCAGGTGTCTTTTTGGTAGAAGGGTTTACTTTCCTTTGGGTATGTATAGTGAGACTGCTAGGTCTAATGGTACTTTCCACAGGGGCTAAACTAATTTACATTCCAACCAAAATAGTATAAGTATTCCCTTTTCTCCACAACCTTGCCAACATCTGTTATTTTTTGACTTTTTAATCATAGCCATTCTGCCTGGTGCGAGATGGTATCTCAGTGTGTTTTTGATTTGCATTTCTCTGATGACTAGTGATACTGAGCATTTTTTCATGTTTCTTGGCCACTGGTTTGTCTTCTTTTGAGAAGTGTCTGATAATGTCCTTTGCCCACTTTTTTTTTTTTTTTTTTTTTTTTTTGAGTTGGAGTCTCACTCTGTCGCCCAGGCTGGAGTGCAGTGGTGTGATATCACTGCAACCTCCACCTCCCGTGTTCGAGCAATTCTTTGCCGCAGCCTCCTAAGTAGCTGGGATTACAGGTGCCTGCTGCCACGCCTGGCTAATTTTTGTATTTTTAGTAGAGATGGGGTTTCACCATCTTGGCCAGGCTTGTCTTGAACTCCTGACCTCATGATCCACCCGCCTTGGCCTCCCAAAGTGCTGGGATTACAGGCGTGAGCCACCACGCCCGGCCACCCACTTTTTAATAGGGTTTTTTTTTTTTTCTTGTTAAGTTCCTTCTAGATTCTGGATTAGTCCTTTGTCAGACGCATACTTTGCAAATATTTTTCCCCATTCTGTAGGTTGTCTGTTTACCCTATTTGTGGTTTCTTTTTCCATGCAGAAGTGCTTTAGTTTAATTAGATCCAAGTCGTCAATTTCTGTTTCTGTGCCATTTGCTTTTGAGTACTTAGTCATACGTGTTTCACCTATGCCAATGTCCAGGAGAGTATTTCCTAGGTTTTCTCCTAGGATTTTTGTAGTTTGAGGTCTTACATTTAACTCTTTAATCCATCTTGAGTCAATACTTGTATATGGTAAGAGGTAGGGATCCAGTTTCATTCTTCTGCATATGGTTAGCCAGCTTTCCCAGCACCATTTATTGAATAGGGTATCCTTTCCTCATTGTCTATTTTTGTTGACTTTGTTGAAGACCAGTTAGTTGCATGTGTGCAGCTTTATTTCTGGGCTCTCTATTCTTTTGCATTGGTCTATGTGTCTATTTTTGTACTAATACCATGTTGTTTTGGTTAGTGTAGCCTTGTAGTACAGCTTGAATTCAGGTAGTGTGATGCCTCCAGCTTTATTCTTTTTTCTTAGGATTGCCTTGACTATTTAAGCTCTTTTTTGTTTCCATATGAATTTTTGAATAGTTTTTCTAATTCTGTGAAAAATGACATTGGTAATTTGTTAGGAATAGTGTCAACTGTAGATTGCTTTGAGCAATGTGGACATTTTAAAGATATTGATTCTTTTAACTCATGAGCGTGGAATGCTTTTCCATTTGTTTGTGCCATCTATGATTTTTTCAGCAGTGTTTTATAGTTGTCCTTGTTAAGATCTTTCATCTCCTTGGTTAGGTGTATTCCTAGGTATTCTTTTTGCAGCTATTATAAATGGGATTGCATTCTTGATTTGGTTCTTGGCTTGAACCTTATTGGTGTATAGAAATGCAACTGATAATTAACTTTACATTGATTTTGTATTCTGAAACTTTGCTTAGGTACTTTATCAGGTCTAGGAGTCTTTTGGCAGAACCTTTAGGGTTTTCTAGGTATAGAATCATATTGTCAGTAAACAGAGATAATTTGACTTTCTCTTTTTTATTTCGATGCGTTTTATTTCTTTCTCTGGCCTGATTGCTCTGGCTAGGACTTCCAGTACTATGTTGAATAGAAGTGGTGAGATGGAACATCTTCATTTCGTTCCAGTTCTTAGGGGGAATGCTTTCAACTTTAGCCCATTCAGTATGATGTTGGCTCTGGGTTTGTCCTACATGGCTCTTATTATTTTGAGATATGTTCTTTTGATGTTCTTTTGATAGTTTGTTGAGGGTTTTCATCATGAAAGGATGTTGGATTTTATCAAATGCTTCTTCTATGTCTATTGAGATAATCACATGGTTTTGTTTTTAATTATGTTCATGTAGTGAATCATATTTATTGATTTGTTTATCTTGAACCATCCTTGTATCCCAGGAATAAAGCCCACTTGATTGTGGTGAATTAACTTTTTGATGTGTTGCTAGATTTGGTTTGCTAGCATTTTGCTAAGGACAAAATCCACGTTCTTCAATACCACCCTGCTTTGCTCCTTCCCTACTCATCCTTTTTGTCTCTTGCCCTGTGAGGATGCTCCCCTGATTTTGGAAGTCATCCTGTTTCTGCGGTGTGCTCTCAGAGTACAGTGCTGGCCCCACCAGGATTTCTTTGTCTAGCAGTGGGATATGAATAGCCTTGGCCCCCCACCATGCGGGAGTTCTGTACAGACTGGTATTTAAAGCGTTCATCTTTATGTCCACAGCATTCTCACTTCTGGATCCTCGCCTGGTGTTTTAAACACTGGGGATGTGAAATCTATGTCAGCAAAAATGAACTGAAATCTAATGAATTAGAAGTTTCCATAATGAATAAACTCTAATGACAGTCTTGGTGAGATGCTTCTAGAGAGAGTTTAAAAAGTATAAAAATATGCAGATAGTTCTCATCCATCTAAGAGTTAATTATCTTCTTTTGAGGATTATTCAGCCTCCTGCTTCTCCTTCCATTTCTTCTGATCTTATAGACATTTCATAGCTTGAGAGAATCATTTAAGAGGATAGGAAGTGATGAAATGTACACGGATCACAGCAGCTCCATGTCTCACTAGTTCTGTGACTTTGGGAAAACCACTTGAGCTTCCCGAATCTTGGTTTCCTCAGCCATAAAATGGGATCATAATCACACTTAGCTACCTTATTGGGGAGAATTAAATGAGATACCACATGTGGAGCAGCTGGTCCAGGGCATGGTTGATGGTGAAAGCTGTATAAGTGTGATTGCTGTTATCGTCTCTAAGGCCCTGCTGGCAGGATGAGAAGAAAGGAAATGAAACTGATAAATCTCTAATGTATGCTTCTTAATGCCTAGATAAAGGTAGAAGAGTAAAAGGTTAGCCAGACTGATCAAAATGAGACATAAAGTAATAATGAATTTTTTCCCATGCAGTCTTCAGTTCCTTCTTAAACAAATATATTTATTTTATATAAATATCTGTAGCAGTGCAATTTCCTGAAAGAATCAATTGCCATAATTCAGCTGAACCCATATTTACTCATTCAACACACAATTATTAAGTACCTACTGTATGCCAGTCCCTGTCCTCAAGGAACTCACAGTCTGATGTGAGGGATAGACTTGTAAGTGGATAACTCAAAATAAGAGTTGATTCCAGTGATTTGCTTTTTCAATGATTAGAGAATTTATAAGAATGTAGAAAAGGGGATAGATCAAAGGAAAGTTTTATATGGGCAGTAAGATATGAGCTGGGCCTTAAAGCAGGGGTATGCCACTCAGAGCTCTTGGTGGCAAGCAACAGAAAGCTTCTCTCTGGCTAGTTTAAACAAAAAAGGGGAATGTGTGGGAAGGGGATCAGCAATGCCAGAAGGCAGAAGTGACCAGATTTGGAAAATGGGCAGAACCAAGAGCCATGGAAAATGAATACAAATCCAAGTAGAGAGAGACAGAAAGAAGAGGCCTGTTCATCCTCACTGCTGCCTAAATGTCCTTGTATCACTCTCTAAAAACCAAAGTCCCACAACAGAGTGAATGACAGGCTGAGCAGAGTCAGACAACCAGATGCTGGGTGAGCCAGGGTGGGGTAGAAGGATCTTGCCTTTGACTTCTTTAGAGAACTCAGGATTGGCCACTTTTCTTAGTCCATTGGGGCTGCTATAACTAAATACTATAAACTGGGAAGCTTATAAAAAAAAGAGAAATTTAATTTTCATTGTTCTGAAGCCTGGGCAGTCCTAGATCAAGGCAGCAGTATAGTAAATTTGATGTCTGGTGAGGGCATCCTTTCTGGTTCATAGATGATTACTTCTCACTGTGTCCTTACATGGTGGAAGAAGCAAGGAGCCTCTCTAGGGCCTCTCTGATGAGGGCACTAGTCCTGTTCATGAGGGTTCTGCCCTTGTAAACTAATCATTTACCAGAGGCTCCACCTCCTCATACCATCACATTGGGGGTTAGGATTTCAACACGTGAATTTGGGGGGAGATGCAAGCATTCAGACTGCATCACTCCTTTCTATCAGAATCAAAGGCATGGGGAATTCCCTGAGGGGAGATCAGCATCCTAATAGGAAGGAAATGATGTTGGGTACCAGACAGCAAAAAAAGAGACAAAGGTCCTTCATAGGTAGGTAGGATCTCAATAGTAGGCAGCTGGAAGGAAAAGCATGCCAGGGATGGAACAGAATCTGTAAAGGTGGAGGAGAAGAAAAGTCTGGGGTTGTAGCCAGAATAGTGGTGTAATGCAGAGAGAGTGCTATTGAAAAACAGACGTAGGCAGGCTGGGCCCAGATCACAGAGGGTCTTATAAAGGCCACAGTAAGAAGTCTAAGCCCTAGTCTATAGCCAAGACCAGCCAGGAAGTTCTTTAAGAAAGTAGATAGTCAGGCCTGCGAGAGAAAACTAGACTCTGGAGCTGTGTTTTGAACCTGTTTTCTCCACATGCTCACAAGGGTGCTGATTGAACAGTAACAATAGCAGTGAAAACTTCAGGGGTAGCACTTTGAAGAAAATGAAGCAGCTCTGTCCGTGGAAGACATTTCATTGCCCCTGTAAGATTGGCTTCAGCACCACAGCCTGAGTCTGAGGGCCCTGCAGGAGCCCAGGGGCAGAGGCCGGGACTCCGAGCAGGACTGGAACTCATGAGATCAGCTTCACAGAGAAGAAAATCTCTTAAACTGCTTCATTTGCCACTGGATTCACATTTCCTTATTAGTCAAGATGCAATGAGACTGAGTAACTGTCCAGGTCTCCCTTGGATAAAATCTGGGGTAGTGTTTCACCTGCCCAATATCCATTTGTGGTAACAGCCCCTCAATATTTTTATTTTGAAGCTTGTCTACCCATTGGATCGTGAGTCCATGAATTTTTAGAAAGTGTTGACCCTATATTCTGGCTTCTGGAAAAGTGGGGAGATGATCTGTACCTAGGTTTGGCCAATATGAGAACTCCATCCTCTACCTACCATAGTGATGGGTTCAGAAATGGACAGGTGGCCCCAGGCAGTCCAGAATGTCAGCTCTGGGACTCTGCTGGGGCCATTGGGAAGTGTTGGGGGGAGTGCTTCTGGATGGTTGCCAAGTGGGTACGTGGTAAAACAGGAGCTGTGCTGGCCACCCTGGCCACCTAATTGGGAGACCCGGCCTCACAATGAAGCCGGCGCAGAGAAATGTGGTGCTGAGAGAGGGAGAGACACACGGAGTCCTGGGTCCAGCCCCATCTGGCCTAGATTTCCTAGGGGTATCCGTTTTTAGTTTCTAGAGCCAATATATTCTCTCACTCTCCCCTTCTCACTCTCACTCTTGCTCTGTTTTGCTTAGGCCACTTTGAGTTGTTTTTGTTACTCACAAGTAAAGGTATCCTAATTCATAAAATCTAGTGGGGTCCAGTGCAGTGAAGGAGAGGGGCTTGAGGCCTGGGCAGGCTCAGTATGGTGTCTGCTAAGGGAAGTCCGAGGCACCAGGGCCAAAGACAGAATCTGGTTCTATTGGGCTCCCGCTTCCAACTGATTTAGGTGGTTTTGACCGTGTCTCCATTTGGCTGGAGGGTTTGGAGTGTCTGATCACTTTTTTCTTAATATGTTGATGGATTTTGGTGGGTTATCTCTCCCTGCCATATTTTCTTTATGAACATAGAGAACTCAATTTTTTAACTTGGAGGACAAATTAAAAAGAGTGGAGAGTCAGGCTACACAGGGGAAGATATTTTGGGGAATGAGGCCACTTTCCCAATGCTCCTCAATTCATAGCACTTGGGAGACCACCCTCTTAATTTTCATTCTGGTCAGAAGTTCAGAATGGTGGCTCAAGGACCAGAACTGGACTCCAGGTGTATTCTGTTTAGCTTGCAGAGTATTGCCATTTTTTAAAGTCACTAATGTTTAAAAATCAAGAGATTTCATCTATATTTCTGAGTTCTTCTGGAAAAAAAAAAAAGGAAGTTCTGTCTATATGAGAGCCATTTTCCTATTTTCCTACTGGTAGCTGTAGCTTGAGTTGGGCAGCAGCTGCCCCTGTTAGACAGGTGTAAGTGCTCCCACCCGCCACAGGTGTGCTTCATTCATGTAGGTCATCTTCATGACACCTAAGCATATGAGTCACTGGAAATGTCTCAAATCCCTCTGGACATGTAGACGTGGCTGAACAGTTGTTTGTGGGTTTATGCCACTACTATGGATAAAATAATTCCCTGGTGCTATGAATAGAAAATTCAAAATCCCTTGGGGTTCATCTTATAACATACACACTAATAAACCCCTTTGGGTTGGAAGAAAAGTGGTTAGGTCCATGAGGAGAAGAACTAGGAGCAGACTTGGTACTCTTTCCTCCTTTGGTTGATTTAATCCTACACCAAAAGAGTATAGACCCCAGGATCCATAATGCCTGAGTTAGCAACCCACCTCTGCCAGTCATTGTCTATATGCTCTTGGTCAAGTTCATTAAATTTACTGTGACTCAGTGTTCTTATCTGTACGAAGCACTATATTCTCTTCATCTGTAAAATGTAGTAAATTCTCGTCTTGTAGGATTATTGTGAGGATTAAGTTAGTTAATACAAATTAGCAAAGTGTGGTAGCACATGCCTGGGAAGCTGAGGCAGGAGGATTCCTTGAGCCCAGTAGGTCGAGGCTGCAGTGAGCCATGATTGCGCCACTGCTCTCCAGCTTGTGTGACAGAGCAAGACATCTTCTCTAAGAAAAGGAAAAAAAAATCAGTTAATACACTTATAACAATGCCTTGCACACAGTAAATACTCAATAAGTGTTAAACTCTATGTATATACTATGTAATGTTTACATATTTATATGTAAGTTACATATACATTTATAATGCCATATTTATAGAAATATTATGGGCTGGGCACAGTGGCTCACGCTTGTAATCCCAGCACTTTTGGAGGCTGAGGTGGGTGGATCACGAGGTCAGGAGATTGAGACCATCCTGGCTAACACAGTGAAACCCCATCTCTATTAAAAATACAAAAAATTAGCCGGGCGTGGTGGTGGGCATCTGTAGTCCCAGCTGCTCAGGAGGCTGAGGCAGGAGGATGGCATGAACCCGGGAGGCAGAGCTTGCAGTGAGCCAAGATCACACCACTGCACTCCAGCCTGGGCGACAGTGCGAGACTCCGTCTCAAAAAAAAAAAAAAGAAATATTATGTATCAGGCAACACTTACATGTTCCACATTTGTACAAAGTACATTTCTAGAAAGCAAATCCATTAAGTTTTTATCAGCTTCCATTATAGACAACATGGTGCGTGTTTTTAAGATGTAAATAATCTGGCAGAAAACTTTTGCTTAGAAAGCAAATAAACAATGACAAATCTCATGTGGCTCTGATCATCGCTATTCTATTTATATATTTTTTCCTTTAATAATTATAATTATCATAAACACATACTTTCTATGAGAGTGTAAACTGCTACAAACTTTTTTAGAAACCTGAAACGTTTTTCTTTAAACTGTCAGTTGCTTGCTAATAGCTTCTGAGCACCGTATTTTCACCATACAGGGAGTTATTGAGAGGAGACGTGTCAAAGCCCAACACAGCTGTCACTTCTTTACGAAGCTAGAGTTCAAGCAGTTGAAACAGATTTATAGAAATATCCTTTATTCTACTGATTTATTATGTCCCAGCAAATACAAGTGCAAAGTAAATGTCCCAAGCGACTCATCTTTTGCTATTAATGGCTTTCAATAAAAATAAGGTATGTGTTCTCAGGGTATGAATAATTCAGGCAGAGGATTTTTGCTTGGAATGGAATGAGACAAGGTAATGCTTAGTTTCCAGATATCCCAGTATTTTTCTGTAAGAAGGCAGGAGAACATGATCTTGAAGCCCTCAGGCTTCAGAAATCAGACATCTTGGGTTTAAACCCAGCTTCACCATTTATTGGTTGTATGAGCTTGAACAAAGGCTTAACCTTGCTAAGCCTCAATTTCCTCATCTATAAGGTGACAGTGATCACCTTACCCATCTCCAAAGATTAAGTGAGATGATATGGGAAAGAACCTTGGCCAGGGCCTAGCACTTAGTAATCGGCTTTTATCTACATAGAGCCTGCATTGCTGTAATTTTCCTCTGAAGCACTTTTATGACTCCAGGATCATATCAATCATGCATTCCTTTCCCTGTTTTTTTTTTTTGGATGACAGAAAATCCCATGCCTGGAGACACTCTGGTGTAACAAAACTCCCTATACTCCCCCTGCCCCTACCCCTCCGACTTTTTTTTTTTTTGAGACGGAGTCTTGCTCTGTCGCCAGGGTGGAATGCAGTGGTGCGATCTTGGCTCACTGCAACCTCCGTCTCCTGGGTTCAAGCGAATCTCCTGCCTCAGCCTCCTGAGTAGCTGGGACTACAGGTACCCGCCACCATGCCCAACTAATTTTTGTATTTTTAGTAGAGATGGGATTTCACCATGTTGGCCAGGATGGCCTCCATCTCTTGACCTCGTGATTTGCTCGCCTCAGCCTCCCAAAGTGCTGGGATTACAGGTGTGAGCCATCGCACTCAGCCTTCCCCACTTTTTCCTTTGTTTTTTTATGCACTAGTAATGGTGGGCCATGTTACCACATGACGGCATTAAAGGCTTCTCTTTCATATATAATACCTTCATATACAATGTTTGGAGTTCTGAAAATGCTGAAGTTTCAGACATTTCAAAAATAGCTCTTTTCTTAAAAAAAATTAGATATACAAGGTTGTGTGTTGGAGTTGGGTTCCATGGGAAGGTGACTCTGAGATGGAGATTTGCACAAGGAGTACTTTGGGGATCAATGCCTGTGAGACAGCAGGAAGCAGAATTGGGCCAAAGGAGAAGCTAGGCTATGATACAGTTGCAACAAAGGCCTCAGCCCATCCATGCCAACTTTGGAGCAGGGATGGCACTAAAGAGTTGTTCTCAATTGTCAAAAAGTGTCCAGGTATTTATAGCCTGACGTTAAGCAGTCATTGGATGCAGGTTGCCAAGGGGAGGGGCTATGACCAGGTTGGCAGGTTGGGGGCAAGGCAGTGTAGGGGGGCGGTGAGGAACCCTTTCAACTGAGGACAGTTGTGGCAGTGGAGGGTGGGGAGTGGTATTGAAGAAAAACACAGAGCTGTTAAAGCAGTAAAAACAGATTTTATTCAAGACTATTACCAGTTCTATGGGGTCCAGAAGTAGCAGAGAGTGATTACAAGAGGAGGCAGAACAAGAAGAAACAACAACCCTCCTGCTTTCCCCGCTGGGGTTAGGTCTGAGCTCACTCAATTCAAACTTGGAATTGAATGAGAAGCTGAAGTTTTGATATTACGTTACACTGGACACTTGGATACCTGGAAATGACATTGTTAATACCTGTAATACCCGAATGTTCCTGGGGAAGCCATGGGATCTTCCCTGGATATTAACCTGGGGTAGGGAAGAAAAATATAACAGAATTTAAAGAAAACAATGGGGAAAAGGAATTTGCTTCCTTTCCTACTTTATCAAATCCAACTCATTTCATTAGCCAGTTTCTCCCAATAAGCCTTCATTATTGTGCAAACTGCATCTCAGTTATATACAACCTGAGATAACTTGATTGACAGTGATTCTGTGTGACTTGATTAGAAAGCCAATGAAGATTCTTTTTAAAAAAAAAAAAAAAAAAACTCTATTGCAATAAGGGAAAAGAGACTAGGACAGAACTGGGCTCAATTCCAAATGCAGCCTGGGCAAGTGGGAATGTATAGCCAAGATGCAGGGTAAAGGTCAGTGGATGGGAATTACTAAGAGGAAACATCAGGAGTAAGGGGAATTCTGGCTGAACCAACTGAGCAGATACTACCTGGGAGGTGGAGAGGCTAAGGAACCTGATCAGATATCAAGGGTGGGGGACTCTTATTAACGGACTTAGCAGGGTTCTTGCGAAAACTGGATTTTACAAGGAAGTGCACAGATGGGCCTAGGAAGGTTCAGGAGCCTGACTAAAGTTTGGTCTAGCAAGGAATCTTCAGTGGGGAATCCAGCTGAACTGTCAGCTTTCAACACTTGCAGTGGCTGGTGGAATGATGCTTGGGCCCTGAAGGAGAGGATCTGGATGGTGTACCTCAGGCTCCACTGCAGTCCACCCCTGTACCACTTGGACTCTTCTGCTTTGTATACAGAAGTGAATGAGGTGAACTACACCCGTGCCACTGTAGCTGGTCCCAAGTAACTGATTCTAATGGCCTCCTTTCTCTGCTATTCCTTCTAGATTTCCCTTGCCCTCAGCTAACATCTCGGCTGATCTGGGTGGCTTACCTGCTGGTGTGGCCAGACCCTCATCTGAGTGGTCTGAGCCCCTAGAGACACTGTCCTTTGTCTAGTCTGTTGCCTTTGTCTATTTACCTTAAAAACTGGGCAAATGTCACTGCTGTGGAGGGTCTTAGACTCTCGGGATTTATTTCCTGACCTCTTGAGCATGTGTGTCTTACCAAGACCTCCCCCATCCTTGCCACTTCTTGTTCATCTGGTCTGATTAACATGATGCCATCAATACAATGAACCAATGTGATGTCCTTTGGAATGTCTGGACAGTCCAGATCACTTTGACAAATATGTGCTAGCTCCTGATACTCATTTGGCATATCATTTCATTCCTCTCTATGGGACAAGACCATAAATGTACATACTGGTATCTATTTCCAATGAATGCAAATTGCTTCTCATTATCCTTTCTTATAGAGACCAAAAAGATGTATTTGGGCCAGGCGTGGTGGCTCACACCTGTAATCCAAGCACTTCGGGAGGCCAGGGTTGGAGGATCACTTGAGGCCAAGAGTTCGAGACCAGCCTGGCCAACATAGCAAAACCCCGTCTCTACGAAAAATACAAAAAATTAGCTGGGTGTGGTGGTACATGCCTGTAACCCCGGCTACTTGGGAGGCTGAGGCACAAGAATTACTTGAATCCAGGAGGTAGCAGAGGTTGCAGTAAGCTGAGATTGCTCCACCGCACTCCAGCCTGGGGGACAGAGCAAGACTTTGTCTCCAAAAAAAAGACCCATTTGCCAAATCAGTGGCAGCCTCCAGTGTGCCTGAGACCAAGCTAGCTGGCTGTAATTCAGATCCAACTTCTGACCCAGCAGCTACAATTGAAATAACACCTTTGCAGGAGTCCACTATCATCCCACAGGATGCATCTAGCCTTTGGAGGAGGCAGATGAGAGAATTAAGTGGAGTCATGGTCAAGAATCGTGCTTTTAGGCCTTTAAGGGTAGCACTAGTCTCTACTGTCCCCCCAGGGATGCAGTATTAATTTGGTTAACCATGCTGGCTGTAGGGAGGTGGCAATTTCAAGAGCTTCCTCTTGCTCTTACCCACTACACTCGCTCTTACTTCACAAACCAAAGAACCAACGTGTGTGCTCAGTGACTTGCCAAGTATACCCACTCAAATTGCGTATTTGGACTGGAGAAGTGGCCACTAGGTTCTTCTGTGGACCCCATGGAAACATAGTGAGCCAGACTCGATTTATTACCTGGTACCTCAGGCCCCAAATCTACCAGCAGGAACATGTCAACCCTTCAGGTCTTAAATATCAATGATATGTTGGACCCTGTGTCCAGTAATCCTTGAAATATTCAGCTGTCTCCCTTTTTCCTGGATGTAATTACCTGAGTAAATGGCCATAGATCGCTTTGGGAAAGGGCTGGGGAAATCACTGCCAGATATGTTTGCCATGGTGTCGCAGGACCTTCCTCCTGGGTACTCGGCCTCTCTCTTAGACAGTGTGTTCTGAGTTTGAATTTGGGCTTAATTCTGTAAACTGAGCAAGGGATCTTTACTTTGTATTGGGTTAGCTGCCCTTAACATCCTGATTGTATATTGAGCAGTATCCTCCAAGTCTGTCCATCTCTCTTGCTCCTAAGTATGCCTTATTTTTTTTATTTTGATACGGAGTCTCGCTCTGTCATCCAGGCTGGAGTGCAGTGGTGCCATCTTGGCTCACTGCAACCTCCACCTCCTGGGTTCAAGCGATTCTCCTGCCTCAGCCTCCCTAGTAGCTGGGATTACAAGCGCCCGCCACCACACCCAGCTACTTTTTGCATTTTTAATAGAGACGGGATTTCACCACGTTGGCAAGGCTGGTCTTGAACTCCTGACCTCAGGTGATACACCCCTCTCGGCCTCCCAGAGTGCTGGGAACATAGGTGTGAGCCACCATGCCTGACCAGTATGCCTTATTTTTTTAGCCATCCCAGCTCTAGATGGGCCACCACTAAGATGATCACCATCCTGGTTTGCAGAGACTGTCCCTGTTTTAACATTGAACATTCTACATCCCTGGAAATCCCTCAGCCCTGGGAAAACCAGAATGGTTGGTCACTCTGGGCTCCCCCAAGCCCTCCTAGGACACAATACTACTTTGCCACTAATTATAATAATTGCATGGACCTTACTTCTGTTGGTTAAGCACTATCTGGCCTTTATTCTTTTAGGATTCTCTCATTACCAGAAGCCCAGTTTGGTTACTACATCTCCTACCGTTAGCTGTGGTCTTCAGAGGAGGGCTACCACTGAGCTTCTCAGAAATACCAGCACCCTAACACCAGAGCATTTCTTAGTACTTTGCTAGATAGAGTTTCCTCTCTGCAGGAGGTTTTCAGGCCTTAAAAGTATATCCATCCTAGCATGTCCTCTTCTCGGATATTTTGACTCCTTCCAAATCTGCCACTATGACCTGGCATTTCTGTCACCTGGTGTTGACTAGGCTTTCTCGGAGCTTCCCAGGACCATTCTAGCAGTATGGCAGCACCGTCTTTCACAGTCCTTGCCACGATGTTAAATCCCACATTATGATAGAGTGCTCCAGTGCTGATAGGCACTACCTCAGCCAGCTTGACATTCTGATCCTCTGGACCCAGCACTCTCAAGATCCAGTCCTATTCCTTCTTGCTTCTGACGGTACGTGCAGACCGGGCAGACCGTGTCCCACACCCAGCTCACTTGGTGGATAATGCTATTCCTTCCTTACTGGACCCAGGACTTCCCTGTCTGAGTTACATTGTGACAAACCTAGTAGCTCCTGATCTAGTGCCAGCAGGGAGGTGGAGGAAAGTCCTGGGGAGAGAGAGTTACAAGGTAGAGGCCTCTGAGTCATCTTGTGAGCATGGGGAGGAGAACCTGGAACAGGGAGCTGTGGGCTGCGTCTGCAGGCCCTGAGGGCTCCCAGTTATCTAGAGAGATTGGCATAGATATCCCTACCTCATCTCAGGGCTCCATTTTTTCTCATTAGATCCTGACTTTGCCGCAGCAGTTCTGCTCTATTTGGGAATGTAAACTTCTTGAGAATTTGGCTACTTTTATGATTAATCCTGGTCCTTATCCTCAGCTCTATCTTGTCTCCTGGCTTCAAGAGTTTCGTGTATGCTGACAAGAGGCCCTCTGGCTTTCACATTTAGCCTTTAATTGCTGATGAAACACCTTCAGCCTCTTATCATTGAGGGTTTTTGTTTTGTTTTTCCTGTTCAAAAGGATCTGTTTTTTCCAACAACAGCCATCCAATTCTATTATGTCTATACTACTCTGTCCACAAGCTTAGCCTGATCTATTGCTCCCACCTGGTGTACTATCTCAGTTCACCACTGGGGACAGTGTCAATTGCATTGGTGCACATGACAGGGACTGCTGTTGCTCTACCTGCCACCAGTGATGGAGTTCTCAGAGTCTCTTTCCTAAGGTCATTCCTGGCGCCAACTGTCGCAGGTTGGGTTTCTGGGGAAGCGGACTTCGAGATGGAAACTCACTGGGAGAAGGGGGGAATCTCAAGATGAACCTCAGAAGGGAAAGAAGCAGGACTGGGCAGAGGGAGAAGGTGGCCTGTGTTACAGTTGCAACAAAGGCTGTCAGTGGATCCCACAGGGATCTCTGGAGCTGGGATGGCCCTGCCTTGCAGCAAAGGGAAACAAGCATTTATACCCCTTCATTGACCAGTCACTGAATGCAAGGTGCCCCAGGAAGGGAGCGTAACCTTTAGCCAGGTAGCTCTCTTTGTGGGGTAGGGGTGGGGCCACACGACACTCCCAGCATCTCTGGGCATGAGGGCCTCAGTCCCAAAGAGGAAATTTGGATAATGCATCCCAGCCTTGTGTCTATTGAATGTGCGGAACATGAGGGAAGGCAATATTGAGGACACTTCTGAATTTAGAACTGGCGAGATCTTCCATTTCATTCACTTGAACTAATGCATATTTGGTCACTGTGGATGTAATAGTGAAAAAGCCACATCTCAACTCTAGAGGTGCTTCTGGTTTGGTGGGAGAGAATGGCCATAAAAAGATCAAAAGGCCAATAATGTGGGGATTGCTGGCTCTACCCTCTCATTTTATAGAAGAGGAAACTGAGTCTCAAGGAGGCAAGATGACTTGACCCAATGTCTAAAATGAGTTGATAACAGGTGTGAACCGGGACCCCAGCCTTGCAATTCTCAGGCTAGGGTCTTCATCCCGGCCCCACAGTGTCCCTGTTATACTTTGAAATTGTTCAAGGTCACTCACATTTTTAAATGCAAACAAAAGAAAATAATTAAAGATAGAAGATGAAGGATTCCTCATTGCAATTCAGGAAAACTCACTTTATAAGCCTAGATTTTCTATTTGAGTTCTCATCATTGATTCAATTTGGATTCTCCTAATGGGAAATCTAATCTAATGATCCATTTGAAGTTATTTTCTATCATGTTACTGAAAGCCGAAGAACTCTACTGGACAGGTAGATTAAAGGGGTTTAATCTGTTGACTTTCAAAATTTGTTTCATTCTGAATACTTGGGTGAGGGACTATAATTTTTGAGCATAGCCTATCTCTTGTTAGGAGAACAGGTTAGAACAATCTCTGCTTCCTGCTTTGTTGTGTGAACATTACCTGGTGCAGCTTTCCTGGTAATCTTGGCTGCCCTCTTGGAGAGGTGAGATCATGGAACAGTGGGGGTGTGAGAGAGTTTTGTGCTCTGGGCAATGACAGCTTTTCTGGATCAAGGTAGCAGAATCAGAAAAACATCCCCATGCAAATGCTGGCAGCATCTCAGAACAGTCTAGGTGGTCAGATGGGGCCTTGGCAAGCCCCAACCCGCGAAGCAGAGGGCTGATGTGATAACTCTGCTGACACTGGCCACACCAACCTGTTGCTGAGGTTTGGTTTGGGCTGAATCACCCCTATGGCTAGAATCATCAGCTCAAACAAGCAAATTCACCCACTCATTGTTTTGTTCTCATCTGCACACTGCCAGCTTGGACAGAATCTAGGCTCCCTCTTTGCCAAGCTTGAGCTTTCCAGAGTCAA
This sequence comes from Pongo pygmaeus, assembly GCF_028885625.2. Taxonomy (NCBI): domain Eukaryota; kingdom Metazoa; phylum Chordata; class Mammalia; order Primates; family Hominidae; genus Pongo; species Pongo pygmaeus. The sequence continues at coordinate 137,690,904 of NC_072380.2, forward strand.
CACTGCCACTTCTGAAGGGGTTCGAAGCAGCTAGAATGTAAAAACCTTTTCTTCTCACCCAAGATACTTGAAATCCCACCATAATCAATCAATAAGCCTGGAATGTCACAAGCGATTGTCCCTTCCTTCAAGCTGTTAACTTCTTCTGCAGTACCTTTCCTTCACCGCCCCGCAAAATTTTCTACCCTTCTCCATCATAGGTCTCATCAACGTTTTAATTGAGTGCTAAGAATCTAAGGATAAAAGCATCTCAATTTTAGGCTTTATTTTTTACTTATGGTCCAAAATGTGTATGTGTTTTTCCTGTGGTCCAAAATTTATATAATGTACTACATATTAAATTACAGTTTATGTATTTATAATGATGATATAATACATGAATAATCTATTTAAATTATTATAAATATATAAACTATATTTTATATTATATAGTATATAATAAATAAATAACATATTTACTATATCATTATAAATATATAAACTATATTATGTAAATAGTATACTATAAATAAATATAAATATGCATTACATATTTATTTGGGACCTGGTGTTAGCACTCAGCTGAGCTCCCACATTAAGCCCCATCAACATGTTAACTCCTTCTGTGTAAAGATGCCCCAACTTCCCCAGCTTGAGGTGTTCTCGCCTGAGTGTAGTCATTGCATCGTGTATGCACTTTGAGTGAACACTTAACCACATTGTTTGTAGTATTTCCCTTTCTTTTTTTTTTTTTGTGACGGAGTCTCACTCTGTTGCCCAGGCTGGAGTGCAGTGGTGCGATCTCGGCTCGCTGCAAGCTCCACCTCCCGGGTTCAAGTGATTCTCCTGCCTCCCGAGTAGCTGGGACTACAGGCACCCGCCACCACACCCAGCTAATTTTTTGTATTTTTAGTAGAGATGGGGTTTCACTGTGTTAGCCAGGATGGTCTCTATCTCCTGACCTCGTGATCTGCCCTCCTCGGCCTCCCAAAGTGCTGGGATTATAGGCGTGAGCCACCACACCCTGTCTATTTCACTCTTTTTATATCTTTCCCACTGAACTGAATTCCTTCCACTTACAATCGATCACATTACTCAGAATATTCTTATGACCTAGTCTAGTCCTCAGCACTCTAATGACACTCAATAAATGTTTGTTGAACGCATGAACTTAGAACAATGCCTGGCTCATAGAAAATGTTAAGCAAATATGTGTTGAATAAATAAGGAGGGAACAAATTAGTGAGCATACACTGGACACAAAGTGGATCAGTCCCTTCCAAATATTTGCAGAACTTGGATGAGAGAACAAATTAAGGCCTACTTATCATATGTCTAAATAATTAAAGCTACACAGTAAGTTAACAAACAAACTGTTGAATAAAATGTTCTCTCCTTCTGCCTTGGCAAATACATCTTCGGAACCAAAAGTCAACAGATACATGAAAAGTTACATATTTTGTGTTACTAAAAGTAAGCAAAATGTCAAAGATGTCCAAATCTAATTAATATTACAAATGTTTATTCTGTAGATAAGCTGATGATATTGGGGTAAATAATAGAGGAATATGCATAATTCATAAATTATTACATATCTAGTCCATACCATTTTTTTGCCTTTATTTCAGCAAAAGCACTGGAAGGTTTTGATGGGGGGGTTATGATTTTTTACATAATTTATTTTCTATTGATAGTAACACCAGATTGCATAACCTTTCTTGGATCACGGAAGTTTTTAGATATTTTTATAAAGAAATTAATTTCAAACTGGAGTGTAGCCGTTTATTGCAGGTAGTGGTTTACAGTGGCAAAAGTAGAAACAAATGAACCCATCATTATGGGAATAGCTGAATACATTTTGGCATAGTGGTACTGTATTAGTCCATTCTCACATTGCTAGAGAGAAATAGCTGAGACTGGGAAATTTATAAAGAAAAGAGGTTTAATTGGCTTACAGTTCTGCAGGCTGTACAGGAAGCATAGCAGCTTCTGCTTCTGGGGAGGCCTCAGGACACTTCCAAATGTGGTGGAAGGCACAAAAGGGAGCCAGCGTCTCACATGGCAGGAGCAGGAGGAAGACAGAGAGTAAGGAGGTGCTACATGCTTTTAAACAACCAGATCTCAGGCCAGCATGGTGGCTCATGACTGTAATCCTGGCACTTTGGGAGGCCAAGGTGGGAGCACTGCTTGAGCTCAGGAGTTCAAGACCAGTCAGGGCAACACAGAGAAACCTCATCTCTACTAAAAATATAAAAATTAGCCAGGCATGGAGGCACTTGTCTGTGGTCCCAGCTACTCGGGAGGCTGAGGCAGGAGAATCACTTGAACTCAGGAGGCAGAGGTTGCAGTGAGCCGAGATTGTACCACTGCACTCCAGCCTGGGTGACAGAGTGAGACCCGATCTCAAAAAGAAAATAAATAAACAAATATACAACCAGATCTCATGAGAACTCACTCACTATGCAGTACCAAAGGGGGATGGTGTTAAACCAGTTCATAAGAACTCTACCCCCATGATCCAATCACCTCCCACCAGACCCCACCTCTAGCACTGTGGATTACATTTCAACATGGGATTTGGTGGGGACACTGATCTAAACCATATCAGGTACCATATTGCGAAGCCACTTAAAAGAATCAGTAGGAGCCAGATCAGTTGACTTGGAAGAATTTTCGTGAGGTATTCCTGAGTAAAGGTATTCCTTACATACACGTATGTAAAGAAGCGTGTATAATCCATCACATTTCTGTAAAATAGACAATGCCAAGAACTTATTCATGTGTGTGTATTTTTTACGTATTTCTGTATGATTTATTTTAAAAGGGAAGAAATCACATGATTGTTCACCAGGATTTTCTGTGAGTGTGGGGAAGGCTGGTGGTAGTAGTGACACAGGTGTAAAGGAGAGGCATTTATGAAAAGAAAAAGCAAAAACTGGTGAAAAAGAGTACTCCATGTTTGATTTGATCTCAACTTTTCAATATTTATATGAAAGACAGGAAATGAGAGGGATATTTACATCTATATTTACTGATATATAGGTATGACAATAGATAGCTAATTGTCCAAACAAGTACTGTGACATTGTTTTATTTCATTCACAGTGAATCAACAAACTAAAAACCTTGTCTCTATATGTGTATACTTTTAGATAGATGATCAAGGAGAAAGATATGGAAAGGCATGTTCCAGGCCAATTAACACTAGTTCCCCCAAGGGACTGAAATAAAAGACAGAGCAAGAGAAAGACAGTTTTTGCTTTATACACTTCTGTTTTGTTTCACTTGTTCCAAAATCATGGAACAAGTAATATATTGCCTTTACAGTTTGAGAATAACAAATCCAGATATTTTTAAAATTGCAAGTCCATTAGAGACCTGGGCTTCTGACCATCTGATACTGCCACCTACTATCTCTATTTCCTTGAGCTAGTTCTGTAACCTTTTCAATTCTCAGTGTTCTCCTCTTCAAAATGGGGATCATGGTCTCTGACTCATAAATAGGAAGATAAATAAATTCATCCAAGGAAAAAAGCATGGTACCCAGCAAATAGGAAGCACTTCATTAAGTCTTCGCTATTATTATTACTTTTTTTTTTTTTTGAGACAGAGTCTCTCTCTGTTGCCCAGGTGGGAGTGCAATTGTGCAATCTTGCCTCACTGCACCCTCCACCTCCCGGTTTCAAGTGATTCTCCTGCCTCAGCCTCCCAAATAGCTGGGATCACAGGCATGCACCACCATGCCCCGCTAATTTTTGTATTTTTAGTAGAGACGTGGTTTTGCCATGTTGGTCAGGCCGGTCTCAAACTCCCGACCTCAGGTGATCCAAAGTGGATCCTCAGCCTCCCAAAGTGCTGGAATTATAGCCATGAGCCACCACACCCAGCCTATTATTACTATTACTATCATTATTGCTCCTCCTCCTATACTACAGCAAGAGCGCTTGAACCAGATGTAGGGGAGATAGCAGCTGGAGAGCATAACAGAGGCACTGACGTGTGAGCAGCTAACGAGGCCTTTTACAAGACATCTGTGACCACACGGCCAGGTAGAAGAAAGCCGTTAAAAGCATCAAGGTAGTTAGGTAAAGCTGAGTCTGAAGTAAGTAAAACATTGTTACGGGATCCTTGGGGTGTCGCTTTTCTGGCCAGAAACATCTGTAGCCAATGGCGCCTTTGCGTGAGTTTTGTTCAGGTCCACTGGGCTCTTTCTGCCCACTTGGCCCGGCAACTTATATGTATTTTTGTATTTTGTGTGTACATTCGTATCTATCTATCTGTCTATCTATCTATCTATCTATCTATCTATCTGTCTATCTATCTATTCCCCACAGTGAAAATAATCTACAGGATAGGTAAATAAATTAAGGCATATTCATGCAATGGGATACAATACAGTGATGAAAATGAACTAATTATAGCTACATGAAACTATACTCATGAACACAATTTGGGTAAAAGAAACTGGAAACAAGAATACGTAGGGTTTTTGACAGCTGTACTATTTTACATTCCCAACAACAGTGCACAGGGTTTCAGTTTCTCCACATCCTTGTCAACATTTGTTATTTTCTGGGTTTTTGATAATAGCTGTGAAAGGAAAATAAAAACTTGGGCCGGGCGCGGTGGCTCACGCCTGTAATCCCAGCACTTTGGGAGGCCAAGGCGGGCGGATCTCAAGGTCAGGAGATTGAGACCATCCTGGCTAACATGGTGAAAACCCATGTCTACTAAAGATACAAAAACAAAAAATTGGCCGGGCGTGGTGGTGGGCGCGGTGGCGGGCGCGTGTAGTTCCAGCTACTCGGGAGGCTGAGGCAGGAGAAGGGCATCAACCTGGGAGGCGGAGCTTGCAGTGAGCCAAGACCGCACCACTGCACTCCAGCCTGGGCGACAGAGCGAGACACCGTCTCAAAATAAAAAAAGAAAAAAAACTTGGTACCCCAATTCCTTCTGCCAAAAGGAAGCAATTAAGCTGAAAGCTGAGTCCTGCAAGAAGTTGCCTTTTCTTTTGTCCCTAAGTAGAGAGCTACAGATAAAAGATTAAACATCTCCACAGCTAGCTACTCTGTGTTCACCTTATCTTATGTAAAGTTCCGATTTTCTGAGCATGAGACATGAATACATAATTGACTATTGCCCCACTTGCTCCTTTTCTCTTGCAACCTATGGATTACCATACCCTTCCTCTTTTCCCTCCAGCCCACTTTTCCCCTTTAAATACTGAAGCCCTCAAATTCACCTTTGAAGAAAGGCACAGACCACAGACTGCTTCTGGGGTTGCCTGCTTTTTTTCTTCTGGGCATGTCCTTAACTTTGGCAAAATAAACTTCTAAATTGATTGAGACCTGTCTCAGATACTTTTTGGTTTACATAACCATCCTAATGGATGTGATGTGGTATCTTATTGCGGTTTTGATGTGCATTTCTCTAATGATTAGCGATGTTGAGCATCTTTTCATGTGCTTATTGGTCATTAGTATATCTTCTTTGGAGAAATGTCTATTCAAGTCACTTGCCCATTTTGTAATCATGTTGAGTTTTTTCAGTTGTTGAATTGTGGGGGTTCTGTATATATGCTGGATATCAATCTCTTGTCAGATATATGATTTACAAATATTTTCACCCATTCTGTGGGTTGCCTTTTTACTCTGTTGATAGTGTTTTTGTTGTTGTTGTTGTTGTTGCTGTTGTTGTTTTCGAGACAGGGTCTCACTCTGTCACCCAGGCTGGGGTGCAGTGGCATGATCTCGGCTCACTGTAACTTCCACCTCTTGGGTTCGAGTGATCCTCCCACCTCAGCCTCTCGAGTAGCCGGGATTAGAGGCAAGCACAACCACACCTGGCTAATTTTTGTATTTCTGGTATAGACAGCCTGGCCATGTTGGTCAGGCTGGTCTTAAACTCGTGACCTCAAGTGATCCACCTGCCTTGGCCTCCTAAAGTGCAGGGATTACAGGTGTGAGCCACTGGGACCAGCAAATAGTATCTTTTGATATACAGTTTTATTTCAATGTTCATGAAGTCCAATTTGTCTATTTTTTCTTTTACTGCCTGTCCCTTTGGTATGATGTCCAAAAAAATCACTGCAAAATCCAGTGTTATGAAGTTTTGTCCTATGTTTTCTTCTAAGCATTTCCATACTTTTAGGTCTTACATTTATCTCTGATCTATTTTGAGTTCATTTTTTTATATGATGTTAGGTAAAAGTCTAGCTTCATTCTTTTGTATAGGGATATCCAGTTTTCTCAGCACCATTTGTTTTTTTGTTTAGTTTTGCTTTTATTTTTTGTAGCGATGGTGTCTTACTTTGTTGCCTAGGCTGGTCTCAAACTCCTGGATTTAAGTGATCCTCCTGCTTCAGCCTCCCAAAGTGCTAGGATTATAGGCATAAGCCACTGCACCCGGCTCCAGCATCATTTGTTGAAAAGACTGTCCTTTTCCCATTGAATGGTTTTGGCACCCTTATCAAAACTCACTTGCCTAAAAACATAAGAATTTTTTTTTTAGAGAGGGTGTCATTCTGTCACCTAAGCTGGAGTACAGCCTCAACCTCCTGGGCTCAAGGGATCCTCCTGCCTCAGCCTCCCAAGTAGCTAGAACTACAGGTGCACACTAACGTGCTCAGTTAATTTTTAAAAATTTTTTTTGTAGGGACAGGGTCTCACTATGTTGCCCAGGCTGGTTTCAAACTCCTGGGTTCCAGAGATCCTTCAACCTCAGCCTCCAAAAATGATGAGATTACAGGTGTGAGCCATGTACCCAGCCATATGAGAATTTATTTCTCACAAAATTAAAAATAGAATTACTGTATGATGCAGCAATGCCACTTCTGGGTATATACCCAAAAGAACTGAAAGCAAGATCTCGAAGAGATATTTGTACATCCATGTCCATACCAGCATTATTCACAATAACTAAAATGTATAAGCAACCCAACTGACCATTGACAGATGAATAGGTAAGCAAAATATGGTATACACATACAATGGTAATATTGTTCAGTCTTAAAGAGGAAGGAAATTCCAATATCTACTACAACATTGATTAATCTTGAGGACATTGTGCTGAGTAAAATAAACCATTTACAAAAAGACGAATACATATTATTTCACTTATATAGTCAAAATTATAGAGACAGAAAGTATTAATAGAATGGTGGTTGCAAGGGGCTGGGGATGGGGTAAATGGGGAGTTGTTGTCTGATGGGTACAGAGTTTCAGTTTTACAAGATGAAAAGAATTATGGAGGTGGATGGTGGTGATGATTGCACAACATTATGAATGTATTTAATACAATTGAATTGTACACTTAAAAATGATTAAGATGGTAAATTTTATGTTATATTTTACCACAATCACGACAAATATTTAAAATGTTTTTAACAAAAGAATGCACACCGCATGCTTCCATTTATATATAATTCAAAAACAGGCAAAAACTGACCCATGGTGTTAGAAATCAGAATAGGGGCTACCCTGGGGAGGAAGACAAAGATAATGATGCGGAAGGAGCGCAGAGGGACCCACGGAGTATCACTAAGGCTCCATTTCCTGACCTGAGAGGTATAGGTAGAGGATGTATATCACCTGTGGTGATTCACTGAGTATTTTTGATGTATGCACTTTTCTGCAGACATGTTATAGTCCAAGAAAAAAAAATAAAAGTTTTTAAAAATAGAGAAAAATAGACTCTGAGTGAAGGCCTCAGGAGGTTTCCTTTTGTAGCTCCTCATGTTACCATTGAAATTGAAAATTCGGAAGAGCCAAGGTCAGGTACCCAACAGAGCGGGTGTGGTGGCTACAATTAGATCTGCAGGAGAATAGGACTTGGGAGAATGGGCTGGAAGCAGGAATCTAGTCAACAGCGGGAAATGCCCATTCAAACCAGAATGGAAGGGACAGCCCAAAGTCAGAGGTTGGCAGGAAGGAAAGGCTGGGCCACCAAAAGACTACGTAGCGTGTATTGACTGAACTTTCTATTGAGGAGGTGCAGGAGGTGCAGGGGTGCCTGGCAATGAGTGACACTAGGGTTTATTGCCTAGGAGCCAGAGCTTGACCAGGGGGTTGCAACCCAAGGCAGCTAGTGGGGTATGTTCAAACCCACGTTAGTATTTACCCAAGGGTGAGCTGGGGAAACTGAGATCTGCTGGCATATTCTGAAAGAGAGGTAGGACTTAAAAATGAGGTTAAAAACCAAAGAGTAGGTGATATGACCTGGACTGGGTGGGGGGATTAGTAGAGAATTAAAAATTTGAGGGAATTGTAGTCAATGTGTTACCGTAGGTAGCTAGTCAGCAATGAGCAGGGAAGGAGAGCCCCTCCCTACCACAACTAGGAATGTCAGGTGAGCATCAGGTGATGGTCAGGCAGTTGTTAACTGTCTCTCTAAAATAATAATTGGTTGCAGCCAGCGCCAGGGAAAGGCAGTTTCCCAATAGATAGAAAAAACCCGAAGTTGGTGATCAGCAGCTTCCCGATAAGATCTCAGGAGTTGGGCAAGTGAACTCAAGCATACGTGCTAAGAGGCAAAATGGCAGAGTTTAACTTGTATATGACCTTCTTCTAGGAACATTCGACTGGTAAAGGAATAATGCCTCAAGCAATCATGTGTAAAACTCCAGTAAACACATTGCACATTCTTCCTTCTCAAGTGCTGGTAGGCCACTGCACATGTGGACAGCCCACCTCAAAGAAAGAATTGTGGAGAGAAGTAACACAACCCTGGAAGCATGCCAGTGTGTAAGACCCCAAGTCAAAAGTCAAACCATGCACTTGATCTCTCAAGCCACCTAGCTGGCCCTCTTCTAAGTGTACTTTACTTTCTTTCATTCCTGCTCTAAAGCTTTTTAATAAACATTTATTCCTGCTCTAAAACTTGTCTTGGTCTCTCCCTGTGCCTTATGCCCCTCAGTTGAATTCTTTCTTCTGAGAGGCAAGAATTGAGGTTTCTGCAGACCCCTGTGGATTCACTGCTGCTAACATACTTTGGTGCCGTGTACCTTGGATAGATTTCCCTAGTGGTAAGGCAACTCTACGCCTTGCCTTCTGCCACTGGAAGTATTCAACCCCTGTATGCTGTTTTCTTCTCCCTCTTGCTCTCCTGCTTACTAACCAATCCCCAGAATGATTGCTCTTAGCCACAGTGGCTCTGCTCACCTTGGCTGATCTGTCCTCTCACTCTGATGTGTGGTTCATAGGGGTAGGAAGGACCTTGGAGTCTACACCAAGTAGACGTGAGACACTGTTGGCCCTCCTGGACAGGAGGCTTGTGAGAGTGGTGGGGCTAAAGCCTAACACAGTGCAATGTCTGGAGTTTTCTCTGCTTTTTCAACCAAAATTGGCTCTTTCCCAAAAACCCACACCACCTATTTTCCTGTTTTCTCTGTGTGTATTCTGAAATGGCCTTACACAACCACTGGATCATCCACCTCAGGGTAAGTCTGCCTCTTCTCTGTTTTCACTTCGCATGCCATGTGACTTCCTTCTCTGCTGCTGGCTCATTGCTGGGACAGGCACTAATTGGAACCCAGGCTCTGCAAGCTCCTTATGACTTACCATATGCTTTTCATTCCTATTATGCCCCAGAGCCAAGTTTACCAGTGGCTTTTGAAGCAGCTTGTCCACTTGTATAGAGCCTCACACTGTGGCCCTTTAAGGACCCCATCTACTTGCTTGTTTTGAGGTAGCACCACTTTGGGAGGAGGGGAAATTCTTCCTTACCATTTACGAGTTCTTACTCCCAAGCCCTAAGTCCTCCAGAGGTTTCTCCTTTATGTCAAGAGGACAAATAAACATTGCCCTCTGGAATCCCAGGGCCTGCCATTTTTGTGAGCATATGAAGGCTTTCCATGAGTATTCCTCTGGCTTCCTCCCACTTCCTCCTGTAGCCTCCATTTCTCTAATCACTTCCACACCCCTTTCAATATGCCTCAAGACCTTCAAGATCATATTCAAAGGGAGGGAAGTCCAGCCTCCTTGCAGCAGTTAGCTGACAAACAAGCTTCTCATCTACTTAAAGAACATGGGAAATGGGAATCTGAGAAAAGAGATAATAATTTTGTTGCTAGAATGTGCCAAACAAGAGTCACTATAAGGTCATAGAGACTAGGATATAGGCCAGCCCGAGGCCACAGGTGCAAAAGACCCAGAGGACAGAGATGAAGGTTGGTTGCAGGCTATCAGATTACCATTAGAACAGAAATGAAGGCAAGGTTAGGGGCACACAGTAAGACCAGTTTATTCCAGAACCCCAAGAATGAATGGGGATGGGGCCTGTTCACTCTGGTATCTCCTTTGTTCTCAAGTGGGTAATTGTGATGAGATGGGAGGTTAAGGGTATATGGTAAGACCAGTTCATTCCAGAACCCTAGGGATGAATGGGGAGTGCCCGATTCAGGATAACAGGAAAATAAGAAGGGACGCCTTCTGTTTCCTTTTTTTTTTTTTTCTCCTCTATTCTGTCTTCACAGATGGGTAATCATGTCTCCACACCACAGGACATGCCCCTCAGATGCATCCTCAAGAACTGGGAAAAGTTTGATCCCCCATGCCTTAAAATCAAAACCTAGTGATATAGGAGCTAAAAAGAAATTGTTTAGGCAGTTAGTGAGGATGAGAGTCCTCAGTAAGGTTTCCCTTTTAATGAAAAGCAGCCCCCAAATCATTTCTTTTCTGACAAAGAGCAGCCTGAAAAATCGAGCTGCAGACATAGATAAGCAAGTGGAAGCTTGCACAGGTAAATGCCAGCAGCTGTACAAATAGGAAAAGGCTACTTGGGGGCCAGGTATGTTCAACATGAAGGTTCCCTCTTCCCTTTTCTTTGTTGTCATGTGTGCAGTAAAAAAAACAGGCAACATGGCCCATCTGCATAACGAAAGATTAGGGTGGGATGGCCAGCCTCTTTGCACGCTATATAAAGGGCACACCTGGTCCAACCAATCTCTTGTGCCCTATGTAAATCAATTCCTTGAGCTCATCTATAAAACCCTGTTCATTTCACCACAAAACTGGAAGACTCACTCCAAAGCCCCTCTTTCTCTGCAGGAGAGAGAGCTTTTCTCTTTTCTCTTGCCTATTAAACCTCTGCTCTTAAACTCACTTCTGTTTGTTCATGTCCTAGATTTCCTTCACTTGAGATGATGAACCTTGGGTAGAACAGAAAGAAATTCTGTGTGAATATATTAGCTAAAATTAAAGTGATATTATTCAGTTTATCTACAAATTATATATTGAAATAAAAATACATGGTTTCCTTACAGCACTGTTCTGCTCTTTTTTTTTTTTGTTTTTTATATGGAGTCTCACTCTGCCACCCAGGCTGGAGTGCAGTGGCAGGATCTCGGCTCACTGCAAGCTCTGCCTCCCAGGTTCATGCCATTCTCCTGCCTCAGCCTCCGGAGTAGCTGGGACTACAGGCACCCACCACCGCGCCCAGCTAATTTTGTGTATTTTTAGTAGAGACGGGGTTTCACTGTGGTCTTGATCTCCTGACCTTGTGATCCGCCTGCCTCAGCCTCCCAAAGTGCTGAGATTACAGGTGTGAGCCACCACACCCAGCCAGCACTGTTCTGCTCCTTAACAGAAAATTGTAAAGGGTTATAAAAGGTTTATGAGAATCTTACCTTATGGTCAAACTGATTAAGATTGAATAGATTTGTCTATAAGGTTTTATTAAGAACTGGGTTTGACATCAATAGTATGCTGATACAAAGGTAAAATCCAGCTTTCTTTGGGTATTTGTATAAATGTGTTATTGGTATGTATTCCAAAATTATGCAAAACTCCTGTAATTCTGATATGACTTAGTATATGTTAGCAGTAATAATTCTTATGTTAAATTATTGTGTATAATTGTTAAGTTAAATTATGTTAACTAATTACCACTGAGGTAACAAATTTCCTTATTAATTGTGTCTTTGACTGTGGCTCCCCTAAGACATTTTGTTGCCCACAGAAAATTGTTGTCATGTTTTGATCCTCTTTAAAAGATGGTTTTATAATCAGCTATAAAACTCTGACAGGTGCTGGTGAATGCAGGTTTCTGATAACTTTGGAGGCTATTACATTAAAATGGAGAGAAAAGAACTTCCAAGACTCTCTTGGAAAGTTAATGTGTTCATAAATATCAAGCAGAACAGGAATTAACTGAAGTAATCTTTTTTAACTTTTACTTAAAGCATTGCTATTGCTTTATTTTTCAAAGTCAAGAAAACTTTTTTTTGAGCCATTTACAGCATTTAACAATTGAGTACTCTTGTAAACAAAATTTGGAGCATATTTGTTTCTCTCACCTGATTTATCCAAAATTTGGAAACTGTTTGTGAGTATTCTTAACTTATGGCAATATAGTTATTTGCATAAATTCAAAAAGAATCTGTTTTCTTTCACAACAGGGCACAACTGGAGAAACTGGTTATTTTACCAAGGCATGGACCAGAATGGCATGCTTTCCTTTAAGGAATCAAAGTTGACTTATAGACCCAATAAAAGCCCGCTGGGAAGACTAGCCTCATATCTTGTCTACACAATACCTATATAGGGTTTCCTGACCTGTAGTAAATAGAGAATGTCACTTTCTGACAGGCCTAGGAACTCCAAGTTATCTCAGGGTCTCAAGAGGAAAGGAATTTACCTAACTCATATAGGTATTTAATGGCACAAACCCATAGCTGGGCTTAAGGCTTTAAAAAGTTTTATCTGAGGCTGGACACGGTGGTTCACGCCTGTAATCCCAGCACTTTGGGAGACTGAGGCAGGCAGATCATGAGGTCAGGAGATCGAGACCATCCTGGCTAACATGATGAAACCCCATCCCTACTAAAAATACAAAAAATTAGCCGGGGACGGTGGCGGGCACCTGTAGTCCCCGCTACTCGGGAGGCTGGGGCAGGAGAATGGCATGAATCTGGGAGGTGGAGCTTGCAGTGAGCTGGGATCGCACCACTGCACTCCAGCCTGGGCAACAGAGCGAGACTCTATCTCAAAAAAAATAATAATTTTTTTTCTTTTTGAGATGGAGTTTCCCTCTTGTTGCCCAGGCTGGAGTACAGAGTGCAATGGTGCTATCTCAGCTCACCGCAACCTCCGCCTCCTGGGTTCAAGTGATTCTCCTGCCTCAGCCTTCCTAGTAGCTTGGATTACAGGCATGTGCCACCACGCCTGGCTGATTTTGTATTTTTAGTAGAGATGGGATTTCTCCATGTTGGTCAGGCTGGTCTCGAACTCCTGACCTCAGGTGATCTGCCCGCCTTGGCCTCTCAAAGTGCTGGGGCTACAAAAAAAAGTTTTATCTGGAATTCCTTATGGAGCAAAGTTCCATCAAAGCCAATTTTAAAAGGAGCCTATATGGCAAATAATTATTCTTGTTGTGCTTTATGTAAATAATCAGGCCAAGTATAATAAGACTAAAGCTTATTTTGCAAACAAGTCAGTCCTATCATAATTTGTTGTTAATAAAAATGAGGGCTGGAGAGAGAAAAATTATATTTCAATAACTATGTTACACTTGTTATTAGGTTCTAGTCTCATCAGTTGTTTCTGAGTTTTTGCCTGCAATTTAGACTAACCTTGCTTATTCTTGTGAACAAACTAGTGACTGCAGTTCAGAAGAAACAAGAGGGATGGGTAATGTAAAAATCTGGATCAATATTGTAATTCTGGGCACATATTGGAATCAGCTAGCAATGCTATGCACCCAATTAGCAGACATTACTATAGCCACCAGCTACCAGGGCATATTGGCAGCCTCAGGATTTTTTTAGAGCTCTCCTCACCCCCTTTTTCATTTTGAAATTCTTCTAAGTCTAATAACCTGATTTGTCTCCTCTTACTTCGGGCCATCAAGCTCCAGATGATCCTCAGTGAGGGCTACCATCCTCTCGATATTCAAGAGTCACCCTTCTACAGGGGACTGCCCATCAGTGGGACACGACAGAAGCAAAACTCTGCCCCTGTCTCCCATAGACTTGACTGAATACCACTTTCACCACCCATGGAGACACCCTGCCCTGACAGCTAGCAAGAGGCCAAGACCCACAGAACAACCACCTCCACTCCTCTGTCAGCAGGAAGCAGTTACAGAAGACTGATCTTCATCTATTTTCCTGAGAGAATTAGGGTCTTGGACTCTTGAGGGGTGGTAAATGTTACAGTAGGTAGCTAGTCAGACATGAACAGGGAAGAAGAGACCCCCCACCCCCACTACCACCAGTAATGTCAGGTGACCATGAGATGATGGTCAGGCAGTTGTTAATTGTCTCTCTAAAAGAATAACTAGTCTCAGCCAGCACCAGAAAAAGGCAGTCACCCAATAGGTAGGAAACACCTGAAGATGGTGATCAGATGCTTCCCAATAAGATCTCAGGAGATAAGCGAATGGGCTCAAGTATGCACAGTAAGAGGCAAAATGGTAGAGTTTAAATGATATATGACCTTCTAGGAACATGCAAATGGTAAGGGAAGAATACCTTATGTGAGCATGTGTGCAACTCTAGTAAACACACTGCACATGCAGCCCCTCCCAAGTGCTGGGAGGCCACTGACCATGCAGACAGCCCACCCCAAGAGAAGAATCAGGGGAGAACTAATGCAATGCTGGAAACATGCCAATGTATAAGACTCCCAAGTCAAAGGTCAAACCACACACTTGATCTTTCAAGTCACCCAGTTGGCCCTCTTCCAAATGTACTTTACTTCCTTTCTTTCCTGCTCTAAAGCTTTTTAATAAACTTTCACTCCTGCTCTAAAACTTGTCTCAGTCTCTTCCTCTGCCTTATGCCCCTTGGTAAAATTCTTTCTTCTGAGGAACCAAGAATTGAAGTTGCTGCAGAACTGTATGGATTCACCGCCAGTAACAAATGAAGCTGAAGTTCACAGCTTGCCCATGTTGGCTTGGATGAGGGACAGCAAGACATGGGTATCCAGGTTTCTTAAGATACAGGGTCAGGAGGCAAGTCTATAGGACTGTCATATGGATAAGATTTGCTGTTTGCCCAGTGGTCAAGTCTTAAGACAGAGAGCCCCAAACCCAACCACCAATACATAAGAGGACTCAGGTTCAGAACCAGAGAGACCTGGGTTCAAATCCTTGCTCTGTGACCTAATTGCTAGGTGAGTTGGGGCAAGTCATTTAATTTTCCTGCAGCTTTGTTTCTTCATCTGTAAAATGGACATAACAATACTTCACAGGGTTGACGTGAGGAAGAAATGAAAGGAATTGCACACAAAAGACCTGACGTAGACTAGCTACCATAGTGGTAGCTGCAGCCTCAAATACCAGTTTCTGTGAGCATTAGTGTTAGGCACTGTGAAATCTATTTTGGCAACTCTGCTGTGATTTGGAATCTTTCCCAATTCTTGGCTGTTCTTGGCATAGATGAGTTTTCTGGACTAAGTGGCCTCGGCCTAGTAAGCTTTGACTCTGTTTTGCCAGTTAGGCCTCTGTTAAAATTAAACAGATTATCAGGCACTGTTCCCAGTTGCCCTCCCTCGAGGAAGGAACTTTTTGTTTGGACACGGTCCCTGCCTTCTAGCGTGGGAGAGAGGAGCTGTCATGGAATGACCAAGGCTCTAGGTTTGTCATCCTCTGCTGCCTCCTTTGGCCTCTCTGGGGCCCCAGCTAGGTGAAGTCAAAGTGGCCTTCCAGGTTCCTTGGCTCCCTTCTGAATTTCCCTGCAGAATTCCACAGCTAGCACTCTGGACCTAGCGCAGCCTAATAATTACCTTGCGTGCCGCACCCAGCCTTCCCAAAGACCTCTTTCTCCTGCCTTCTCACTTGAGTCTCTGAACTCCCTCCTGCACTATCTACTGTCAGCTTCTGGCTGAGCCCCCTAAGAAAGCAGGAACTCACATAGCCACCTCCTCTCACCCACCTTCCATCTTGCTGTATATTTGCTAGCTTGTTTACTTTGGACAGCATGATCATTCAGTCTTTCATCTAGTTTATTTCACCAGATCATTTAACAGGTGTTGCGCCCAGAAGGTTCAGAATAATTCTGGGTGAAAACACAGTTCTTAATATTCAGGCACAGAACTACAATGACCATGATTTTAAACTTAGATTGTGTTAGTGTATTAGTCCATTCTTGCACTGCTACAAAGAAACACCTGAGACTTGGTAATTTATAAAGAAAATAGGTTTAGGCCAGGCATCTTGGCTCACACCATAATCCCAAACACCGGAGGAGGCTGAGGTGAGTGAATCACTTGAGCTCAGAAGTTTGAGACTAGCCTGGGCAATATGGTGAGACCCCATCTCTACAAAAAAATACAAAAATTAGCCAGGTATGATGGTGCATGCCTGTAGTCTCAGCTATTTGGGGGGCTGAGGTGGGAGGATTGCTTGAGCATAGGAAGCAGAGGTTGTAGTGAGCTGTGTGTGCCACTGCATTCCAGCCTGGATGACAGAGTGAGACTCTCTCTCTCTCAAAAAAAAAAAAAAGAGTTTAATTGGCTCAAGTTCCACAAGCTGTACAGGAAACATGATGCTGGCATCTGCTCGGCTTCTGGGGAGGCCTCAGGAACCTTGAAATCATGGTGGAAGGTAAAAGGCAAGTAAGTTCTTCACACAGCCAGAGGAGGAGGAAGTGAGGGAGGTGCTACACACTTTTAAACAACCAGATCTTGTGAAAACAAAAACAGCACTAGGGGGATGGTGCTAAACTGTTAGAAACTGCCTCCATGATCCAATCACCCCCCACCAGGCCCCACCTCCAACACTGGGGATTACACTTCAATATGAGATTTGAGTGGGGACACAGATCCAAACCAAATCAGTAAGTTATTTGTTTTATGACTGTGTGATGAGAGTAACATCTGTGCTTCTCCATTGCTCCATTTTCCTGTAACCATTTGTAATATGATTATATACACATATGTTTTTGTCCATGGTCCCTGGCTCATAACTCCCACAACGCTTGTTACAGTCTTTTGTTATAATGTTGGGGTGTTTTAGGCCTCAGAAGCAAGCCTCGGGAAACAGAATCTCTGACCTTCCCCTGTCATCCTTTTACCTGCCCAAAGCAGGACGCTAATGTCATGGTGGTTCAAAAGATCCTCATTTCAGAGAGGAGAGGGTCCCGCCCCATACTCTGCTACACAGAGAGGCCAGGCAGAATCTGGACAGGACTTGCTGGGTTTCCACACTCAGTCTACAACTATGAGATCATACTCTTTTTGTCCAATCTCATTTCCACAGGTTTGTCAATCACGCCTATGTAATGGAGCCTCCCAAAAAACCCAACAGGACAGGGTTCAGGAGCTTCCAGATAGTTGGACACATGGAGTTTCCTGGAGGGTCGTCCCCAGGGAGGGCTGTGAAGCTCTGTGCCCCTTACCCCATCCTTCGCCTATGCATCTCTTCATCTGTATCCTTTCTAATACCCTTTATAGTAAATCCATAAATGTATTTCCCTAAGTTCTGTGAGCCACTCCAGCAAATTAACTGAACCCAAAGATAGGGTTGTGGGAACCCCAAAGTAAAGCCAGTCAGTCAGAAGTTCTGGAGGCCTAGACCTGTGACTGGTGTCTGAAGTTGGGGGTGGTCTTGGGGACTGAGCCCTCCACCTGTGGTTTCGGAAGCTGCCACTAGGTAGATAGTGTCACAGTGGAATTGAATTATGTAGCATCAGAAGTGAATTGAGTTGGTGTCTGCTGCAGAATTAATTGCTTGCTTGCTGGTAGGGAGAAATCTTCACATATTTTAAAAGTCACAGAAGTCTTCCGTGCTAACTGTTGTTTTGGAGGTGAGAGCGGAGGAAAAACATCGTGTGAAGAGTTTTTCCTAAACATCATTGGCTGGCCTCCCCTCACCACACACAGTGTCTGCTTCCACGCAGGCCATTACCTGGGGCTTGCAGGACCTTCCTGCTCTACCTCCGAATTAATGCTTCATAATTCCTAAAAGAGGGGATCTGATGAGCTCACCTTTTCATCTTTTTCCATTGGTCCACATCTTAAGCAGTTGCTCAGAATGTGGACTGGCTGCCTTGCATCCAGTACACACATCTAATCCAGTCGGGTTCAGGCGGAAGTGGCAGGCTCAGTTGGAACAAAATATGGCTGCTGTGGTGCTCCCTTCAGCAGAGTATTCAGTGGCACAGTTTCACCCTGTAGGTGCATTAGGTATGAGCAAAACGCTGGTCCTAGTGCAGGGTAAAGTGCAAACCTGGATTCAGGTCCTGGCTGTAAGTCATTTAACTTCTCTGTACCTCAGCTTTGTCATCACCACACACCTCCCCTCTCAACTATCCAGAGTCATTAGGAGGCCTAACTAAAATCACATGTGAAAGGGCTTGGACAATTTCTAGGTGCTTCACAAATGTAATAATACTGACATGTTTCTTCAGTACCAAGATACACATTTTTTATTGCATTAAAAAAAAAATCTGAATCCTCTTCCAAGCTCACCAGTTGTTGGCAAAATTCAGTTCCTTATAGCTGTAGGGCTGAGGCCTTCAGTGCTTGGAGGCCACTCACAGTCTCCTGCTATGTGACCCTCTCCATAACACGGCAATGTGCCTCTTCAAGGTCAATAGGAGAGGGTGTCTGCAGCTAGAAACCTCCCAGACTTCTTCCATCTCTGACCTCTGAAATCTCATTTGAAGGGTTTACCTGATTAGGTCAGGCCCACCTAGGATAATCTCCCTTCTAATTAACTCAAAGTCATCTGATTAGGGGCTCTAATTATATCTGCAAAATCCCTTCACCTTCATCATATAACATAACTGAATCAAAGAGCAAAATCCCATCATACTCTCAAGTCCTATCTACCTTAAGAGGAGGGGCTTAATTGGAATGCATACACCAGGGGTTAGGAATCCTGGGGCCATCTTAGAACTCTGCTTACCACAGTCACTAAAACTCTAGGAAATATGGCAGAATTATAAGAAACATTTATTATGACTCCCAGTTTCCTTTTATATCTTCCTGTACCACCTGACAGCTGTGCCCAAAGTGACTCTCCAGACACCTCTAGTAGAAAACTTATTTTTTAATTCCTTTCATAGCCTTTCCTCCATTTCCTTCAGGTCTCTGGGTGGCAAATAAATTTCATCTTGCTCATCAAACCTGCTGATAGATAGTTGCTGCATGGTGTCGCCAATGAGAAGGATTGTCAGATTGCTTTTGGGGTTTCCTCAGAGAATTAAGCCCTAATACTCAAAGGTGCTGAGTTTAATGGATTAATTTCCCTCTTGTGCATCTACAGTGGGACTACTTATGTAGCATAAATTCATCATTTCTGTTCTCTGATTCAGCTGAGCAATGCTGGTTGAGATCAGGCAGGCTAATCAGTTACTGGCATCTGCCATGGGGGCTAGCGAGGGGAGTGATAGCGTAGGTGTCATGAACTTGCCATTCTTGATCCCCAGCTTTTTGGCTGTGGTGCATCACCATCCCAAACCCACCCCTGTCTTCGAATGTCTCCCAAGGAGATTCCAAGACCTCCACTGCGGTGTGTGCAGAACACATAAGAGAAAGGATCCTTCTAATAGATTGGTGAAAAAGTAATCGTGGTTTTAACCATTAAAAGTAATGGCAAAAACCGCAATTACTTTTGCACTAACCTAAAATAATAGCTGATGAGCTAAGACATCTCTCTGCACTCACTTTCTCTCTCCGCTGTGCGTTTCACTCTTCCTCCTTCCTCCAAATGTTAGGAAAATGAGTCCAATAAGAAATACATCCATAAAGCAAAGGCATCCTGGTGACTGCTGTACGCGTCATGACTGTTCACCCAAAGCCTGGCATTGCCTTTAGGATGTCCTTAAGACACAACTGACAGTAATGAGAATATCTAGACAACTTCAGTCAAATCAGCAGACATCATCCTTATCTCTTCTTTAGCCTAAACCTGGTTACATACTTTTCCACGATAACAGTCAAGCTTATTTACACTGACTCTCTTGTAAATACCTAGGGTGTTTGTCTCTGTCTTCTACTAGACTGAGTTTCTTAAGGGAAAGGGACTTGTTCTCCTTTTAATCCCTACTGCCTGGCATAGGGCTCAATTCATAGTCGCCTCCTGGTAAATTCTTAATGGAATGAACACATTAATGAATGAATTTACAAAAACTTCTTCCAGGTACCCAGGACTAAATAGCCTGTTTGGTTTGTCTGTTTCTTTCTTAATAACATCCAAAGATGCTACCTCTGTCCTCCCTTTATCTTATGAGGCAGTCTGGTTAGATGGCAAGGAAAAGAAAACGTGGGAAGAAGGTAAGTGAATTACACCAGGATCTGAAAGGAAACAGATAATGTTAGTGATTGTTCTTGTCAGCTTGTAATAGGCAGGATATAAATACACGTTAGAGAAGAGGAAATTCAAAACAGATACAGGGAAGCAGGTTCGAAGCTTTGAAGACTAGTATGTTCAGAACCTGCTTACTCAGGAAATTAGACCGTGACCCTAGGCAAATCATGTTTCATTTTGCTGTCATTGTCTTGAGATAAAATTCTGTGAGCCCGGGAGCCCCACCCCTTCCTGCTCATTTCTTGAGAGAAGAAATTATCTTTCAAGTGGTGAGGTCTGGTTTAAGGATAAGTGCTTTCCCCTTTATCATGAGCCCAAGTTGTTGGAGAGGAGTGCTGCCTTTCTTCTTGGTGGCTCCCTAATCCCACCTTTTTTGCTAAACCTTAATTTTTGAAACATTCATGAAACATAAAACCCCGGATTATAGCTTTCACTAGACCTACCATGGACTACTTAAATTTATCTTGTTTTTGTTAATGTAGTTGTTTTCATCTAGAAAAAAAAAACAGTCGATAACACACAGATGGGTATTTTGAGTTCAGGAAAATGACTTCCCTTGCCCATGGCAACTTGTAACCAAAGGACTCAAAGTCCTTTATCCTGCTATCCTGTGAACTAGAGGGTAGCTACCGTAGACGACAAGATGGAGCATGCAAATTGTGCTTCCTGGAACTACAGGGGTTCAGAAGCCATCACTTTGCAAGGGAAACCAACAGCCTGATGCTGATGTCTGGTTAAACTCCACACCAGAAAGACAGGGTGTGCAACGGGAAATGGAGGGGCAAAAGTCAAGTGCTTGGCTATCATGCAGCTAGCAAGCTTGAAAAAATGCAGAAGGACACAGAGAGAAATTCTTAAGAGCTCAGCTAGCTCCTGCAGACCTTATGTAGCTGCCTTGCACCTCCATGCATCCTGGTTGCCTGAGTGCTGTGTTCCAAGTGTGGAAAATGCCATTGCTCCCTGTTCCTAAGAACTCCCAGGAAGAACTCTGCAGGCTCAGTCTTTTTTAACTGGCATGCAGAGCGCACATAATGGCTAGTTCATGATGTCACGCACATCCGTGTGAAGAGACCACCAACAGGCTTTGTGTGAGCAATAAAGCTTTTTAATCACCTGGGTGCAGGTGGGCTGAATCCGAAAAGAGAGTCAGCAAAGGGAGATAGGGATGGGGCAGTTTTATAGGACTGGGGTAAGCAGTGGAAAGTTACAGTTAAAGGTGGTTATCTATTGTCAGCCTACGAGGGGGTCACAAGCTGCATAGTGGGGAGATCATAAGACTCTTTGTCCAGAAGAAGAATGTCACGAGGTCAATTGATTGATCAGTTGGGGCAGGGAAGGAACAAGTCATAATGGAATGTCATAAGGTTGGTCAATCAGTTAAGACAGGAGCTGGCTGTTTCACTTCTTTTGCACTTTTGATTGCCTCAGGCCATCTGGATGTATATGTGCAGACTTGGGCTCAGAGGCCTGACACATGAAACAAAACACTTGCTTACATCTGTTATCCTCCTCTACAGGAGAAAAACTTGCATATTTTATTTGTTTGTTTGTTTGTTTGTTTGTTTTTAGAGCTAGGGTCTTGCTCTGTTGCCCAGGCTGCAGTGCAGTGGCATGATTGTAGCTCACTGCAGCCTTGAATTCCAGGGTTCAAGTAATCTCCCCAAGTAGCTATGACTATAGACATATGCCACCACTCCTAATTTTTAAAAATATATTTATATTTTTTAGAGACAGGGTCCTGCTATTTCCCAGGCTGGTCTCGAACTCCAGAACTCGGAGGCCCAAGCCATCCTCTCAAGTTGTTGAGATTACAGGTGTAAGCCACTGCACCTGGCAGTTGTGTGTTAGATATTTAGATGTGTGGATACAGTTGTGTATTAGATATTTAGATATCTAAATATGTGGGCTCCGAGTCCCTGATTTATTTCTAGAGCAACTGGATAAAGGGCTCAGGAAAACTTCCTCAGCTGGCTTGTGGTGCTAAAGAAAGATTTTTCTAGAATGGAGTCCAAATTAATGCTCAAATGCCTTCTATGGCCAGGCCGGGGATACGTGAAAGAAAAAATAGGGGAGATTACAAATTCAGTTGATTGTGTTTTTGTAGAAAGTAAAATGTTTCCTCTTCAAAGTTTCACTTCTAGTTAAAGAATAAATCATAAGTGTTGAAATAATTGTTTCTTTTAAAGACTAATTTTCTTCAAGCCTCCTTGCTTTGTGCTAATAACTCTTTGTTAAGCCCTATCCTGTGTAACTGTTGGACATGCTCACAGGCACATTCCAGTTCATAGCTTATGCCCCTTCCTTATTTGGAAATGTTATTGCTTCCTTAAACCTTTTGTAAGCAACTTCTTCTCCTTCTTTGTTCTTCCCTGCACTTAACTATTTAGGAAAGTTTTAGGCTATTAGCAAATCAGGTGTCAGTTTAATATTGTGAGGTCCCGCTCCAGCCAATGGATGCAGGATACAACAGTAAGGATGACCCAAGTGTGTAAGGATAAATATGTCTGCTTTTCCTTTGTTCATGTGTGCTCTCTTTGTTCAGGTGTGCTCTGCGACTGAGCACCCTTTCTGCAGAAAGTAAAGATTGCCTTGCTGACAGATCTTTTGTCTCTGTGCAGACTTTTCTTCAAGGCACCAGTGATCTATTTCTAACAGTTTTGGTAGCAATCATACAGGGATACATTCTCCTTCAGGGGTGTCTCTAGTCCTCTTTCATGAGGTGGCACCCCAGTGCCTCTTGCAGTGGCCTCAGGGGTAAAGGTCCGAGACCCACCTGGTGTGATGAATAAGCAATGTGGAAAGAAACTGGCCAGCAACCTGGGGTAAATGATCCTCACATACCACGGCGAGTACTCTCTGCACAGACCAAGGAAGGAAAAGCCACAGGAGCTGGTAAAGTACTTCCTTGGTGGTCAAATTCTGGAGGGCTGAAAGTGTGTGCACGTGAATGATCACAGACAACCCTGCTTGCAGTGTTGTGTGGATGGTGACAAGTCCTACTGCTGGATAGAGTGAGTGGGTCCTCTCTGCGGTTCCATAACTACCTCATATGGCTTAGGGCGGATCCTGCCATGGGATTTCTACCAGCACGCCAATGCTAAGAGGGGCCTAATTCTCCCTTGGGGGAGTGGCCAGAGAGGACAACACGAATGGGAAGTGTGCAAGGGACCTTCAGAGGGGGAATGGGAGGAAACAGGTTGACCTCCCAGGGCAGGCAAGGCAAGACACCCCCTGGTTTGAAGGGTTGAGACTTCCAGGGCAAGCAAGGGAAGACACCCCTCATTTGAGGGGTTGAGCCTTCCAGGACAGGCACAGCAAGACACCCCTGGTTTCAGGGGTTGAGCCTTCTGCTAATTTCAGGGATTGGACCTCAAAAGAAGGTGAGAAATCCCCATTGGGGGAATTTGAATCTCAAAGAGGTGAGAAATCCCCATTGGTGGGGGGTTGAACTGTTATGGGTGGGTCATTGTTCTTAGAGTTCCCAAGATGGTGGCAGGCCACTCCCAAAATGGGGGCGGCCACTCCCAAGATGGCAGCAAGCCTTATGTTCTCTGACCTGGGGTTCTTGGCCTCACGAATTCCAAGGAATGGAACCTTGGGCCATGTGGTGAGTGTTATAGCTCTATTAGAAGCCATGGGTCATGGAAGAGAACCGTGGAACCCAGTGACTTGTGCTCAGCTTGATTAGGACAAACCGGGGCACTTAGCCATGCAGGAACAATGGTTAGCCTGTAGCCCAAACAGGAGCAGCAATGGGCACCTCGCTGGATCAGAAACACAGCGGACACCCTGCCAGATCCAGAGGGGTGAAAGTCAACAGTGGTCTGCGACAGCATTGTTTAGCAGTGGGTGGACAGCAAGCAAAAGCTCAGCTTGAGCCGGAACAAACACAGACCAGAAGAGTGTGCAGTTGCAAGATTTAATAGGGTGAAAACAGAGTTCCCATTCAATGGGAGGGGACCCAAAGTGGGTTGCCACTGCCTCTCAAATACCTGCGTTTATATCCCAATTACTGTCCCTCCCCCTGTGCTCTCAGGTGATAGATGATTGACTATTTCTTTACCTCCTGCTTTTAGCCTAATTGGTATTTTAGTGAGCTCTCTTTACTACCTGATTGGTCAGATGTGAGCTGAGTTACAAGCCCCATATTTTAAAGGTGGGTGTGGTCACCTTCCCCAGCTAGGCTTAGGAATTCTTAGTCAGCCTAGGAAATCCAGCTAGTCCTGTCTCTCAGTCCCCCCTCTCAACAGGAAAACCCAAGTGCTGTTGGGGAAGTTGGCTGATGACCATTCTAACTGCTTCCTGCTGAATTGGGGCGTAGGAGGGGTCTCACAGTTCAGATTTCCTTGGGAGGGGTGCCTTCGATGTCATCAACATTGGCGCATGGGCTAGCAGGCCAGTCCAGGGGTCTGTGGTTGATCTTAGTCATAGACTGCATCTGGGGCTCCATTTGAAGAACAATTTGTAGTTTTACAGTTTTGATTCTGGAAGAGACAAACTTAACAAGGAGGTTAAAGATACAGGGATTGAAATGTATGGCCTGAAGTGCAGGGGCATATGGGTGTGGGTGGTGAAAATGGGGTTTCCTTTAGAAAAACTCCCATACAATGGGGCATCAATATTTCCGGGAAGCTGTGCTCTCCACAGAAGCTCTTGGTAAGGGGAGCTACTGGTAGTACAGCAGCATGGAAGAGGTGCAGTGAGAGTGAAAGAGGGTAAGAGAACAGTAAAGAGAAAAATATGACAAGGGAGGGCCATGGGAATCTGTGATTCTAGTTACTTTCCTCACAGTTGTCGCTTGAAAAGCAGGTGCAGATCCTCTAGAGGTTCACAGGAATAACTAGCATTGTCCCCTGGAGTGAGGGGATTACTTTCAAGTATTCCATTATCACTGACCACTGCATACCCCACCTTTTGAAGTCCTTTTTCTACAAAGGAACTTCCATCAGTATACAAGTTGAGGTCAGGATCAGTCAAGGGAACCTCTAGAAGGTCCCCTCAAGTGGCGTAGGTTTGAGCAATTGTTGACAGTTATGTATCTTTTCTTCATTGTCTGGAAGAAATGTGGCTGGGTTAAGAGTTGCACAAGTGTGTAGTCGCAGCACTGGCCCTTCAAGTAATAGATCCTGATATTTAAGCAGACAGTTATCTGACAGCCACAAGTCTCCTTTAGCAGTGAGTATGCTGTTCACATCATGAGATGTCCAAACAGTAAGATCTCTTCCCTTTATCATTTTAACTGCTTCAGATACTAATACTGCTACTGCTGCCACTACCCATAAACAGTGAGGCCAACCCTTTGCCACTACATCAATTTCCTTACTCAGGTATGCCACAGGTTGCAAGCTGGTCCCTCAGACCTGTGTAAGGACTCCTAGAGCTATTCCTGTCTTTTCTGTGACATATAAAGAAAAGTCTTGCCCGTTGGCAAGCTTAACACTGGGGCTTGGGTTAGGGCCTTCTTTAGGGCTTGGAAAGCAGCTTCTGCTTCAGGTGTCCATTCTACTAAATGGGTATTGGCTTTCTGAGTTTCCTTAATTAGTGTGTGTAATGGCCCCTTCTTTTGCTAGAATGTCCCTCCCTAACACAGGAGTGGGTCTTTCAGGCAAAATTAGAAAGGCATGTGAAAAGAGTAAAGTTCCCTAGTCACAACTTAGTGGCTGGGAGAAGTATCTAGTGACTGGCTGTCCTAGGACCCCTCAGATTTTGACAGATCTGGAGGACAGTTGTCTGGGACAGGAGAGTAAGACTCAGAAGGCCATGCTACTGTCCAGGAGACAGTTAACCTGGCTCTCAATGGTCAAGCATACCCGGGGCTCTGTGAAGGTGATGGCATGGGCTGGCACTTGCCCTGGGCACCCTCAGTCCTGCTGCTGGATCATCTGGTTAGTGGCTTCTGACTCAGAGGAATGTCATCCCCTGGGGCAGTGGGCCTTCCAGTGATTCCCTTGACATAAGGGGCATGGACGAGGGGGAGGCTTATTTCTATTCAGACAATCTTTTTTAAAGTGTCCTTGTAGACTGCACTGGAAGCAAGTCCTATTAGGCATTCGATTTTCCCAGGCTTTCCCTTTTCCAGAGCCTCCAAAGTCTGCTTGCCTGAGGGCCATGACTAAAGCGGTGGCTTTTTTTTTTTTTAATCCAATTTGTCCCGTTCCACCTGCTCCTCCTGATCTCTATTATAAAAAGCTGAGGTTGCCAAGTTCAATAGGGTTTCTAAGTTTTGCTCCAGGCCTAAGGTGGACTTTTGAAGTTTTTTCTAATGTCTGCAACTGACTGAGTGATAAGCTTATCTTTTAAGATCAGTTGGCCTTCAATAGAGTCAGGTGACAGAGAGGTATGCTTCCTCAATGCCTCCCTTAGTCTCTTCAGAATGGCAGTAGGATTTTCTTCCTTTCCCTGTGTTATAGTGGACATCATTGAATAATTTATAGGCTTCTTCCTAGTTTTCCTTAAGTCCTTTTAGCACTCAAGTTAGCAAATATCTGTGGCACCAATCTCCATGTTCTGATTCTGCATTCCAATGAGGGTCTGCACTGGGAACTGCCTGCTGGCCAGTGGGGAATTATTCTTTTTCCTCTGTTGTCATCCTATCATTGACCTGACTGAGATACCAGAGATCGCCAAACTCTTGGGCTGCAGTTACGGCAGCACTTCTTTCATTTGGGGTGTCTGATCTAGCAGCAGCATTATATCTCTCCATGTCAGATCAAAGGATTGTCCCAACCCTTGTGAAACATCAATATAGCCATCAGGATTATCTGAGAATTTACCTAGGTCTATTTTAATTTGCTTCAAGTCTGAGAGGGAAAAAAGTACATGCACTCTGACTGGGCCGAATTCTCCTCCTCCCACCACTTGGAGAGGCATAACCAGGGAATATTGGCACTCTTTGCCTCATTGTTTACCCCTTTTTCTATCTCTTTCTGGACCATTTGGGTTGAAGCGGGGTCCTTATTAGTTGAGGAAGGAGCTGGGGGACACCGGGGTGGGGAGGTAGACTCTGAGGGCTTCCTGTGGGGCATAAATTACACTTTTTACATAATTGTGAGTTGTTTCTTAATAAAAAGAAAGTTTGCACATATGGCACTTCCCTCCATTTGCCCTCTTTTCTACAAAAGAGGTCTAGCTGTAAGATGGTGTTATAATTTATACTTCCCTCAGGAGGCCAGGTTTCTCCCACTTGAAGAGGATATTGTGGCCAGGCGGCACTGCAGAAGAATATATGTCATTTCTTTCTTAGCATCTGAGGGTCAAATTGGTCCTAATTCTCCAGAATACATCTTAGGGGCGCTTTTCCCTTGAGGGGAATGTTTCCCATCTGGAAAAAGAAAATAGGGATGCCAGCACCCCTAGTCATTTCCCCATGAGCATTAGTTCTAGAGCATCTCTATGGTCCTAATGCTTGTTCCTTTCCAGGGTGCATAACCACTCATGGACCTCTGCTTATCGGATTATTTATGCCCACCGATGTAGCAGTCCTGCGCCTGTTTTGCCACCTTTCTTGACCACAAAGAAGGGGGTCTAGGCTGCTGGATTCTAGTGGTCCTTTACCAGCATGCCCAACATTGCCTTTGTGCTCAGAGGTGACTTCTAGAGCTGGGCTGGGTTCCTGAGTATTTGATAACAACCCAGTTGCCCCATCAAGATGCATTCCAATAAACAACAGTTCTTATGCAAATTCATTTCAGAGAGGGTGTAGGTAACCTTTTAAGTCAGGATTGAGATAGAGTTTTTTTGAAGATGATAACCATTTTTTCCAAAGCGAACTTCCTTTATGTCTGTGGACTAGACTGTCTAAGGCCACAAGATTAGAAGTTAGGATAATACAGGTTACACTGTTAACTTTTAGCAAACTTTACTTTTGTTGAAAACATTCTAAGTTTGGGGTTTCAATTATCCTTTGCTATTAATAAGACCTTGTTTAGTCCAAATTAACTTAGAATTGGTATAGATGGTTTTTTTTTATTATGCAAGTACTTTAAGGCTTGGCTGAGTGCAAACAGCTCGCATGTTTGAGCAGATCATTTATTAGGCAATTTTCCTAACTCTGCTTTTATGAGAGTTTCCCTATTGACTACTGAATACCCACTGTGTCTTTCTATTCCTCAATCACCCGGGAGGAACCATCTATCGTCCTGTCCTGAAGGGAGTTTCTCCTAGAGTCTGGTTGGACCTTTGTATGGTAATTAAGATTTAAACATCCTGTTAGGAAATCTGCTGGGTTAAGGGAATTTTCAGTGGTTAATGTTAAATCATCTTTTTCTAACAGAATAGCCCTATACTTTAAGATTTTTGAGTTAGTAAGATACCTTTTTGCCTTTTATTTACTTAGGATACTTCTAAACTGGTGAGGTGTGCTCACAATGAGGTTTTCTCTAAAAGTTATTTTTCTACTTTCTTCTGCTAGCAAAGCAGTTGCTGCTACAGATTGAATGCATTTGGGCCACATATTGAATGCATTTGGGCCATCCGTGGGCTACTGGTTTGAAGATTTTTGATAGGAAGGCTCCGGGTTGTCACTGGTCTCAATGCTTTCAGGCTATGCCCTTGTTTACACCGACAAGAAGTTGGTATTGGAGTGTTAGAGTCACGGAGAAGACCTTCAATTATTAATTATAGTTTCTAAATTTACCTTGCTTTTAAAGGAATAGGATACAGTTTTTTCTTTACTACTTCTCTCTCTTTCTTTCTGTCTTTGACTTCCTGTCTCTCTTCTCTCTCTTTAGACTCCCTGTCTCTCTCTCTCTTCTCTCTTTCCCTTCTCTCTCTCTTTCTCTCTCTTTTTCCTCTCTCTCTTTTCCCTTTTTCCCTCTTTTCTCTCTCTCTTTCCTCTCTTTTTGTAGATGGATTTTGGGAACACAGTGGAAGGACGTTCGCTCATTGCCCCCGTTTGCCACTATAGGAATATGTGCCTCCCTTTAATTTACTCAATTTGCTTTCATCCTGATCTATTGTGTTGTTGCAGACCTAGTTCCAGTTGTTAAAGCACTGGGTTATGAGTTCTAAGGTCCTGGCCAAGGAGCCAAGGCTTGGAGATTGTATTGCAGTGGGGTAAGCTCTGGGTAGAAATTGGGGGAGGAAAGCATCTTACACAATGGGAGAGCAATCCTCCTAGCCATTTACAAACTTGGGGCCATGGCTCATAATAGAACTTGGGGCCCTGGCAAGGATGGTGGGGAACGAGTTCCATATAACTGCCCATGTCGAGAGCTATATACCTAAATTGGGAGGGGCACCAGGGACAAGACTCCCTGGGTTCATAGCATAGATGCCTAAGGACACAGCATAGAGCTTCCTTAGATCCCTTTGGAGGTACAACTTGCTCTAATACTTGGGAGAGGAAGTGAAAGTCTGAAGCATTAGTATCTAGGAGGCAGGGATCGGAGGAAGTAGATTCAGAGGTAAGGAGAATTTTGGGGCTACACTTTCAAGAAAGTTGTGTTTGGGACCCAGGAGGTATGGGTCACAAGGAGAGATGGGGCACACTCATGGGCGACTGTTGAGTAGAGACTTCTGGCTGCACCATGATCTCGACCAGCCAATGCCGGGAGTTTGAGACGACAGCTTTCTGCCTCTAGTTGGCCCTTGGCTTCCCGCAGGAAATTGTGAAATCAGAAGCTGGTTCCAGGCAGACCAATCCTCCCAACCCAGAAGGGCTGGAAGTTATTAGAAAATCTTTATCCAGGAAGCCTCACACCTGAGTCTTAAGTCCAGCGGCCACACTAATCATTTTTAACTGGCCGAGAGGTGCCTGGTATTTTCCTCCAATTCTTTTTTTTTTTTTTTTTTTTTTTTTTTTTTTTAGACAGAGTCTCCCTCTGTCACCCAGGCTGGAGTGCAGTGGCACGATCTCGGCTCACTGCAAGCTCTGCCTCCCGGATTCAAGTGATTCTCCTGCCTCAGCCTCCCAAGTAGCTGGAATTACAGGTGCGTGCCACCATGCCTGGCTAATTTTTTGTATGTTTTAGCAGAGACAGGGTTTCACCGTGTTAGCTAGGATGGTCTCGGTCTCCTGACCTCGTGATCTGCCCACCTCGGCCTCCCAAAGTGCTGGGATTACAGGCGTGAGCCACCATGTCCGGCCTATTTTCCTCCAATTCTAAGGAATGATAGGACAGAATAGCAAGCAAAAGTGGTCTGATATTACTCACCACTTTGGAGAATCCCCGTACAGTTGCCACTAAATGTTACAGGAGGGTCTTTGTTCTTAGAGCTCCCAAGATGGTGGCGGCTGCTCCCAAAAAGTCAGCAAGCCTTTTGTTCTCTGACCTGGGGTTCTTGGCCTCACGAATTCCAAGGAATGGAACCTTGGGCCATGCGGTGAGTGTTATAGCTCTATTAGAAGCCATGGGTCACAGAAGAGAACCGTGGAATCCAGTGACTAGTGTTCAGCTCGATTAGGATGAACCTGGGCACTTAGCCATGCAGGAACAATGGCTAGTCTCTAGCCTGAACGGGAGCGGCAATGGGCACCTTGCTGGATCAGAAACACAGTGAGACCCTGCCAGATCCGGAGGGGTGAAAGTCAACAGTGGGTCTGCGATGGCGGCATTTAGCAGTGGGTGGATGGCAAGCAAAAGCTCAGCTCGAGTCGGAACAAACATGGACCAGAAGAGTGTGCAGTTGCAAGATTTAATAGAGCGAAAACAGAGTTCCCATTCAATGGGAGGGGACCCAAAGTGGGTTGCCACTGCCGGCTGAAATGCCTGCATTTATATCCCAATTACTGTCCCTCCCCCTGTGCTCTCAGGCGATAGATGATTGACTATTCCTTTACCTCTTGTTTTTAGCCTAATCGGTACTTTAGTGAGCTCTCTTTACTACCTGATTGTTCAGATGTGAGCTGAGTTACAAGCCCCATGTTTTAAAGGTGGGTGCAGTCACTTTCCCCAGCCAGGCTTAGGAATTCTTAGTCGGTCTAGGAAATCCAGCTAGTCCTGTCTCTCAGAACCTCACACAAACCTCTGGTAGTAAGAAAAATATTCAGAAGTCCCCTTTTCCCTTCTTCTCAGGGGAAGAAAGAGGCTAAGCTCCACTCCTGCTGGTCGCTCCCTTACGGAAAGGGGAAGGGGAAGGAGAGGGGAGAACAGCAGCATAAGTGTCTAGCAGAGGCAAGGGAAAGACCAGCAGAGAGGAAAGAGAAACTGGGAGAGGAAGTCAGAGAGAAAGAAAGAGAAAGAGAGAGATAGAAGTACTAAAGAGAAAACAGTGTACCCTATTCCTTTAAAAGCCAGGGTAAATTTTAAACCTATAATTGATAATTGAAGGTTTTCTCCGTGACCCTATAACACTCCAATACTACCCGTAAAGAAGCCAGAAGCCAGTTAGTGCAAGACCTTAGAGCTATTAATCAGATAGTCCAAACTACCCACCCTGTTGTTATGGTAATAGATTTAAAAGATGCCTTCTGAGCTTGTCTGTTAGCAGAGGACAGCCAGGACCTATTTGCAAGTGAGAAGACCCTCACTCCAATCAAAAGTAGTAATACCGATAGTCTTACCCCAAGGGTTTTACGGAGTCTTCAAACTTATTTAGTCAAATATTCAAACAAGTCATTTAATTAGCAAAGGTAAACGGAAAATTGAGCTTGAACAGATTGAAAGCTTAATTCTTGCCTCTGCCAGAGACTAAACAAGAACTTAGAAAATTTTAGAATCAGTCGGATGGATACTGTAGTCTATGGGTAGACTCTTATGCTCTAAAAAAAAAGCTTATACAAAAAGCTCACACAAGACAGGCCAAACCGCCTCATTTGGCAATTACCAGAAATCCAACAGGTGGAAAGGTTAAAACATCTATTAGTAACTGCCCCTGTCCTAGCTTTACCCTCCTTAAACAACCATTCCACCTTGTTGTTGGTGTAAACAAGGGCATAGCCGGAAAGCACTGAGGCCACTGACAACACGTAGCCTTCCTAATAAAAAACCCTTAACCCAGTAACCTGTGGATGGCCCAAATGTATTCAATCTGTAGTGGCAACTGCTTTGCTAACAGAATAAAGTAGAACAATAACTTTTAGAGGAAACCTCACTGTGAGCACACCTCACCAGGTCAAAACTATCTTAAGTCAAAAAAAAAAAAAAAAAAGCAAAAAGGTAGCTTACTGACTCAAGAACCTTAAAGTATGAGGCTATTCTGTTAGAAAAAGATGACTTAACATTAACCACTGATAATTCCCTTAACCCAGCAGGTTTTCTAACAGAGGATCTAAATCTTAATTACCATACAAAGGTCCAGACCTAGGAGGAACTCCCTTCAGGACAGGACAATAGATGGTTCCTCAGGGGTGATTGAGGGAAAAAGCTACAATGAGTATTAAGTAAGTGATAGGGACTCTTGTAGAAGTAGAGTTAGGAAAATTGCCCAATAATTGGTCTGCTCAAAAGTGTAAGCTGTTTGCTTTCAGTCAAGCCTTAAAATACTTATAGAATCAGGAAGGAGTCATCTATACCAATTCTAAGTTAATTTGGACTGAATGAGGTCTTATTAATAGCAAAGAATAATCAAAATCCCAAACTCACAAGGTTTTCAACAAAAATAAAGTTTGCTAAAAGTTAACAGTGTAACTCGTATTATCCTAACTTCTAATCCTGTGTCCTTAGGCAGTCTAGTCCACAGACATGAAGGAAGTTCACTTTGGAAAAGAACGATGATCATTTTTGGAAAAAAAAAAAAAGGGAGAATTTATGTAAAAAGAATGTTATATGGTAAATTCTTGTCCTAAAATAAATTAACTGGTTGTTTAAAGAAAGGGATGTTTACAAGTCAGAAAATTGAGGCATGTTAAAGAATTGTCTGCGATAGTCATGAAAAGTTATAAAAGGGAATTTATGCAAGAAATGTTGTATAATTTAAAAGTAATTAGGCCTCCTGAATGTAAAATTATTGAAGAAACAGTTTATGTGCAAGATGTGTAAGGAAAGAAGGCACTAAGGACTATAGAATCCACTGCCGATGTCCCCACATTTAAAACAAAGGGTCAGTTCCTCAGAAATTATATATTTGATTTATCTTCCACTTTCCTTTCCCTCAAAACTAAAAGTCTTTTAGCACAGGTACCACCCTAGAATTTCCGGTAAACCAGCACCAGCCTGAGGATCACGTTCTCTTCAAAGGGTGGAAAGAAGGGAAACTCAAGACAGCCTGGGAAGAACCCTACCTTGTGCTGCTAACCACTGAGACTGCTGTTTGTACAGCAGAAAG
Organism: Pongo pygmaeus; assembly: GCF_028885625.2. Taxonomy (NCBI): domain Eukaryota; kingdom Metazoa; phylum Chordata; class Mammalia; order Primates; family Hominidae; genus Pongo; species Pongo pygmaeus. Next base: position 137,724,339 of record NC_072380.2, read on the forward strand.
GGGATGGACACATCACACCCGAGTCAAGCAAATGCCATTATCATCAGAATCATGGGCCATTGTTCCTGGATCAAGCCCTACCAAATTAAAGCTGAGAAAAGCTTAGTCTATCTGTCTTTTCCTTTCCTTTCCTTACCCAGTGCTTATATCCATTACTATTCCTACCACTAGCAACTCTAACCCCACTTTAGAGTGTTTCTATGGTTTAGGAGCAGAGGTCACTGGAAAGGATCCTACAGGCTTCTTTAAGAGGCACTTCATTCTCCCTCCTCCACCTCCTACAACTGTCCCTTTCCCAAACCTATGCAATCAAGTATGCCTCGCCTCATGCCAAATTACAAAAGCAAGGTCTCAGTAGTAGAAATAGGAGACCTAGGGCAAACCATAGCCATTGAAACAGGGTATAAAGATGTAAATGCCTGGTTAGAATGGATTAAATATTCCATTCGCACTTTAAACAAAGGTGACTCTTACGCTTGTGCATATGGTAGGCCAGAGGCCCAGGTTGTCCTCTTTCCACTAGGATGGTCCTCAGATCAAGTGGACATGGAGTGCATGGTAGCTCTTTTTCAAGATTTCACTGCCTGGAATAACGAATTGTGCCAAGTTTCCCCTGAAGTTCAACACCCTGTGAGTCAGCCCCCGAGGACCATCCAGCCTCCATCTTCCAAGACCAATTTTACCTTGTGTCTCCAATAACAAGGGGAAAAATTTGGCATTCCTTGGAGACTTAACAGGATGCAGTGAAGTCAGGCACTTTCAAGAGCTGACCCATCAGTCCGCCCTAATTCATCCCTGAGTGGATATAAGGTGGTATTATGGAGGACCTTACTGGACACTCTGCCAAATAATTAGAGCAGTACTTATGCTCTAGTTCAATTGGCTATCCCTTTTACTCTGGCATTTCATCAACCAGAAAAAGAAGAAAAGGAGAGAAGAGAAAAAAATGTAGCCTCAATTCTTACCTCTTTAACGACTATAATAATTATACTCCTTCTTCTTCGGTGTTGTGTTGTACCCATACATTCAGGAGTTAATCAAAACAACTAAGCCAAGATATGTTAAGCAAGTTTGAAGCGGAAAACTATAAAGTAAAAGAGGAGGGAATTGTCGAAAGTAAAATGTTTCCTTGTCAAAGTTTTCCTTCGTGTTAAAGAATAAATCATAAGTGTTAAAAATAATAGTTTCTTTTAAAGACTAACTTTCTCCAAGCCTCCTTGCTTTGTGCTAATAACTCTTTGTTAAGCCCTATCCTATGTAACTGTTGGACATGCTCACAGGCACATTCCAGCTCATAGCTTATGCCCCTTCCTTATTTGGAAATGCTATTGCTTCCTTAAACCTTTTGTAAGTTCCTCTCCTTTGTTCTTCCCTGCACTTACCTATTTAGGAAAGTTTTAGGCTATTAGGAAATTGGATATCAGTTTAAGACTGTGAGGTCCCACTCCAGCCAATGGATGCAGGACAGAGCAGTAAGGATGACCCAAATGCATAAGGGATAAATATGTCTGCTTTTCCTTTGTTCGGGTGTGCTCTCACCATTGTTCCATCTGTGATCGAGCACCCTTTCTGCAGAAAGTAAAGATTGCCTTGCTAAGAAATCTTTTGTCTCCGTGCTGACTTTTCTTCATGGCACTGATTTTCTATTTCTAACCATTTTGATATTTCTAACTGTTTTTTAAATCATTGGCCAATGAAACTAAACAGTGCTGTGGATGGGCCATCTTTTGTTGCCGGGTGTGATTCTGTGAAATATTTGGTCCCCTTTCCTGGCATACAACTCCTAAAATCCTTGGAATCTCCAAAGTCCTGTCTTTTTGTATGCTAGTGTTGACTGATAGCTTTAGGGTGGAGCTGGTCACAGGAAAGACCAAGGCATGATTAGAGGGTTGGGCTCTCAGCCACACCCCCCAACCTCCTGGGAGCAGGCAGCGGCTGAAGGTCAAGTTGACCACCAATGGATAATGGTTTAAGCAATCATGCCTATGTAATGAAGCCTCCCTAGAAACCCAAGAGGAACATGGAGGCTCCTGGAGGGTGGCTCCCTGGGAGGCCATGGCAGCTCCAAGCTCCTTCCCTCACACCTCGCTTTGATACAAGAGCTAAAAATAAATTATTCAGGCAGTTAGTGAGGGTAAGAGAGCCCTTGGTAAGGCTTCCTTTTTAACAAAAACGGCCCCCCAAATCATTTCTTTTCTAACAAAAAGCAGCCTGAAAAATCAAGCTGCAGACATAGAAAAGCAAGCTAGAAGCTTGCATAGGTAAATGCCAGCAGCTGTGCCAATAAGAAAAGGCTACCTGGTGGCCAGGCATGTTCAACATGGAGGCTTCATCTTCCCTTTTCTTTGTCAACCACATGTACAGTAAGGAACAGATAACATGGTGTTGACCAGGTAGACAGCCCATTGGCATAACAAAGATTAGGGTGGGGTGGCCAGCTTCTTCATGTAAATGGCACATCTGGTCTGACCGATCTTTTGGGCCCTACATAAATCAGACACCGCCTCCTTAAGCTTATCTATAAAACCCTGCGCATTTCACCACAAAGCCAGAAGATCCACTTGGGAGCCCGTCTCTCTCTGCAGGGAAAAGAGTTTTCTCTTTCTCTCTATTAAACCTCCACTCTTAAACTCACTCCTGTGTGTTCACATCCTTGATTCCCTTGGTGTGAGGAAATGAAGCTCAGGTATCACCCCAGACAATGCCGCTTCAGCCCTACACATCTCTTCATCTGCATCTGTTGTGATGTCCTTTATAGCAAACTGGTAAACCTAAGTGTTTTACTGAGTTCTGTGAGCCACTCTAGCAAATAATCAAACCCAAAGAGGGGTTTTGCAGGAACCCTAGCTTGAAGCCAGTCAGTCAGAAGCTGTGGAAGCTGGGACTTGTGACTGGTGTCTGAACTGGGGGCCGGGGCATTCTTGGAGACTGAGCCCTCAACTTGTGGGATCTGATGTCATCTCTAGGTAAATAGTGTCAGAATTGAATCAGAGGACACCTGGCTGGTGTCTGCTGCCAAATCAATTGCTCACTTGGTGATGGGGATGACATTTGGTCACAGAAGTCCATCTGTGTTGATAATTGTGGTGTGAGGGCAAGAGACACCCCCAGGCCAAAAGCATGCAATCCCCACCCATGTGGTCCCCTGGAAAGGTTGAATGTGTTGTGTTTCCCCATGTGGCCTTGGGTCAGGGATTGGGGGTCACACAAAACTTCCCCACCCACAAGCTCCACCCCTTCAGCCCAGTTCCACCCACTGGGTGACTCTGGACAACTGTCTGGCCCTCTCTGAGTCTCAGTGTCTTCATTTGTAAAATGGAGATTACACCCACTGCATAAACACAGTGTGTGAGGATGAGGCATGGAGAGCATTTGCCACTGTGCCTGACACACATTAGAGATGGCAAGGAAACTGCAAGCCACTTGCACACAGCAAGCCCCCAGTAAAAATAGCCCCAGGCAACCAGCCCGGTTGTGTCTGAAACCTCCTAGCTGCAGCTTCCACACCTGCCTGGCTCTGCACCTCCTGATCCACTCCTGGGTCTCTTTGGTTCCAGCCCCAGCTTCCCCACCTCCTTCCCAGGCCCACACTTGATCCTGGGACCCCACTGCAGATTCAGCTTCTCTGGCTTTGCCTCTGTCCTCCAGATCCATCTAGAGGTAACTGACTCATCCTTCCAACGTACTTGGAATGAGTTTCACTGTCTCAAGTCTAGGTTCTAGGGGGCCCAGGCTGAAGCACCCATCAGTGGGGGACACAATTTGAAACTGAAAACTGATTAAAAATTTGCTGTGGAGCTCTGCTCATAGGGCCCTTCTTGGGGTCCCACTAGTGACTAAATTCTATGGCCTCACAATCTTCGCAGACACTGTTTCCTGGCCTATTTCCTCTGACTAAATTCTGCTCATCCAGTAAACCCCCACTTAAATGTCCATTCCTCAGAGAAGGCTTCCTTGACTGATAATTAGAAACTAGTCCTCCCCTGCTATATTCTCAGGAGAACTACTATGCATGTTTCTTTCATTGCATTTATTGTAATTTGTACTTAGTATACTTGAGTGATGATTTGTTCAATATTTTTCTTCCCTTATGTTTATTAGGATATACATATAAGAAAAACTCCAAAAGACAAAACAAGTTTATTTCTCTCTCATATGAAACTTAGAGTTGACTCTGCTCCACAGAGTCACTTGTTTTGCCATTCCTCATGCGTCACCTTATTTATAAGGTCTGAAAGAGCTCACCTCATTGTCCTCATTCCTGCCAGTGGAAGGGATAGGGGTGAGGGGGTACAGGGAGGGTAGTCAGACCCTTTCCCTTTAAGGGCTGGAGCCAAAAGTTGCTCTTGTCACTTTCACTCAAATCCCATTGGTCCAAACCCAGCCACAAGACCACATGCAGCTGCAAAGTTGGCTAGGAAATGTAGTCTTTATTCTGGGTATCTATTTACCCTGCTACCAACCAGAGAATCTATTGCTAGAGCAGAAGTATGAGCAGATGTCAGGAGACAGCTCATGGACCTCTGCCTACTACACCCTGACTGTAAAAAACATGACTGCGGGGACCTCATTTCTTTCTGTCAAGACTTTACTTGTACTCAGTCTCAACCCCAGTGCTTCATCCAGATGAGAGATGGGGTGCCTTGGGGTAGATGATAGTGGAAATTTAGAGAAGTGGACAGGCTTAGGATCCAAGTTGGAGGTGAGGCCCATGGGACTTGCAGATACATATAAGTGATACAGGAGATAGAAAGAAACTATTTAGGCAGATAGTGAGTGTCAAAGAGTCCTTGGCAAGGTTTCCCTTTGAACAAAAGCAGCCCAAAAAAATATTTTTTTCTAACAAAGAGCATCCTGAAAAATTGAACTGCAAACATAGATAAGCAAGCTGGAAGCTTACATGGGTTAATGCTGGCAGCTGTGCCAACAGAAAAGGGCTACCTGGGTGCCAGGCATGTCCAATATGGAGGCTCCATCTTCCCTTTACGTTGTTACCATGTGTACAGTAAAGAAACAAGCAACACAGCACCCGTCAGGTAGAGAACCCATCTGCATAATAAAAAATTAGGGTGAGGACAGCCAAAAATCCATGATCTCTGCAAATGGCACACCTACCCCTAACCAGCTCATCTATAAAATCCCCTGCATTTCACCGTGGAAGCAGAAACCTGTTTGGGACCCCTCACTCTGCCGGAGAAAGCTCTTCTGTTTCTTTTGCCTATTAAACCTCTGTTCTTAACCTCACTACTTGTGTATCCTCATCCTTGATTTCCTTGGCCATGAGACAATGAACCTCGGGTACCACCCCAGACAATGAGGCTGCTTCATGAGTACAAGTATCTGTGGAGGACAATAGAAAGACATCTTATTGTATTATTATTTGCCTTTTCAAGCATGTATTCCTTAATTACCCAACAAAATTCTAAGCTCCTCAAGCTGGAAATCAAGGTAGAATATAAACATGGGTCCCAATCTCATTTCTACCATTTAACCAGTTGTGGGAACTTGAGCCTCAGTCTTTTAATATGTAAATTGGGGATTAATATACCACATTGTGGGATGAGACGGGCTAATTCTGAGGTAAATATAAATGTTGAGCACAGTGCCTGACATATATTAGATACTCAGTACATAAATTGGAGCTCTTCTACTGCTGCATAGCCCCTCACCCATCCCAGAACCTGGTGCAGGGAGTATCAATCACTATTTGTTGTTGGAGGGATATGCAGATGGGGTAATCGTTATGCTCTGAACAAAGCCATCCAGCATTTTCTCCAGAAGGATTGATGTCTGCTGGATCCCCACTGGACTTCAGGTTCTTAGTGATGCCTTCTTCACATGCTCCTCTTTCCCAGGAAACAGCTTTTTCCTGGATTGGACCCTCTGAGTTCTGTAGAGATACCCACGACTCATTGTCATCGACCCAGCACCCGTGCTCAGTTCAAATGTTACCTCTTCTCTTAAGCCTTCCGTGGTCTTCTTCTTCCTACTAGCTCCTGCCCAGGAAGACCTAGAAGAACCAGTCACTTCCTATATAGTCTTCCTGCTCCCTGCTCTTGTATCTGTCTGAGGGTTTATCTCACTGGTGACTGGGGAAGATTTGGGGCTGATTCCATTTGGTATCAACCAAGCACAGCCTGTGTGGCTTTTCCTTCTACCCTTTAATTACTCAGGGACTTGGGCCATTAAAAGAAGGTTGTCTGTACAAGATTAGTCAGAATGTGATTGAGCAGAACCTTGCAGGCACACATGGGCATCACTTTTGCTAATTATCAGAGGGCAACATGCTGGTTGCAAATGAGGTCAGATGCCAAGGAGAAGAGGTGCACTGTAGCTCCCCAGCATAGGCAAAGTGCATTGCTCAGAGGTATAGAAATGCCACAGGCTGCAGGTGCTAATCTAGTTTTCAGAGAACTCTCTGGTTCTGACATTGGACTCTGCTGGGATGGAAGCCAGGCAGATCTGTGAAGACTGATTTGGCACGGCTCTGCTGTACATGGTTTCTCTAGGCTTGGACCCTTCATCTTGGTCCCCACCCATCCCACTGACATTGCTCCTTCAGAGTTCCCATAAAGACTCTTTTCTAGTCTCAGAGGAAGAAAGTGAAACTTTACCCTGTCTTGCCTTGTAATATCTCAACTGCAGATCTCATCTGGGACACGCCCTTTCTTTCTTTTCTTTCTTTTCTTTCCTTTTTTCTTTCTTTCTTTCTTTCCTTCTTTCTTTCTTTCTTTTTCTTCTTTCTTTCTTTTCTTTCTTTCTTTCTCTCTTTCTTTCTTTCTCTCTTTCTCTCTTTCTCTTTCTTTCTCTCTTCCTTCTTTTTCTTTCTTTCTTTCTTTTTTTTTTTTGACAGACTCTCACTCTGTTGCCCAGGCTGGAGTGCAATGGCCTGGTCTTGGCTCACTGCAACCTCTGCCTCCCAGGTTCAAGCAATTCTCCTGCCTCAGCCTCCCAAGTAGCTGGGATTACAGGTGCCTGCCACCACACCCAGCTAATTTTTGTATTTTTAGTAGAGACAGGGTTTCACCATGTTGGCCAGGCTGGTCTCGAACTCCTGACTTCGTGATCCGCCCGCCTCAAACTCCCAAAGTGCTGGGATTACATGTGTGAGCCACCACACCCGGCCAGGGACAAGCTTTTAACAAGACACTTGAAAACTTTTTCTCTAATTCTTCTATATCATCCCTTCACTAAGGCACAGGGGCAACTTGTTCAGTTATCTGAACAAGGAAGGAGTCACAGGTAGCCAGAAGCATGAATGGGTGCTTGGGGGAAATTTTGGTTAAGAGTTCAAAGATTGACTGCATTACACTGTCATGTGAATGTTTACTCTCATCTTACCCTGACACTGACAGCTCCTTGCAAGCTGAAACTGTGCAATAGTGCTATTGTCTTTACATGCAAGACCTCTTTGGGACATGTTTTTTGAAACACCACATCAATAGACCATAAATGTGAATGAACTCCCTTTGTTAGAAAATCATCATAACTTCATAAGCGTCTCAGGGTTCAAAGTTAAAAAAAAAAAAAGAAAGAAAATTATCGTAACTTCCATTTGTAAGCACTTTACAGATTTGTCTTCATGACTTTATTTAATCCTCCAAACAATCCTGCTAAGAAAGGATAGGCATTACCATTTCTTACTTTATGCAGGGCTGAGGCTGAGATCAAGTTCTGCTTGCTTCATAGCCCGTGTTCTTTCCATTAGGAGGAAGAACAGGAAAAGGAGGTGGGAAGGGTATGTTACCATAATCAGAATCCTGGATTCCCTGATAGCATCTTCGGCCAAACTTGGAAGTGAAGTCCCTTATTTCGGGGTCACATGGAAGCCTAGGGTGGGTGAATAATCTGAGAAAGAATGCTAATGCTGGATAATGCCTCACTTGGTCACAGTGGCTAATAGACTTCACTGCTTTAGCAAAGAGTTCTCCAACATTTTTGTCCCCTCACATTCTTGAAAATTACTGAGGCTCTAAAAGAGCTTTTATTTATACGGGTTGTACCTATTGATCTTTGCAGTAGTAGAAATTAGAATGGAGGAAATTTTTTCAACTTTTATTTTACGGAGTACATATGCAGGTTTGTTACATAGGTGTATTGCATGATGTACCTATGCATGATGCTGAGGTTTGGAGTACAAATGAATTCGTCACCAAGATAGTGAGCATTGTACCCAATAAGTAGCTTTTTTCAACCCTTACTGCCTCCCTCCCTGTCTCGCCTTGAATTCCTCAGTGTCTGTTGTTCCCATTTTTTTTTTTTTTTTTTTTTTTTTTGTGAGAAGGAGTCTTGCTCTGTCATCCAGGCTAAAGTGCAGTGGTGCGATCTCAACTCACTGCAACTTTTGCCTCCCAGGTTCAAGCAATTCTCTGCCTCAGCCTCCCGAGTAGCTGGGATTACAGGTGCCCAACAACACACCTGGTTAATTTTTGTATTTTTCGTAGAGATGGGGTTTCACCATCTTGGCCAGGCTGGTCTTGAACTCCTGACCTTGTGATCCACCCATCTCGGCCTCCCAATGTGCTGGAATTACAAGCATGAGCCACCATGCCCAGCCTGGAAGCATACTTCTTTATGCAATAGCAAAAAATTACATTTATTAATATGACCACTGATATCCTCAGAAACATCTGTAAGTATTGGAAAGCTATCAAATGCGTAGTGGCAAATAACATTTTTTTCTCAAAAATTCTAATTTTCACTTGAAAGCTCAAATGTTGTCATTGGCAACAGTCAGTGGTGTTCCTTGATGTGACAGGATCACTTTGTTCATTTGTTAAGAAAATGCCTGCCAAATACCCAAGTCTAAATAAGTATAGTTTGTCAGCCATTATCTCAAGTAAAACTTGCATTGCATGCAAAAAAAATAGTTCAGCTTGCAACTTAAATAATTGCAGAAGTACTTTTCCTCAAGACAACCATTTTATTTTGGTATGCAGCAGAAATACTTTTTGTGGACTTCCCATTTATTAAGAAATCAGTGTGAAACTGGCTATTATCTCTCATGTGAGTGATTGAGGGGATGAAGAATCAATGCCACTGCCTCAATTCATGCTAAGGCAGTTTTATTTACCTGTCTTTGCTTTGGCATCGTAAGTGAAGATGGAGAATTGAAAATGGAGAATTTTCACTTATGGAGAAAAGGCAAATAATGTTTTTGCATTATTGGGGAAATAGCTTTGACCTTGAGGACCCTCTGAAAAGGTCTTAGGCATCCCTAGGGGCCCGTAGATCATCCTTTGAGAACCACTGACCTCACAAAATAACTGGTGGTGGAATTCAAGATTCAGCTGGTAGAGAAGAACAATCATTCCTCTCCATATCAGGAGATTTGTGTTCAGTCCCATCCCTTCTCTGGCCTCAGTTGTATCTTCTGTAAAAGAGGATAATAATATGTCCTCCCTCCAGAGCTGTTATGAGAAGTCAGTCATGACAATGTAGTGAAAACATGTGATTGTGGATAAAGCTCTGAGTGAATCAAAGAACTAGACAATTTATTCAGGGTCTGTGAGTATTGTAGGGGAGGAAGAAACCTAAGCCTCCCATCATATTGCCAAGATGACCATCTGCTCTGCCCATGTAACTCAAGCTAGAAGGGGAAGGAGCTGCTACCCATAGTGCCCCCTCCAGGGACCAGCAATAACCTTGAAGCCTCCTCCCTCTCCCATTGCCCTTAGTGACTCCTCAGTTCTGCCCGGACACCCTACATTGCTTTAGTCAATTTACTCTTCTCCTTTCCAAGACAAACACAGGAGAAAATCTAGCTTCAGGGCTAGGCAAAGCATTCCTACACTTGACACGAAAAGCACAATCCATAAAAGGTGAAATTAATCAATTAGACCTCATCAAAATTAAAAGCTTTTCTCAGCAGAGGCCCTGTTAAGATGAAAAGGCAAGCTAGTCACAGACTGGGAGAAAATATTCGCAAGTCACACATCTGACTAAGGACTTGTGTCTAGAATATATAAAAAATTCTCAAAAGTGAACAGTGAAAAAGCTGTTTAGAAAATAAAACATAGAAAATGAGCAAAAGAGCGCCAGGTGAGCGCTGCGGACTGAGCCGCCGCAGGCCGGCATGAAGGCCTGGGGTCTGGCTGCTGCCTGCTCCTAGCTGTAGTGCCATGAATGCCTGCAGAGCTTGCCGTGCCTCCTTGACCCATGCAATGGGACTTCCCTGGCCTTGGATCTGACCTGTGTGGGCCCGCCGGCTCTGCGTAGCAGGTGCAATGCACCGGTTTAGAACTTCTGATGTCTCTCAAGCCACTTTAGCCAGTGTAGCCCCAGTATTTACTGCAACAAAATTTGACAAACAGGGAAATGTTACTTCTTTTGAAAGGAAGAAAACTGACTTATACCAAGAGTTAGGTCTTCAAGCCAGAGATTTGAGATTTCAGCATGTAGTGAGCATCACAACCAGAAACGACAGGTTTATCATGACAATGGAGTATTTGAAAGCTGTGATAACTCCAGAGTGTCTCCTGATATTAGATGATGGTAATTTAAACTTAGAGCAATGGCTGTTCTGGGAACTCCCTTCACAGTTGCCTGGAGAGGGTCAACCTGTTACATACCATTTACCTTTTGAGTTTAGTGCTATGGAAGCACCCCTGCAATACTGGATCAACACCCTTTAGAGGAAACAGCGTTTTGCAGACACTGACCCTTGAGACCTTAGAAGCTTTCAAACATTCTTCTGTGGACAAAAGCAAACTGCATATTTTACTACAGAATGACAAAAGTCTATCAGAGTTAGAAACAGATATTAAAATTTTCCAAGAGTCAATTTTGGAGATCTTGGGTGAGGAAAAGTTACTAGAAAAGCTCTGTCTATTAAAATGGAGTGAACCACCAGTCTTTGAAAAGAGCATTACTGGGATTCGCCATGCAGAATGTAAGGTTAGCCGAGAGAAAAGACGAGAGAGAGACCCAAGGTCAGGCGAGGAAGTTTATTAACCTGCCAGGCTGCTCCACCACAGTCAGAGGAGGCAGCCCTGAGCTTACAAAATGAGGGGTTTATATGGGGGAGAGAGACCCTGGGGTTGTTTCTCGGTTAACTTTACCACATATCATCTCGTGACCGGCTTACAATATATTATCTTGTGAAAATAGGAATTTACAAGAGGGTGTTACTTAGGTTTATCCACGTTTCTCGTGACCTCCCCCATGCCACCCGGAGGGCTGTAAGCTAGTCTGGTGACCTTGCTGGAGCGCCTAGATAAGGGTTCAGGAATGCAGCTGCAGAGTATTCAGGGTAGGGGTCAGCTGCACTGAGAGGCGGGGGCAGGTCCTGGAGCAGCTTGTCCCTAACACAGAAGAGATGGACCTGCTGTTGGAAAACTACTACCTATTGGCTGACGATCTCTTCAATACAGTTTGGGAGCTTAGGGTACTGATTGATGATTCACAAAGTATTATTTTCATCAATCTGGACAGCCACCGTAATGTGATGATGAGGTTGAATCTACTGCTGACCATGGGAATCTTCTCTCTTTCACTCTTTGGACTAATGGGAATCACTTTTGGAATGATTTTGGAATCCTCCTTGAAGAGAACCCTAGAGTGTTTTGGCTGATTACAGGAATTATGTTCATGGGAAGTAGCCTCATCTGGAGGCGCCTGCTTTCATTCCTTGGACGACAGCTGGAAGCTCCATTGCCTCCTATGATGGCCTCTTCACTGAAAAAGATCCTTCTGGCAGATAGAAGCATGGAATTGAAAAACAGCCTCAGACTAGATGGACCTGGATCAGGCCGAAGCATGCTCACAAACCATTAGGAACAACCCCACGGATACTGACGTTTTGTGGTAGTCACAGGAAACTTCTGATCCTCTTTTATTATTTTCTTGGTTAGAGTCAGACACTTGAAAAAAATTAATGTCCAATGACAAAAATATTTTGGCGATCACAATACTACAACGTGATTGCATTTCCAGAATTCTGAGTTAAAGAAACAAAGTGTTTGTTTTGTAAAAGGCTGAAATTCTATTTCCTACAAACTTTAAATGCTGTTTCTATAGGCATAAGGGGTGGCAAGACAAGAACAGACAGTTGTATACATTTTATTGAATTTATACATATCAAGAAAAGTGCAATTTTGTGCTGGATGAAGCCTAGGAACTTGACAAAGCCATAGGTAGCCATAGTTCTTTGTCAGTACAGGAAATTACGTTCACGTGAATTTCCTGATTCTCAAGTAACTAAAAAGCTAACATTCTATGTATTAACCTTAAAACAAACTCTAGAAGTTTGTGGTTTAAAAACTAAACTTTGACATAATCTTATTTTCTTGTATTTGCACCCCTTTTTAATATAAGGTGAATAAAAAGCAATGATAATTTAAAAAAAGAAAATGAGCAGAAGTCATGAGCAAACCTTTCACTGCAGAAGATGTACAGATGGTAAATATGCACATAGAAAGACGTTTAACATCATTACGTTAGGAGAATACAATTTAAAACCAAAAAAAGAGATGTCCTGGGTATACTGTACTACATACAGTTTAGCAAGATGTTACCACTGGGAGAAAATGAGTAAAAGGTACACAGGTTTTATCTGCACTATTTCTTACAATTATACATGGATCTATAATTGTCTGGAAATAAATAGTATCTTTTTAATAAATTAAGTAAATAAATAATGCCACAGCCCTGCTCCAAATTTCCAAGTTTTTCCCATCACACTTGGAATAAATCCCAAGTACTGATCATATCTTACAAGTCCAACAGGCTCTGGCCTCTGCCTCTAATTTCATCTCAGATGACTCTCCTCCACACATACTCCTTTCTCAGCACACTGGCTTTCTTGTGATTTCTTGAATATCCAAGCTTATTCCTACCCGATCAGGGCCTTTGAATTTTAAGTGTCTTCTACTGGGAACCCTCTTTTCCCAGGTCTTTGCATGGTTTTCCTTCATCACTCTGTTCTTTGTACATTTGTATATTGCCTGCCTCTCTAAGTGGACTGTAGGCTCAATGTGGGCGGGGTCTTTGCCTACACGGTTCACCATTGCACCTGTCAAGCATGGCGTGTGGTATGTGCTCAATAAATCTTGTTGAATGAATGAATGAATGAATGAATATTAAAATGGCAGGTTGACTTGGGTCAGTGTTTGCTTTACCACATTACTCTGTGCTGAGCCTTCCTTATGCTCCTTACAAAACAGATCTGCTTAGGCATGGGGAAATAGTTTCAGAAATAGTAAGATCTAGGTTTGAGTCACACTCTTAACACTCTTCTGCTCATTGTCCATTTGACCAAATCACATCAACTTTTTGAGCTCTATTTTCTCGTCTGAAATATGAGTTGCCCTAAGGAGCCTGGGGATATTAAGATATCAATATCTCTCCCCTCTGAAATATGAGTTGCCCTAAGGAGCCTGGGGATATTAAGATATCAATATCTCTCCCCTAGACCTGCTTCTCCTCCTGGGTATTCCCATTTCAACTCATGGTGCCTCCATCCACCCACACACCCAAGCCAAGAACCTGGATGAATCAGCCTCAGTGCTTTCCTTCTTCATTCACCCCACGCCCGAGCAATTGCCAAGTCTTGACCAGTCTACTCCTAAATCTTTCTCATGTATCTCTTCCATATCTCTCTGTCTTCCCTGCTCATCATCTCTTGCCTAACCATTGCAATATCCTCCTTAATTGGTCTTTCCCATTCATCATCCATAATGCTGATGAAATAATCTATTATGCAAATTTGATTATATCAGTGCCTTGCCTAAAACCCTTAAATCGTTCTGCATTGGTTTCCGGATATAGAGCAAATTCCTTCCCTTGACACTGATCTGGCTCCTACCCATCTCTTAATCCCTTTATTCACTCCTCCCTAACACTTCTCATAAGCTGAACAAGCCATATGCTGGAGCAAGCTGTCCTCAGCCACACCCCCTGACTTTGCACATGTTGTTCCATCTGTCTGGATGGCCCCCCTCACTGCCTGGCACCTCTAAGACTTCCAGAGTCCAGCTTAGCATCACCTGGTGGGCATCCCTGACTTGCCAGTCTGTTTGGTGCTTCTCTCTGTACTTCCATGATAACTCAGGCCCAAGTCTATCACAGCACACAATAGAGCTTAGCACATAGTAGGCACTTAAAACAGTTAGCAAATCAATGATTTGGGCCAGACATTAGTAAGAGTATTAAACTTACAAATCATTGTACATGGTGCAATGAGCTATGAAGGGATGGGCTTTTTTTTTCTTCTTTTCTCTTGCGCTAAATGAAGATGTCTAGTTATAATATTCTGCAGATAACCTGGCTTCAGCCCTGCCCAGGGGCAAAAAAAATAAAAGGGACAAGATGATCTTGGAAATCACCCATCTTCAAAGTTCTTCCAGCTCAGTGTGTGATCTTGGCTAACAAATGAAGTCTGAACTCAAAGAGATGTGGGTTTGAATCCCAGCTCTGCCACCTAGTAGCTGAATGACCTTGAGCCTTAAGCTCTGTCAGGAATATAACGGACCTCCACAAAGGGTTGTCATGAGGATTCAATGAAATCATGCAGGAAAGGCACTTAGAATGGTGCCTGGCATTCATGGTAAGCATTCAGTAAGTATTTATATATCTCCATCTAGTGGTCTTGACACAAGAAAGGAAGGCAAAAGAAGAAAAGAATAAATAACAGGAACCAAGAGGCATTCCAGATTCGAGGATAGACAGGGAGGGGCGGTGAGCTGTGCCTGACTGGAAAAGCTGTAGCTCCTTCAATGTAGGGCAAATAAAGTGGACATGGAAACGCAGAAAGGGAGCTTGTGGGGAGTGGGCATTGCTGTTTATAGACAACTAGGGCAGCTAAGGTTTAGGGACCTGGGTGTATATTCCCAGCCTGCGAGGCCTATGTATAGGCCTAATGTAGCCTGGTGTTTTCCAGAGTTAGAGAAAGTAGAGGCCTAGGCATCCCTGCCAGCCCCTGGCGTTCCAGCCTGAAGGCGATTTTGGTGCCTTCATTCTGCCAATGTGTTACAAGCACCTAGTCAATGCCAAGTATGGGCTGTGCCAAAGGGTGAGCCCCAGGGTGAGGGCTGCAACTGAAATCTCTAATGATCAATCTGGTTGGTGTTCAGCAAAGAGCATTAACTTTGGAGTCCAAGTGGCCTCGGTTATACTCTGGCTGAGCTCAGTACCAACTGTGTGGCACTGGCTGCTTCATTTAACTTTTCTAATCTTCAATTTTCTCACCTGTAAAATGGAAATAAACTACTAACCTCAAAAAAAATGTAGAGTACTAATTGAGATAAAGAAGAAAATCGCTTAGTACAAAAAAGGCCGTCTGACTCGCAGTAAGGGCCCTTTTATCCAACTTGCTCAGTTTTCCTTTATTCTTATCACTTCTGGGCTAGCATTTTATATAATTTACTTGTTTGCTTTATCTCCTGTTTCCATCACTAAAACTTACACATCATGGGTGCAGGGACTCTGTCTAATGTCTTGTTTGCTGCTGAATTCTCAGCACACAGCAGTAACTGGTGGTGTTGAATAAACAACAAATTAACAAAAATTCTATTTCATCTCTTTCAATAGAATGTAAACTCCATGACAACAGGATTGCATCATTTATCTCTTGCTGCATTACAACTCACCCCAAAACTTAGTGGTTCTAGACAATGGTCAAGGTGTCTGTAGATCAGGAGTTTAGGAGCGGGTCAGTTGGGCAGTTCTGGCTCAAGGTCTCTTTGAGGTTGCACCTCAGATGCTAGCTTGGGCTACAGTCTCCTGAAGGCTTGGCAGATCCTGGAGGATCCAATTTCAAGGTGGCTTACTCACATGGCTGACTGGTGCTGCCCAAGGGGTCCTTTCTGCTGGCCCTTTGATGGAGCTCTATGGACTGCTTTCCTGATATGGCAGCTGGCTTTCCTTAGAGCAAGCAATCCAAAACACCGTGAAGAAAGCTGAAACTGCCTTGATGATCTAGTCTTACGCCACATGGTAAAAGTCATATATCGTCACTCCCTCCACATTTGATTGGTTACTCAGGCTGATCCTGATTCAGATAGGAGGAAACCATATAAGGGCATGAATACCAGGAGGCAAATATTGCTGGGAGCCATTTGGAGGTTGGGCCACCCAAGGACAGTTTACCAGTGTAACACAATGACAGTGCCTGGCATGTGGTTGGCATTCAAAAAGTATTTGTTGAAGGCATGAATGCAAGTGCTTGGGACTGGGTTTCACATAGTAAGAGACTCGGGCTCTGCCTCCAAGGAACTAGCATTCGAGTGGAAGAGAGAAATGCACAAAGAGGCATTTATCATTCTGTGTCCTGCAGCAGAACATGGCCTAAAAATCCAGATCAGGGAAGAGTTACTGCAGTGGGTGACATATGAGTTGAGTTTTGAAGGGTGAGTTAAGTAAGCCAGGTGAGGAATGACAGGAAGGGGATTCTGAAAAAGAGGGAATGGCACATGCAGAGTTTCAAGGAAAGAGAAGGGGCCATGAGCTTGTGAGCGAGCGGGTGGTGAGAAGGAGACAACAGGTAGCATCTGATGCCTGTTTAGTTTCCCTTTTATATAAGTCAGACTTTCATGAGTGCCTTTACTATAGTAATCATTAAAATGATGAAACAAAAATTGAAAGCAAATGCTGAGGTGATGCACTATTGAGATTTATTTTCTCACAATTATTTCTGTTCAACAAGCATGGAGCACCTACCAGGGCCAGGCTCTTGCTAAGTGCTTGGGGATGCAAAGATCAATAACATATACAACCTTTCCTCCTGAGCAGCTAGGGATATGAGGGGGCAGGGAATGGGCTGTCCACAAATTATGATGATACAAATCACAGTCATAATGTAAGTACCTGGAGAAAGGCACGTGGCCAGAACCCAGAGGGCCAAAGGAGGGCACTGTCGCAACCATTTGGACGAAGAACCAGCTATGCATTTGGGCCTAAGAAAATCAAAGAGACCAACTTGATCTGTTGTCAATAAAGATACAATTCTTTGCACAATTCCCTTCCTGCATGCCCTTATGACCTACTGTGAGGGGGGTCCTGCCCTATGAACCTGGAAGCCCAGGTGGAGATGACCTGGGTGGGAGTGGGAGTGGGGATGTGGCAGGGGCTGCTTCAAGGTGGTCTGAACACCCCTCCAGCCTGCTGTCCTCCTTCAGCGGTGTCAGGCATGAGGCCTCTCTGAGTCCATGGCTTGGAAAGATGTGGAAGAGAAAACAGGGAGAAAAGGGGAGCAGACAGTAAGCATCCCGAGCCTCACCCCAAGATGGCTGGGCCTTCAATTATGATTTAGTATTAGTGCTCCTTTGTGTAGCTTCTTCTGCATCCTTATTCCTAAGGAAATGAAAGTACTTCCCAGGCATTCTGCCCTGGCACCCATCACCAAGTGAGCCGAGTGGAGGAGCAAGTCATGCTCCATTTTCAAAGGAAGGAGGAGGAAGCCGGGGGGACATGGCCAACTTGCTTACACAGTGAATTCAGGAGGGAGGCAGGGCAGCAGACCACCAAGGATGGGTGGGGAGAGGCCTCTGGAGATGGCCTGGAAGCTGAGCCCCAGAGAAGCAGCCTGAGAAGGGGGCATGAGGGCTGCACTCCTGCTCTGCAAGGCTGCAAGGCATTCGTGAAGAGCCACTGGAATCTGATACTTTCCACTGCCTGGTGGACCAACCCTAGTCTCACCAGACCCCTTTGGGAATTTGAGGAACTGAGAACCCAAAGGACAGCAGATGGCTCTTCCCATTTTTCCTGCGCTCTCTGTTGTCCCAGAGAAGCTGCTCCCCAGGCTCTGAGGGCCTCTGTTCTCCAAGCCATGCTACAATCCAACAACATCAGTCGGCCACCAACGCACTCTTTTCTTCACTAAGGGACATTAACGTCACACCCAATTATTATCACCCACACCACTGAGAAGGAGAAACCCTCTCCAGGTGGCATGAAGAAATAAGGCCACAGCCACCCACAGAGCACACTAGCACACCAAGAAGAATCAGATCTGGTCCCCACCCTCACCCACAGTGACAAACTAGGTCATAACATGGAGTCCCGGCCACAGAAAAGCCTAAGGAAGGAAGAGGTCAGTACTCCAAGGGGTGGAGGTGGGAGGCAATCAGAAAAGGCTTCATGGAAGATACACCTTTTCAGCTGAACCTTGGGAGACTCTCTGCCAGACGGACTGCATGGGGAAGGCATCTTGGGGAAAGAAACAACTTGAACAAAGATACCCACAGGACATGGGCATCCTGAGGCTCCACAAGGCTCAAGCCTAGGGGGTCAGGGTGGAGCACAGACAGGCAGAGCCTGAGTCACAAAGGACCCTGTGACCAAACTAAAGGTGTGCATTTTCCCCCAAAAGTCAAGATTTGGGAGTCATTGAAGTGTAACATTTGAGCGGGCATTCCTTTTAATGGCTATGGGACCCCAGTCAAGATATTTAACCTCTCTGGGCCTCAGTTTCCATATCTGTGAAATGCGAACAGTGAGAATATCTTTTTATAGGGTGCTTAGGGAGCTTTTAAAAGATATTATGTACATGTAAATAATTCAGCATAGTGACTAACATATAGTAAATGCTCCACAAGTCACAGCTGTAATAACAAAAATAAATCATTAACATTGGTACATTTTAGAAAGCTCACTCTAGTTTCTAGGTGGAGAGTAAAGACGAGAACAAGAATAAGCCCAGAGGGACCGCGTAGGAGGCTATTGCTCCAGTCCAGGTGTCAAGTGATCATGGTCTCATGGAGGCCCTCCCTGGAGAGGACTGCATCAGGAGACACTGAAAGCAGAGAACCACCTGGAATGTGTGGCTCTTGGGAAGTGGGAGTGGTGAGGGAGAGGGAGAAATATGAATTTGCCTGCTAGTCACTGAAATCGGAGTGACAGCTTGGGAAACCAGAAAGGGGAATGATACAGTAGTTATTGACATGACAAGTTGGAGAATTTCAACTGTCCAAGAGGAAGCAGTGAAATGTACATGGCTGGAGAAGTTGGTCAGGAGTAGAACTGAGAGGCAGGAGCACAGAGCTGGCAGCAAAAGCCACCAGAGAGGACGAGATGGCTCAGGGGCAGTGTGTAGCCTTGAAGACAGGAAGAATAGGACTGATATAGTTTGGCTGTGTCCCCACCCAAATCTCATCTTGAATCGTGGCTCCCACAATTCTCATGTGTTGTGGCAGGGACACAGTGGGAGGTAATTGAATCATGGGGCGGGGTCCTTCCCGTGCTGTTCTTGTGATAGTGAATAAGTCTCACAAGATCTGATGGTTTTATAAAGAGAAGTTCCCATGTACAAGCTCTCTCTTGCCTGCTGCCATGTAAGAGGTGCCTTTCGCTTTCCACCATGATTGTGAGGCCTCCCCAGCCATGTGGAACTGTGAGTCCACTGAACCTCTTTTTCTTTATAAATTACCCAGGCTCGGTGTGTCTTTGTCAGCTGTGTGAGAACAGACTAATACAAGAACCTTGTCAAAATATTTGAGAGGGTAGGCTGAGGCCTTCTCTCACCCCACAACCAGAGTAGGAAATAAAGAGAACCCTGAAGTTGTTGACTGTATCCACCATTAAGAATGCTAGGTTTTCTGTAAATTAAACTTTATTTTCCATACTCTAAAAGTGGTTGAAGATAAAAGTGAATAATAGACTCTTAATGTGGACAGTTTTCTAAATAGAGATCTTCATATCTTGGTTAACAGGATTTATTTGAAATATTTAAAATTTGAAACAGCATTGCGCCATCCCATGATTTTAATCCCATGCCCTCTATGAACAGGTCAAGGTCATCAGAAAAGTGTGTCTCCACCCTCTAAGCCAGAGCCCACCTGTCTTTCTAGACCTGACACAGATACCACCTCTTCCACTGGCTCTTCCTCACCTGCCTAGGGCAGCCTTGGCGTATGGAAGTCCTTCTAAATGATGTTCCATGGCAGAAGCAGTGAGACAGGATTTTTGGTGAAATAAATGTCACAATTCTGCCTACACATTAGAATTACCTATGGAGTTTTTATTGTTGTTTTCTTTCAAGTCCCTGTCTGGGATCCTCTCTAGAGCTATCAGAATCCCTGGGGTGACTAGCTGTGAGGCTGATTAAGGAACCAGTTTTCCTCACCTGACTAACCTGGTCATGGGTCACTGGTCACTCGGGGGAAGACAGCACCAGAGACCTGCGTGGATAAGTGCAGCCCCCAGCTGCACACCAGAGCCCCCAGGCCCATGGAGAAGGCACTTCTCTGGCAGGACCTCAAGCACAGCAGCCTGCTCCAGCTCAGGAGTGAGCTGAGCCAGGCCGGAAGGAGCCGGCGACTGTGAACGTTAGTGCTGTCTTATCTAGACAACCGCTGTCTGCAATTGTGTGGAAAGGCCGTGAGCTGAAGTCTTGGCTCCATGTTATCCCAGGTCATCCCTCCACTGTGAAAACTTTCCAGGAATCATCCTCCCAGTTAATTTTCTGTTCAGGGATCTTGGTTGGATGAGCGTCTGGCACAGTCACCTTGTCACTTTTCTTCACCTTGCATGACAGTTTTCGTGTCCATCACCATTGATATTTTGGATTAGATCATCTGGGGGTGGGAAGCAATTGGTGGGGGTGCTGTCCTGTGTATTGTAGGAGACTTAATAGCATCTCTGACCTCTACCTAATAGATGCCAGTAATACTCCCCTCTTCCCTCCTAGTTGTGACAACCCAAAATGTCTCCACACATGGCCAAATGTCCCCTGGTTGAGGACCTCTTCTCTAGAGGGAGAACTAATTGAAGGTGGAGTTCATGTTTAGTTCAGCTCTTTGTTCTCTTCTAGTGCTACGCAGAGTGCCTGGCGCGTTGTGGGTGTCCACCCACTGACTGAGAGATGAACTTTCTGTGTCATGGCTCGTGTACTTCTAAACGTTGGGGACAGAGAGCTTTGTGAGATGGTAAACTATGATTGTCCCCTCTCACTCAAGGACATAGGTAGCAGGCTTTGTGCTGCTTCTCTGCCTCTGGGGAGGTTTTTGACCTGACTTTTATTTCCCCTAATCCACTGAGATCAACAGGATTTAAGAACAAAATGATTTTTCTCTGGGTTAAGAAGAGATTTTCAGAGACTTGAGTAAGAATTAAGAGAGAGGTTGGTGAGTCCCAGGAGTGTTCTGAGGCTGTGGCTGGAAATGATGCATCAGGAGGTTTGGTTCTGGGCTGAGGTCTCCAGGTTTAGCCAAGACCTAGAGTCCCAAGTGTAGCAAGAAGCTGCAGGGACCTCCTGGGATGAAATAATGGACATCTGAGTGGATGGGAGGACTGCTAACAGGCCGGATGCTCTGGAAACCTGGGTATTATATAAGATCTCAGATCCCTGGCACAAACTCTGGAGGACCCCGGGAAGAGAAATTCCAAGAATGACAGAGGCAGTATGAAGGCTTGGAGTTGAAATCAAGTTGATTTATAGAAAATAGAGATGCCAGTATTTCTGGCACATCTGACTTTTGGCTTGGGATTTGTACAAAGTACAAAGTGCCAAATTAATAATAGCTAATAATTATTCAGTGTGTATTGTGTAGTAGACACCTTTTTCAGCTTTTAGTGAATTATCTCTTAATCTTTGCAAGATTCTTTAGTAGTTTCCTTGTAATCCCCAAACTAGAAATAAAGAACTGGAAACATATTCTAGTTAGATGACTTGCTCAAGGTCTCACAGCATCTCAGTGGTGGAGGTAGAATGATAAAAATAGCAAACACGTATCCTGCATCAAGCACATTTTACAGACTTTGCCTCTATTTATTTAGTCCTCACAACAATCGAATGAGGTAGGTATTATTGCGACTCCCATTATATGGATAAACAAATGGAGAAACGGAGATCAATAATTTGCCCAAGTCTCCCAGCTCATAGTTGGAAGACCTGGAATTTGAACTTGGGAAGATTGACTGCAAAGTCTGTGCAATCTAACCATGAAGCCATGCTTTGGAGACTCCAGGACCCACACTCTTAACCATGCTCTGCCGGATGGACCCCTGGATACTTGCAAATGACTAAGTGGTAAAACAGGATTTTAGTAGGAACCAAAGGATGGTTAGAACCAGAAGGGCTTGCTCATATCTGGAAAATGAGAATTAGGCAAAGCTCTGAGTTGATGTCCCAGATCTGCATTTAAAACTAACACTGAGCTGAAGACCAACCCACCTGCCTATAAAGGTATTAGCTCACTTTATCCTAAAATAGAAACACCAGTGCTGGTCCAAGCTCTGATAACTGAAGATAGCAACTCCTTGTACTATGTCTGAGGCATTCACCAACTGGAGCATGTTAAGAAGAGGAGAATGGGAAGGAAGAGAAAAATTGTGTCATAAGAGAAACAATGGAAATAATTGAGAATGTGAACTTAGAGAAGAAAAGTCTCAGGTGCCTTCAACAACCCTCCAGCTCTGAAGATCAAACCATCCTTGGGTTAGCCTGGTGCTTCTTGTCCTTGACAGTCTGTTTTCAGCTTTTGGTGAAAAAGCTACTTTGGGTTCACTTTTTGTCAGTTCATGCCCTGTGGTAGGCTCCCCATATACAATGAGTGGCTTTGTTTACCATATACAATGAGTGGCTTTCTTTAGACTAATGATTTAAACTAATGGCAAAAACAGGTTTTGGGGGCTTTTGGATTTTTTTTTAGATAGAAAATTCTAAAATTAGACTGGATAGAAAATTCTAAAATTAGACTGGATATTGGATGATAATAAAAAATTAATGTTATTTTTATCGTTGAGATACTGACCTTGCAGTTATATAAGAAAATACACCTTCTTACCCCTCACCACCTACTTTTTTTAGAAGATGTATTTTGTTGCGGGAAGTCAGGGACCCCAAACGGAGGGACCAGCTGAAGCCATGGCAGAAGAACGTGGATTGTGAAGATTTCAAGGACACTTATTAGTTCCCCAAATTAATACTTTTTATAATTTTTTATGCCTGTCTTTACTGCAGTCTCTAAACACAAATTGTGAAGATTTCATGGACACTTATCACTTCCCCAATCAATACCCTTGTGATTTCCTATGCCTCTCTTTAGTCTCTTAATCCTGTCATCTCGTAAGTGGAGGAGGATGTATATCGCCTCAGGACGCTGTGATAATTGCGTTAACTGCACAAATTGTAGAGCATGTGTGTTTGAACAATATGAAATCTGGGCACCTTGAAAAAAGAACAGGATAAAAGCAATGTTCAGGGAATAAGAGAGATAACCTTAAACTCTGACCACCGGTGAGCTGGGCGGAACAGAGCCATATTTCTCTTCTTTCAAAAGCAAATGGGAGAAATATCACCGAATTCTTTTTCTCAGCAAGGAACATCCCTGGGAAAGAGAATACACCCGAGGGTGGGTCTCTGAGCTGGCCCTCATGGGTGTGGCCATCTTCTATGGTCGAAACTGTAGGGATGAAATAAACCCCAGTCTCCCATAGCACTCCCAGGCTTATTAGGAAGAGGAAATTCCTGCCTAATAAATTTTGGTCAGACCAGTTGCTCTCAAAACCCTGTCTCCTGATAAGATGTTATCAATGACAATGGTGCCCGAAACTTCATTAGCAATTTTAATTTTGCCCCAGTCCTGTGGTCCTGTGATCTCGCCCTGCCTCCATTTGCCTTGTGATATTCTATTACCTTGTGAAGTACGTGATCTTTGTGACCCACACCCTATTCATACACTCCCTCCCCTTTTGAAAATCCCTAATAAAAACTTGCTGGTTTTGCAGCTTGTGGGGCATCACGGAACCTACCGACATGTGATGTCTCCCCCGGATGCCCAGCTTTAAAATTTCTCTCTTTTGTACTCTGTCCCTTTATTTCTCAAACCAGCTGATGCTTAGGGAAAATAGAAAAGAACCTACATGAATATCAGGGCAGGTTCCCCGATAATATTTAAGATAGAAATGATCTAATACATAGAATTTGCCTTAAAATACTTCAGAGAAACAAAAGTTGGGATAGATGAAACAAGTATGGCAACATGTTGATGGTTGTTGAAACTGGGCAATGATTACATAGTTCTTTGCATTCTTTTATGTTTGAAAATTTTTATAATAAAAAGTAACACGTTTATATGTAAAAATAAATTTATATTTATATGTAAAAATTTATATGTAAAATTGACCCATAGATATTTTGATAGGAAATACAGAGGTCACATGCCTAAAAATGACTAAAAAATTTAACAACTCATTTAATGGAATTCAGTAGCTAATACAAAGTGCAAGGGCAGGGTCTAGGTCTAGGTCACTCCACTCCATTTCTACACTTGCTTAATCTTTACCTGAAGCGTCTTTAGGAACACAACCCAGGCAAGTCAAGGAACATTCTCTAAAGGAACTTTCTGTGGTCTCAAGCAAATTGCCTCACCTCAGCCATTTCTTTAATCAAGAACATCCTCATTTGTGGATACATGAAAGACTTCTCGGCACATTTATCCCCAGAGACAAGAGCTTCATCACAGGTCAGGTTTAGGGTAGTCCCCAATCACACGGGAGAAATCAGCCATAGGATTTGAAACCTTGAAAATTTGACATTGAGTCATAGAAATGACCTGGTGTATAAGTGTTTCTTCTCCAATGAAGACTTGACTCTTAGTGCCTACCACCCAGCTTTGCATATGGTAGCCGTTCAGATACTTCAATTAATACAGATAGAAACCCTAGCTCTTAGGCATACACACTAGTGTTTATAGTGTGCAAGCCGTTTCATAAGAAAGGGGGTAATAAACATAATAGACATATAAGCATGTAAATGCATATTGGCTTCCATTTTTGAAAAGAAACAATGGAAGGATAAATCCCAAAACTAAAGGAAATGATTATTATAGAGGATTGGAGGCAACAGGTTGGAGAGATGGAATGGCAACTTTTTTGGACAATGTCAGCTATTCAATATGTTTTACATGGCTGAAAAACAAAATTAAACTCAAATCAAAGTACCTGGGGACATATTTTGATGCTGGAACAATGTACATGTTTTACATTTTTAAAAAGAATCAATCTCTAAAACCTGAAAACCATGGAAACAAATGAACCTAACTAGACATCAAGTTGGTGATATAATCATGTAGGGAAAAGAATCATTTCAAAACACATTAAGACTCAGTATTTTGACTGTATAGTCATAAAGCAGTGGTCTTTTATAATAATAATATTTCAGATAGTAATATTTGACATTTCAAATAATAATATTTGAATAATATGGGAAATATATATTTATTGTAAGAATTACAGTATTTCTATATTGTAAGATATATAGTAAGATCAGTGATCTTATTTATCATATATGTATTTATTGTATACATATTGTAAGATCAGTGATTATGTTAATGAATGCCATTGGGATTCTAGACTTTAAGCATAGGAGAGATACAGTATAGAATTAGAGAAATTGTTAAAATTCTGTAATATTAAAAGTTCTGGGTCTGGTGCCTTGTGATCCTTGGCTTCTCTCTCTCTCCATGGGCCATTTCCTTTTGCAAGACCTCTCTGGTGGATTCACGGGCTGCTCACAGCATAGTGATCTCAGGATATAGACAAACTTCCTTCATGGTAGCTGGCTTCCAAGAGGCAGAAAGCAAAGCCACCAGGCCCATGAAAGGCTCTGCCTGGGAGTAGCACAGCATCACTTCCAGGGCCTGCCCAGCAATCCCAGGGCCTGCCCAGCTTCAGGGGGTGGCGAAACAGACACCACCTCATGATGGAAGAGTGGCAAGGTCACAGTTCAGGAAGCTATGCAGGAGGGGACATACTGTTGTGGCCGATACTGGAAAATACAATCAACCACAGTGAAGTGGTGGATAATGGAGCAGGTCCCAGCCTCCCCACCAATGGCTCAAACAGGGCTTCTGACTCCAGAAACAACAAGGAATGGCAAATTCCCAACCCACTGGCCACCTGACATTAGCTTATCAACCCTTCTAGATCATCAAGAGGCTTTCAGAACTCTCTTGAGTTTCTCCTGATTTACAGACACACTTTCATTTCCCCTGAGGGTGGTATGAGTGAGTGGGCAGCATCAGGTAGCTGAGAGGGAAATTTCCAGCAATGTCTGCACTACAGAAGACTGAGCTTGAGGCCCCTGTGCTCCGGGAAGTGCTGCCTGCAGCTGCTGTTGAGGGAGAAGCATCAGGGGCAGGAAACCATCCCTCAAATCCTCTCCACTTGCTACTCCATCACCCTGCGGCCAGAGTGGGACAATGAGACGGAAGCATCAGGAAGCCTGTTGCTCCAGGAACTCAGGGAAGGTGGGGGCACAGGAAGGATGCTGGGATGGAGGGGCACAATTTCAAAGGAACAAGTGTTGCCTGAGTGCTTCGTCATCTGGCAGCTTCTCAAACGTGGGGACAAGCAGCCTTGTGGGCACAGCGCCCATGCTCAGAAAGTTCTAGGGATGGATTCGTGGGTGAAGGAGAGCGAGTTGGGACTTTGAGGCAGGATCGTGGTGGGGGAATGGAGGGCCTGTGGACAAGGAGGAGGGGGCTGCAGGCCAGGACACACCTACGAGTAGAAGAGTCCTGCTGTTAGGTTAGATTTCCCTAGTTGCTCTGTGGGCCCACACACTCACAAAGGTGATGAAGGTAAAGAAGACAGGCTGAGACTCCATTCCCCGCTGATCAATTTGGCCAGTGAGGCTGGTATAGGAGGTGACTGGCCTCTGCCCTCACCTACCTCCCACCAGCGGTGAAGGACTTCACTTCCACCCTCCTTGCTTCCGGCCAAGTCCGGCTCCTCTATTTCAGCTCTGTCTCACTCCACACTCAGAGGCCGGTGGAGGGGCCAGATCAGGGTAAGGATGCTGGCGGGAGGTTCTTTTGGAGAGAAGGCAAAGAGAAAGAGGAGTGGGAGGAGAAAGATGTTTCGTTCTGAGCTTTATCTAGCAGGGGCAGGACCAGAGGCAGGGGTGCACCAGGCTCGGACTAGACTTAGCCGAGTTCTGCAGAAGAAATGCTGCTTTGTCTGCATGTGGTCTCTACCCTGGCCTGCTCTGGGCATCTGAACTAACACGAGGACACTAGCAGAGAGATGGCCCAGGTTTTAGCAAACCGTATTAACTACTACTGCATAGTTCCACCCATCTTTACTAAGCCTTCCAGACCCTGAGAGCACTGTGGCCCCTGCTGGTGGCCAGATGTCTCGGATGCCTTTCATTTTTGCTTGCCAAGCCTACCTTCCCCTTTTGTCTGACAGCACCTCCCTCCATTTCTTATGGGAGGAAAAAGAGGGCCACCTCTCATGTACTTTATGTGGTCCCAGTCAGATCCCCTATCGTGATGCTCCATGCTGTGATGGGCAGATGTCCCAGGCTAGCCAAAGAACTCCATCCCCTGGGCCTAGTGACTGATTCGGGTGGGTATCGGATGTCAACTGGGCCAATTGGGAACTTTTCTAATCCTTTATATATGGATGCTAGAGGAGATTATGTGTGTCTTCCTGGAAAATCAGATGTGGTAATGACTTCTATAGGCCTAGGAATATTGATGAAGCCTGCCTGAGACCCAGAGGACAGCAAAGCCAAAAGATACAGAGACAGAGAGAGAGAAATCATGACACCATTTGAGTCCTCAAGGAAGCTCCAAAGAGTTAGCAAAAGCTCAGACTTTGTCCTCAAGCCTTCCTCAAGCACCGCTATCCAGAGCTCGCTGTCAAGTAACAGACAGCAGGAAAGATCAAATCAAGGATGTTGCCTCTCACTCAAGCCTGTTCCTTCAGGCAGACTCAGGACAACTGCATTTAAATTGAGACACTGGGGCTAAGCAGAGCGTGGACGTCAGTAAATAAAGTTTTTAGGCTAGAAGCATGCCAAACCAGATTTTGTCTTTAGTTATTTGTGCATGAACTGGACCGGAAGCAAATATTCTTAAAGCCTACGTGGATTTCTTAGGGAATTTTACTGCCCAGGAAACCCTAAGTCTGACTTGTCAAAGCCCTGGAGCCAGGAGGTGGCCGGGGCCCCAACCATGCCCCTGAGGGAAGGAACTGTAAAAGCTCTGCAGCCCCTCCCCACCCCTCCCACAGCCATCGCCTAAATGCCTGCTTCAGATGGACGGGGGAGAATCTTCTGGAGCCTGTCAGCCAAGGGAGGCTCTCCTGGAAAGTACAACCAGGGTTGCCAGATGGGCTGACCGAGAGATTCGCAGAAAAAAGACTTTTAAGCTCCTGCTCAGCAAGATTTGAGCATTGATATGGATCCGGGTAACTTATATGTGTTTTCTTATCTTTTTTCAGAATGGGAAATGTTATTGCAATTTTCCTATACAGAACCACTGTTAAGTATGGGGCAAGGGAGAGCTTGGGGGTGACAGAGTGATCCAGTTTCTCCAGGAGCTCCTCCTGGTCCCAAGTGCTTTTCCTGCAGATGCTCCTGATCTTTGCACAGAATCGAGGCATTTGGGCCTTGTCTCCCTCAGAGAGAGGGTAGATGTGTCTGTGAGGAGGACCCACAAATATTTGGTGGCCAAAAGCATGGACAGTGGCAGACACTGTTAGATGTCAGTCAGTGCTAGTTCCTCCCTCCTTTTAGACTAAAAAGACACCCCATTTTTGGTCTGGGCATGGGCAGCGTTACTTCCAGCATCCTTTGCTGCTGGGCGTGGCCAAGTTCCCAGATAAAAATGAGCAGAAGAGAGAGAGGAAACTTCTGGGTCACGCTTGTCAAAGAAAAAGGCGTTTCTTCCGTTCCGCTTCCTCTCCCCACCCTGCTGCTGGAATTCGGATGTGCTTGTGCCCATCTTCAACCACACAGGCAAGGACAGTCCCAGGAATGGCCAGTTCTGTGTCAAAACTCCTGAACCTATAAACTCAGCTGTTCTCAAGTCCTGTTTTTTTTTTTCCTTTGGGGGCTTTTGTAAATTTAGCAACTCTGTCTGCGAAAGTATAGCAATTATATCCTATAAAAATTACTGTGATACTGGAAAGGTATAACACTAATAACCTTGGGAAGCTATAACATTAAACAGTAACAATTAGAATGAAGAGAATAAAGACACAAATTTAAATTCATAGTGTACTGTATTAGCACTTTTATGACTGGTTTTAGTAGTGCAAGTGGCTACGGCTTTTCAGGTGGATTACAGCACTGGTGAGAAGAGACCTTTCTTGATCTTATTCTCGTGTTCTCACTCTTGTTCTCCTTTTCACTGTAAAATTCCTGAGAGAATTAGCCAAGGATGCAGAATATGATCAGAAATCTGGGGCCATAAGAAGCTGGAGCAGCAAAACACATTCACAGTGCAGCCAGCCCTTGGCTCCCAGAATTCCCAAAACAAGTGTGCTCCCTACAGAAATACGGTCCTTGGAGTAGGAGACTAACAGAGCTAAGGTGCTCATTTCCACTATACTATAGCCTGGTTTTGCTATGGAATTGTATCATCATTTCAGAAAGAATTTATGCTGACAACTCATGCACTTAATTGAAAATATGCTCATAGACCTCCTCATACTTTTTAAGCCACAAAACATCAGCAGGCTCTCTCATACAGAAGGAGGAGAAAACAGAGTGTGTATCCTTCACATGTGTGAGCAGTGTCCTTTCTCTGGCTCTTCAGGGTCTCAGCAAGCCATTTTCCCATAGTATAATAATTTCTGTAATCAAAGTGACATTCTGTGCATGTATTGTCACTTCTTAAGGTGTTTAGAGCATGCCAACAAATCTGATTTATTAGATTCATAGTTTTAATTATTTGTTTATCTAAGAGCTTGATTACAA
Source organism: Pongo pygmaeus (assembly GCF_028885625.2). Classification (NCBI taxonomy): domain Eukaryota; kingdom Metazoa; phylum Chordata; class Mammalia; order Primates; family Hominidae; genus Pongo; species Pongo pygmaeus. The sequence goes on from NC_072380.2 coordinate 137,753,986, forward strand.
ATTTGTAATGAATGCTTAAATGTCTGGGGAGATTTAATGTGAAGTTTTGTGCTTTTGCTGATTATGTGTAAATAGTGAATAAATATTTAGAATTGTTAAATGCTAAATATTAGAAGAAGTGTTGTTTATAGATTAATGAGTTAGCACATTCATAAAAGACAGGTAACAGTGAGTTTTTCTCTCTGCATTAATAACCACTCAGGCATTAATGGTTGTCAGTTTCCTTATCCATGCGGAGAAGGGGTTGAATTCAATCATTGCTAAGTTTTCATACATCTCTAAAATGCTGGATCATAATGAAAATTCAGAAACTCTTTCGCTCATGTTCACACCAGATTTTTACCATCCTACAACAACTTAGACCTCCAGCATGCCTTTCATTCTTTTATAATATCACAGCTGCCTCTGTGTAAATAGACTGTCAGCATTACATCAAGGCACATGTCTGATTGATAGGTCTGCCAGGCACCCTTACATACAATCAAAACTCAGCCTGTCTTGAAGATAATTACCAGCTTCAGCACATCTCAGCTGCTGTCAATAAACTTTCTTGTGTGTGCCAGCTTCCCATAGCAATGGAAGAAAACCAGAACTGCCCACTTCTTATGACATTTTCCATCAATTTTTTACAAAGCCTGAGCATTTGCATAGTGCTTCACTGTTTATGGAGCAATTTCCCTTTCTCACAACTGTCCTCATTTTACAGATGAAGGATCTAAAACCTGAAAAGAGGCCAAATGATTCCTCAAAACCATGCAGGTACTAAGTAGCAGAGCCGATCTCAAACCCAGGTGTGTCTGACTTCCAGCCTAATGGCTTTTCCTTAAAAACACCCCCAAACTCTTGGTAACATCTATGCAATGAAAAGGGTTGTCATGAAAACTGCTTCCCAGTTTGTTAAATTTTTATGCAGGTCTCCAGTGTCAGAAATGCTGAGTATCACTAATCTCAACACCTTCTCTCTGCTATATGAGCTCTGGCAGAGCTTGTCTCTAAGGGCTAGACAGGAAAAAAAAATCTGGGTTCAATTAAAATATGTCAATAAAGACAACTAAAAGAAGCTCCAAAATGTTGCTGCCCTTCTGCGGGCTGTCTGTGTGTAATGCCGGCTCCTTCACTCTTTTATGGCACCATGATTGTGTTTTACCCTCCTGACTGTTAACTGCCAACTGTTAACTGTTAACTGCCCAAGGTTGCCCTGCTGATGTCATGGCTGACCATATGACTTGCTCCAGCCAATGAAATGTGAGCAGAAGTGACATGTGCGGCATACCAGTAGAAGCTTTGAAGAGCTATTGCCAATTTCCACTCTCTCTGGAAACTGTCATTAGGGTTAGGGAAACTGTCATGAGATGCGCATATTTTAGATAGAGGCTGCTTGCCTTAGTTTGGGCACCTAATGAAAAAGACATGGAGGCCAGGAGCGGTGGCTCATGTCTGTAATCCCAGCACTTTGGGAGGCCAAGGCGGGTGGATCACCTGAGGTCAGGAGTTCGAGACCAGCCTGACCAACGTGGCGAAACCCTGTCTGTACTAAAAGTGCAAACACAAAGGGAACTGCATGGCTTGTTTCTACCTGAACATTGTCAAGTGATTTCATTCTTTGAAACACGGATGTGAAGTGTGTCCAGCAGTCTGAGAACAAGAAGAAGAAGAAGAAAATCTAATCTCTCAGGGTGGCTGTGTGCCAGCCCTGCTCTCAGCACTTCCCAAGTGGAACTCCTTTACTTCTCCTAACAACTCCATGACATGGGTTAGACTGTGATTGTTCCCATATTGTTGATAGGGAAACTGAGGCATGCAGGTGTTACAGGGCTCTCTCAAGTGGCAAGCTTTCTGGGTGATTACACAGTGGCAGAGCTGGGGTACCCCATGATGTCACCACACTGCTATATGGAAAGGAACATTAATCGAGCACCTACGTGCTTAATTCTCTTAATTCTGTGACTGAACTCTCAAAACACCCTGGGTAAGCATTATCATCTCCTATTTCACAAGTGAAAAAACTGGGATTCAAAAAAATTAAGTGACTTACCAAACATTACAGAGCTAGTAAGCCAAGACTTGGACACTGAGATGGAATTCTGCCTTTTAAGGTGGCTAAGCAACAGAAGGATGTTCCTTTCCCAAGGAGGTAAGAAGCAGTGGCCATGTTCAGCACAATTGTCCTATCACACTTTCATGGCAGGGAACGAGCAGTGAGGATGGGCACTGCCCTGTGTCCTAGCAGATGGCTGCCTTCTGGCTCCCCAGCCTTGGCCAGCAGCCCTTCTATCTTCATGTCATGACCTATTTTTGTTCACCCAGTTAGTGTATGGCCTATTTCTTTCCTTAAGAATTACTTCATAACTTTCACAGAGTAATAGCACATGCTGAGCACAGCATTCGTGAACTTGGACACACACACACAAAATGTCCCTTTAAATTCACAGAGCAATATCTGAGATCCAGGTAGAAAGACCAAAAGGAAAATTAAGAACAGACTTTCAGACCTGCCTTCCCTTTGCATTCAGGTTCGTTTCCTTTTTACAGCTGCCCAAGTCATGAGTTCATAGGGCCTGGATGGCTGTACCGGATTGCTCTCCAGCTGGTCTCTCTGCATCCAGAAATTTCTACAACCTACTGGGGTAAAATCTTTCTCAACCCTGCTTTTCATCATCACATCTTAAATACCTAGAGTTGGTTCCCTATTGCCAAAAAAAAAATCCATTGTCCATGTAGGGTTCTTCTGCCAAAACGAGGAAAGAGTGAGTTAAATGTTGGTAGGTGATGTAGAGATGGTAATTAGGCAATGTAATTAGATGTTGTTGAAAGAGCTGAGCTATGAAATGCATTGTGATAAAGGGGCTGCCTATGTAAGTAAACGGGTATAATGAGGTGTAAAACTCCCTTTCTCTCTCTCTCTTTCTGCTTCATAAGCCTTTCTGCTTCTCAAGTCCAGATCTGCTGTTTTTGGGGTTTCCTTCCAATTTTTTTGCTGCATCCCTGGGGCCTTGGCTCTTGGGCCTGCTGCCTCTTCCCACTCTATACCTTTGGATTCCTTATCTTTGGCTCCACCTTATTGCTCCATTCTCCAAAGACAAATCTACGAGGCATAGGATTTTACAGAATATGGGGTGACAGAAATAGCATAGGGAAGTGTAAAAGCCTAGAAGCTTCTTACAGACGCAGCCCCTTGTCTGTAGCTCCTGACTCCCACTTAAACTTCTGTTGGAAGCACCCCGGGGTAGCAGGATCCAGCTCAGAAGATGGGGCTTATCCACCATGCCTTTTCCTAACCTGACACCCACCCAGATAATCTTTTCAACATGCAAACTAGAGCATATCACCCCCTGCTCAGGGCCTTTCTGTGACCTCCCATTATGCTTCACGGGACTCCTTGCTCCTTAGCCAGGTCTCTGGGTCCTCCATGATCAGGTCTCTGCTCTTCTGCAGCCTCATCTCTGCCACTCTTCACCTTTTGTGCTCCAACCCAATCTGGTTTTCTTCTCATGCTTTGAACACCCCAAGTCTGTCTGCTTCAGGAGCTTCATACTGGCTAATCATTCACCGTAGCATACTCCCATCTATAGGGCTGGCTCTTATATTATGGGTCTCAGCTAAAATGTCATCCCTTCAAAGAGAGCTTCTTGGACCACCCCAGCCATTCTCTATCCTATTTCCCTCTTTTATTTTCTTTGAAGCACTTACCCACTTTCAGAAACTATCTGGCTTACTCATGTGTTTGTCTCTAGATTGTCTACTTCCCCTGCTAGACTGTACTCTCCCCAAGAGAGCAAAGCTGTGTCTGTTGCATTCACTGTTGTCTTCCCAGAAGTAAACAGCATGCTGGAGACCCTCAAATACATGTGAAATGAAGGGACACCTTGTGTTATTTCACCTGTTTCCACCTGGTTCCCAAGTGGCAAGCTTGCATTGTGGTTGCAAAGTGGCAAAGCTGGGATATCACATGATGTCACCATGATGCTATATGAAATGTAACATTAATTGAGTACCTATGTGACCAGTTCTTTAATTCTGTAATTGAACTCTGAAAAAACCCTAGGTAAGTATTATCAACTCCAACTTTAACAGATGAGGAAACTGTAATTTTTTAAAAAATGACTTAACCAAACATCACAGAGCTGTAAACCAGGATTTGAATGGGTGAACTGCACTCAGCCTTCATCTCAAGTCAGTTTGCCTCTTACTCCAAGAAGCCACGGTTGATCCTGACTACATCACATATGGGTTGCCTGGATTGCAGTCATTCATTCACTAAGCGTCTTTTAGGAGGTCACATGCCAGGCACCGTGTTAGGTAATGATTTCTCTGAGTCACAGGAGCCGTGGTTCTGACTTTAGAAAGTTTCTCATCTGATGCGAGGGCAGGAAAGTAAATAAATTAGTGAGGGTGGTCCTTGTTGGGACACTCTGGTTGAGAAATACCCAAAGTGCAAAGTGACAGGGACTAGAGGCATCTCCATTGGACCAGACAGCTCTGGATTCGTCTTGAGCTAGGTCTCTGGAGGTAGGTGTCAGCTACAAGGAGAAAAGCAGCATATTTTGAGATATGGGATGCAGGGCCTTTTAGTTCCGTAAATTCGAGAACCATAGTGTGAATACCACATGCCCTGGGCTGACCTAAGTGGGCTCTGGGGGAAGGTATACTGGGCAGGGAGTTTGGAGAACTGGTTTCTGTCTAATCCTTCTCTAACTCTGTGACCTTGAATGCATCACCTCCCCTCTGAGTCTCAGATTCTCTTTCTGGCTGGCATTTAATGAAACCTAAATATTCTAGACCTTCTACTTGTTCCATAAGTGCTCAGTCCTACACTCATTGTCCTCTGGCACCAATATACTGATTACTCATTTTATGCCCAGCAGAGCACCACGTGTTTTGAAATATACAAATAGTGGGAAATGAAATCTTTGTTCTGGATGCAGTTATAATTTGGAAAGTGAGGAAATAAATTATAACAAGGGGAAAAAACAGGTTAGCACAACATCTTACAACATTTGCTAATTATTTCACATGTGTTGGTCTTATCATTCCAATTAGATGTCAAGCTTTAGGTCAGAAACTCTGTGTTCTTTTTCTTTTTAATATAGTCTTTACAATTTTCTAGCTGTAAGAAAATGTTCTAATTACTTTACCTTCCTAAGCTTTCATTTTATAATCTGTCAAAGTACCTAATTTGTAGGGTTGCTGTGAGGAGTAAATGAGCTGTTGCATGGGAAGCACTTAGCACGGGGCCTGATACATAGTAAGCCCTCGGTAATAATTACATCTTCCATGCTGCTAGACACAGAGGGATTGAAATGCATAACAATAGAGATGAAACACGAAGAGTGACAAATGAAGATTGAGTGTGCACACCTTCTGGAGGAGCCCTGATTGAGTATTTTAAGTAAGTGGACTAACTGTATTATTGTTAAGGAATTAGAAGCATGTAGGTAGAAGGCTGTGGTAATGGCTCAAACAGAAGGTGGGGTCAGGACTGGGATGGAGTCTAAGAAGGAGACACTGTAGAGAAAGAGTCAATAGGATCTTGAGGATGCTCTCAGTCAAGGTTTTGGTATCTTCTCTGAATGGGCAAGCCATTAGCATTTTTTCATTGCCCATGGCTACCTGTTGCAGGGACTTAATTACAAGTGAGTGCATCTGAGAGGTCTGGTGCTCCCTGGTTTCTCCTAGTCCCCCTTCTCATAGACAGGTAAGCGTGCTGAAAATACTAGGATCACAATTACTCTCACCCTAGTTTGTTCATTAAGCAAAGGTTTTATGCCAGGAGAGGTAAGCCAATAAGAATAAAGGCCAGCACCTCCATGAAGTACCTGATCCTAAAGCAGGGGTATCACTCAAATAAAAGTGCACCATTGTCCCTACTCCCAACTCTGGAACCATGGTTCAGAGATTTCTGTCAGAGTAGGACTTAACCCATCAAACAGCTCTGAAGCTCTCCCCTAGGAACTAACTTTATCTGAAACCAAGGGTGGGGAAGCTCAAGTCTACAAGCACTCTAAAAAATATTGGAGGTTTTGATGGAAAGCAATTAAGAGAAGGCTGGTATTCTATGGGACGTGTGGGCTAAGACAGTTTGCCAGAGAGAATCAGGGGAAGAGACAGCTAAGAAGAGCCTGTCTGGGGTCAGTACAAACCTCAAACACTAACCTTGAAAATTACCTCTGCAAAGGAGCCCAAATTTGATTGGATCAATTGGATAATTGTTGAGTGATTTATGCCCCTAGGGCATTGTCAAAAACAGTAGAGCAATCAGCTGGAAATTAGTGAAGCCTAAAAACTGGGGTGATAACAGAAAGAGACAAATAGAGACCTGGAGAAAAAAAAAGCACTGTCATCCCAAAATGACAGTGCACATGCCCAAGTCTGAGTTGTCTGAAGAGCAACATCATCACACTGTGGGGAATATACACTTTACTAAAATACTTCAGTAAGTCACAAAAAAAATAACAAGTGTGAGGTGGGAGGGAATATCTAGAATTGTCATAATATGTTATCTGAAATGTGCAGTTATCAACAAAAAATTATGAGACATGCAAAGAAATAGCAAAGTGTGACACGTACACAGGGGAAAAAAAACAAGCTGCAGAAATTATCTGTGCAGCGGGGAGACAGATACTGGATTTAGTATGTGAAGATTTCAAAGTAGCCACTATAAGTATGTTCAAAGAACTAAAGGAAACTATAATTAAATAGGTAAAATAACAATGTCACATCAAATAGAGACTATCAATAAAGAGATATAAACTAGTAAAACCAATTGAAAATTTTGGAGTTGAAAAATAAATTAAAACTTTTTATCTAAAAATAAAAATTTTAGAGAGGCTCAACAATAGATTTGAATTGGCAGAAGAAAAAAACTAGCAAACTTGAAGATAGATTTGTAGAGCATATACCATCTGAAAAACAGAAAAAATAGTGAAAAATGAACTGAGCCTCAATATGGAACACCATAAAGCATGCTAACATATGAGTAATGGAATTATCAGAAGGAAAAGAGAGAGAAAAACGAGTAGAAAAAATTTTCAAAAATAAGAATAGCTGAAAACTTTCCAAATTTGATTTTTTTTAAAAAAAAACTAAAGATTCAAGAAAATCAACAGACTTCAAGTAGAATAAATGCAAAGGGATCCACACACAGATATAGCATAGAAAAATTCTGAAAGCCAATGATAAGGAGAAAATCTTAAAAGCAGTAAGAGAAAGATGACTCATCACATATAAAAGAACCTCAATATGATTAACAGCTGATTTTTCATCAGAAACAATGGAGCCGAAAGGAAGTGGGATGCCAGATGTAAAGTGCTGAAAGAAAAAGAAAACTGTCAACTAAGAATCTTGTATTCAGCAAAGCTTTCAAAATGAAGGAAAAATCGACATTTCTCTATTAGAAAAGAAACAGAATTTATTGCTAGTAAATGTGTCTTCCAAGGAGTACTAAAGGCAGTTCTTTAGGTTGAAAACAAATGACCCCAGAAAGTTATTTGAATCCACACACACGTACATTAAGAGCACCAGTAAAAGTAATTATGCAATTATAAAAGATAGTACACACAAATACTCTTTCTCCATCCTTCTTTCAATTGATTTAAAAATCAGTTGTATAAAACGATGTATAGATAGTTGTATTGTTTCACTCTAACATACGGAAATATGACTTGTTTGCCAATAACAGCACAGAAGTGAGTGAGAGAAAAGTTGTGTCAGAGTAGGACAATGATACCAAGCCAGATGGTTATCAAAATCCACAGGAACAAATGAAGAGAACCAGAAATTGCAAATAAGGACAGAGTACCAGAGAGGAGAGAGATGTACAGAGAATTATGGAGGTGGCTTACCTTGAATATGCAGCTAAGTAATGATTAATGCATACATACAAGAAACTACTGGAAGACAGAGAAAGAACCACAAGCAATTAAAGGTAACAGCACCCAACACTCACACATGACTGGAAATTGTGCCTTTTCCCACATGCCAGACTGGAAAATTGTGTGTTCCACAGGGCATTGAGTAAAGTACATAGAAGGATTTTTGCTTCATTAGTAGGAAACAATTAGCCCTAGCCTAAATACTGCTCTGGTTCAACCTATCAATTTTTTTTTTTTTTTTGAGACAGAGTTTTGCTCTTGTTTCCCAGCTGGAGTGCAATGATGTGATCTCGGCCCACTGCAACCTCTGCCTCCCGGGTTCAAGCAATTCTCCTGCCTCAGCTTCATGAATAGCTTGGATTACAGGTGCCTGCCACCATGCCAGGCTAATTTTTGTATTTTTAGTAGAGATGGGGTTTTCCCATGCTGGCCAGGCTGGTCTCAAACTCCCAACCTCAGGCAATCTGCCTGCCTCGGCCTCCCAAAGTGCTGGGATTACAGGTGTGAGCCACTGCGCTGGCAAACTATCAAATCTTAAAAGCAAGACCTGAAAGGATCAACTTATTTCCAAGTATTAATAATTCAACTGAGTTCTAGAACAAAACTCAAAAATATTTATCAGAATACAAAAATATCCAGGCCCCAACAAGATAATGTTTAAAGTATATGTCAGCCAATAAAAAATTACAATGCATGCAAAGAATCAAAAAGATCTGCTCCAGAGTAAGGGGATAAATGGATCAATCAAAACCAATCCAGAAACTGACACAGATGTTAAAATTAGCTGACAAAGACATTACAGATGCTGTTTGACTTGTGATGGGATTATATCCTGATAAACCCTTGTAAATTGAAATTATCATAAGTTGACAATGCATTTAATACATCTAACCTACCAAACATCATAGCTTAGCCTAGCCTATCTTAAACATGCTCAGAAAACTTACATTAGCCTACAGTTGAGCAAAATCATCTAACACAAAGCCAATCTTATAATAAAGTGTTGACTTTGGCTTCTAAATACCATTCTCCACTAAAAGGAATCAAGGTTCTTTGGAGAAATGACTGATTCTAGGGTTTGGATTAAAAAGTACAAGATGAATCTAAAAGATATTTTTGTGCCAGAAAGCAAGGAAGCTCTCAAAGACTATGGAGTCATATCAAAAGGACCCAGAAGCTAACTTGTAGATACCTCAAATAGCAAATTGGAGACAATTTGACCCTCAAAATAATTAATATAAGGGATTATAATCCTTGTGGTAGGCAGAATAATGGCCTACAAAGATGTCTATGCCTGAATCAGTGGAATCTATGAACATGGAATCTTGCATGGAAAAAGGGAATTTGCAGATTTGATTAGAGACCCAAAGATAGAAAGATTATCTTGGATTATGTGATAGCTAATATTGAGTGTCAACTTGATTGGATTGAAGGATGCAAAGTATTGTTCCTGGGTATATCTGTAAAGGTGTTGCCAAAGGAGGTTAACATTTAAGTCAGTGGACTGGGAGAGGCAGACCTACCCTCAATATGGATGGGCACAATCTAAGCAGATGCCCCCATGGCTAGAATAAAGCAGGCAGAAGAGCCTGGAAGGACTAGACTGGCTGGGTCTTCCAGCCTTCCTGTTTCTCCCTTGCTGGATGCTTCCTGCCCTTGAACATTAGACTCCAAGTTCTTTAGCTTTTGGACTCTTGGGCTTACACCAGTGTTTTGCCAGGGCCTCTCAGGCCTTCTGCCACAGACTGAAGGCTGCACTGTTGGCTTCCCTACTTTTGAGGTTTTGAGACTCGAACTGGCTTCCTTGCTTGCTCCTCAGCTTGCAGACAGCCTATTGTGGGACTTCAACTTGTCATTGTGTGGGTCAATACTCCTAATAAACTCCCTTTTATATATATATCTATCCTTTTAGTCCTGTTCCTCCAGAGAACACTGACTAATACAGATTATCTAGACAGGCCCAGTGTAATCACATGAGTCCTTAAAAATAGAAATCCTTCCTGACTACAAAGAACCAGAGAGATGGAAGCATGAGAAGGACTCAACCTGTGTTGTTGGCTTCCAAATGGAGGAAGAGATCCAGGAGACAAGGAATGTGAGTGGCCTCTAGAAGACAGAAAAGGCAATAAAATGGATTCACCCCTAGAGCCTCCAGGAAGCAATGTCACCCTGTCAACACCTTGATTTTTAGCCCAGTGAGTCCTGTGACAGATTCCTGACATAAAGAACTGTTAGATAATGCACTTATGTTGTTTTAAGCCACTAAAATGTGATTTGTCTCAGCAGCAATAGAAAACTAATGCAATCCCTTTGAATAAAATAGGAAGGTGTAAGTCCATAAAGATAGAAATAAATGAATAAATTGAAAGTTTGATGAGGAATAGGATATCTATTTCAAAATAACTCTGCACAAAACACTTATTAATTACAAAGGGTTAAAGAGCAATTTGGAAGTTATTCCTAGTTCTCTGCTAGGAGGAACCTAGTGGATACCACCCTAATCAAGTGATCTAACTGAATATCAACAGCAGTGAGACAGATGTAAATTATGCCTCAGCCAGTAGTATCAGTGAGAAGAATACAACACTTCTGTGGTATTTCCACCCAAGATACATAACTTAAGGAAACATCAGAGACATTGTAAGAAATTCAGATTGAGGGACATTCTATGTAATAACTGGTCAGCTATCATCAAAATTGCCAAGGTCATTTAAGGGAAGACAAAGGAACTTTTCCAAGCTAAAGAACACCAAAAAGCCTTGACAATTAAATGCAATGTGTGGTTTTGAACTGGATTATTTTGTTGGAATCACTGGCAAAACTTGAATGGGTTCTGAGGATTAGATTGTAGTCAGTATCAATGTTAATTTCCTGATTTTAATGGTTATATTTTGGTTATGTAGAAAAATTTTTGAAAAGTCATACTAACAACAGATAAATAATTATGGTAGCTTGTCTCCAAGATGGCTGACCAGCATAAATTTCTTCTCCCTGTATCCACACAAGCCAAGGTTGCAGTTTATTCCTTTGCTCCCTTGAATGTGGCCTGATTTGTGACTGCTTTGGTCAACAGAATACTACTAAAGTCATGCTGTGTGACTTCTGAAGCTAGCTCCTAAGAAGTCCTTGCAGCTTCTGCCTGCGACTCTTAGAACACTTGCTTTGAAGGACGCCAGAAGCTGTGTTGAAAGTCTGAGCACTCTGAAACCACCATGCTGTGAGGAAGCCCAAGCTAACCACATGGGCAAAAAAGATGCCCTCTGACTGCCACCATTTGAGACACTCTAATTTAGAACTGCCTCATTGAGCCCATGAGGCCCTGTGAATGATAATAATAAATAGTTTTTAACCACTATGTTTTTGGATTTGTAATAAGTTTATAGATAACAAGAAAAAGTTATATTAGCATGGTAATAAAATTATGGATATGTGTAAGTTTGGTGTTTTGTTTTTTTTTTTTTTACATTAAGCCTGTATTACTGTTGTAATTTAGGAAATCACTTGTTTTCCTCCAGCACTTCAGTGTAAGAGTGGCACTACTTAGAATGTACTTCTTAAGATATGGCTGTACATAGAACAAATTATTCACCATGATTTCCTTAGCATCCAACAGAATACCTGAGTGTAGTAGATGCTTAATAAATATTTGTTGAATAATTGACATATGGGAGAGTGCTGGATAAACTCTTTGAGGATGACAGGCTGTTTATTCATTTATCTACTTCGATTTATGTGAGTCTGGCATCATATTTTTTTTTTTTTTTTTGCTGTCTTTAAAGAAACCAAGAAGAAAGGCCGTGTGTTGAAGTTATGATTTATTGCTTTTCTCCCCATACATTTATTTCTTCACATGATCATCTCCTCTGCTTTCTGCTGTGACTAACTCGCTCTAGCTGTATGAACATTTTGCCACTATTCTGCTCCCTTTATACATGCCTAGGCAAAGATTGCACAAAAAATAAAATGATAAACCAAGCTCTGTTGCAAATAAAACTTAGATGACATGCCAACAGCTCACATCAGTCAATATGTAAAAAGAATAATATCCATGGACAAGTAGGGCTAATTTCAAGAATACAAGAATAACCCTGGGGAATTAGTTAATATAAATAAATCATGTTTCATATATCAAAAAAAAATGATCATCTTGGCTTTTAAAACATTCTTAGGAAACAAGATCTTGAGGAATACTTTATTAACATGATAAAAAAGATTTACATTAAATGAGCATTTATTGAAACATGGCATATACAAGATAATGTTGAATTTTAGGGATTAAAATATTAAATAAGGCAAGTCACTGTTCTCAAGAACTTAAAATATAAAATATTAATCACAGAACCTTACCAGCCTCTTTTTCTGCAGTGGATCTATAATGTTACAATTGGAAATTAATGCAAAGGAAATGTTTCAAATTAAGATATTTGCGTAATGATCATTGCAGTGCTATGTTCAATAGCAAAGTATCTTGACCTTAATACCCGACAACAAGGGGATAGTTATGTAAATTATTTCATATTAACTCAACGGAATATTATACACTCATTAAGTTTCATTCAATATGCATGATATACAACCTAAGACACAGATTAAATTAGTTCAAAGGCAACGTAGGAATATTGAACACTGTATATTAAGTAAAATTAGTTCTTAAAAGTGTTAATACAATACAGATTTTCTCAATGTCAGCACTACTGGCATTTTGGACTAGATACTTTTTTGTTGTAGGGGGCTATGTTGTGCATTGCAGGATGTTTAGCCACATCCCTGGTCTCCATCCATTAGATGCCATATCACATGCCACCTCCCTCCCTTCACTCCCTTAGCTGTGATGACCAAAAATGTCTCCACACATTGCCAAATGTTCCCTGGGAGGAAATTTCCCTTTAGTTGACAGCCACTGGTATAACACAATATTCTATATAGTTTGACTACAACTATATTAAAAACTGGTATGCAGGCCGGGCACAGTGGCTCGTGCCTGTAATCCCAACACTTTGGGAGTCTGAGGCGGGCAGATCACTTGAGGTCGGGAGTTCGAGACCAGCCTGGCCAACATGGTGAAACCTTGTCTCTACTAAAAATACAAAAAGTAGCCAGGTGTGGTGGTGCATGTCTGTAATCCCAGCTACTCAGGAGGCTGAGGCAGGAGAATTGCTCGAACCCAGTGACTGAGAGTGCATTCCAGCCTGGGTGACAGTGTGAGACTCCATCTCAAAAATAAATAAAATAAAATAAAATTGCTTTTTTTAAAAAAAAAAACTTGTATGTGGCTGGGCATGGTGACTCACGCCTTTAATCCCAGCACTTTGGGAGGCCGAGGCAGGTGGCTCACTTGAGGTCAGCAGTTCGAGACCAGCCTGACCAACATGGTGAAACCCCATTCTACTAAAAAAAAAAAACGAAAATTAGCCAGGCATGATGGTGGGTGCCTGTAATCCCAGCTACAAGGAAGGCTGAGGCAGGAGAATTGCTTGAACCCAGGAGGCGGAGGTTGCAGTGAGCTGAGATCGTGCCATTGCATTCCAGCCTGGGCAACAAGAGTGAAACTCCATCTCAAAAATAAATAAATAAAATAAAATTAAAAAAAAAAAAAAAAAAAGCTTGTATGCGGCCGGACATGGTCACTCACGCCTTTAATCCCAGCACTTTGGGAGGCCGAGGCGGGTGCATCACTTGAGGTCAGGAGTTCGAGACCAGCCTGACCAACATGGTGAAACCCTGTCTCCACCAAAAAAAATACAAAAATTAGTCAGGCATGATGGTGGGTACCTGTAATCCCAGCTACTGGGGAGGCTGAGGCAGAAGAATTGCTTGAACCCGGGAGGCAGAGGTTGTAGTGAGCCAAGATCATGCCATTGCACTCCAGCCTGGGCAACAAGAGCGAAACTCCATCTCAAAACATAAATAAAAACAAAACAAAACAAAACAAAAAAACTTGTATGCAAATAAATAAAAATTAGAGGAAACAAAAACAAAATAATACTTGCTGCAATAACTGATGAAATTTTGGATACAATCTTTTTCTTGGATTTTCTAATTGTTTTAGCAGTAAAAAGAGCACAATTTTAAAATTTGCTTTCTAAATAATCCTGAATAAGAACAGCTCTCAGCCCAGGGATATCAGGAATGCTCTCTGGCAATGTCAGCTCCCTCTGGTGGGCTGATGCATAGTCTTGATTTCCTTTATGTCTCTCAATTTTTAGCACTCCACGAAGAGACCTTGGCTAGCTGCACATCTCCCTACATGGGTATGTCAAGATCACTGACTCTGCTTATAGCAGTTCCCAGATGAAACTCTTCATAATTTCAGACGCCCCTTTAATACCAGTGAAGATTTACCTCCAGGCCCACAGTCTGGGTCTTTCCAGAGACACCCACAGCAAGATGTCACCTGCTTTTTGATGTCATCAGTGTCAAACACAAACACCCACCACTGTGGTTTCCGTGTCTAATTCGCAAATGGCTTTGACTTTGAGCTGGCCCACAATGTTGAATTAACCCCACTCAGGTATCATCTTTCTCCGTGGGTGAACCCATAGTGACCTTTCCTTCTGATTCTTCTTTTACTCTAAGGGCATGATTTTGGCAAACTGTCTATATGTACACTGGAAACAACTTCAACTTGCTTTTGTGTTGATTTCACTTCTCCACTTTCAATGCAGAAAGCTAATCAGCAATGCCCTAGGTTACTAAGAGAGGACAATTCTTTCTTAGCCCATTGAGTTATGAGCATTTTCTTGGAAATGCAGCAAAAATGTGTTCTGACAGATGCCTTTGGGTCCCTTGGGTTCTTTGCTAAGACAGCTATAGAGAGAGGGCTCAATAAGGTGGGGCCTGTGATGGGACATTGCTTTTACTGCACTGGTGATAGAACAAAAGTCAGACAAGGCACAACACAGACTGATACAACCAATCACCCAGTCACACTGCAGCCTTAGGAAACCCGTGAGCTTGTGGCAGCAGGCAAACTTGCTTCAGAGTTCCAAGAATCCAAATGTTCCTGGTGTGTCCATTGTCTTGCGATATAGACTGAGATCACAGGATTGAAGATACAACCAGAGTCAGGCTGTTGAAAGAGACTGGCTGAGTAGTGATGAAAAATAAACTTGGTCAATCTATGCTTAGTTTCTTTCTCTATCATATCTGTTCAACCTATTTTGTAGGCTATTTGTGAGAGTCAAATGAAATAATAATAGCAATAATAATAGAAAACACATAGCACTTCTTACATCAGGCAGACACCACTTTAAGCACTTTATATGGAACTTAAAGCAGTGGTAAAAACATTAAAAATAATACAGCATTCTGCAATTGTAAATGCTATTATTAGAAATATCATTAGAGTTCAAGACCAGCCTTGGGCAACATAGGAAGACCTCATTTCTACTAGTTTTTTAATTAGCCAGGTGTGGTGGTGTGCACCTGTAGTCTCAGCTACTCTGGATGCCGTGGTGGGAGAATCACTTGAGCCCAGGAGATCCAGGCTGCAGTGAGTCATGATTGTGCCACTGCATTCCAGTCTGGGCAACAGGGCAAGACCCTGTTTCAAAAAATGAAAAAGAAATATAGGCCAGGTGCAGAGGCTCATGCTTGTAATCCCAGCACTTTGGAAGGCCGAGGCAGGCAGATCACTTGAGGTCAGGGTTCAAGACCAGCCTGGCCAATATGGTGAAACTCCATCTCTATTAGAAATACAAAAAAATTAGCTGGGTGTGGTGGCACGCACATATAATCCCAGCTACTCGGGAGGCTGAGGCAGGGGAATCATTTGAACAAGGGAAGCAGAGGTTGTGGTGAGCTGAGATGGCACCACTGCACTCCAGCCTGGGCAACAGAGCAAGACTTAGTCTCAGACAAAAAAAAAAAAAAAAAAAAAAAAAAGAAAAGATTTGGGTGGGTGCAGTGGCTCAGTCCTGTAATCCTAGCACTTTGGGAGGCCAAGACAGGAGGATTGCTTGAGGCCAAGAGTTCAAGACAAGCCCGATCAATGTAGTGAGACCCCATCTATAATAAAAAATAATAATAAAGAAAGAAAGAAAAAATATAATTACTAATCATTTCATCCTGCCCTTCTATGGCAGCAACTGTATCCAGGAGCAGGTGTTTGCCATAACAGATATTGCAGTCACCACTGGCATATTAGTGTTGACCAGAAGACAAACGGCCTAGCTAGCCAGGTGGGGTAGACTATGCCCCTCTCTAGGAAGCCTCATGTCCTCATCCACATGATAAAATTTGCCTTTCCCAGCGGAGGCCCCCAGACTGATGGTGACACCCAATCTGCTTGCTGCTCAGCTGTCAGAGCTAAGTTGCCCAGGTTGTCTTCTCTGACAGTTGTCATCAGCCTCATTCTCCATTCTTCAGGAGATGAGTCATTTTTCTTTCCTTTACTCTTGGTTGTATCTTTCACATACTGGCTATAGTTTTGGAGCTTTGGCGTCCAAACTGGTCAGACACAGTGGCACAGAGAAAAGGGAGAACTGGCTCCTCATGACTGCACTACTCCCAACCACATCTGTTCATTGACCTTTGTCACTCAAGACTGAAAGGCCACTTGCTTTCAAAAAAAGAGATAAAGATTTATGTCTCCTGCCAAAGGAAAGAGAAGTCTGGCTCTGAGCCATGACAGGGTTCTCCTTGCTGCAGCAGATGAGCAGGGAGGTGTGCAGGTCCCCTCTGTTTCTGCCCTGTGACGAAGGCAACAATTCATCTAAGTAGTCACAGGACAGTCCTGATTTCCAGTTATTGTCTCAGGATAATTATTCATGGAGCCTCTTTTAGTCTCCAGAGTCCCGTTTTCAGTGATAAATCACATGGTCACTCTACTTATGACCCATCATGGAGTGCTGCATTCAGGTGCAGTGGAAGACACACTGCCGTGGGGCTGGAAGACCAGAACCCGAGACCTGCCTCCATCACTGGTTCCACTGGCTTGGGCAACCCACTTCCGCCTCCCAGGAGCCTCGGTTTTCCTGCCTGTAGAAGGGACATATTTTCCTTCACAAACTTGTGATGAGAATAAGTAGCATATTGGCATGCAAGCACTTGGTCACTGCTAAACAGATGAAAGTCCTTTTTATCATGACAATATACGTCAGAAGCCCTTTATTTTGTCCTGTTATCCAGTCCTATTATCCTCAATAATATCATTAATGTCTTGAAGCAAAATCTGATTTTCCAATAGGTTTCTCCTTTATGCAGGTGAAGAGAATCCATTTTAGATTAGTCCCTGTCCCAGGTAACAAATCACTTGTTCTCCATGTGAATTTGACATTATGCAACTGTCCCATTGTAAACTGCCACACCCTTTGTGCATTTCCCCTTTCTCCTTCCTTTTCCCACCCTAATAAATAGTCACCATGTAATTCATCCCAAAGGAATGTGGTTGAACTTTCTGGACACTAACGAACAAAGAACTTGATGATCACAACCCTTTGTGAAGATGCGCATTCTTGATCACTTGGCCTGATGTTTCCTAGGATGTGTGTGTGTGTGTGTGTGTGTGTGTGTAAGAAAAGTCCCAACATTGATGGCCAAAACTCAGTGATCTGAATGCACAGGATTTCCTGCTAGAATTGTTTTTTTAATGCAGAATCTTGTCTTCACCTTTTCATCCCTATGCACTTCCTACAGAGATGATGGACGAGAAGGACATACAGCTTCATTCAGTGACATGACATGCTGCTCTTGGCAGCCCCATGAAGACCCAGGAACCTGTGAAGTTCTACTAAGGGGTCACCAGTCACGGAAAACATGCCCAGGTTTGCCTGCCAGGAAGAGGCAAGCACCCAGGGCGTCAACTCTATTTTATCAGGGCACTTTCTGAGCAATTAGTGGCCTGGTGCCATTATAGATGCCATTTGTCACACCATAAACTTTGTAAAGGAGTTCAAAGGGAACAAATGTGGCATGCAGAGCAATAAGCAATAAGTCAGAGATGCTCCTGTTCTTAGATCTTTCAGGATGAGATTTTATTAGGCCAGTTTCTAGGATTTCCTCTGAAGTACAGAAAATCCAGTGAATGGCTTCGAAAGCAAAAGCTTTTAAGATATGCTCTCAAACGAAATGATTTCTTCTCTTTTTTTAGATGTTGCAGGGAAAGGAAGAGAAAAGAAAACTCATTTGTTCATTCAATAGATTTATTGAACTGCCAGGTACTGTTTTAGATGCTGAGAATACAGCAGAAATTAAATAGACAAAGAACTGGCTCGTGGAGTTAAGATCCTAGTCAAAGAGAACGATAATAAACAGAGAAACAAACACATATAAAACAAAATGTCAGATAACCATAGGTCACTGGGGTGTCATTTTCAGCCAGGGTGACGAGAAAAGGCAGGAGAGGGACAATAGTTCCCCCTCCCGTTGTTAACCTTTTTTAAATCTAAAGTTCTTCACCTTCAGTCAAGGGACTTCCCCAACCCTGACCCACTCACTTCGTCTTTCTGGAACTCCCTTCAGAAGAACTCTTTGACTGAGCCCCAGACCGGCCTTGACGTGTTAAAGAACTTTAGACAGTCCTTTCTCAAGACAATAGCTTGGCAAAGAATGTCATCAATGTTTTGCGGCAAAATCTTATTTTTCTATGTTAAAAGCTAAATAGTATCCCACTCTGTCTCTGCAGTCCTTCAGTAGTAAGAACTGCATGACATACCCCCAAGCAGATGTATGGCTCAGATGAACTGAGATGAAAGGTAAAATGCACAGACACACACAGAATTTTTAAAATATCATGCCCTTGCAATTACTGAGTTCCCACTGAGTGGCAGACACAATGCTAGCCACTGGCAGGACAGAGATAAATAAAATATAGTGCCTTTCCTCAAGGAGAAGTCTAATGGGGTCATCTATAATGCGAAGAGTTGGGAACAGATTAATGTTTCTCAAGGGGATGCTATTTGCATTTGGGCAGGATATTTTTATTTTTTTAATATGAGTTCTCACCTCGTCACCCAGGCTGGAGTGCGGTGGCGTAATCATGGCTCCCTATAGCCTTAACCTCCTAGGCTCAAGCCATCTCCTACCTCAGTCTCCGGAGTAGTTGGAACTACAGGAGTGAGCCACTGTGCCTCACTAATTTTTGTATTTTTTGTAGAGACAAGGTCTCACTTTGTTACCCACACTGGTCTCGAACTCCTGGCCTCAAGCAATCCTCCTACCTCTCAGCCTCCCAAAGTATGGGTATTATAGGCATGAGCCACCATGTTTAACCTGGGCAGGACAACTTTTTAGTGTGCAGAATCTACCGTCCTATCCTTTGTAGGGTCTTTGGCATTGCTGTTTGTTACTGTCTTATTTTGCTAGGGCTGCCATAACAAAATACTACAGACTGGGTGATTTAAATAACAGAAATTTATTTCTAACAATTCCAAAAGCTGGAAATCTAAGGTCAAGGTGTGGGCAGATCTGTTTTCTCCTTTGGCCTCTCTCCTTGGCTTGCAGATGGCCATCTTCTCTGTCCTCATATGGTCTTTCCTCTGCGCGCGCATCTCTTCCTCTTCTTTTAAGGACATCAGTCATGTTGGATTAGGATCCACTCATATGACCTCATTCAACCTTAATTAACTCTTTAAAGGCCCTATCTCCAAATATAGGCACATTGGGGGTTAGGGCGTCAACATATGAACTTTAGGACACTTGCCCGTCAACTCCTGATAGCACCAACCAAGGATAACAAAAACAGTCCCACACATTCCCAAGTGTCTCCTAGCACTTTAAGTGGAATTCCTATTCTGATGTTCAATGTGCAGAATTTCCACATCTTCTTTAAATAGTTACAAATACCTGTGCACTTGCCAATTTGGCCATCATTTTCTGATCACAGGCGAAACATTTATCTGAGAAAAGTGACTTTTTAATGGACTCTGGGAAATCCAATGCATTACTTACATCATTAGATAAAGCTGACAATACCTCTCTGTTCAGAGGTTGCTAGCCCTGAAACAATATACTATTAACACAGGCAGAAGGATTTAAAGTGGGTATTTATGTATTGCCTCCCTGGATCAAATACATTTTTTTGACAAGTGAGTATTATAAAAATCAATAACATTCTGTTCTGAAATCTAGTATAAAAAGAATTTAATAAGGAATTTAAAGGGAGGAAGCGTCTCGGGAGAATTAAAAGATGGGTTCCAGATAGAGGAAGAAGACAAAGGATTACCCTCCAGCGGAGTTGCAGTTGTGATATTAAACACATTAACCTGGACAGGTGCCGTGGCTTGCACCTGGGAGGATCGCTTGAGCTCAAGTTTGAGGCTGCAGTAAGCTCGAACTGGGTGACAGAGCAAGACTTTGTCTGTAATAAATATACAAATGCATGAATGAATAAACACATTAACCAGGAAGTCATTTGCATGTGATTTCCCTATTAATACTCACCCCATGTACTGAGTAGGTACAGTGTTAAGCACAACACTCTAAACATTCCATATATACTATTGTTTGATTTAATATTGTGAAAGGGCAATTCAAATATAAGGATACTTCTGCAGCTCTTCACTCTTCTTCAACACGCTCCCCCACTCATCCCACCACACACACCTCTTAATTCAACATGGAGCGGAGACAGGCAAGTGCAAGAAACAATGGTAGGTGACCTAGGAAAGTGACAGTGGGGATGCTGAGTAGGGGACTTTTTTGAAAGTTATTTAGGAGGTGATATCTACAGAATTTGGTGTGTGGTTGATTATGGGATAAGGGAAAAAGCATAGTCAAAGGCAGTGCCCAGTTTGTAGTCTCATGCAGCTCATTGCCTGGGGATGACATTCACTGCAGTAGAAAATACAGAAGAGGGAACAGGTTCGTGAATTCAAAAGAGATCTGTTGGGCTCTTCCCTGGGCAGGAGAAGGTTTTGTTGAGGGTCTTCACTCCCACTACCTCCTAGTGGTATTGTGATTATCCTCAAGCTCCTTCTGTCCATCTCCTCAAAAGTGTGAAAAATTGGAATACTACTCCCTTCCTCATACAGGATGATTGTGAGGTGAGAACAGATGTGACTGTGTTTGGGTCGTGGAAGGCACTCATGACCTTCTTTTACTCCTCTCCCTTCTTTTCTCCTTCCAACTCTAGATTTATATAATTCCACAAATTCCATTCAACCTGACCCTTGAAAATATAAGATCCTACAAGGAAGAGTTAAGAGACAAAGAATAAAATACAGGAGACTAAAGGAGGTGACGCCTGGTGGGTGCTCACTGATGGTAGATCAACCTTAAATCAGAAGGCAGGTGCAGAGTTGAAGGTAGGGGGTAGGGTGTTGGCATCAGAAGAGAGTCCAGAAAGATATCCTGGAGAAATGTTGCTGTTTTCACAGTTTGACTGGCAAGCACCCTGCTTTCCAGCATTTGGTATATTTAGAAATGAATCAGGCGCTCTTCTCAGGCCATGTTTCATAATGTGTACTCGAACCTCACATTTCCAATGGGTATCCTCCTCTCTCAGGGTCCTGCTTAACTTGAGACCAGTTTTGTAGGTTTCTACAGCTTTGGGGCTCCAAGAACTAGAACTGGCCCCCCAAGCACCGGAATTCTCCTATAAAGCCAGGAATGAGACCTGCCTACTCTTGATCTTTTGTTTTCTGGAGGAAGACTGGCTTGCAGGGGTAGGGGTGGGGGAAGATGGGGGGTGCCAAGATGAGAAGATTTGACAACAATTAACTTTAGAGGAAATCTGTGGCCAAGGAGGAAAAGTGACCCGTAACATTCTGGAGTGAGGCATTTGGCACCTATGCACTCTCTCTCTAAGAATTCATTCCAAATGATTCACTTCACAGAGTATCTATGCTCAGAATCCGCTGTTACATCCACATTTATTCATGTTAAATCTAATTGGTACAAATATCGCTTTATGTTTGCATAAAGATTCCTGGAGATTATGCAGTGTTGGTTTGCTCTGCAGCCTTTCATTTTGCTGCCGTCTTACCAAACAGCTGCCTCTGAAGCCGCCTGCTGACAAAGTATGGAATTTTGAGCATTTGACCTAACCAAGGAAAGTGCTATCCCAAGCTAACAAGAGAGAAGACATCATCATGCCACTGTGCTCCAGCCCACTCGATTGATGCCCTGGGTTTGCTGTAGTACCAGAGTCAAATCATCTTGAACAATTCTTTCCCCTCCCAAAGCCCACACCCACTCTCCCAGCCACCTTCAAAAGAGATGTTGCCATCTCCCTAGCTAGCCATTTCAATATAGGCAAGCCTCTGCATCGGGACTCCATGCTTCTTGGGCTTCCAATAGCTTTGGTGCTCTGTGCCAGCCCATACTCACTCCCTAAGCCATGCCTCTACTCTGTTTCGCTCCGCCCTAGAGGTGCTGAGTCAGGTGCAAAGGTACTTAGAGCAGTGATCATTTCAGTAACAATTCTCTGTATACATTTCCAGGCCCAATGATGCAGGAAGCAGAGGGAGGGGAGAGGCTGGAGAGAAGAAAAAGAGGCAGAGATCTGCAAGCACCAGAAAGCCCACCACTAAAAATAATCACAGCAAACCCCATAACTCTGGAAGATGACGATTACTGTCTGCAAGTTACTGAGGCTTAGATTCAATTTCTTGGTCAAGAATCACAGATCTTGTTTCTGAGGCAAAGGATTTGCCCTGATTATTGTTACAGTAGGTAGCTAGTCAGACATGAGCAGGGCAGGAGAGCGCCCCCACCAACCCCCAGCCAGGAATGCCAGGTGACCATCACGTGATAGTCAAGCAGTTGTTAAACTGCCTCTCTAAAATAATAATTGGCTGCAGCTTGTACCTAGGAAAGGCAGTCTCCTAATAAATTGAAACACCTGAAACTGGTGATCAGCAGCTTCCAGTAAGATCTCAGGAGTTGGGCGAGTGGGCTCAAGCATACACACTAAGAGGTAAAATAGCAGAGTTTAACTGATATATGACTTTCCTCTAGGAACACTTGACTGGTAAGGGAAAAACACATCAAGTCCCTAAGAGGCAAAATGGTGGAGTTTAAATGGTATATGACATTCCTCCAGGAACACTCAACTCCTGAGGGAAAAACTCCAGTCAGTAAGAGGCAAAATGGCAGAGTTTAAATGCCTGGGTAGGGGAAAAATGCCTCAATTGAGCATGCATACAACACCAGTAAACACACTGCACATGCTCCTCTCCCAAGTGCTGGCAGGCCACTGTGTATGTGGACAGCCCACCCCAGGGAAGAATCAGGGGAGAAGGGACACAAGACCCCAGAGGCATGCCAACGTATAGAACCCCAAGTCAAAGATCAGACCACACACTTGATCTCTCAAGTCACCTGCTTGGCCCTCTTCCAAGGGTTCTTCCTTTCGTTCCTGCTCTAAACTTTTTTTTTTTTTTGAGATGGAGTCTCACTCTGTCACTCAGGCTGGAGTGCAGTGGCAGAATCTTAGCTCACTGCAACCTCTGGCTCCCAGGTTCAAGCAATTCTCCTGCCTCAGCCTCCGTAGTAGTTGGGATTACAGGCGCACACCACCACGCCTGGCTAATTTTTGTATTTTTAGTAGAGATGGGGTTTCACTATGTTGGCCAAGCTGGTCTCGAACTCCTGACTTCAGACGATCTGCCCACCTTGGCCTCCCAAAGTGTTGGGATTACAGGCGTGAGCCACCGCGCCCGGCCATTCCTGCTCTAAACTTTTTTTGTTTTGTTTTGTTTTGTTTTGTTTTTTTGAGGCGGAGTCTCGCTCTCACCCAGGCTGGAGTGCAGTGGCGCGATCTCGGCTCACTGCAACCTCCGCCTCCCGGGTTCACGCCACTCTCCTGCCTCAGCCTCCGGAGTAGCTGGGACTACAGGCACCCGCCACCACGCCTGGCTAATTTTTTGTATTTTTAGTAGAGACGGGGTTTCACTGTGTTAGCCAGGATGGTCTCGATCTCCTGACCTCATGATCCCCCCTCTCGGCCTCCCAAAGTGCTGGGATTACAGGCGTGAGCCACCACGGCCAGACTTGCTCTAAACTTTTTAATGAACTTTCACTCCTGCTCTAAAACTTGCCTCAGCCTCTCCCTCTGCCTTATGCCCCTTGGTGGAATTCTTTCTTCTAAGGAGGTAAGAACTGAGGTTCTTGCAGACCTGTACAGATTCGCCACTGCTAACAGTATGACATCATACTGCCCCTCATTACACAGCTTTGCACCACCTGCCAATTAATAGCCTCAACTCATCATTTTAACCACCTCCTCCCTTAAAATGCAAACCTACCGATAGTAGGATAAAACCTATTGACAACTGACGACTTAGTGCCAGCTGTTCTGATTGTATAATCAGCTCAGTACCAAACCCATATCTTCGCCTCAGGGGAATTCCTGGGCTTGCGGGAAGGACGAGGGATTGTCATTGTTTTCCTCGGGCGGTGGTGGGAAATCAGCAGAGTTAGGAAACCTTTGCCATCTGAGGCAAGCAAGAGGTGCAAGGAAGAGGATCAGATTGGTAGACAGGAGGGCTGCTTTTATACAATAAAGAATTTGGCTGGTCTTTGTCACTGGTTCCTAGAAAGGGGCTTCTCAACCCTCGGAATATCGCGAGTGATAGGAGCACCTTTGTTACTCATGGTGGGCCCCTCAGACCTCACTTGCATTTATGCTAATGAGGCTACTCTTGGTGAGCCCCTGGAGAGTTTACACAAATGAGATGACCTAGGGTAGGGTCTGGCCACACCAGAAAGGCCACTTGTTTGATTAGACTTTGAGTCCTAGCTACTTAGGAGGCTGAGGCAGGAGAATCACTTGAGCCCAGGAGTTTGAGGCTACAGTGAACCATGATTGTACCACGGCCCTCCAGTCTGGGTGGCAGAGTGATATCCTGTCTCTGGAAAAAAAAGACAGAAGGAGGGAAAGATACAGGCAAATCTCTAACCCCTTTCACCACCCGGTGCATCCACTACTTTTACCCTCAAATGCTAGATTGTGATGTGTAAGGCAATGCAGTGTTCGTGGCTTACCAAATCCAAGAAGAGAGATTTTTAACCGGGGTTCCTTGAGTCCTCTGCCTTCTCCACATCCTTGGCTGGGCTTCAGAGTGAGTCTGAGGAGCCCTTAATATTACATGCAAAGCTTTCGTAAGTCCACCTATTTTGTTTTCTGGAGAGAGTATCCTGTCAGTTAGGGTTTTAAGAGGAAACAGATGGCATGCTGAAAGATGGACAAGAAGGAGTTATCTGTATTACCCCTTCCCATGCAATGGGGTAAGTGAAGCCAGTTTAGTGAACTGTTTACGCAGTTGTGAACAGGGTTGTGCACCAAAGTGCACCAAGGACTTAGCAATGTTGTGAGGGCATTCTACCTGCGGGACTGAAGGAGAATGGAAAGGGAGCCATTAGCAGAACTCAGGGAACTGCAGCCTTGGGATAGGGGTCACCCAACTACATGCGTGGACTTGGGTAGAGGCACAGAGTCTCTGCCAATCACAACTGGCTGGGAGAGGGCCAGTGAATAGGTACCCCCCGTCCCCATCTCCAGTCAGTGCCTCTCATTGGCCTAACCAAAACACAGAGAAGGGAGTCAGAATAACATGTTTCATAAAGATCAGTCTCAGCCTACAAAGATCAGCTTCCTTGGGCATAGAAAAGGTCAGAGAATACATTCGGAGGGAACAAATTAAAAATAACCAGCATGAGGTCCCAGGTTGTTATCAAATTCCTGCAGAGGTACCTGCCAATAAAATGTTCAGAAGTACTGTCTTTATATCCCACCCAGAAAACCTTCTGCCATTTGTAGCCCAAGTCCTCATTAAATCCATATTCTCTTTCTCTTTTGATGGAACTTTAAACAAATTCGTTCCTTATCATCTGAGGTTCTGGGTGTCAATGCCAACTGGGAGCCTATTTCTCATTATTTTATGTAGGGGAAATTACAATGCATTGCAGTTCAACCCCAAACCTCCAAATAACTCTAGGGAGACCCCCTGAAACTATTGTTATGGAATAAAAAATGAAATGCTCCTGATTATTGTAAATACAAAGTTGCATGCAGGATTGTGTAAAGACAATACCAGGTTGGACTGCCAGAACGAGCCAACAGCGCGTGATGTGCTTCCCCCTGCAGAGAGCCTATGAACAGACGTGCAGTCAGGGAGGTTTCACATCACCAAAATTCCTATCCCAGAAAAGCAAATGTTCATAGCTCTGGGAATGGAATGAGACCCTTGTGGAGAGCCTGTAAACGGACGCATGGGGGCGCCTGTCCATATGGATAAGATAGGGCTATAAACGCTCTTATCTTGCCACGGCTCTTCTAGGCCTCTTTAGGGTTAAGGCATACTTCCTTCTGAGAATTTCTGGTCTAACCAGTTGTCTAGCTTCACGTCCTGTTTCTATGGATTGTTTGTAACCAGCTTTTGCTGCAACTGTTACTCTGATTAATATCTTGCTAATCATAGGTTATGGAAAGACTGTGTTTCTGTTTTAAGGCTCTTTTAGAAATTACTGATGCACACATTATATTGTAAATTCTTATCCCTGTATACTGTACTTCTGCATACAGATGTTATGTTAAATAATTACTTCATCCCCATGTGACCATCTCACCTCATAATCAAATGACCCTAAATCCCTCACTAACCTACCCCCGCCCTCACTCAACTTAGTAATAAATGCTGGTATATCTAGTGCATTGTTGGCATAGCGGGACCAGAAGGCAGTGACTCCCCTGGACCCAGCTTTCACTATCGTGTGTGTCTATTATTTCTCTACCTGCCGATCCGCCTGGGAACAAAGAGAGAGCCCCGTTGCATTGTGGGCTGCTGGCCAGATCCTGCAATAAACAACCTCCTAAAGTGTAACTCAAATATATAAGGAACATGAATACTTATAATGTTAGAATATAAAATGCTTAAACTTTGCTTTGTGATCACCAAACAATATGGTTGTTAAGAAAAAGCTGCTTAGTTGGCAGTAACATGGCCTTTCTCATGCTCATCCTAAAACATCCTAAAACATGGGGCAATTTTTTTTTTTTTTTTTTTTTTTTTTTTTAGGCAGGATCTTGCGTCACCTGGGCTGGAGTGTAGTGTGATGTGATCATAGCTCACTGCAGCCTTGAACTCTTGGGCTCTGGTGATCCTCCCACCTCAGCCTCCTGAGTAGCTGGGACTACAGGTGTGTGCCACCATGCCTGGCTAATTTTTTTATTTTAAATATATTTTTTTTGTAAGTTGCCAGGCTGGTCCCGGACGCCTGGGCTCAAGTGATCCTCTCACCTCGGCCTCCCAAAGTGCTGGGATTACAGGCGTGAGCCACCTCACCCAGCCTCAACATGGGCATCTTGTTTGCTGGCATACGACATGCTCTTCATAATATCTACAGCAGTGCGTCTCAACCCTCTTTTCCTTATCATCCGCCACCCCATCTTTTCAGACATTTTTTATTAACCACTCCCCCTCCATTAAAATGTAACACCACAAATATACTGTATAACTGTTTAAGTCTTCTATGATGTATGTCTGTGCTGCATGCATGAAAAGGGTATTTTTTTCATGCTCCCCCTGAAGAACTCCTTTTGTCCACTTGGGGGCGATATCACCACTGTTGAGAAAGCACGATCGGACCCCGCCCCCGCCCCCCCCCCCCCTCCCGACCCTTCCTCCATCTTCCAATAACAGTTTGCTCATGGCTAGAACACGTAATTAGAAGGCAAGCGTCACTCTTCTTTCATTTCCGAGCTGGACCTGTGGTGCCAGCCTCAGCCTGCTTACACACACCATATAGCCATCCTCCAGCTGGAAGTTCTGTCTGCAAGCTTGCTACTCCAGGGAACGCACACTTTGTCCGTGTGCCCTCAACCCCAAACTAGAGCCTCCCTAGCAGTTTAGCTGTGTACTAACTAGAGTCAGTTACAGAGAATAGAATTCAGTTGAGCTGACATAAGGAATAAAAGATACATTACAAGGATTAAAGGACTTTTGGAATCTCTGGGAGGACTGAGGAAATGGACTGTGGGCTGAGCTTCCAGGAGTGTCAATCAAAGCTGCTGCTACAACTATGGCAATTACAGCTTCAAAGAAGTCTTGGAAATATAATGTTTAGCTTTTTCAACTGTATTAGTCTGTTTAGGCTATCATAGCAAAATACTAGACTGAGTGGCTTAAACAGCAGAAATTCATTTTCTCACAGTTCTGGGGTTTTTTGGTTTTTGCTTCTTTTGTTTTGTTTTGTTTTTTTGACAGGGTCTCACTGTGTCATCCAGGCTGAAGTGCAGTAGTGCAATCATGGTTCACTGGAGACTTGAACTCCTGGGCTCAAGCAATCCTCCCGCCTCAGCCTCCTGAGTAGCTGGGACTATAGGCATGTGCCACCATGCAAAGCCTTTTTTTTTCTTTTTTTTAAAAAATTGTTTGTACAGATGGAGTCTCACCGTTGTCCAGACTGGTCTCAAACTCCTTGGCTCAAGTGGTCCTCCTGTCTCAGCCTCCTGAAGTACTGGGATTACAGGTGTAAGTCATCATGCATGGCCTCATTTTCTCACACTTCTGGAAGGTAGAAGTCCATGATCAAGGTACTGTCAGTGTTAGTTTCCATGAGGCCTCTCTTCCTGGTTTGCAGATGGCCACCTTCTTGCTATGTTCTCCCCTGGCCTTTCCTTTGTGTGTACACAGACAGAGATGTCTCCGGTGTCTCTTCCTCTTCTTACAAGGACCCCAGTCCTATCAGATTAGAGCCCTACCATTATGACCTCACTTAACCTCAAACACTTCCCTTGAGGCCCTATCTCCAAATACAGCCATACTGGGGATTACAGGTTCAACATAGGAATTTTGGGTGAAGGCCGGGTGTGGTGGCTTATGCTTGTAATCCCTACACTTTGGGAGGCTGAGGTGGGCAGAGTATTTGAGGCCAGGAGTTTGAGACCAGCCTGACCAAAATGGTGGAACCCCATCTCTACTAAAAATACAAAAATTAGCCAGTTGTGGTGGTATGCACCTATAATCCTAGCTACTTGGGAGGCTGAGGCAGGAGAACTGCTTGAATCCAGGAGGCAGAGGCTTCAGTGAGCCAAGATTGTGCCATTCTACTCCAGCCTGAGGGGACAGAGAGCGAGATTCCATCTCAAAAACAAAAAACAAAACAAAAAAAGAATTTCTGGTGGACACAATTCAGTTCATAACACCAACTCTTCTCTGCAGGAACGCATAATGAAAGAAAGTGGTAATAGATATTGAGCAAACCAATATACAATACCCACCACAGCTTTAAAAAAATAAAGGTTAAATTATTCATTTCAACATAAGTAATAGTATAAGTTCGGAAGCCATATAAAAAACAGGTTAAATAAATACTGGTATATTTACCCAATGGTATATCATGCAACTGTTAAAAAAAAAGAATACTGGGAGCTCTATGATAAATGTCTGTACTATTATAGAAAACTCTCGGTTGGGTGCAGTGGCTCATGACTGTAATCCCAGCACTTTGGGAGGCTGAAGCAGGTGGATTGCTTAAGCCCAGGAGTTGGAGATCAGCCCGGGCAACATAGTAAGACCCTGTCTCTACAAAAAACAAAACAAAACAAAACAACAACAAAAAAACCAAAACCCAAAATTAGCTCGGAGCTGAGAGTGGTAGCACACACCTGTGGTCCCACATACTTAGGAGGCTGAGGTGGGAGGATTGCTTGAACCCTGGAGGTTGAGGTTGCAGTGAGCCGAGATCATGCCACTGGACTCCAGCTTGGGGGACAGAGTGAGATCCTGCCTCAAAAATAAAAAAAAAAAAAAAAAAGAGAAGAAAAGAAAACTCCCCATGTTGTTAAGTGAAAAAACTAAAATTTAGAACAAAGTGAATAGTTTACTATATGTGTAGCAAAAGAAATGAATGAATATATGTCATCTATCTTTATTCATTACCTATGTATCTGTATATGTACATATGTATATAAGCAGGTAGGTAGGTATTTGCTCACATATGGCATATCTGTGAATAATACACAAAGAAATAATACAACTTTGGTTGCCCCAGTGGAGAGAAGAACTGGATAGCTGGGGGCAGGGATGAGAGAGGACATTTCATTTTATGTATGTATTTTGGAGGTTTTTGTTCATTTGTTTGTTTGTTGAGGAAGCAGATTCTGAGACTGTTTAGTGTCCAGGGTGTTGATTAGGAAATGGCCTTGGTATCCAAACCTGTGGAAGGGTGAGAAAGGAATCAGGATTGAGCAGAGGGGGAAGACCTACAATTTGGGCCTGACAACAGATTCCTCCATCAAGGCCATCAAGAACTCAGGAGTTGGCTGGGCACTGTGGCTCACACCTGTAATCCCAACATTTTGGGAGGCAAAGGCAGGAGGACTGCTTGAGCGCAGGGGTTCACATCCAGCCTGGGAAACAAACTGAGACCCCCCTCTCTACAAAAAAAATTTAAAAACTAGCAAGGCATTGTGGCACGTGACTTTAGTCTCAGTTACTTAAGAGGCTGAGATGGGAGGATTGCTAGAACCTGGGCAGTCGAGGCTGCAGTAAGCCGTGATTGTGCCACTGCACTCCAGACTGGGTGACAGAGTAAGACTGTCTTAAAAAGCAAACAAACAACACTCAGGAGCTGAAATAGTGCATTTAAGAGTTATCCTGCTTTGGACAACAGGAACAGCCTTTTATATTTCTGCCTTGATCAGTCCCCCAGATGTGGGCTGCCTTGGAAAGGGCATGAGCTCCAGAAAGGCTAGTCTCTGAAACTGAAGCACTCCCTGAGGGAGCTAACAGCTGAAAGCTTTCTGCTCACAGCACTCTCAAAGGTGGGCAACATGTACTTCCTTGGATTCTGAGTGATTCATCTCTGTGTCTGTCACTTATGGCCTATATGATTACGATCTAGCCTCTTGAAACTTCTCTGACCTTATCTCCAAGTACTGTTCACTTCACTTGCTCTGCTCCTTATTGTTTCTTGAGTTTCCATCTCAGAGTCTTTTTTCTTACTGTTCCTGTCTTAATTGTTCCTCCCTTAAATAACAATGAGGCCCACGCCTTTCTTCCTTCATACTTCTGCTGAAATATCTCCCTACTGAGAGGACTTCCCTGATCACCTTACCTGAAATAGTACACTTTCTTTAACTTCCTTTACTTCTTTTTCTAATACTCATCACTGCTTAACATACATTTCTTTGTTTACTTTTTGTTGATGTTCATTTATGATCTCCCTCACATTGTTTGGTGCCCTGGTGTATCCTCAGTGTCTAGGATAACACAGTAACAGGCACATAGTGGGCTTTCAACAAATATTTGTTAAATGAATGAATGAAGGAGTCAGGCACTGTGCTAAGTTGTAAGATAGAATTACAAGCAAAAGTGGAGGCAGGCCCTGTTCTCATGGAGCTTGCTATCTGGATGGAGAGGCAGAATAATGCATCAATCACACAAAGTTGCAGTCATGACATAGGCTAAAATGGAAAAAAAGATATGGTAGGAGAAGAGCATGTAGAAGAGCCTTGAAAGCTTCTGTGAGAAAGTTATGTGTAAGCTGAAATCTGAAGGATGAGTAAGCTTCAATTAGGTAAAGGAACATGGAAGAATCAGGTTCATTTTTGGAAAAGATCCCTCTGGATTCAACAGGGAAGAGTGAATGAGAGGGAGCAAGGATGGGTATCTATAGGACTGTTAGGAGGGCATGGAAATCCTTCAAATGAGGGGTGATGGTTGCCTGACTTAGAGGTGACCCTGGTGGTTAGGAGAAACAACTACAGGTAAGAATTATTTATTACACAACAGATGAGGCTTATTTATGAATTGTATATGGAAGGTAAGGAAAGGGAAGTGAAAAGAAGGACTTCTGGGTTTCCATATAACTGGATGGATGGTTGAAAGAATATTGGAAGAGAAACAGGTTTATTTTGTTTTATTTTGTGTTTATATGTGTATATAGAGAAGAACAGTGAGAGAGAAGACAGATTATGATTTTGATTTTTGACATTTTGGTTTTGAGGTGTTACTGAGACTTCCTGTATGAGATGCCAAGTAGACCATTGGTTATGAGTGAAGAGCTCAGACATGTACCTTGGGCTGGAGAAGTAAATTTTTGAGTTGTCTGCCTAGGTAGTATTTGAAAATGTGGGAGTGGATGACATTGCCTAGGCAGAGAACATTTAGTGATAAGAGGAGAGGATGATCTTGAGGGACTGACTTGGAAAAGAGACTAACAGGACTGACTAGAGATGTTGGAAGAAAAGGAGGAGAATGTGGTGTCACCTCAAAAGAGTGTTTCTAGAAGACGAGTCCATAGCCATATCAAACCTCCTGTAAAAGGACCTGAGAACTAAAAAATACCAGTTGCACTACCTAACATCATGGAGGTCATTGGTGGTGCTAGTGATTTTTTGTTGTTGTTGTTGCAGGAGAAATGTTAAGGTTAGTGGAAAATTGATGAAATGGAAACATTGTGAGTAAAAAGAAAAGAGAAAAGCTGAGGGACTATTTGGGGATGGGGGTGGAGGGATGGAAAGTTTAGTTGGTAGTGTGAAGTTTCCAAGAAGATAGGTAGGAAAGTGAGTACCAGTAAAGGGCTTATTAAAATACCAAAGAGCTCAGCACTTTGGGAGGCCGAGGCGGGCAGATCATGAGATCAAGAGATCAAGACCATCCTGGCCAACATGGTGAAACCCTGTCTCTATTAAAAATGCAAAAATTAGCTGGGCATGGTGGCGCACACCTGTAGTCCTAGCTACTTGGGAGGCTGAGGCAGGAGAATTGCTTGAACCCGGGAGGCAGAGGTTGCAGTGAGCCGAAATCCTGCCATTGCACTCCAGGCTGGTGACACAGTGAAACTCCATCTCAAAAAAAAAAAAAAAAAAAAAAAAAAAAAAGGCCCCAGAGGGACTGTGTTGTAACAGGAGGGAAGAAAGAAAACGGCAGGGTGCAGACTTGAGTAGATTTCTGTTTGGTAGAGGTGAGATAAAGGGATTGGCTTCTATTTTCTCTGTAATGAAAGAGGAAGAATTAACTACTTTTCCAGGTGTTAATAAGGGTGCCTTGTAAATGAATTGTTTTATATGTGAATGGATGCCTTAGCTTTCTAACTTTCACAGATAAGTAAATATATATCCATGCTCATAGCGGTGGGAACAGAAACAATAGGTGTTTAAAAATACTAGATTGAGGCCGGGAGCGGTGGCTCACGCCTGTAATCCCAGCACTTTGGGAGGCCGAGGCAGGCGGATCATGAGGTCAGGAGATCGAGACCATCCTGGCTAACACGGTGAAACCCCGTCTCTACCAAAAATACAAAAATTAGCCGGGCATGGTGGCAGGCACCTGTAGTCCCAGCGACTCGGGAGGCTGAGGCAGGAGGATGGCGTGAACCCAGGAGGCGGAGCTTGCAATGAGCCGAGATCGCACCACTGCACTCCAGCCTGGGCAACAGAGCGAGACTCCGTCTCAAAAAAACAAAAAATACTAATTGATTTTGATTCTAATAGTGATGATAATTAATCTGATGATATTCTGATGGCGAGGAAAAGTATAAGCTCCAATCAGGCCCCTGTCGTAAGCCGCCTGACAAGTGAGAGGAATGAGGTTCACAGTTGGCTGGTCACAGCACAGGGAAAGGAAATCCACCCCCACGCTCCTTCTGGTCCAGGACCCTAAGGGTTAAGATCAACGAGAGTTGGCCATCACTGTTTCCTAGAGCGGCCCCAGCAAAGCCGCCAGGGGAGATGAGGGTAACTTCCTGTTTCTGCCTTCCGGGTTTGAGAGCTTAGGACCCTGGGTTGGTGGGGTCAGAGGGAGAGGGGGTGCCTTCCTCCCGGACTGCTGGGGGTGCAGGGCGCCTTGGGTGTAGCACCCAGAACAGTGAGTTCCTTCTTGGGGGGAAGGGAGCCGAGGGTTGCGGGCTAGAGGAGTGGAAACAGCCCCGTCCAGGCTGCAGTGGACGTCCGGGAGAGTTCCCGCTGCTGCCAGGGGCGAAGGCCCAGCATCTCCCGCCGGCGGGCCACCGTCATCCTTGTCCGCGGGGTCCCTTACGGGATCTTGTCGGCCGGAGACCGTTTGGTATCCTGGAACTTCACCCCCCAGCGTCTCCAACTTGTCCCAGCCAGCGGTTCTTAAAACTAGGCTTCAGGCAGTGCATTTTCTTTGAAGGCTTTCTGATCAAAGCACGGCCCCACTCTGATCACATTGTTGCTCTAGAACAGTGAAAACACTCCTTCCCCGTGGAGAGACATCTTAATGGCAGCCTTGTATGGCCTTGCATTTGCCACCATTTTGCTGAGCCACTGTTCCGGGGGCTCCTTTGCTGCCAAATTTAATAGTATTTTAGTAGGGAAAATGGGGGGATGGTAATGTGTTGCCCAGACTCTTGCTGCTTTTGTAAATACTTTGATAACAGTATGTAACTTAGGACAGCAAAATATATATAACTCCATTCGAACAACTCCACCCCCTTCCTTTTTTTGCATTCAGGTGTATGGTTTTTTCTCCCCCCGACTCAAACACTGGAGATATTAGTAATGTAGACTAGTTTCACGTTTCTCTAGAACAAATCCCCACTTGCTGAGTGTGCTTAGGGAATGTCGACTCACTTTGTTAACAAGGTTTAGGAATGTAGACCTGTTTTCTAAAACGCCAGTCAATATATTCTAAAATAAAGGGACTCTTTGAGGATTCTTTGCAGTTTGGGATTATGCCCAGCTCTGCTTCCTGTTCTAGTTTACGATAATAGATCAGAAGGTGAAAAAGGTCAGCATCCAAACAGACTTGGAGCTCAATCTTGCTCTACCACTTTCTAGGTGACCTTAGGAAAGTTTCTTAATACCTTTCAAACTCATCCTATAAAATGCTGGTAGTTGTTCATACACTTCAGAGGGCTACTGTAAGAATTAAATGACAAATGTGTGCAAATTATTTCATTCACTACCTGGCACATAATAGGCAGTAATGGTGAAGATACAATATAAGTACATATACTATTTTTTGTTTTTAAAATGTGTGCATTTGTATATCCTTTTACATCCTTATTTTTCTCCCAAATAATGATATTCTTTATATTCTGAAATGGATGCCAAAAGTCCATATGTCACTGCCTTCCTGTGGTAGATCACATTTTCTTCTTTTTCTTTTTTTTTTTTTTTTTTGTTGAGACAGAGTCTTGCTCTGTCACCCAGGCTGGAGTGGTGCAATGGCACGATCTCGGCTCACTGCAACCTCTGCCTCCTGGGTTCAAGCGATTCTCCTGCCTCAGCCCCCTGAGTAGCTGGGACTACAGGCGCCCGCCACCACGCCCGGCTAATTTTTTGTATTTTTAGTAGAGACGGGGTTTCACCGCATTAGCCAGGATGGAACATTTTCTACTCCCTTAAAATAGGTTAGTGATTGTTGGCTCCAGAAGACAAAGTTTAGGCTGAAATGGATATTGTGAATATGATAGACTTAGGAACTAAGTGCAAGGAGGAAGAGGTCCCTCTTTAGCCTCCTTTTTATATTGCAGGGTTATTGGCTATAATTATTCCACCTCTGCTTTGTCCTAATTTCTCTTTACTGGTTATGTAAATCCTAACTTTCCTTTGAAATTGACTTCAAAGGTTTCCTTCTGTCAAGACCAAGTTATTCTTTTGAAACTAAACAGGGTGCTTTTTTTCTTTAGCTGCTGCTTATGCCTGCATATTGATTCCTTGAAGTCTTTGTAAGTTATATTATTGGTGTCTTAAAAAAAATACTTTGCTTTTTAAATTAAAAGTGTTTCTAAGCTACGTGTGGACAATGAGGATTAGTATTCTGTCTTTGAAGTTTGATCCTCAGACCTTTAATGTGAAGATTTGCTTTTTTGCATTGTTATTTCAGGGTTAACCCTTAATTCTAAACACTTAGGTCTGAGATAAGATTTTCTAAAAGGGCTGCTAAAAGTTGTGTTTCTTATTTTCGGTATGGTTCATGGAACATTCTGTGCCTCCTATTGTTGTGTTGGAATGGTTGGGAAGGAAGGAGGAAGAATAAGCTTTAACAAATACCTCCAAACATAATTTATTTCCTTCCACAGGGTTTCTGATCTCTAACTTGGCTGTGATCATTGTGATGGAGCAAGAAAAAAAAACTGTTGGTCTCCAATTCTAACGACTTTATGGAGAGAGAGAGTTTGAAAAGCCCCTTCACAGGTGAGGGATCAAGACGATTATCTGAATCCTTAGGAAATTCGATGTAGAAAGAACAGGACACTAGAATGAGACAAACCTTAATTTAATTCCTTGTTCTGTCACTTATAAGCTGTGTTAATTATTTCAGCCTCATTGTTCTCATCTTTAAGAAAATGAATAATATCTATTTCACATATATTTTAGAATTAGTGAGATACCACATCCAAAGCTACTGTTCTTGATAAATAGTGGCTATTGTTATTTCTATAGCATTTGCTCAGATTTTAGCAAAGCTATTGTCTAGTTTTTACCTGAGATGGTATCCTGTTCAATTTCACTCCTATTCACATCAATCCTGTTTTTTCTCTTAAGTCTTCTAGAACAAAACTTAACGTATTTATTTTTAGATTGATGTTCCCTTTGCCAATAATGATTCAAATAATTCATTATTGTTGTTGCTAAGTACAAAAAAAATCCACCTGCTTCTGGTAAACAGAGGAAAAGAAGTAAAACTGTCTTTAAAAACTTTTTTATATGAAATTATTTATGAGGTTTTACAGTGTTATTTCCTCTCTTCCACTGCAATTTAGAATTTATTTCTCTGGCAGAGATTCGGAATATGATTAGAATATTTGTTTATTCTTGCAGGAGGTGCAAGTATGAATAATTTGGAAACTGTTCACCACAATAATTCTAAGGCAGATAAAGAGAAACCTTCAGAATGGTCTAAAAGACATAGACCACAACATTATAAGCATGAGGATGCAAAAGAAATGCCACTGACATGGGTTCAAGATGAGATTTGGTGTCATGATTCCTATGAGAGTGATGGCAAGTCAGAGAATTGGGGAAATTTTATAGCTAAAGAGGAGGAAAAACCCAATCACCAGGAATGGGACCCAGGAGAACATACCAATGCCTGTGTCCAGCAGAATTCATCCTTTGTAGACAGACCCTACAAATGTTGCAAATGTTGGAAAAGCTTCAGTAATAGTTCTCATTTGCGTACTCACCAGAGGACCCACTCAGGAGAAAAGCCTTATAAATGCTCTGAGTGTGCAAAATGCTTTTGTAACAGTTCTCACCTGATTCAGCATCTAAGAATGCACACAGGAGAGAAGCCCTACCAGTGTGGTGAATGTGGGAAAAGCTTCAGCAATACCTCCCATCTTATTATCCATGAGAGAACTCACACGGGAGAGAAACCCTATAAATGTCCCGAGTGTGGGAAGAGATTCAGCAGCAGCTCTCACCTTATTCAGCATCACAGATCACATACGGGTGAAAAACCATATGAATGTTCTGTCTGCGGAAAAGGCTTCAGTCACAGCTATGTCCTAATAGAACATCAGAGGACTCACACTGGAGAAAAACCTTACAAGTGCCCTGATTGTGGGAAGAGTTTTAGTCAGAGTTCCAGCCTCATTCGCCACCAGCGGACACACACAGGTGAGAAACCCTACAAATGTCTTGAGTGTGGAAAAAGCTTCGGTTGTAATTCTACTCTAATAAAACATCAGAGAATACATACAGGAGAAAAGCCTTATCAATGTCCAGAATGTGGGAAGAATTTTAGTCGTAGTTCAAACCTTATTACACACCAGAAAATGCACACAGGAGAGAAATCCTATGAAAGTTCGGAATATGAAGAAAGTTTGAGTCAGAACTGCAATGTGATAGAAGAATGCAGAATCCAGTTAGGAGAGAAACCATATAGATGTTGTGAATGTGGAAAGAGTTTTGGCCTTAGCTCCCATCTCATTAGACATCAGAGAACACATACAGGAGAAAAACCTTACAGATGTTCTGTGTGCTGGAAAACTTTCAGTCAGAGTTCCACCCTGGTGATTCACCAAAGGACACATACAGGAGAGAAACCTTATAAATGTCCTGATTGTGGTGAATGCTTCAGTCAGAGCTTTAACCTTATCAGGCACCAGAGGACCCACATAGGGGAAAAACCTTACAAATGTACCAGCTGTGGGAAATGCTTCAGCAGAAGTGCCTACCTCAGTCAGCATCGAAAAATTCACATAGAAAAGCCTTTTAAGTCTCCCGACGGGGATTTTCCTCATGAATGGACTTGGAAAAACTGTTCAGGGGAAATGCCCCTCATCCCTTCATTTTCTGTCTCAAATTCATCTTCTTGAGTCCCAAAGCCTGGTTGGTGATGGTTTTTTCTTCCTTGTTGGACCATGACAATTTAGGTATTCTGTGATTGTTGTGCTATAAAGTTTCTTTGATGTGTTTGTCAAAACATTTGGAAAAAGTCAACCTCCCAGTTTAAAGGATGGGAAGACCCCAATCACCAGGTTATTGGATCTGTCCAGTGAGAGATTCATCCACCAAGGATGAAGAAAGGAGGACTTTTAAAAATTTAAGGTAAGATAGTAATAGCTTCAAAAGAACACGTACAGAGTAATCCTGAGAGTAAGCAAAGGAACCATGAGAACCTGAAGCTAGAATTGCTATTGAATTACTTTATTTTCTCTTCCCTTATTGGGTAGAGATACATCATTACTGGCCTCAGGGGTTTACCCAGAGAAAGGGTATTTTTGAGCAAATAATGTGATTTCCTGGCTATTTTGTTGGGGCTTAAGAAGAGATTTTTTTTTTTTTCAAATGCATTTTTAGTCACTAAAAATTAACTGTTGTACCATCTAGAACTATACTGTCCAGTACTGTAGCCTCTAGCCATATGTAGCTATTTGTATTAAGATTAATTGAAATTTTAAATCCAGTTCCTCAGTCACACTAGCCACTTTCTAAGTGCTCAGTAGCTCTGTGTGACCAGCGGCTGCTGTATTGGATATTATAGAAGGTTCTTTCATTCAAGATCATCATTCTTGACAGACCCATAAATATTTCCTATAAAGACTGTAGAAGTGTGTTCTGGAGGGTTTGCTCTCCAAAAGGAATTGTAAGATAGAGTAGCATTGGGATAGAGTATTGAAAACACTGGGTTTAGAGATTGGATATTTTAATGATTGTGTGTTCTAATTCATGTGCTGCCAACTGAGTTATCTGGTGATATGACCTCACTGTCTTGACCAAAGCCAGAATAGAAGGCAGGATTCCTGAATTCTATCTTAAAATTTGTAATGAAGAGCCTTTTCCCTAAATTATCCCATTATGTAATTCTTGGTCAGCTCAAGAACTGGGTTCTTTTTCTAATAATTAACTCACTAAATCTGAGCCAGTGTCCAAGGACAGTTTGCCATTAAGAAGTACTGAAACTTCTTAGCTTTGGTACTGACAGTTTTCTTTTGCCTCTTGACATAATTGGTATATGGATCTGATAGCTGAGGTCCCATCTTCCCTACTCATTCCTATGGGAGTGATGCTTTGGAAATTATTAGATATATCCTATTCCCTTCCTCCCATTTTTTTTCCTACTAGTGCAAAAGGTAGATGAGTAGGAAGATTAGGACTCCTGAGTTGCCCATGATTTCATCTAATTTTTGGATTCAGAATATATTTTATGAATAATATGCAGAGATGCATATTAGGAATTTGAAGCCAGAATGGGTCAGTTGTAGCTGCTACAAAGTTCTGTAGCTGATGGTCATTTAATTGCATGGGGATTATTTTATCTTTCATGATTGTGGTGCACCTGATGCTGGCAGGGTATTTGTGTGTTTTTGTATTGTTATTTGATTACAGAAATAAAGCAAAAACTAACAAATAAAGGTATTGAAGAATTTGGGGGAAATTTTCTGCTTTCAAAAAAGGGGGAAACCATTAGGCATTATTGGCTTTTTATTTTTATTTTTTTCTTATTCATTAATTTTTTTTTTTTTGAGACAGAGTCTCACTCTGTCGCCCAGGCTGGAGTGCAGTGGTGTGATCTTGGCTCACTGCAAGCTCTGCCTCTTGGGTTCATGCCATTCTCCTGCCTCAGCCTCCCGAGTAGCTGGGACTACAGGCGCCCGCCACCACACCTGGCTAATTTTTTGTATTTTTAGTAGAGACGGGGTTTCACCGTGTTAGCCAGGATGGTCTCGATCTCCTGACCTCATGATCCAGCTGCCTTGGCCTCCCAAAGTGTTGGGATTACAGGCATGAGCCACTGCGCCCGGCCCTTATTAATTTTTTTAAGGGATAAGATCTCACACTGTCACCCAGACTGTAGTGCACTAGCACCATCATAGCTGACTGCAGCCTCAGACCCCTGGGCTCAAGGGATCTTCCCATCTCCGCCTCCTGAGTAGCTAGGACTACAAGCACATGCCACTGCAGCCAGCTAATTTTAAAATTTTTGTAGAGACAGGGTCTTGCTATGTTGCCCAGGCTGGTCTTGAACTCCTGGCTTCAAGCAGTTCTCCTCCCTCAGCCTCCCAAGCTGCTGAGATTACAGGTGTGAGCCACCACACCTGGCCCATTGGCTTTTGTGTGACCTCACCTGAGTATTTTTCTATCTTTGTATGTTATCTAGTATTGCCCAAATTTTCTTAAATTGTAATATTTCAGGACAAGTTTTTATGGTAACTAATAGTTTGATTAATGCTTGATAACTAAGGAGTTATCAACTTAGGAGTTTGCTGATAAACTTAGGAGTTTGCTGTTAAGGCTGATATTCAGTTACAAGGCAGCAGTGGTTGGGGTGATACAAAATCAATGCTCTGTGGTAGGTAACCACTCTGAGCCTCAGTTCCCTCATCTGTAAAGCAGAAATAATGCCTACCTTACAGGGTTACCATAAACATTAAATGAATGTTTGCAAAGCATATAGCACAGTGCTTAAACATAGCAAGGTATCAATAAATGATAATTAGTTGCTGCTATTATTATTAATTGAAACAAACAGAAAAAAAAATGTTATCCACATGTTTTAAAAATAGGAAGTAGTAGTACAGCCCCAAACTTATGTTACTTGTAGATTCTTTATGATCAACTTCAGGAATTTTAAGGGATAAAATATTGGAAAAGCACAGGACTATATTGTTTGCAGACTGTCTAAAACACATTTATTCACCTTGTAAGCAGCTGTAACAAAGAAACAGGAAATTTTACTAAATTTTCTTTTTATTCATGAAACAAAGGATTTGGTTTAAATTGG
Source organism: Pongo pygmaeus (assembly GCF_028885625.2). Classification (NCBI taxonomy): domain Eukaryota; kingdom Metazoa; phylum Chordata; class Mammalia; order Primates; family Hominidae; genus Pongo; species Pongo pygmaeus. The sequence goes on from NC_072380.2 coordinate 137,794,946, forward strand.
GAAAGAACAAAGTCGCAAGTTCAATTTAAGTTAATTTGCATCTGAAGAGATTAATAACAGGTACAATTTATGTCCTGTCACCATCACCTATACAATGTACTATGATGGCTGGCAATATATAAAACCTATTTCACAAACCTTGATGTCTACCAGAATAAAGATGTTCATATCTTAGATGGGTTAAGATGGGCTCCATTCTCTTTGGATTGAAAATGAGGAAAATGAGATTTGTACCTTATGATGGAGAAGATAACATAGTCAAACGTAATATGTGATGCTTTTATCTCAGTTTCATTAATCAGCAAGTAGGCTCTTTGTTTAGCTCCATGAGAAAGAAATTCTATATTCTCTATTTTTCTTGCTAGCATAAAGGACTCAGCATGTGAATAAAGAAAGCATTCTTTATTTATGAGTGATTTATTTCATGGTTTCTTTTTAATTAAATAGAAGAGACCTATAATGTATATTTTTCCTACTCAAAGAAGGAGCTCATATATATTTTCCATACCATAGCATAGGGAGAGCCATGTCAATGCATGTACTCACAACTATAGGAGGGAACTCACTCCCTAACTGCTGTACAGCCTACCAGAGGGCATGTAAGCATAAGTCTCTATTGTAATTAAGGTAAAGTCTTACTCTCATCATCCCAAGTCATCCAAGCGGGGTCTACCAACTGGGCCTTCTCCTTAGTGCTGTAGAAGTTTCTTCACTGATGGTGAGAGGTAGTGGAGTACAGCCGTACTGTGACTATTGCCCTTTATACGTTAATCTGACACATTGATCTCAGCCAGTCTAATTTTCTGAAATCATGGTGTTTTAGTATCTTTACTGTTGCCATAACAGAATACCTTAGCTGGGTAATTTATAAAGAAAAGAGGTTTATTTGGCTCATGATTCTGATGGCTGGAAAGTCCAAGAGCATGGGGCCAGCATCTGCTTGCTTCTGGTGAGGGCTTCTGTGCTGTGTCATAACATGGCAGAAGGTCAAGGGTGAAGGGAGCAGTGCAAAGGGGCAGAACATGAGAGTTGTAATCACTTCATAACAGCTCGCTCTCAGAAACTAATCCTGTCCCATGGGAGAGAGAGGTCTCACGTGAGAGAGAGAGGTCACTCACTGACAAGAATTGTAGAAGAATTGGCAGCACGCTGCCCATATGAGCAGAAGGAGCCCCCGTGACTCAGATGCCTCCCATTAGGCCCCACTTCTTAAAGGTACCACCTCCCAACATTGCTGCACTGGGAATTAAGGTCTTAACATGAGTTTTGGTGGGAACACTCAAATCATAGCATTTGGTAACAACAAGACTGTTGTTACAGTAGTCCCCCCTTATCCAAGGTTTTGCTTTCTGGGGTTTTAGTTACCCTTGGTCAACCATGGTCTGAAAATATTACATCACTACTCTTGCCCTTTGGGGCCTTTATTCAGTAAGGTCAGGATTATTTGAAGATAAGCATTGTGATACCACAACAGTAGATGTGATAACTGAGATGGCTACTAAGTGAATTATAGCAATCCAGGCCAGAAATGGTGGGACAGTGAGACATTTTGTCATGCTACTCAGAACAGCAGGCAGTTTAAAACTTAGAAATTATTTCTGGAGTTTTCTATTTACATCACAATGCATACATCATTTATTTCATTTCATGTCATCATGAAGCCATTGTACTATTTCATCATCACCTCAAGAAGAAAGGTAAGTACAGTACAATAAGATATTTTGAGAGAGAGACCACATTCACATAACTTTATTACAGTATATTGTTATAATTGTTCTATTTATTTATTGTTAATCTCTTACTGTACCTCATTTATAAATTAAAATGTATCATATCATTTAATTTATGTGATAAAATTAAACTTTATCATACATAAATTTTATGTATGGAAAAAACTTAGTATGTATAGGGTTCAGTACTGTCCTTGGTTTCAGGCATCTACCAGAAATCTTGGAATGTGCCCCCAGCAGATAAGGGGGACTACTGTGCTTCTTAAAATTCTGTATTTGATTTAATGTATTTATTTCTTCTTTCAAGCAGTATAACCATTCATTCAACAAAAATTTACTTGATGCCTAACATTTATTTAGCAGAGGCCATGTGACAATGGGGGGGCAAATGTGAGGACAATGCAGTTGTAGGAAAACATGCAGCTTTTTGCTTGGCTACTTTCTCCTTGGCAGCTCTGGAACTACACTTACTCTACTGAATCCTTCATATTCAAACTTAATAGATGATCTGAAAAGCTAGAGATAACAATAGATTAAAGTGGGTTATGTTTGCTCTGTGAAAATGCAAGCTCTCCGAAGTTTGACACAGTGCTTTGCACATAGTTGTGCTTAATAGTTATTGAGTGGGTGTCATATGCTTATGTGTTTTATGCTAATGTCTAAGAGTATGCCCTTCCAGGATATGGATCCATTTTTGTGACTGAATGGATCAAGTTTTGTAACCCTTAAGCCTAACACAGAGCCTGGCATATGAAGTGTTTATGGGTTTTGGTTGAGGGGTTTTCACCAGTGAATAAAGTCTACTGGATTAGATTGTATAATCTCAATGTCTCCTTGGGCTGGTTTGTAAATGAAAGTTGCTGTGATAGGAGGCTGGGTGTATCCTCACACTAACCTTAGAGGACATTTAAAAAGTGTCCTGGCCGGGCGCAGTGGCTCATGTCTATAATCCCAACACCTTGGGAGGCCAAGGCAGGCGGATCACTTGAGGTCAGGAGTTCAAGACCAACCTGGCCAACATGGTGAAACTCCATCTCTTCTAAAAATAATAATAAAATTAGCCGGGCGTGGTGGTGTTGCCTGTAGTACCAGCTACTCGGGAGGCTGAGGCAGGAGAATTGCTTGAACCCAGGAGGCGGAGGTTGCAGTGAGCCAAGATCACACCACTGCATTCCAGCCTGGGTGACAGAGCAAGACCTTTCTCAAAATAAATAAATAAATAAACAAACAAATAAATAAATAAATAAAAAGTGTCCTGATAGTTCACTACCCCGAGCTTCAGATTGGACTCTATAGGACAAGTTTAAAACTTGTTTCAAATTTAAATTTCAGTCACTTTCTAGCTTTGTATTTTGTACTTACCTTGTAGATTTGGTAAGCAGTGAATGAGGTGAACTTGGCATATCATAGGTGTTAAGGAAATACTTTTTTCCTTTTCTCTCCACCTCATTTGCTCATAATTTTGCCAGAGATAGACTTTAGGGACAGAAATGTTTAATCATTTGTTGGATGGATTATTTCTAGGTTTCTAAAATAGAGACATTAATAACACTTAGCTCATGGGTTTATTGTGAGGATCAGTGAGATGATGCATGTAAAGTGCTCAGTATTCCTGATACTTAGTCATCACTCAGTATTAACTGTTACTACCATTGTTATCATCAAAGGTGGCTCTAGACCAGCATGGGTCTTTGGATCGTCTTTTAAGTTAGCCTCAGTGACATGACTGTCCCCCGAGGCCACTAAAATAGTGCAATCTTTTTATTATTATTTATGCCATGAGTAGGAAGGGCCATGAATAAGTGTGTGGGGACATGAATAATAGCAAGCTGTTCAGGAGGCTGATAATGTAGCACATCATTTTTATAATATGGCAGCCAGTTGAGCAACTGCTGCATTTTCTGTTTAAAAATTATCCCCAGCTGAGTGTGGTGGCTTATGCTTATAATGCCAGCACTTTGTGGGATGCAGAGGTGGGAAGATCACTTGAGCCCAGGAGCTGGAGACCATCCTGGGCAACATAGTGGGACCCTGTCTCTACAGAAATTAAAGTTAAAAAAAAAAAATACCCTACCTGTCACTCCTCTATCTCTTATTTCTATTTTGTCCTCGTTTACCTCTTTCTGGCCCTAACCTCTGCCTCATCCGTCCATATGCCAACCCAAATTTTAAGATTTTTTCTTTTTAAGAGTCAGGGTCTTGCTCTGTCATCCAGGCTGGAGTGCAGTGGTGCAATCATGGCCCACTGTAACCTTGAACTCCTGGGCTCAAATGAGCTTTTTCCTACCATTTAATTTGTTCCCCATCCTTTCCTCTCATCACCCTCCCCTCTACCCCTGCTATGAGGTTGGAGTCAAGTCAAAGCTGAGGATGGTGCAAGTGTTGGGGTTAGTTAGAAGGATACAGATGGAAACAGAATGCCAGGCAATCATGACATAGTGCCCCTGTAGCCGCTTCCAAGCAGAGGCGGCTTGTGGGCACTAAGACAGCCAGGTTTCTGATGTAACATTGCACATTGCTTGACTCTGGTAAACTCAGTACATATTCTAGAATTTGACAGGTTGAGGGATGGAATGAAAGCTTGATTGAGAAATGAACATTATTAATTTTGAGCCTTACTAAGTCATGGATAAATGTTCACATTAAGAACATATTAGTTCATTAGACTGATAGACACAGGTGAAAGATTTTCCCCCTTAACATTGCTTTTTTCTGATTAAAGTAATACTAATTGTAAAATATACAAAGAAGTATAAATTAGGAAATACATTTAAGTATGAAGGCCAGAATTAAAATGACCCATAATCATTTTTTGATTATGCTGAGGTCTTTCCCAGTAACCTCTTTTCTAAGCATATATATGAATAAATATTTAAAATTGGATTATACGGAGTGTGTGTGTGTGTAAGTGTAGCATTGTGTCTTATTTTTTCTTAATATTACATCATTTGTCATTTTACTTGTTTTAAAATTGTTAGGAAGCTTTTAGTGGCTTCATAATATACTGAACGATTGTGTCATAACAATGTAATTGTTTTAATGTAGGACATTTATATTGTTTCTACTTGTTTGCTATTAAAAATAAAATAACACTGGCCAGGCACGGTGGCTCACGCTTGCAATTCCAGCACTTTGGGAGGCTGAGGTGAGTGGATCATCTGAGGTCAGGAGTTCGAGACTAGCCTGGCCAACATGGTGAAACCCCATCTCTACTAAAAATACAAAAATTAGCTGGGTGTGGTGGCATGTGCACCTGTAATCCCAGCTACTCGGGAGGCTGAGGCAGGAGAATTGCTTGACCCTGGGAGGTGGAGATTGCAGTGAGCCAAGATCATGCCACTGCAATCCAGCCTGGGGACTCCGTCTAAAAAACAAAACAAAACAACAACAACAAAAAACCACTGCTGTGCTGGGCACCATGGCTCACACTTGTAATCCCAGCACTTTTGGAATCTGAGGCAGGAGGATTGCTTGAGGCCAGGAGTTCAAGACCATCCTGGGCCACATAGTGAGACCCTATCTCTACAAAAAAATTTTTAAAAATTAGCGGGCATGGTGATGTGGCTATGGTTCCAGCTACTCAGGAGGTTGAGGTGGGTGGATTGCTTGAGCCTAGGAGGTCCAGACTGCAGTGAGCCATGATTATGCCATGGTACTCCAGCCTGAGCAACAGTGAGACCCTGTCTCAAAAAAGTAAAAATAAAAATACTACTTTGAACAGGCTGTTTTTAGCTGCTGTTTTGTTTTAGTGTTGTGGTTGTGATTGTTTGGTCTTGCTTTTATGCTTTTTTTAAAAAAAATACAAATCTTAGAGTACATGTCTAATTATTTCCTTAGCATAAATTTCTAAAAGTGAGATTATTGAATCAGTGGGCATAAATGATTTTAAAGGCATTTTGTTTAATTGCTCTCCAGAAATTATATCAGTTTAAAGTATCCTGGTGGAAGAATTTTCTTAAACACCTTTTTTTGTGGGACAAAGAAGAACAAATGATATGTAAATAGATCATATATTATTATAATTCTTTTTTTTGTATTATTATTATATTTTAAGTTTTAGGGTACATGTGCACAATGTGCAGGTTAGTTACATATGTATACATGTGCCATGCTGGTGTGCCCCACCCATTAACTCGTCATTTAGCATTAGGTATGTCTCCTAATGCTATCCCTCCCCCCTCCCCTCACCCCACAACAGTCCCCAGAGTGTGATGTTCCCCTTCCTGTGTTCATGTGTTCTCATTGTTCAATTCCCATAATTCAAGGCCAACACATTAATATGATGAAAACCTTCTCTTGAGATTTTTGTTTTGGTTTGTTTTTGAGACAGGGTCTTACTCTGTTGCCTAGGCTGTACAGTACACTGGTGTAGTCACGGCTCTCTGCAGCCTTGACCTCCCAGGCTCAAGCAATCCTTCCACCTCAGCCTCCCAAGTAGCTAGGACTACAGGCACACCACCTTGCCCTGCTATTTTTTTTTACTTTTGTTTTGTAGAGATGGGGTCTTGTATGTTGCCCAAGCTGGTTTTGAACTCCTGGCTCAAGTGATCCTCCTGCCTTGGCCTCCCAAAGGGCTGGGATTACAGGCATGAGCCACTGCACCTTGCCTGAGATGGTTTTTATAAGATAATCTTGTTCCTCCTCTCCTGGTCTTAGGATCAACTGAGATTCACCTTGGGTTGAATCATTTTAAGAATTACTTTGACTTTTCCTTTTGCTGCCCTAGGCATAATTTCAAGGGACATCTTCAGGAGCTGCTTTAAGAACTAGGGAAATAAGATGAGGTTTTGGTACCAGGAGTACTTCCAGAGGAACAGAATTTTAAGGGTGGATTTTCGTAATTGGTTTTGGGGTTTCTGGAATTGGCTCTTTAATCTGAGTAGAGCTAAAAATGCTAAAGACTCTCTACTTCTAATATTACAGACAGCACTGATAATCCATGGCTGAGTTGTTTATAGAGATATGCAAAATAAATGCATGTGACACTCCTAATTCACCACTTATAAGAAGCAATGCACTTGGTGATTCTGTACATGATACTTTAGTATGTTTGTGGAAAATCAAGAAACATAATGACATTAGTTGGTTGCTACTAATATTGCTGGGCAAAGTAATGAAAGAAAATTATGAGCTCAGGGATTTGAATTCTCAGCTCCAGGTATACATAAATAGTCTAGAAACTTCTAAGTGTTCCCTGAAGGAGAATCTTCTCCCCAGTAGCCTTTGGGTTGAAATTACTGAAAACCAAACGCAAGCCCTGATCATGCAACTAGCTTACCTACGAAGAAAGGTGCACTCAGCCTCACAGGATGTTTACTGTTAAAGTGAGGGCATTGATTGGGAAAGAATGGGAATAATTGGATTCCAAGGTGGCAGGGTCCAAGTGGCAAAACTCAACTGCCATAGGCAAGGTGGGCATAGTTATCATAATGAACGAACAGCAGAGGCAATCCAACAATCAGAATAATCTGACTCATGTAGACATTTGGCTTTGGCTAATTAATCTTGATGTTCCTAGAAGTGAAATAGATGGGAAGCTTACTACATTCTTAAGCAGAAAACTTCCAGGTCAAGTGAACAAAAGTCTAACTCAAATATTAAAAACAGATCATCGTGGCCACTCAATTTCCACACTTGAGCCAGTTTACAGACCCAGAACCCCTTGAATAAAGGGTACCCTACCCTTCATTTGGGTATACTACCAAACATTTATACTGTTTATACCTCCGGCCTTTTACTAGGGTAACTGCACATTGGGGAAAGAGAAATAATCAGAACTTTCAGGGAACTACTGACAACTGGCTCTGAACTGACATTGATTCCAGGAGACCCAAAATATGGTGGCCCTCCTCCAGTCAGAGTAGCAGCTTATAGAGGTCAGGTGATCAGTGGAGTGTTAGCTCAGGTTTGACTTACAGTGGGTCCAGTGAGTCCCCAAACCATCCTGTGGTCACTTCCCCAGTTCCAGAATGCATAGTTGGAATACACATACTTAGCATACTGAGCAGAATTTCCACATTGGTTGCCTCACCTGTGGAGTGAGGGATATTATGATTGGAAAGGCCAAATGGAAGCCATTAGAGCTGCGTCTACCTGGGAAAATAGTAAATCAGAAATCGTATCACATCTTTGGAGGGATTTCAGAGATTAGTGCCACCATGAAGGACTTGAAAGATGCAGAGGTGGTGGTTCCCTGCCCATTCTTATTCAACTCTCTGCCCTGTGTAGAAGACAGGATCTTGGGGAATACAGCGGATTACTGTAAGCTTAACCAAGTGGTGACTCTAATTGCAGCTGCTGTACCAGATGTGGTTTCATTGCTTGAGCAAATTAACACATCCCTTGGTACCTGGTATGCAGCTACTGATGTAGCAAATGCATTTTTCTCCATACCTGTCCATAAAGGCCAGCAAAATACCTTCACTGTCCTGCCTCAGGTGTATATCAAGTCTCTAGCTCTGTGTCATAATTTAGTTTACAGAGATCTTGATTGCCTTTCCCTTCCACAAGATACCACACTGGTCCATTACATTGATGACATTAAGCTGATTGTACCCAGTGAGTAAGAAGTAGCAACCACTCTGGACTTACTGGTAAGACATTTGTGTGTCAGAGGGTGGGATATGAATCCAACCCTCAATGAAATTTCTAGGGGTCCAGTAGTGTGGGGCCTGTTGAGACATCCCTTCTAAGGTAAAGTTCTTGCATCTGGCCCCTCCTGTAAACAGGAAACAATGCCTAGTGGGCCTATTTGGATTTTGGGAGGAACATGTTCCTCACTTGGGTGTGTTGCTTTGATCCATTTACTGAGTGACTAGAAAAGCTTCTAGATTCAAGAGGGGCTGCAACAGATCTCTGGCTATTATGCAAGCTGCATTGCCACTTGGGCCATATGATCCAGCTGATTCAATGGTACTTAAGATGTCAGTGGCTGATAGGGATGCTGTTTGGAGCCTTTGGCAGGACCCCATTGGTGAATCACAGTGGAGGCCTTTAGGATTTTGGAGCAAGGCCCTGCTATCATCCACAGATAACTACCCTCCTTTTGAAAGATAGCTCTTGGCCTGCTACTGGACCTTAGCAGAAACTAAGTGGTTGATCATGGGCCACCAAGTTACCATGTGACCTGAACTGCCTATCATGAACGGGGTGTTATCTAACCCACCAAGCCATAAAGTTGGGTGTGTACAGCAGCACTCCATCATCAAATGGAAGTAGGGTATTGATCAGCCTGAGCAGGTCCTGAAGGCAAAAGAGATTCCATGAGGAAGGGACTCAAATGCCTATGTTTCCTGCGCTACACTCTCTTCTCTCTCCCAGCCTGCACCTTTGGCCTCATGGGGATGACTCTATGATCAGTTGACAGAGGAAGAGAAGACTAGGGCCTAGTTTTCAGATGGTTCTTCGTATATGCAAGTACCACCAGAAAGTGGACAGCTACAACACTGCAGCCCCTTTCTAGAACATCCCTGAAGGAAGGTAGTGAAGGGAAATCCTCCTGTGAACAGAATTTCAGGCAGTGCACCTCGTTGTGCATTTGCTTGGAAGGAGAAATGGCCAGATGTGTGATGACATGCTGATTCATGGGCGATAGCCAATAGTTTGACTGAATGGTCAAGAACTTGGAAGGAACATGATTGGAAAACTGGTGACAAAGGAATTTGGGGAAGAGGTTTTGTGGATAGACCTCTCTGAGTGAGCAAAAGATGTGATGATATTTGTGTGCCATATGAATGCTCACCAAAGGATGACCACCTCAGCAGAGGAGAATTTTAATAATCAAGCGAATAGAATGACCTGTTCTGTGGATACCAGTAGACCTCTTTCCTTAGCCACCCCTATCATTGCCCAAAGGGCTCATAAGCAAAGTGGCCATGGTGGCAGGGATAGTGTTTATGCATGGACTCAGCAACACGGACCCCCACTTACCAAGGCCAACCTGGCTACAGCCACTTCTGAGTGTCCATTCTGCCAGCAAGAGACTAACATTGAGCTCCTGATATGGCACCATTCCCCAGGGTGATCAGTTATCTGGTGGCAGGTTGATTACAGTGGACTGCTTCCATCACAGAAGGGACAGCCGTATGTCTTTACTGGAATAGACACTTACTCTAGATATGGATTTGTCTTCCATTCATGCAAGGCTTCTGCCAAAACTCCATCCATGGACTTACCAAATGCCTTATTCACCATCATGTTATTCCACACAGCATTGCTTCTGACCAAGGAACTCACTTCCAAAGGAACTTCCAAGGAACTCACAGCCAAAGAAGTGTGGCAATGGGCGCATGCTCATAGAATTCATTGGTTTTACCTTGTTTCCCATCATCTTGAAGCAGCTGGCTTAACAGAATGGCAGAATGACCTTCTGAAGTCACAGTTACAGTGCTAGCTAGGTGACAATACTTTGCAGGACTGGAACAAGGTTCTTTAAAAGGCCGTATATGCTCTGAATCAGCATCCAATATATTATACTGTTTCTCCCATAGCCAGGACTCATGCGTCCAGCAATCAAGGGGTGAAAAATGGGAGTGGCATCACTCACCATTGCCCCTAGTGACCCACTAGCAAAATGTTTATTTTCTGTTCCAATGACATGTTCTGCTGGCCTAGAGGCATTAGTTCCAGAGAGAGGAATACTTTTACCAGCAGACACAACAATGATTTCATTGAATTGGAAGTTTAAAACTGCCACCGGGCCAACTTGGACTCCACACAGGCTAAGAAAGGAGTTAAGGTGTTGGCTGAGGTGACTGATCTGTACTACCAAGGGTGAAATTGGACTATTACTCCACAATGGAGGTAAGGAAGAGTTTGTCTGAAATACAGGAAGTCCCTTAGTTTTACCATGCCTTATGATTAAGGTCAATGGGAAACTATTATACAATAACTGAATCCAGGCAGGACTATGAGTGGCCCAGACCCTTTAGGAATGAAGGCTTGTGTCACCCCACCAGGTAGAGAACCACAACCAGCTGAGGTGCTTGCTGAACTTGAAGGCAAATGGAATACAGCATATACAATAGAAGAAAGTAGTTATAAATACCAGCTATACCCACATGACCAGTTAACAGAATTGAGGACTGTAATTGTCATGACTGTTTCCTCCCTATTTTGTTAAGAATACCTTCATGCATAGATACATACATCTTACACAGATATTTGTTGTCTTTCCTCTCTTATTCATTTAGCATTAACATAAAATTTATTGACTTTTAGTGTTTAAGTATTGTTACTTTTACATCACAGTATTTAAGTTATGGGATATCAGGAGAAGAGTAAACATCACTAAAGAAGTTCACCTTCTCTTCTGGGGATGGGATTTGTGCATTTTCAGTTGTACACAGGATAGTTGTATCATGTTAGGTGGAATTATGACCTTTTTATTGCTTTTATTTGGAGATGAAGTATGGTTTAAGGAGATGTGTATGGGTGATAGCTTAACAAGGGGTGGACTTGCAATGGTTAATTTTAGGTGTCATCTTGACTGGATTAAGGGATGCCTAGATAGCTAGGGAAACATTATGTCTGGATGGGTCTGTGAGGGTGTTTCCAGAGGAGACTGATACAAGAGTCAGTGGACCGAGAGAGGAAGACCTGTCCTCAATGTGGTCAGGCACCATCCACGTAGCTAGGGGCCAGCTGGGACAAAGGGGGAAGATGGGAGACCCTTGTTCTCTGCTCTCTGTCTGCTTTCCAGATCTGGATGCCTGTTCTTCTCCTGCCCTGATCCGATTCCAGGTTCTTTGGCTTTTGGACCCTGGGACTTGCACCAGGGTCCTCCCAGGATTGTCAGGCTTTTGTTCTCAAACTGTTCTCAAGCTACATCATCTGAAGCTTCCAGACTAAGCCATGCTACTGGCTTTGCTGATGCTCCAGCCTGCACGTGGCCTATGGTGGGACTTTATCTCTGTGGCAGTGTGAGCCAATTTTCCCTAATAAATTCCCTTCCATATATCCTGTTGCTTCTGTCTCTCTGGAGAACTGTTACTGATTCAGGTGAATTCCTAGAAGTGGGATTATTGAATCAAAGGGTATACATTGTTTTCAAGGCATATTGCTTAATTACTTTCAGAAATTTTATCAATTTAAATTACCCCAGCGAAGTAATTTTGTTAAATCCTTTTGGGGAGAGGGGGAGAACAACAAATAATAGGTAAATAAATTACATATTATTGTAATTCATGGCCAATATATTAATATGATGAAAACCTTCTTTTAAGGCAGATTTTTTAGTTAATCTTTTTCCTCCTCTTCACTCCCCTTCTCCTTGGCTTAGGATCAGCTGAGATTCACCTTGCATTGAATCATTTTAATAATTACTCTGGCTTTTTCTTTTGCTGCCCTCGGCACAATTCCAGTGGATATCACTAGGATGTGCTCCAAGAACTAGGGAAATGAGCCAAGGCTCAAAGTCTGAAGTGCCAAGAGGAAGAATGCTTGAGGAAGAGGCTGTCTAGTTCAATATATATTGCCACCCAGTTCAGAAAATGAAGTGCACCCCAAATCTAGGAGACTAGGTTCAACTCTGATTTAGCAAATGAATATTTTCTAGTTTTTAAAATTGATATTGTGAAAGCTGAGTGTACAAAATGGAGTCAGTCTTGTCATTACCAGCTAAAATGGAGTCCAGAGGTCATAAAAAAGGGCACCCACTTCCCACACACCTGTTCCATAAACTATTTTTGCAATTTAACAAAAAACCCGCAGAGACCTACCTATGGATTTAAGATTATGTCTTACCTGGTAACTGCTGCCTCTTCATCAAGCAGAACTTACTAGCTCCTGCTGGCACCAGTGAACTTTCTTTCAAAACAATGTACCTTCCTCACTTTCCCAGTAAAACCTCAGCCTTTCCCTTTGTTCTTTGGACACACCCAGGTGCTGCCCAGGTCTGGGTGTCCTGAATTGCAATTCCTGCATTTTCCCAAATAAACTCTTTCTTAGAGATTGACCTTTATATATTATTTCAAATTAACAATATTGAGGAAAAAAACAGAATGGAGATTTATAGAAAGATATCAAATAAGACTGCTCAGAAGAATAGAAACTTCATCTTTCCAATCATACTGCCATCAAGAGTGAAAAACTTTTTGTTGGCTGTATACTTAGTGTTTTAGTAAGGGGAAAGGGAAGAGGAAAGGTAAGGTGTGATCACTGACATTGATGGAGGTTATACCTGCCTACTCCTACTAATTCTCCAAACCTAGCTTAAAAGTAACATCTTCTGGTAGGCCTTTCTTGACCCTTAGTTTTGTTTATAGCTTCTTACCCTCCAGAGCAACATCTGCTTACTGGTGGTGCTCTTCTCCTTCTTTCTTCCTCTTCCTCCCTCTCTTCCTCCTCCTCCTCCTTCTTCATACACATGACATCTGTAATTACTTGTTCACTGCTGTTTTCTCATTACACTCTAAACTCCAAAATGATAGGTACCATGTCTGCCTTGTTCACTGCCTGAGTCCCGGCACCAAACACAGTGCCTGACACAAAGTAGACACTTCTTACATAATTACATTAAATTCGATTGATGGTCACTCTAACTATGGTTTTATGAGCCATAAAGGAGAAAAAGAAAATGAAAACAATGTTCCAAATTAATACCGTTGGCTCCATCACTTGCAACTAGAATTTGCAAAAGATTACGTAAGTGCTGAGGGGATGTCCAAAAATTACATGATTGGGGTTAAAAGTCTTTGGATGAGGTAAATGGTGAGTGATAAAGTTTTGAAGGGCTGGGCATGGTGGCTCACCCCTGTAATCCCAGCACTTTGGGAGGCCAAGGTGGGAGGATTGATTGAGGCCAGGAGTTGGAGACCAGCCCAGGCAACATAGCAAGACCCTGTCTCTATGAAAAATAAATAAATTAGCCAGGTGTGGTGGCACACACCTATGGTCACAGCTACTTCCGAGGCTGATGTTGGAGGATGGCTTGAGCATGGGAGGTCAGGGCTTCAGCTATGTTTGTGCCACTGCACTCCAACCTGGATGACAGAGCAAGACCTTGTCTCAAATAAAAAAATAAAAAATAAAAGAAAATTTTGAGAAGACAATTATTTCGTTTGCTACCAAAACAATGGGATAACATTTTTAAAACGAAAGATTGTATTCAATACATTGAGGAAATGCTTACCATATGCCAAATACTGAGTATACAACTGTGAATAAGACATGGTCCTTGTCTTAAGGAGTTGAATCCCTTGTGTTAGGGAAGCAGGAACCTTGGAGAGCCAGAGTGGCACCACTTTAAAAATCAAATCCAGGAGCCAAGATGACCGAATAGGAACAGCTCCGGTCTACAGCTCCCAGCGTGAGTGACACAGAAGATGGGTGATTTCTGCATTTCCAACTGAGGTACCGGGTTCATCTCACTGGGGTGTGCCAGACAGTGGGTGTAGGACAGTGGGTGCAGCGCACCATGCGCAAGCCGAAGCAGGGTGAGGTATCGCGTCACCTGGGAAGTGCAAGGGGTCAGGGAATTCCCTTTCCTAGTCAAAGAAAGGGGTGACAGATGGCACCTGGAAAATCGGGTCACTCCCACCCTAATACTGTGCTTTCCCAACGGGCTTAAAAAACGGCACACCAGGAGATTATATCCTGCACCTGGCTCAGAGGGTCCTACGCCCACGGAGTCTCGCTCATTGCTAGCACAGCAGTCTGAGATCAAACTGCAAGGCGGCAGCGAGGCTGGGGGAGGGGCGCTCACTGTTGCCGAGACTTGATTAGGTAAATGAAGTGGCTGAGAAGCTTGAACTGGGTGGAGCCCACCACAGCTCAAGGAGGCCTGCCTGCTTCTGTAGGCTCCACCTCTGGGGGCAGGGCACAGACAAACAAAAAGACAGCAGTAACCTCTGCAGACTTAAATGTCCCTCTCTGACAGCTTTGAAGAGAGTAGTGGTTCTCTCAGCACGCAGCTTGAGATCTGAGAATGGGCAGAATGCCTTCTCAAGTGGGTCCCTGACCCCCGAGTAGCCTAACTGGGAGGCACCCCCCAGTAGGGGCGGACTGACACCTCACACGGCTGAGTACTTCTCTGAGACAAAACTTCCAGAGGAATGATCAGGCAACAGCATTTGCAGTTCACCAATATCCGCTGTTCTGCAGCCACCGCTGCTGATATCCAGGCAAACAGGGTCTGGAGTGGACCTCTAGCAAACTCCAACAGACCTGCAGCTGAGGGTCCTGTTGTTAGAAGGAAAACTAACAAACAGGAAGGACATCCACACCAAAAACCCATCTGTACATCACCATCATCAAAGACCAAAGGTAGATAAAACCACAAAGATGGGGAAAAAACAGAGCAGAAAAACTGGAAACTCTAAAAATCAGAGCGCCTCTCCTCCTCTAAAGGAAAGCAGCTCCTCACCAGCAATGGAACAAAGCTGGATGGAGAATGACTTGGACAAGTTGAGAGAAGAAGGCTTCAGACGATCAAACTACTCCTAGCTACAGGAGGAAGTTCAAACCAATGGCAAAGAAGTTAAAAGCTTTGAAAAAAAATTAGACCAACGGATAACTAGAATAACCAATGCAGAGAAGTCCTTAAAGGACCTGATGGAGCTGAAAACCAAGGCATGAGAACTACGTGACGAATGCAGAAGCCTCAGCAGCCGATGCGATCAACTGGAAGAAAGGGTATCAGTGATGCAAGAAGAAATGAATGAAATGAAGCGAGAAGAGAAGTTTAGAGAAAAAAGAACAAAAAGAAACGAACAAAGCCTCCAAGAAATATGTGACTATGTGAAAAGACCAAAGCTACGTCTGATTGGTGTACCTGAAAGTGACGGGGAGAATGGAACCAAGTTGGAAAACACTCTGCAGGATATTATCCAGGAGAACTTCCCCAATCTAGCAAGGCAGGCCAACATTCAAATTCAGGAAATACAGAGAACGCCACAAAGATACACCTTGAGAAGAGCAACTCCAAGACACATAATTGTCAGATTCACCAAAGTTGAAATGAAGGAAAAAATGTTAAGGGCAGCCAGAGAGAAAGGTCGGGTTACCATCAAAGGGAAGCCCATCAGACTAACAGCTGATCTCTCGGCAGAAACTCTACAAGCCAGAAGAGAGTGGGGGCCAATATTCAACATTCTTAAAGAAAAGAATTTTCAACCCAGAATTTCATATCCAGCCAAACTAAGCTTCATAAGTGAAGGAGAAATAAAATACTTTACAGACAAGCAAATGCTGAGAGATTTTGTCACCAGCAGGCCTGCCCTAAAAGAGCTCCTGAAGGAAGCACTAAACATGGAAAGGAACAACCAGTACCAGCCACTGCAAAAACATGCGAAATTGAAAAGACCATCAAGGCTAGGAAGAAACTGCATCAGCTAACGAGCAAAATAGCCAGCTGACATCATAATGACAGGATCAAATTCACACATAACAAGATTAACTTTGAATGTAAATGGGCTAAATGCTCCAATTAAAAGACACAGACTGGCAAATTGGATAAAGAGTCAAGACCCATCAGTGTGCTATATTCAGGAAACCCATCTCACATTCAGAGACACACATAGGCTCAAAATAAAGGGATGGAGGAAGATCTACCAAGCAAATGGAAAACAGAAAAAGGCAGGGGTTGCAATCCTAGTCTCTGATAAAACAGACTTTAAACCAACAAAGATCAAATGAGACAAGGCCATTACATAATGGTAAAGGGATCAATTCAACAAGAAGAGCTAACTATCCTAAATATATATGCACCCAATACAGGAGCACCCAGATTCATAAAGCAAGTCTTAGTGACCTACAAAGAGACTTAGACTCCCACACAATAATAATGGGAGACTTTAACACCCCACTGTCAACATTAGACAGATCAACGAGACAGAAAGTTAACAAGGATACCCAGGAATTGAACTCAGCTCTGCACCAAGCAGACCTAATAGACATCTACAGAACTCTCCACCCCAAATCAACAGAATATACATTCTTTTCAGCACCACACCACACCTATTCCAAAATTGACCACATAGTTGGAAGTAAAGCACTCCTCAGCAAATGTAAAAGAACAGAAATTATAACAAACTGTCTCTCAGACCACAGTGCAATCAAACTAGAACTCAGGATTAAGAAACTCACTCAAAACCACTCAACTACATGGAAACTGAACAACCTGCTCCTGAATGACTACTGGGTACATAATGAAATGAAGGCAGAAATAAAGATGTTCTTTAAAACCAATGAGAACAAAGACACAACATACCAGAGTCTCTGGGACACATTCAAAGCAGTGTGTAGAGGGAAATTTATAGCACTAAATGCCCACAAGAGAAAGCAGGAAAGATCTAAAATTGACACCCTAACATCACAATTAAAAGAACTAGAAAAGCAAGAGCAAACACAGTCAAAAGCTAGCAGAAGGCAAGAAACAACTAAGATCAGAGCAGAACTGAAGGAAATAGAGACACAAAAAACCCTTCAAAAAATTAATGAATCCAAGAGCTGGTTTTTTGAAAAGATCAACAAAATTGATAGACTGCTAGCAAGACTAATAAAGAAGAAAAGAGAGAAGAATCAAATAGACGCAATAAAAAATGATAAAGGGGATATCACCACCGATCCCACAGAAATACAAACTACCATCAGAGAATACTATAAACACCTCTACGCAAATAAACTAGAAAATCTAGAAGAAGTGGATAAATTCCTCGACACATACATCCTCCCAAGACTAAACCAGGAAGAAGTTGAATCTCTGAATAGACCAGTAACAGGCTCTGAAATTGAGGCAACAATCAATAGCTTACCAACCAGAAAAAGTCCAGGACCAGATGGATTCACAGCTGCATTCTACCAGAGGTACAAGGAGGAGCTGGTACCATTCCTTCTGAAACTATTCCAATCAATAGAAAAAGAGAGAGTCCTCCCTAACTCATTTTATGAGGCCAGCATCATCCTGATACCAAAAGAGACACAATGAAAAAAGAGAATTTTAGACCAATATCCTTGATGAACATTGATGCAAAAATCCTCAATAAAATACTGGCAAACTGAATCCAGCAGCACATCAAAAAGCTTATCCACCATGATCAAGTGGGCTTCATCCCTGGGATGCAAGGCTGGTTCAACATATGCAAATCAATAAATGTAATCCAGCATATAAATAGAACCAAAGACAAAAACCACATGACTATCTCGATAGATGCAGAAAAAGCCTTTGACAAAATTCAACAACACTTCATGCTAAAAACTCTCAATAAATTAGGAATTGATGGGACGTATCTCAAAATAATAAGAGCTATCTATGACAAACCCACAGCCAATATCATACTGAATGGGCAAAAACTGGAAGCATTCCCTTTGAAAACTGGCACAAGACAGGGATGCCCTCTCTCACCACTCCTATTCAACATAGTGTTGGAAGTTCTGGCCAGGGCAATCAGGCAGGAGAAGGAAATAAAGGGTATTCAATTAGGAAAAGAGGAAGTCAAATTGTCCTTGTTTGCAGATGACATGATTGTATATCTAGAAAACCCCATTGTCTCAGCCCAAAATCTCCTTAAGCTGATAAGCAACTTCAGCAAAGTCTCAGGATACAAAATCAATGTGCAAAAATCACAAGCATTCTTATACACCAATAACAGACAAACAGAGAGCCAAATCATGAGTGAACTCCCATTCACAATTGCTTCAAAGAGAATAAAATACCTAGGAATCCAAGTTACAAGGGATGTGAAGGACCTCTTCAAGGAGAACTACAAACCACTGCTCAATGAAATAAAAGAGGATACAAACAAATGGAAGAACCTTCCATGCTCATGGGTAGGAAGAATCAATATTGTGAAAATGGCCATACTGCCCAAGGTAATTTATAGATTCAGTGCCATCCCCATTAAGCCACCAATGACTTTCTTCACAGAATTGGAAAAAACTGCTTTAAAGTTCATATGGAACCAAAAAAGAGCCTGCATCGCCAAGTCAATCCTAAGCCAAAAGAACAAAGCTGGAGGCATCACACTACCTGACTTCAAACTATACTACAAGGCTACAGGAACCAAAACAGCATGGTACTGGTACCAAAACAGAGATATAGACCAATGGAACAGAACAGAGCCCTCAGAAATAATGCCACATATCTACAACTATCTGATCTTTGAGAAACCTGACAAAAGTAATGGGGAAAGGATTCCCTATTTAATAAATGGTGCTGGGAAAACTGGCTAGCCATATGTAGAAAGCTGAAACTGGATCCCTTCCTTACACCTCATACAAAAATCAATTCAAGATGGATTAAAGACTTAAATGTTAGACCTAAAACCATAAAATCCCTAGAAGAAAACCTAAGCAATACTATTCAGGACATAGGCACGGGCAAGGACTTCATGTCTAAAACACCAAAAGCAATGGCAACACAAGCCAAAATTGACAAATGGGATCTAATTAAACTAAAGAGCTTCTGCACAGCAAAAGAAACTACCATCAGAGTGAACAGGCAACCTACAAAATGGGAGAAAATTTTCGGAACATACTCATCTGACAAAGGGCTAATATCCAGAATCTACAATGAACTCAAACAAATTTACAAGAAAAAAACAACCCCATCAAAAAGTGGGCGAAGGACATGAACAGACACTTCTCAAAAAAGAAGACATTTATGCAGCCAAAAAACACATGAAAAAATGCTCATCATCACTGGCCATCAGAGAAATGCAAATCAAAACCACAATGAGATACCACCTCACACAAGTTAGAATGGTGATCATTAAAAAGTCAGGAAACAACAGGTGCTGGAGAGGATGTGGAGAAATAGGAACACTTTTACACTGTTGTTGGGACTGTAAACTAGTTCAACCATTGTGGAAGTCAGTGTGGCGATTCCTCAGGGATCAGAACTAGAAATACCATTTGACCCAGCCATCCCATTACTGGATATATACCCAAAGGATTATAAATCATGCTGCTATAAAGACACATGCACACATATGTTTATTGCGGCACTATTCACAATAGCAAAGACTTGGAACCAACCCAAATATCCAACAACGATAGACTGGATTAAGAAAATGTGGCACATACACACCATGGAATACTATGCAGCCATAAAAAATGATGAGTTCATGTCCTTTGTAGGGACATGGATGAAACTGGAAACCATCATTCTCAGCAAACTATTGCAAGGACAAAAAACGAAACACCGCATGCTCTCACTCATAGATGGGAATTGAACAATGAGAACACATGGACACAGGAAGGGGAACATCACATACCGGGGCCTGTTGTGAGGTGGGGAGAGGTGGGAGGGATAGCCTTAAGAGATATACCTAATGCTAAATGACGAGTTAATGGGTGCAGCACACCAACATGGCACAGGTATACATATGTAACAAACCTGCACGTTGTGCACATGTACCCTAAAACTTAAAGTATAATAATAATAAAATTTAAAAAAAAATCAACACCATCTTGAGACTAACAAGGCACATTCCTTTTCGGTCGCAACCCATAATCACAACACGTTTATAGTTGAGGAAACAGCCTAAAGATACCTACAAGGACACACTCCTACAAAAGCAGAAAGCCCAGATGTCCCAATACCCATAACAATATACGTTTTCAAGATAATTACAGTTAAGCTTTGATGTATTCACACACTAGAATGTCAAGGATAGTTATCTTTAAATCAATAGAATAATAAATTTTGTAATGCCGTCTGCTCACCTACATGTAGACACAGGTTAGCTTTTTACATAGATAAGATCTCTGTATAAGGAAAACTTAAAAGACAAGACGTGCCTCCTCCTGCCCTCTGGGGATGCCCTACTTTGTAATGGAGTAGCTTTTAATAAACTCTCTTCTCACTGCGCTCTGCTAGTAGCCTTGAATTCCTTCTTGCATGAGATCTCAGAACCCTCTCTTGAGCTCTTTTTCGACAACTTGGAAAAGGCATTGTGAATAGATAATTATAGTACAAATTGGTGAGTGACTGCTACAACAAAGAGGTGGAATTATGAATACTTGAGAAAAAAAGATGATTAATCTGAGGTCTCAAAGCATGGGTAGTTGAGGAAAGCTGGGCGGGACTTTCTCTTGCATTGAGAATGGCACTTCAGACACAAATCTAGCCTGGTGTGCCAAACTAGGCTAACAGTGAAAACTCAAAAGCTTAAGAAAGAGATCAGATGTGCTTGTTTGTTTCAAGATAACTAGATCTTTGTGTGGGGAGAAAAATAAAAAGTCACACATTCCTAAATTCCTTACATACATTTTCTGGGCTTGGATTCAGACTCTGCTAGTCACTAGCTGTGACCACTTGCCTGTGAATGAGTTTTCTTGTCTGTAAAATGGGGCTAAAAAAATAGTATCTTAGCTGGGTGTGGTGGCTCACGCCTGTAATCCTGTCATCTCAGGAGGCCGAGGCGGGCGGATTGCCTCAGCTCAGGAGTTGGAGACCAGCCTGGCCAACACAGTGAAACCCTGTCTCTACTAAAATACAAAAATTAGCCGGGTGTAGCAGCCTGCGCCTGTAGTCCCAGCTACTCGGGAGGCTGAGGCAGGAGAATCGCTTGATCCCGGGAGGCGGAGGTTGCAGTGAGTGGAGATCAGGCCACTGCACTCCAGCCTGGGTGAAAGAGCAAGACTCCATCTCCAAAAAAAAAAAAAAAAAAAAGTAGTGTCTCCCTAAAAGTGTTGTCAGGAAGCCAAAACGAGCTAATAGGTGAAAAGTATTTAGAACGCTACCCGTACTATATGTGTGATCTCTTGTACGAAAGTATTTCTCATGTACCTACTTGATAGCATTATGGCTTTCTGCCAGTAAGCAGCTGATTTTGTCTCACATTTCATTGCTTTCGCTTCAGGTCTCAATGACAGATTTCTGTTTTTGAATAAATGAACCATGGCAAGATTCAAAAATATTTAAGCAATGCTTGTATAACATTTAATTCAGTTGAGAAGATATAGGCATTCAGAGTATGCTCTGCGGTAGGTATTACAAGTTCTTTTTGCCCCAAATTCAGAAGTGGATCTTGAACTGCCTAAAGGATTGAGACCTTTAGACAGGTCTCAGGTAAGAATGACTTTGTGAAGATAAAAACATATGAAGAAAGTTGCTTTCCAGAGATTAAAAAATTATCTACTTAATAAGAAAAATTCCTTTTATGATAATCTTGAGTACAGAGTAAGCAGGTAACAACCATCCTGGTGATAACTGTATTCCCATCTGTAAGAGTCAGTTGGCCGGGCTTGGTGGTTCATGACTGGAATCCTAGCACTTTGGAAGGCTCAGGTGGGCGGATCACTTGACGTCAGCAGTTTGAGACCAGCCTCGCCAACATGGCGAAACACTGTCTCTACTAAAAATACAAAAATTAGCCGGCATGGTGGCACGCACTTCTAGTCCCAGTTACCCTGGAGGCTAAGGCTGGAGAATCGCTTGAAGCTAGGAGGCAGAGGTTGCAGTGAGCTGAGATTGCACCACTGCACTCCAGCCTGGGCCACAGAGCGAGACTCTGTCACAAAAATAAAATAAAATTTAAAAATAATAAAAGAGTCAGCTGCTCCTCTATTGTTTTAACAAAACAGAACTCACAGATACCAATAAGCAGTTTATTGAAGAATTCTCTTCAGGAAATGATTTCCCATACATTGAACTGATTCTCTTTTCTTGAGTCCTTTTAAATTTGATGTCAGTTCAGACAGCCAAACTTACTGGTAACAGTGAGGAATATTGTAGAGGAAAGAATAAAAGTCTTGGAAAGCAAGGCAGTTATTGATAATTATGCATATTGGAGAACCACAAGATTTGGAGACCAGGACTTTGACTTTTGGTTTCATTTAACCTCTTTTTCATTTTCCTTATTTTAAAAATCAAAGTTGTTTTGAGGGTCAAATGAACGCCTGTGCGGGTGTTTTAATAAATAATTATTTTATTAGCAGATAAAACATAATATCGGGGGTGAAAAGTTATGAGAGGTGCCATGTTTTTTTAAACCCTGCCAAGTATCTGATGTAGAATTGCAAAGGATGTTAGACTTCATGAAGAAATTGCCTTCTCCTCACAGAGGCAGAGTGACTTGTAACATCTCTAAAAGGTCACAAGCTGGTTAGCGGTAGCCGGAATCTAGGTCTCCTAACTCTAGTTGCCTAGTCTTGCCTTTATACGCCAGTGTCGTTCATCATTCATTAAATACATGTTATGGAAGATAAATTAAGGGCAGAGCATTGTGCTAGGTGCTGTGGGTGATCTTATCAGACACAGATCCTTCCCTTAGGGAATCTAGAGATTAAAAAGTATGAATAAACAGTTATGTGACTTGGTGAAGGTCAATGGCGATTTGGTGGAAGAGGTGACAATGCAGCCACACTCCAAAAGGCAGAAGGGATTTACACCTATTATCATAGGGGTTAAAGAAGGCAGTCCAGAGTTAAGAAACAGGATGAGCAAAGACACTGAGGTCTTAAGCCTCAATAAATTTTAGGTAAGTTTCATCGTAGTATAATAAGGGCTGTCTCACTCCGAGACTTTTGCAC
This sequence comes from Pongo pygmaeus, assembly GCF_028885625.2. Taxonomy (NCBI): domain Eukaryota; kingdom Metazoa; phylum Chordata; class Mammalia; order Primates; family Hominidae; genus Pongo; species Pongo pygmaeus. Next base: position 137,818,150 of record NC_072380.2, read on the forward strand.
ACTTTTGCTCCCTCGGACTGCTTGTCCTGGACACCGTGTAACCTCCCCCTGGGCGCCTCACCAGACTCCTCCAGACCGAGGGAAGGACCACCTCTTGTTTCCATGGCTCCCTCTCTAACCACCCCCTTCTCAGGACACCTATGACACCTATGACTATTTGACTTCTTTGCCTCCGAGCCCCCACCCCCACGTTTCTGGTCTTGAGAGAACAGGGGCTAGGCGCATCCGTGTATCTCTAGCCTGAACACCTGGAGCGTCCTCTCCTTTTCTTCTTAAGGCAAACGCCTACTCATTCTTCCAGCTTCAGCTGGAATGTCCGGCTCTCCACGCACTCATGGCCCTCCCTTCCTCCCTCTCCACATACACAGGGCAGGGAAGCTGTGTCTGATTCCTCTTTCGGACTCCGGGGACTGACACATCATAAGCGCTCAATAAATGCTAGCGGAATGAATGGAAACGTTCCGACCTGAGGCAGCGGATCACCCCAGGCTTCTCAAGGCGAGCACACCTCAGTTCAGGGAGGGTGCAGAAGCTGGGGCTGCTGCGATGAACCAACCCCGACCCCGACGCCGATCCGGGCCCGGGAGCGCCTCCTAGGCGATCCCTGGCCCCACCCACGCCGAAGCCGGCCCGCGCCCATCCCCACGCCCCAACCCACACCACGCAACATCGCCCTAGCGCCTTTCGGGGCGTCGCCGCGCAGGTTGCGCCGAATCCGATTGGCCAAACGCGGCATAGCGCCATCTCGGCTTACCGCGCGGTGCGCGCCCTCATTGGCCGGCGGCGGCAGGAGCAGGGGTGGGGGGCGGGGCCAGCACGCGGGGCGCGCGGGACGGGCGGACTCGCGCCTGAGCCCCGCCCCCGGTCCCTGGTCTGGGCCGAGCCCGCCCAGGAGGCTGAGACGCGTGGGGCCTGGGGTGGAGCGGGGGCGCGCGACGGTTACTCTGGTTACTGGGGCCGCGCCGCGCTGGGGAGAGCCGCCGCCCACGAGGGATGCTGGTGAGGCCGTCGGGAGCGGCCGCCGCCGCCGTCTGAGGGAGGTACTCTGGAAACCGTCTTTCATCGGTGGGGAAGTGCAGTCGCGGTGGGCGGGTCTGGGGGCCAGCTAAGCGGGAGGCCTGTAAGTCGCGAGGTCGGGGCTGCACTGCCCTGAAGCCGTACTCTTGAGTCCGAGGCCATCTTTTGTTGGAGAAGGCGTCGGCGTCGGCGCAGGCGTTTTCCCGAGGTTGAGCTGTACAGTGTCTCCGTCCGCGGAAAAAGAAGCCTCTGAGCCCGCGCCGGCCCGCAGCCCCCGTGCCTTCCGGCCGCTGCTCGCCATCGCTGTCGCCAGAGGCGAGGCCACGTTTCCCCCAGTGCCGAGGTGTTTTTGTGACCCTCGCTCCACTCCCATTCCCTTCTGAAAGGGCACCTGCTGTTGGTGAGAAAAGAAATTATAGCACGAAGAGCCAGTATCAGAAGAGTATCCATCACCCGCAGCAACCGCTCAGGGAACACCATCAAAAAAGAAAAAAAGGGAATATCTGGATTGCTTGGGCGAGGAGGAGCGAGTCTGCTCGGGAGCTGTTGCAGCAGGCGATTTTTAAATACTGCTTTCTACGTCCTATACAACTTGGCTTCACATACTTTTACACTAACTTTATATGATTTTTAAAAACTGGTCTAATCGGACTTCTCGTCCTGGGACACTGTTTACTGGAGTCTGGCCGGCTCCCCGTGCTCCTCTTGGTACCTCATTTTGGGGAGAACCTTAAACCCACCCGAGCAGAGAATCTCCGCCTTGACCGGTGCCACCAAAGAAGCCTTGGAACCATGTGGACTTTTCTGGGCATTGCCACTTTCACCTATTTTTATAAGAAGTTCGGGGACTTCATCACTTTGGCCAACAGGGAGGTCCTGTTGTGCGTGCTGGTGTTCCTCTCGCTGGGCCTGGTGCTCTCCTACCGCTGTCGCCACCGAAACGGGGGTCTCCTCGGGCGCCAGCAGAGTGGCTCCCAGTTCGCCCTCTTCTCGGATATTCTCTCAGGCCTGCCTTTCATTGGCTTCTTCTGGGCCAAGGCCCCCCCTGAATCAGAAAATAAGGAGCAGCTCGAGGCCAGGAGGGTAGGTTGATTTCAAAGCGGGCAGATGAATGAGTGTCTTATTTAGGAGTAGGATTGGGTTCACTCAAATATAAGTTTTATTTGAATTGCAAAAGGCGGCAGGTTAGATGCGTGTATACATTCTCATGTATTTTTTATTTTAAACTCTTTGCTGTGCCTTGGTTACATCTTTGACCTTCTTAAGAATGAGTGAAAACATTTTCATTTAGCATTGGTTGAGCCTCAGATGGAGGTTGGATATTTGATTATGAAAGATGGAACGAAATGTTAGAATTTCATTTTGAAGGAGAAGAACAACCACTTTCCATGATGAAAAAGTTTTAAAAAAATTCTTGGGTAAGGATTGGATTTGTGCCTGAGGAAGAAAGAAACTTGCTGCGGGTAAGTCCACTGCTTGTAAGAAGTGACAGCTGACTGGGGAAAGTGACAGAACAGTTTGAAAAGCAGGCAGGAGAATGCTCAACATTTTCAGGCATTGGGCTCAAAGTCCTCCTCCCCCGAGTATTGGAGCATTGAGTAAATGCTTGTAGTAATGTCCTAACATAAAGGCCAGGTCTTCAAATAAGGGTGTAGTTGGGATTCCTGCAAAGGGAGCAGAGGCGTCCACTGGGAGAAGACGAGGAGGAAGAGTTTAGGCCAGATCATTTAGGGCATGTTGGCAATGAGTGTATGGGCTTTCTCCCAAGAGTTCTCCCAAGAGCACTGGAGGATTTTAAGTATGGGAGTAACTTTATTTGGTGTTTACTTTTTAAAAAATTTTTGTTTTTTGGGACAAAGTCTCGCTCTGTCGCCCGGGCTGGAATGCAGTGGCGTGATCTCGGCTCACTGCAACCTCCGCCTCCCTGGTTCAAGCGATTCTCGTGCCTCAGCCTCCCAAGTAGCTGGGATTACAGGTGCACGCCACCACTCCTGGCTAATTTTTTTTTTTTTTTTTGTATTTTTGTGGAGACAGGATTTCACCATGTTGGCCAGGCTGGTCTCGGACTCCTGACCTTAAGTGATCCGCCTGCCTCAGCCTCCCAAAGTGCTGAGATTACAGACGTGAGCCACCGCGCCCGGCCTGACTTTTACCTTTTAAAAAGAACATTGCAGTTGCTGTATGGAGAATGGATTGTAGGCGTACAAGAATGGAAGCAGGGCTATCAGGCAAGAGACTATAGCAGTAAACCCACACTTGCTTTTTAAATTTTTGCGCCACCATTTCTGGATGTGAGATCTTTGGCAAATTGCTTAATTTCTGTGAGAATCTGTTACCTCTTCCATTAGACGGGAATGGTAACCACCCTTGCTGGTAGTTAATACCTAGTCTAAAACCGCCTGATAATAGTAGCTGTTAATATTAGCCTAGAGGTAATACACATCTCTTACGATGAGCCTTATGAGTAGCGCTGAGTTCAGTGACATGGTGCGTGGGTTTGAGGAATGGGAAAGGAGGGAGACAGAATCCTTAATGTTTAATTTGAACTCTTTCGTATTGTGGTCTGAAATAATTTCCCTTAAAGTCACTGGGCTCTAGTTCAGGTGGCTGGAATGCTGTTCCTGTTTTCATGCTGTGTAGAGAAATTTTGGAGTAGGAAAATTGGGTTACCAGCAATCAATATTGGTTCCATTTTGTGAACGCTCCAGGCTTTCTCTTTATTTTTTTGTGAACCAGGGAATTGTTAGATTGTCATCTATTGAATACTAAGTTCCCATTAGTGCTTACTCTACTGATCAGGCTCTGCAAGGCCTGTTTTCCTCCAGAGCTCTCCTTTCAGGGTGTGTGTGTGTGTGTGTGTGTGTATAAAACAGGAAAAACTTAATGAAGACGCACATTTTTGGTTAAGATGACAAAAGGGGCTTGTCCTGCCCCCTACAGTAATTTAAATATAGTCAGTTCTGGCCATTAAGACATACTAATGGGAAGAGTGGAATATTGAGATCTTCTTATAGTAAAGGACAGAAAAGTATTTTTCTAAGAGAAATTAAAAAAAAAAATAGACAAATTCCCAGTCCACTATAGAGGTAAAAGAATGCTGGGTGGATAAGAGAAATTAAAAAAAAAAATAGACAAATTCCCAGTCCACTATAGAGGTAAAAGAATGCTGGGTGGATATTAGAATCACAGAGTAAAGTTCTAAAGGATTTTAGGCTTCGTCTTCCTTTTTGCTTGATTTTTTTTAAAAAACCCCTTCAAATGGCATTTAGTCTTACCTTAATCATTAAAGTCAGAGAACTCAAGGAAGGTGGTTCCTTGCAATTCTGTATCTGAAATGTATTCAAATGTGTGAATCCACCTACCAAGAAGAAATACTACAAAATTGAATTGTTCATTTTAAAAAGCCAGTGTGCACTATTGTTCTTAGTGGTCATGAATCTCTCAAAACAAGACTTTGCATCTTTTTATGATCAAAGTTAAAGTTTTGCTGTCAGTTCAGCCAGTGATAGGTTTAATGTTTTTCCTTGTTCGTTTTTTGGGGACCAACTGTTTGACTAGGATCTCTTAGAGTATCAGGATGGGGAAAAAGGAGGGATAAATTAAATATGTGCTTATATGTCAAGGACCAAAATTGTAAACAAGTCAAATCTAAGGGTCGGTATGAGTTATTTGTTCTCTTGTAGTTTTGTTTATTTAGATAATCTTCAGTTAATAGATCGGTAGGCAGGATTTGACAATCCTTTTGTCATATAAAAGTGATATTAAATTAAGATAGATTTTTGGAATGAAAATCCAGAAAGAGAAAATAAAGATGAATAATGAAAATATCTAAGGCCGCGCGCGGTGGCTCACACCTGTAATCCCAGCACTTTGGGAGGCTGAGGCAGGCGGATCACCTGAGGTCGGGAGTTCAAGACCAGCCTGACCAACATGGAGAAACCCAGTCTCTACTAAAAATACAAAATTAGCCAGGCAGGGTTGCACATGCCTATAATCCCAGCTACTCGGGAGGCTGAGGCGGGAGAATCGCTTGAATCCAGGAGGCGGAGGTTGTAGTGATCCGAGATTGCACCATTGCACTCCAGCCTGGGCAACAAGAGCGAAACTCCATCTCAAACAAACAAACAAACAAACAAAAAAAAAAACAAAAGAAAACGTCTAAAAGGTGCTGAATAGTTTGTAACATGAAGTCAAATCAGAAGTTGTAAGTGATCTGCATCTTGTCGATTCCCAGGATATATTTGAAGAATTTAGTTATTAATGATACAGTTTGCCTTATAATAAGTCTTTGAAGCCCCTTATGAACATTTATTATATTCGGCCCAGTGTAGATTTCTAAATATGTCTGTATAACATTTTCCAAATATCACGTTTAGAAAACAATACGTATTTAATTTTATTGGGATAATATGACACACTTTTATTTAACAAATATTTTGATATCATTGATTTTTATATATTATCTAGATTTTAAAATGTAACAATTTGTTTGGTTTGATAATATTTAGTATCTAGCTTTAGCCTAGGATGCAAAAGTCCAGTGTGTCCACATAGCAGTAGCATGATTTGAATCTAACAAATTTGGATACATAGTTTACCTTTTTTTTTTTTTTTTTTAAACAGCGCAGAAAAGGAACCAATATTTCAGAAACAAGCTTAATAGGAGCAGCTGCCTGTACATCAACATCTTCTCAGAATGACCCGGAAGTTATCATCGTGGGAGCTGGCGTGCTTGGCTCTGCTTTGGCAGCCGTGCTTTCCAGAGATGGAAGAAAGGTGACAGTCATCGAGAGAGACTTAAAAGAGCCTGACAGAATAGTTGGAGAATTCCTGCAGCCGGGTGGTTATCATGTTCTCAAAGACCTTGGTCTTGGAGGTAGGTTCATATTGATTTTCAGGAGAGTTACGTGGTATAAACAAGCACTCTTCATTTAGACCATCCTATGACCAGTAAGGAGATATTCCATTTTATTTTCATTTATAAAATTTTCTATACTCATTTACCAACAAATTTGCATGAAAATGAGAGCAAAGGATAAAATAAGCATTTAATAGTATGATTAGATGTGAATTAGACTTAATGAGATATAATAAAATGGCCAAAAGATTGTAATGGTCAAAATTAAGGACTGGAAAATCCCAGAATGAGGGCATTAAATTTTGTGAAAGGCGAAGGGAACTGTCATTTATAGAGGGTATGTTGTATACTTGTTACAGTGTTATTACGTAGAATCTTTTATTTAAGCACCATTCATCCCTTCAACCAGTGCTTTTTAAGCACTGACTATTCATTTAGGAAATATTTATGCACTGTCTACTTTGTGTGGGGATGGGGTGGTGGGGTGGGGTGGGGTGGGGAAGGTGGGAGAGAGACAAAGAAGCAAGCCCTCCCCTGTCTTTTTTTCCCAAGGGCACTAATCCTATCATGAGAGTCTACCCTCATGACCTAATCACCTCCTAAAGGCTCCATCTCCAAATATCATCACATTGGGGATTAGAGTTTTAGCTTAGGAATTTTGGGAGGACACAGACATCCAGTCAATACCATATTTGAACATTTTATGTCACTAATATATATACTAGAGTCCACTTTTTCACTTGACAGAAACATATTTCCAATACTGTTAACCATTCTTTATCATTATCATTTTAAGCCCAAACAGTTGTTTTTCAGTTGACTTCATAATGTACTTCACTTTTCAAACTTAGATGAATGTTTAGGTTATTTTCAGTTATCCTTTTTTAGGTAACACTATAGTGAACCTATTCTTGCATGTAACTTTAAAGATTATTAAATATTATATCTTTAGGATGAATTTCTTACATGGATTTCCAAGAGTAAGATTATTACATTGAAGGATGCTAATTTCTTCATGGTTCTTGATAATTATTGTTATATTTTCTAAAATATAATATTAGTTCATAGTATCACCAGTAATATATGAATTTATCAGTTTTATCATAATTTCATCAGTGATTTTGATGGTGTCCTATTTCAATTTTTACTTAATTTTTTTTTATCATTTGAACATTTTTTCTGATTTGTTCTGTTTCTATATTGCTTTATATGAATCATCCATACATGTTTTTGTCCATTACTATTGGCATCATAATATTTTTCCAGTGGTTTTTAATGAGTAAATTTTATTATATATACACGTATTAGTCTTTTGTTCTATTTCATATGTCTTTCCCAAAGTATTGTTTTAGTTTTTATTTTTAAAATTTTTTAACTTTCTGATTTTCGGTTGGCACTTTAAAAATGTTATATTTTCTATTGAAAGTTTTTTATTTTTCAACTGCTTTTGCTGCTTTAGATTTAAGAAAGCAATTTTTACATGATTCTGATGAATTCAGTGTTTTGTTTGCTGCCATTTACATTATTTGATGTACTAAAAAGTTCTTTGTGGTTTGTCCTGAGTCAATTTTGATGGATAGTATGTAATCATCAACAGCTGGGGGATAACTCTACCCTTTCCATTTGGTTTGGAAAATCTACTTTTTCATATATTCAGTCATTATATATAAATTGGGGGTTTTTTTTGAGTTTCCATACCTGGTTTTATTTTCTTTTTATTTCCTTTTGGTGACAAATCTACATATTCATACATTGAAAGAAGTGTTAAGAAGTACTGAATGTGTTCCTATATCTTTATGGCAGAACAGGTTTACTCAGGAGAGGATTATGGTTTATTTCGTGTTGCATTTTCTTTCTGAAGTGAAGTGGAATTACAGACCTGAAATAGTTATGTTGTTATCTTTAAATGATATTACAGATTTGCTAAGACTCTCATTGACTTCCAGAAGCATCACGGTTTCTAAAATAGTTACATTAGTTTTGTTCAGTTCTCCAGATTTGAAGGCAGAGACTCATTTTTGATGTGTGTGTGTACTCTTTGGTTCTTAGTTTAACGCTGCGTGTGTTAACAGAATTGATTGTTTTGAACTCGATTGCTTTGCAGATACAGTGGAAGGTCTTGATGCCCAGATTGTAAATGGTTACATGATTCATGATCAGGAAAGCAAATCAGAGGTTCAGATTCCTTACCCCCTGTCAGAAAACAATCAAGTGCAGAGTGGAAGAGCTTTCCATCATGGAAGATTCATCATGAGTCTCCGGAAAGCAGCTATGGCAGAGCCCAAGTAAGACCACAGTTTCAAATATATAACTACTAAAGAATCAATACATTTAAATTTGACCTTTGTACAAATAAGATTTTATAAATTTTAATGAATTTTTGGGGCATAGTCTAGAACATATGTATATTAAAATAAACAGAAGAGTATTAGATATTCAGTGCTTTTGTTAAGAATATCATATAGAGAATTTTCCTTTGACATGGAACTATGAAGAGTTCTCCTTTGACTAAATGAAAATTACATAATTTTTATGTGATTGGAATTTAGAGGATATATTTGTAACTAAGGCATAAGTCCATTTGTGCACATTTTGGAGTTTGGGTTTGTGGTTATGATACTTTCTATTAGAAGTTAGGATACAAAACTGCAAGGAGAAATCCCTGTTTCATTCTCACTAAAGACCCAGTCTGTTAGGACTGGCTTCTTCTCTTGTTTATTAACTTACATTTACCAGTAACCTTTAAAACACTAATTGAAGAAGTTTTAAGCGTGAGAACCCTCATGAGACTGACACAGACTAAAGTATTGACAAAGCAAGTGAAGAAGTAAGTGGACTTATCCTTCGGACTAAAAAGACTTGATATCCATGGAAGAAGAGTATGTTCACTGTATGAAAATGGAAAAATCGGCCAGGCGCGGTGGCTCATGCCTGTAATCCCAGCACTTTGGGAGGCTGAGGTGGGCAGATCACGAGGTCAGGAGTTCGAGACCAGCCTGGCCAATATGGTGAAATCCCGTCTCTACTAAAAATAAAAAAATATTAGCCAGGCATGGTAGCACGCACCTGCAGTCCCAGCTACTTGGGAGGCTGAGGCAGGAGAATTGCTTGAACCCAGGAGGTGGAGGTTGCAGTGAGCCAAGATAGCGCCACTGCACTCCAGCCTGGGTGACAGAGCGAGACTCCGTCTCAAAAAAAGAAAATGGAAAAATACTCCCAAATATAAAGATTATAAAAATTACCTGTGATCTTTCTGACTAGAAATAATTACTCTTTTTTTTTTTTTGAGACTGAGTCTCGCTCTGTCACCTGGGCTGGAGTGCAGTGTTGCAATCTCGGCTCACTGCAACCTCTGCCACCCGAGTTCAAGCAATTCTCCTGCCTCAGCCTCCCGAGTAGCTGGGATTACAGGCACATGCCACCATGCCTGGCAAATTTTTGTATTTTTAGTAGAGACGGGGTTTCACCATGTTGGCCAGGATGGCCTTGATCTCCTGACCTTGTGATCCGCCCACCTTGGCCTCCCAAAGTGCTGGGATTACAGGTGTGAGCCACCACGCCCGGCCAGAAATAATTACTCTTAACAGTTTGCAGGATGCATTCCAATTCTTGTTTGCCCATCTGTGTATGAACGTATGAGGGTATGTAAAGTTTCTCTGCCTATATTTTATTTTTTAACAAATTAAGATAAAAATCCAATGTTACTTTTTAAGATATTTTTAAAATCATTACATTAGTAATATGTATTAAATGTTGATAAATTAGAAAATAAAAACCACACATTGGACACGTGTTTGCACAGACATGCGTGTCCAGTTTATATGGATAAACTGGAGATAAGGAATTTATGTTTAATTTAAATTGCTGAAATGTGCTGCTTTAGAAATGTATTTTTTTTTTTATTTTTTAGTGCAAAGTTTATTGAAGGTGTTGTGTTACAGTTATTAGAGGAAGATGATGTTGTGATGGGAGTTCAGTACAAGGATAAAGAGACTGGAGATATCAAGGTGAGAATACCAAATGTCACCTCTTCCTAAGAGATGTTGTTTTTCCTGCTTTTTCACTTACCTCTTTAAAAAAGTAGGCTTACCAGTTTACATGTTGAGTATCTCTTATCTGAAATGCTAGGGATCAGAAGTGTTTCAGATTTTTTATTTTTTTCAGATGTTTGCATTATACTTACCAGTTGAGCACCACTAATCCGAAAATCTGAAATTTGAAATGATCTAATGAGTATTTTTTTTGTCACATTGCTGCTCAAGAAGTTTTGGATTTCAGATTTTTGGATTAGAGATACTCAGCCTGTGTTATTTATCAAATGGACTGAGTTCTTTCTAAGCCCTATGCAACAGGATGGGTTTCAGATTGCAACACATTGTTCTTTAGAGGACCTCAGAATGCTATGCAAAAAGCTTTTTAAACAGAACTAATATGAATAGTTTTTGAAACTGAGTAATATACCTCAGCAGAGAAGCAGAGGGGAACTAGCAGGGGAAAGAAGGCAAGATTCAACATAAAAGAAATGATTCAGACAAAATGAGCAATTTAACTCAGGCAACAGTAAGAGACTCTTTTTAAAAACAATTTATCCTTTTATTTTATTTTGTTTTATTTTTTGAGACGGAGTTTCACTCTTGTTGCCCAGGCTAGAGTGCAATGGCGCGATCTCGGCTCACTGCAACCTCCACCTCCTGGGTTCAAGCGATTCTCCTGCCTCAGCCTCCTGAGTAGCTGGGATTACAGGCATGCTTCACTGCATCTGGCTAATTTTGTATTTTTAGTAGAGACGGGGTTTCTCCATGGTGGTCAGGCTGCTCTTGGACTTCCAACCTCAGGTGATCTGCCCACCTCAGCATCCCAAAGTGCTGGGATTACAGGCGTGAGCCACCGCACGCAGCCAATTTTTCCTTTTTTTTAAAAAAATTTATCGTAGTTAAAAAACATGTAATTCTGGACTGCTCCCCATAGGGTTACCACCTGTTAGAAATTGTACTCTAATGAAGGTGACTGGAGTGTTTTCTCTGCTCATGTTGTAGTATTATAAATACATGTAGTCATTTGTACAAAAATTCTTCTGAGCCCTAGCTGCTGACTAAAAGCACTATATGAAGTTAGAAAATTTTAGAATGAAAGAATCTGGCTAGTCCCTGGAATTTGTAATGAGATTCACTGCTCTGTGTTACATGCCTGCCTTGTAGTTGTTTCCCCCATTGTCTGTCAAAGTGGAGAGTAATCCCAGATGGTTTGCATGGGAGGGCTACAAAGGGAGATTATCCTCAGGGACTCAGAGGAAGTGTCTAAACAAACACTGCTCATGCGTTATCTGAAGCCCACATAACAGTTTCTTCAATAGTATTATCTTCAACTACTCTCTATAATGCTATCTGATAATATATCTAAATCTCTTCACGCACATTTTTTAAGAATGGCTTTTTTTACTGTGTGTTTCTGACTACTAAACTGAGTAGTCTTCATTTCTGTTATAGGAACTCCATGCTCCATTGACTGTTGTTGCAGATGGGCTTTTCTCCAAGTTCAGGAAAAGCCTGGTCTCCAATAAAGTTTCTGTATCATCTCATTTTGTTGGCTTTCTTATGAAGGTACTGTAAGAGTGTGTTATTGTAATTTCAATAAAAGAAACTTGAAATTTGAAAATTATTAAAACATTTCTTTTTATTTTTTTAGAATGCACCACAGTTTAAAGCAAATCATGCTGAACTTATTTTAGCTAACCCGAGTCCAGTTCTCATCTACCAGATTTCATCCAGTGAAACTCGAGTACTTGTTGACGTTAGAGGAGAAATGCCAAGGAATTTAAGAGAATACATGGTTGAAAAAATTTACCCACAAATACCTGGTAAGAAATAGCATCTTCAGTTCTTACAAAAGCTTTGTCTAAAATAGGCCAGAGATAAGGATGGCAGGTGAAACATTCATCCAGTCAACCAGATATTCTGGAACTGAACTATTTAAACTAGCACATAAAAAAAGCAAAACAAACTCCCAAACTAAAAAAAAGAGTTTCGGGCCGGGCACAGTGGCTCATGCCTGTAATCCCAGCACTTTGGGAGGCTGAGGTGGGCAGATCACCTGAGGTTGGGAGTTCAAGACCAGCCTGACCAGGATGGAGAAACCCTGTCTCTACTAAAAATACAAAATTAGCCGGGTGTGGTGGCGCATGCCTGTAATCCCAGCTACTCAGGAGGCTGAGGCAGAAGAATCGCTTGAACCCGGGAGGCAGAGGTTGCGGTGAGCCGAGATCGCACCATTGCACTCCAGCCTGGGCAACAAGAGCGAAACTCCATCTCAAAAAAAAAAAAGTTTTGATATGTTTTTGTCACATAATAGCATAGTTTTTAGAATAATTGTTTTTATTGGCATATATGGTATTTTTAAAGGTAGTCTCTGGACAGGAATCTGTCTCTGAATTCTTTAAATATCTCTTATACCTAAATATTTTTGTGCTTGGTTTTTGTAGTAATGATAGCTACCATTTCTTGAATGCTTACTATAAAGTGTTTAGCAAACATAATTTCATTTAATCTATGTAACCACTCTGTGAGGTAGGCATTATCATTATTCTCATTTTACAGATGGGAGAACTAAGGTTCAGAGAGATTAGTTAGCTCCTCCAAGTATAAACTATTAGTAATGGCAGAACCAGGGTTGATACCAGGTCTGTCTGGCTCATATGTGCCTGTTTGAACAGACATACCCTGTCCGCAGAATGTGAGAATTGTAAGGGATCTTCAGGATCATGTTAGTTTTGAGTTGAATATAAAGGCTTCATGAGATTTAGATAGATTTGTAAAAACATTAATAAAAATTACTTTTTCACAAATTTAAAGTTTTCATGGTACAGTTTTTAGGATCTTTTTTTGAGAATGGGATGATACAGGAAAGAAAGGTAAAAAAAATTTAAGAATTTTGATAAAATTGAAGGGAAACCCTGATTGTCAATTATGATATGATTAGAGTAATAGGAAACTATTTTTGGTATGAGTACATTTTGTTTAAATATTCTGTTTTTTTCAAGTTATTTTTTAAACTAGGGGAAACCACTTTAGTAACAAATTATTAACAGAAATGAAGTGAAATGAAGTGGGCAAACTTAGATTTTAAATAATGACATTTTCAACGTGTACATGGAAACATTTCAATAAATTTTCATTTAGTTAAGCCACTTTTGAAGCTGTCAGATGGGGAAATTATGAATATTTATGAAAAGGGTCATCCATTACCTGATATTTTTAGCATTTATTTTTCTTTTATTGTAAATATGGTGGTTTTTCTTTTTTTTTCTTTTTTCCAATCCAGAGGTTAATTGGAGTAGAGTGCCCTGAAATTATGGAGAGAAACCATTGGTAGGTTTATATTAATATTAGTTAGATTACCAAGATTCTACTCCTTAATATGAATGGAATAATTTTTAACAGAGGCTTCTTCTGCTTCTCTATTCCCAGATCACACTGGGAATTGTATGACAGTTCATTTTCTATATAAGTAGCACAGAAATTTAAAGCTTGCTTGGAAGTATCTCAGAGATGAGCTGATCCAACCATTTCATTTTTATAGATGAAGAAATTGAAGCTCAGAGGTAGGGCTGGCCTCAAATTCTTTTTCTAGTGTACATACCCTCCTGCTGTTTGTGAATTGGTAGTGTATTTCATCTGATTATTACAAGAATATATTGATTATAATACATTAAATATTAAATATGACAGTAGTCTGTTAACATTTGGAAGAAAGGTAGGTGGTTTTCTCCCTGTTTCATTTCATCTGAATTTGCCTCATTGCTTTTTCATTCAGTTGTATGTATGTTTATATTAATGTTCTTAGATTCCTTAGTCATTCCTTAGCATTAATAGCTAAGTGCTTAATGAATAATTTTATTAATGAAATAATTAGTTCTTGATTTATCACAAGGGATATATGTAACAACCATAACAGATGTATAGCAGGCATTTGTTTATACTTGATAAGAAAATATGTGATACTTTGAAATTGAAGTGTTGTAAACCATTTCTTTGGGTGGGTGGGATTTATTGCAGATCACCTGAAAGAACCATTCTTAGAAGCCACTGACAATTCTCATCTGAGGTCCATGCCAGCAAGCTTCCTTCCTCCTTCATCAGTGAAGAAACGAGGTATTATTTTTTGGGCTTATTTTATAAAGGAATCAGTATTCCAAATGACAAATATATGATTAAATTTATACCGTTACGAATAACATCTGGGACAGATAGTTTGTTACTGTGGATTAGTGCATTATTAATACCAAAATTAGTTTTATGATCTATTTAGTTATTAACATTGAGTGTATAGAAGTACTGTGCTAGTCAGGGAAACAACAGGTAAAAAACTGACCTTGACCTAGAGAAGGCAATTTTCTACTTAGGAATGTAGACAGATAATTTTACAACACTGTTGATAAATTTTGTAATAAAACCCACAGATTCAGTGTCAAGGAGTGTCCAGAGCAGGGAGGAAAGCTTGTGAAATGGGAGGGGTAGTTAGGGAGGATGTTGTTCAGGAAACAGTGGAAACAAAGGACCTTGGACCTGGACGATGAGTGGGAGTTCATGAGGTGGACAGTAAGATGAGGAACTTCTAGGTAGATGGAATAACATTGCCAAGCGATGAGAAATGGTGGCACTTTCAAGGAACTCAAGCAGTTTCCTATGACAGGAGCATAGGGTGGGTGTCAGAGTGGTAGACAGACCATTAACATTTAATCTTACAGACAATGGAAAGCCATTTGAAGTGTTTTCTTGTTACTAACTGTATTGATACGTAATTCACAAATCAGTTTGCCCATTTAAAGTGTGCAGTACAATTATTTTTTTTTAGTATATTCACAGTGTGTGCATCACCACCACAATCAAATTTAGAACATTTTTATCTTGCCCAAAGAAACCCCGTACCCATTGGTATTCACTCCCCATTTCCTCCCAACACTCAGCCCTAGGCTACCCCTAATTTACTTTCTGTGTCTAGATTTGCCTATTTGGGATGTTTCCTAAAGGCATTGTATAGTAAAGCCCTTTGGAACTGGCTTTTCATTTAGCACAATGTTTTTGAGGTTCATTCATGTTGTAGCATGTTTCAGTTCTTCATTTGTTTTTATGGCCAAATAATCTTCCATTGTGTGGCTATATTACATTTTGTTTAGCCATTCATCAATTGATAGATATTTGGGTTGTTTCTACTTTTTGGTTATTACAAGCAATGCTGCTATGAACATCTGTGTGCGAGTTTTTGTGTGGACATATATTTTCATTTTTCTTGGGTATATACCCAAGAGTGGTATTGCTGGATTACATAGTAGTTCATGTTTAACTTTTTGAGGAGCTGCTAGACTTGTTTTCCAAAATAGCTGTCCCAGTTACATTCCTTTCAGCAGTGTGTGAGTTCTAATTTCTCCACATCCTTGTCAGTGAACACTTGTATTATCTTTGTATGCATAGCCATCCTAGTAGGTGTGAACTAGGCCTTTTATCATTGTGCTTTTGATTTGCATTTCTCTCGTAGATAATGATGTTGAACATCTTTTCATATGCATATAGGCCATTTGTTGTTTGGAGAAATGTATATTTAGACTTTGCGTATTTTTTAATTGGGCAGATTTAAAATTTATTGTTGACTTTCAAGAGTCCTTTATATATTTTAGATACAAGTCCCTTATTAGATACGTGATTTGCAAAATTTTTCTCATTCTGTGGGTTTTCTTTCCATTCTTCTTGATGGTTTCCATTGAAGTACAAATGGTTTAAATTTTCATGTTTATTTTTTCTTTTGTTGCTTGTGCTTTCGATGTCATATTTAGGAACGCCTTGTCCAATCTAAGGTCAAAAAGATTTACTCCTATATTTTCTTTTTCTTTTTCTTTTTCTTTTTTTTGAGATGGAGTTTCGCTGTTGTTGCCCAGACTGGAGTGCGATGGTGCGATCTCGGCTCACTGCAACCTCCGCCTCCCAGGTTCAAGCAATTCTCTTGCCTCAGCCTCCTGAGTAGCTGGGATTATAGGTGCTCGCCACTGTGCCCAGCTAATTTTTGTATTTTTAGTAGAGACGGGGTTTCACCATGTTGGCCAGGCTGGTTTCAAACTCCTGACCTCTGGTGATCCACCCACCTCAGCCTCCCAAAGTCCTGGGATTACAGGCACGAGCCACCATGCCTGGCCCGTTACTCCTATATTTTCTTCTAAGAGTTTTATAGTTCTACCTCTTAAATTTAGGTCTTTGATCCATTTTGAGTTAAATTTTGTGTCTGTTGAGAGGAAGGGGTCCAGCTTGATTTGTTTGTGTGTGGATATTCAGTTGTCCCAGTATCATTTGTTGAAAAGACTATTTGTTCCCCAGTGAATTTTCTTGCCATTGTGGTCAAAATTCCCTTGACTAAAAGGTAAGGGTTTCTTTCAACAATATTTTGTAATTTTCAGAGTATAAGTTTTGCATTTCTTTTGTTAAATTTATTCCTAAGTATTTTACCTTTTTTGATACTTTTGTAAATGGAATTTTCTTAAAGAGGCAGTGGCGTGATTAAACTTTTATTTCAGGAATATACTCTTGACATTTTTGTGGAGGATGGTTTGGAGGAAAGTCCAGTAAAACATATACTAAGATTAATTATTCTGTCAATGATGATAAAAGGCCAGAACTGGGATTGTAAAATGAAAGGTAATGAATAAATTTGGGTAATATCTAGGATGTAGAATGTACAAAATGTGATGATTTGGATATTGTAATAAGAGAGTGAAATCTCTTGACGTAAATTCCAGGTTTCTGGCTTAGATAGTTTTGCCGGCCATTTGCTGACATAGGAACAGTAAAAGGAGTTAACTGGGTTTTCTTTCTTTTTTCTTAGTTTGTCTTAAAGGTTTGCTGATTTTATCTTTTCAAAGAACCAACTTTTCCTTTTGTTATCTTTTGTATTTTTTTCATTTCATTTATTTTGGCTCTGATCTTTATTATTTTCTACTAATTTGGCGTTTGGTTTGCTCTTGCTTTTCTGGTTGAGATGCACTGTTAGGTTGTTTATTTGATGTTTTTCTGCTTTTTTGATGTAGGCACTTATTGCTAAAAACTTTCCCTTTAAGTACTGCTTTTGCTGTGTCTCACAGGTTTTATATATTGTCTTTGCATTTTTATTTCTATCAAGAAATTTTTATATTTACTTCTTAATTTCTTCATTGACCCACTGGTCATTCAAGAGCATATGGTTTAATTTCCATGTGTTTGTATAGTCTCCAAAGTTCCTCATAGTACTGATTTCTAGTTTTATTCCATTGTGGTCAGAGAAGATACTTGATGTGATTTCAGTTGTTTTTTGAATTTTTTTAAGCCTTGTTTTGTGGCCTACCCGTGATCTATCCTTGAGAATGATCCATTTGCTGAGGAGAAGAATGTGTATTCTGCAGTTGTTGGATGAAATGTTCTGTGAATATTTGTTAGGTCTGTTTAGCCTGTCGTCCAGTTGAAGTCTGATGTTTCTTTGTTGTTTATCTGTCTGGATGATCTATTCAGTGCTGAAGGTGGGGTGTTGAAGTCTTCAGCCATGATTGTATTGAGGTCTATCTCCTTAGCTCTAATAATATTTCCTTTATATATCTGAGTGCTCTGGTATTGGGTGCATATGTAATTGTTACATCCTCTTGCTGAATTGACCCCTTTATCATTATATAATGACCTTCTTTGCCTCTTTTTATAGTTTTTGTCTTGAAATCTATTTTACTGATGTAAATATCACTACTGCTCTTTTTTGGTTTCCATTTGCATGGAATATCTTTTTTCATCCCTTCATTTTCAGTCTCTGTGTGTACTTTATAGGTGAAGTATGTTTATTTTAGGCAACAGATCGTTGGTTCTTTTTTTAAATCCATTCAGCCACGTATGCCTTTTGAGTGGAGTTTAGTCCAGCTACATTGAATGTTATTATTGGTAAGTTCATACTATTGCCATTTTGTTTTTGTTTTCTGATTGTTTTGCCGTCTTTTCTTCCTTCCTGTTTCCTTTTTGTGAAGGTAATTTTCTCTGGTAGTATGTTTTAATTTCTTGCTTTTAATTTTTTTGCCTACCTCTTGTAGGCTTTTGATTTGAAATTACCATGAAACTTGCAGATCATATCTAATAACCCATTATTTTAAAATGATGACAACTGATTCCACAAACAAGCAGAGAAAACTAATAAAAACTCTGCACTTTAACTTTATCCTCCTTGCTTTTTAACTTTTGTGAGTTTTGTACCTTCATGTAATTGCTTACTGCTCGTTAATGTCCTTTTCTTTTAGATTGAAGAACTCACTTCGGCATTTCTTGTGGGAAAGTTTGGTGTTGATGAAGTCCCTCGGCTTTTGTTTGTCTGGGAAAGTCTTTATTTCTCCTTCATGTTTGAAGGATATTTTCACTGGATATACTATCGTAGGATAAAAATTCTTTTCCTTCAGCACTTTCAGTGTGTCTTGCCGCTCTCTCCTGGCCTGTAAGATTTCCACTAAGTCTGCTGCCAGACATACTAGAGCTCCATTGTTTGTTGTTTCCTTTCTCTTGTTGCTCTTAGGATCTTTTCTATATCCTTGACCTTTGGGAGTCTGATTATTAAATGGCTTGAACTAGTCTTGTTTGGATTAAATCAATCACCAATCCTTGCTTGGTGTTCTGTAGCCTTGTGCTTGAATATTGATATCTTTCTGTAGATTTGGGTAAGTTCTCTGTTATTCTTTCTTCGAATAAACTTTCTACCCTCATCTTTCTATCTCCTTTTAAAGGCCAAGAACTTAGATTTGCTCTTTTGAAGCTATTTTCTAGATCTTGTAGGTGTGCCTCATTCTTGATTATTCTTTTTTCTTTTGTCTCCTCTGTGTATTTTCAAATAGCCTGTTTTCAAGCTTACTAATTCTTTCTTCTGCTTGATCAGTTCTACTGTTGAGATTCTGCCATGTTCTTCAGTAAGTTAATTGAATTTTTTATCTCCAGAATTTCTGCTTGTTTCTTTTAAATTATTTCAGTTGTTTTGTTAAACTTATCTGATAGCATTCTGAGTTCCTTCTCTGTGTTGTCTTGAATTTTGTTGAGCTTCTCCAAAACAGCTATTTTGAATTCTCTGAAAGCTCACATCTCTGTTACTCTGGGATTGGTCACTGGTGCCTTATTTATTATTGTTAATTTAGTGAGTTCATGTTTTCCTGGATGGTTTTGATGACTGTGGATGTTCACCAATGTCTGGGCATTGATGAGTTAGGTATTGTGGTCTTCGGAGTCTGGGCTTGTTTGTACCTATCCTTCTTGGGAACGCTTTCGAAGTATTCAAAGGGAAGTGAGTGTTGTGATCTAAGTCTTTGTTCATAGCAGCCGTATCTGTATTAGGGGGCACCCCAAGCCCAGTAACATTGTGACCCTTGCAGACTTGTAGAGGTACCACCTTGGTGGTCTTGGGTAATATCTGGGAGAATTCCCTGGATTACCAGGAAAAGAATTCTTGGTTCTCTTCCCTTACTTTCCCCCAAACAAAGAGAGTCTGTCCTTCTGTGCTGAGCTGCCTGGAGCTAGGGGGGATGGGTGACACAAGTATGCCTTTGGCCACCACCACTGGGCGTGTGCCGAGTCAGACCTGAAGCCGGTACAGCACTGGGTATTGGTGAAAGGCTTGTGGGGATGACTGCCTGGTCACCGCTGATGTTCCCTCCAGACTCAAGAGCTCTACAGTCAGCACAAATCCAGCCAGGCTTGTGCCCTTCCCTTGAGGACAGTGAGCTCCTGGGGGCCCAGGACTGGTCCAGAAATGCTGTCTGGGAGCCAGGGCCTGGAGTTGGGAACCTTAGGAACCTACTTGGTGCTCTATTCTACTGCAGCTGAGCTGGCACCCAAACCTCAAGACATATTCCTTCCCACTCTTCCCTCTCCTTTCCTCAAGCAGAAGGAGCCTCTCCCCATGGCCACCAGTGCCCCAGGCCTGCAGTGAGTACTGCCTGGCTGCTGCTGGTGTTCACTCAAGGCTCCAGGGCTCTTCAGTCAGCTGGTGGTGAATGCCGCCAGACCTGGGTCTCTCTCTTCAGGACAATGGGCTCCCGTCTCACCCAGGATGGATCCAAAAATGCTGTCCAGGTGCCAAGACCTGGAATCAGGGACCCCAGGAACCCACTTGGTGCTCTGTCTCACTGGCCAAGCTGGTACCCAGGCTGACTTTTGGTTCTTATGAAGGTGCTTTCCTGTGTGGGAGGGGGATGATTGCCAGAGGACTTGCTTTGTATACCTGGATACCTGTAGATTCTTTTTATTTTCTTCATATTTTAAGGAGGCCTTATAAATGTATTGCCATTATTGGACTTGTCATTAGGTTTGTACATGAGCTTCATGAGGGCAGAGTCCACACTCTTGTTATTACTGTATCCCCAGTGCCTGGCCACTTATTAGGTACCCAATATTGATTCAAACAACTGTTGAATTTTTGCCTCAGCAAATTTTAATCATGATTTGTTTCCATGTATTTTCACATTTTTCTTATTATTAGCTTACATCAGTAATCTTTATACATTGAGTTGTCCTTTTCTCTTTGTTTTGTCTCAAGGGATGCGCTAAGATAAAATCTTCCTTACCTCTCTTCATAGGTGTTCTTCTTTTGGGAGATGCATATAATATGAGGCATCCACTTACTGGTGGAGGAATGACTGTTGCTTTTAAAGATATAAAACTATGGAGAAAACTGCTAAAGGGTATCCCTGACCTTTATGATGATGCAGCTATTTTCGAGGTAAGATCAATTATTTTGACAAAAATGTCTCAAAATGGATTTATTTCTGGGGGTTAAGAACAGTGGGGCTCTGATGGGGAGATCTGTACTAAGGAACCTGATGCTTTATAATAGCTCTTAGGCATCTTGCTTAGGCTTAAAGAACCTGACTTGCAATCTGTGAATCTTAGAGAATTTCTAAATTTGAATATTATGTAACACTTGATTGCTATGGGCCACTTAGCTCATAGTGGTTGTAAATTTAGCTTCAGTGTCATATAACCGATTGCTCTGAAGGTGATTTTTTTTTTTTTTTTGTAAATGATAAACATAAGGCAATATTACTTGCAGATAGTCCTTAGAAGGATAAGTATCAGTTTGAGGGAATTATAAACATCAGTTTGTGCTTTTTTATCCTTACCATATAATAAATGAGCTATTTCTTTCTTAGGCCAAAAAATCATTTTACTGGGCAAGAAAAACATCTCATTCCTTTGTCGTGAATATCCTTGCTCAGGCTCTTTATGAATTATTTTCTGCCACAGATGGTAAGTGTAGACACTTTTTAGTGAATATTACTCAATTGCAAATTTTTAGCACAGGAAAGGAATAAACAAGTTAGTGATTTGTCCAGAAGTAAAAATGTTACCTGAGTTTGCTAACTCCCAAGTTGGTGGTTTTTTAAAAATTCCATTTTGAGCAATAGTTGTAGTTTTAGTTTTAGTTTGGAAGGCAGTGGAATTTCCTTAGACAATATTAATAGCAATGCCTCAGTAACATATTCATTATTTTGAATTCCTCTGGTGCAGACTAGATCATGCTTGTCCCCACACACAAAAGATTGTGATGGAAGGTGTTTTTGGCCATGTATTAAAAGGCAATGTAGTCTTTTTCTTCCTAACATTAGTTTCAATTTCTTTTTAAAGTAGTATTTTATAAAATGAATACAAGCTGTTAATCTTGTCCCTGTTGAAAAGCACAAGTAACAGTGCATTCACCCTTTACTTATTTGGACTATTTTGGTGCTTTTGTTTCTGTTTCCATATTATAGAGAGGTCATGGTCAATGTATAGATTAGAGAAAACACAGCTTAGCAGAAGCAGTGTTAGAAGTGGAGGAAAATGATTCATGCCTGTAATGATTCATTACAGGTGAAATGATTCATGCCTGTAATCCCAGCACTTTAGGAGGCTAAGGCTGGAGGATCGCTTAAAGCCAGGAGTTTCACACCAACCTGGACAAGAAAGCAAGACCCCATCTCTACAAAAAATTAAAAAATTAGCAAGGCATGGTGGCGTGTGCCTGTAGTCCCAGCTATTTGGGAGGCAGAGGTGGGAGGATCACTTAGGGCCAGGGGTTTGAGGCTACAGTGAGCTATATACAGTGAGCTATATACAGTGAGCTAAATACAGTGAGCTGTATGAAGTGCCACTGTACTCAGCCTGGGCAACAGAGTGAGACTCCAGCTTCTAAAACAAACAAACAAAAAATTAAAAGAAATGGAGGAGAAAAGGCAACTGTGCCACCTCCTCACCACAGCAGTGTACACATCAGTTTAATAGTAGGTTAATGAAACTAGGCTTTTCAGTTTTCAAGAATAAATACTGACTCAAATGCCACTACTCTAGTATATTTGCTACATAGTTATTTGTATGATCTGACTGAGGCCCTAGTGATAAGTGCTGTCGTTATAATTACAAAAGATGATACAATAAAAGTGCTTTCTGTAGCTCCTATAACCATTAACTCTTCCTAAGGAGGAAAAACAAAAAATCCCACCAATCTCACTGGTTGTGATTTTTCCAAACAAATTTCTCTGCTAAATTGGCATAGAGGTTAAAATGGCTGGTTGGGCAAATGAAAGTAACTAAGTTTAGGGTTTTGGGCAAATAAAAAGAAAATAACTAAGTTTAGAGTTTTGGGCAAATAAAAAGAACTAAATTTAGAGTTTTCCTGAGCTCCCTTTTCTAAGCTTTTCTAACTTCTTGAGTTCTTAACATGATGAATTTAAATCTACCAACAAAACAACATTTTTTAAAAGTTACAAGATTGGAGGAGGAAAGACCTTTATTGGAGCAAAAGTTTACCTGTTGCATCCTTTACTTTTTAAAATCTGTTGTAAAGAAAAATCTGGGCATATCTGAACAGAACATTGATTCTAAATGGTTAAAAAGGTTATCAATTGATTACACTACATTGTGAGGGTTTTATGAGTTACTTCGAAAGGTATTAAAAACTTTATAGATATAAGAAATTATTATTTATCGCTACTCACAGCTCTTTTCACTTGATAATTTACTGCTTAGTTAGAGATACTGGTTGGACATCTTAGAGACTGGGAATTTGGTTTCTAGAATTGTGTTAAAAAGAGCTTCCAAAGTTTTGCATCACTTAATGAATTAACAGCAAAATCAAGGAAGTACCTTTTAAACAACTCTTCCAAGACCTAAATATTAGTAGTTATTTACTAACAGAAAAAAGTTTATTCATATTTTTATTACTCTCCATAATGCTGATTATGGAATTTAAAAATTGATGATTATGGAATTTAAAAATTGTTGAAATTCTAGGACTAGATATTGAAAAATTATCTGCAAGATGTAGCGTTTATTTCTCATTTTTTCTGATATATCATTAGTATCCTACATAAGTGTGTACACATATTTGATTATTTTACAATTTTATTTTAGATTCCCTGCATCAACTAAGAAAAGCCTGTTTTCTTTATTTCAAACTTGGTGGTGAATGTGTTGCGGGTCCTGTTGGGCTGCTTTCTGTGTAAGTTGTGATGGCACAGAGGATACAAATCTACCAGATTTTCTTATGACTGTTCAGTTGATGAATTACTGCAAATCTTTCTTCCTTACACATTTTGGTATTTTATTAACTATTAGTATCCCAATAAGAAGGTGGCCCAAAGAAATGAAGAAATGCAATATTTAGTACTGTTTTCTTTCTAGGGAACAGCAGTTAAAGGTGGTGGTAGAGGAAGCTATAACCCTTGATTAAAATAGAAGCTTGTTTTTTGCCTATGGATTTATCCATATGTTCTGGTCTGTGGGAGCCAGGAATAATTGAGAAATTTTAATTTAAGAATTAGTTTCATTGAAGTACAGGGACTTATACAACCCAGTATTAGTTTTGAGCATACAGACATATGTGGAACTATTCTTGGAAAGTCTACAAAGTGAAATCTATTGAGTTATTTCTCATTTGCAAAGTGATCCTTTGAGTCATTTCTTATTAATCTATAATCTGAATGTTAATATTGGTATTTTTAAAAGCCCTACATCCCAACAGACCAGGCCATCTAGGTATTTCAGCGTGGCGTCTCAGGATGAATAAACAAAACAGCTAAAAATATATGACTTTTGTAAACTAGAGTTATAGGAGTTACTAGCTTCTCTGAAAGGGACATATTCTAAGTATTTTTTCTTAAAAAAAAAAAAGGGGGGGGGGGTGTTGCCCCTGCCATCAAACTTAACATGCAGACATATTTGTAAAGTCCTCTAAAATGTAGAATGTTTGATGCAGAATTATGATGCTTGGGTAAAAAAAAAAAGTAGGATGTTTGTTGAGCTTCGTAGATTATATGTAATTGGAACCGTTGGAGTAAATTTTAGTTTCTGAGTCTTACCAATATGTATTTTTTTCTATTACAGATTGTCTCCTAACCCTCTAGTTTTAATCGGACACTTCTTTGCTGTTGCAATCTATGCCGTGTATTTTTGCTTTAAGTCAGAACCTTGGATTACAAAACCTCGAGCCCTTCTCAGTAGTGGTGCTGTATTGTACAAAGCGTGTTCTGTAATATTTCCTCTAATTTACTCAGAAATGAAGTATATGGTTCATTAAGCTTGAAGGGGAACCATTTGTGAATGAATATTTGGAACTTACCAAGTCCTAAGAGACTTTTGGAAGAGGATGTATATAGCATAGTACCACACCACTTATAAAGTGGAAACTCTTGGACCAAGATTTGGATTAATTTGTTTTTGAAGTTTTTTGTATATAAATATGTAAATACATGCTTTAATTTGCAATTTAAAATGAAGGGGTTAAATAAGTTAGACATTTAAAAGAAATGATTATTACCATAAATTAGTGCTAATACTGAGGAGAACTACAGTTTTTCTTTTGAATTTAGTATTTGAGATGAGTTGTTGGGACATGCAAATAAAATGAAGAATGAACTTTCGTGTCTTTTTGTTTCTTGTTGTGAGCTCGTTTACATAGCTTCATGATAATGAAAAAGAAAATCCAAGTGGGATGAAAAGTGCAGAGGGAAACCTGTTCTATTAAATAACCGGGGAAGTTGCCTTAATGTCTTGACCTTGATTTCTTCATCTATCCAGTGAAGCAATTTGATAAGGTTATTTTCTTTTAAAAAAATTACTTATTTATTTTAATTTTGGGGCTGTGACTCAGATTTGAACCAAAAGGTTCTTTGCTGAGTTCTCTGAAAATATCAGATTCTGACAGGAAAGGCAATCTAGGACTTTATAAAAGTTCCACTGTATAACAACATTTATAAAGCGGCCCAGGATGACATCAAGAAACAGTGAGTGAACAAATAAGAACTTGTAATACCCGGCATAATACCTTAAAATCCGTAAGGATTTACTGAGTTTATCTACAGTAAATTTGAAGAGACTATGGATGTTCAAAGGGTATCATAAAAGTTCAGTAAATCTACAGATACCACGAAAGTAAATTGTTATTTCTGAAAGAGCAGTAAAATATAACCTGGCAAATTAAGTTACTACTTGAGATTAGAACAGGGCTACAATAACTTCTTATAAAGCTTTTACAATAAAAATTTCAATTTTTAAGTTCTTTCAGTTGAGAAAAATTCTTCACTGGCCAAACCACTAGCAAAATCAGTTTCAAACATCACTGCCTTGTTTTAGCAGAGCATATGGTGGACCCATTTGCTTGGTTTCATCAGATTCCCATCTAACTGACCCTACCTAAACTTCTATTTTCTGGTTAAAAACTCACTTTCCCAGATCTGGCCTTCTTAGCGGTTAGCTTTCTTTTTCAAGAACAAAGATCTCACTTCATGTGGTTATTGTTAACAAGATTACAAATGAAAAATAACAAGCTATCTTTGAGACATAGATGTTCCCACACACCATCTTTGCAGGGGGTGAGACTTCCAAGCTCCCTACGTACCAAGCAACAGTTCTCTTAAAATTCTGCCCTGGCCTCGATGCCCTCATGGCCAGGATTGGGGGTTACCCTTGTTCTGCACTGAGACTCCTTTAAAGTCCTTTCTACTGATAGTGAAGTAACCAAAGCCTGTGAAGTCCTTTCTTCCCTTCAATATCAGAATTTGAGGCCTTCTGACAAAAGAAATAACAAAAAATGAGAAAACTGAAGGAACCTGAGAAATCCTTTAGTCCTAATTTTACAGATGATGCCAGTGGGCTGGCTTGGGACAAGGTGTAGCTTGTGGCAGAACCAGGACTCAAACTTTGCCTCCTGACTGCAAATCAATACATCTACCCCCACCACTAGCAAAATGACTGTCAAACAGATTTTGGCTTCTGGGTTTGGTTTGGTTTGTTCCTTCCTCTGCAGAGGAGGACATAACCATAGAGATTTAGGGTGGAAACATCTTTCTTGCTCTCATCCAAGTTGTTGATACCCAAGTTGCCACAGTAGCATGGCAGTGATACGGTGTGGCTCTGTGTCGCCACCCATATTTCTTCATAGCAGTGTGAGAACAGACTAATACAGGCAGCTTCCTTTTCAGGGTAATTTTCATGCAGAAATGATTTAGGATTTCGAGGGAGTTAAGCTTATGGCAAGGCTATTACCAAAAAGGACTATGGATAATGATACAGTTGTGGGGACTTGAGGCAGGACTCAGGTTGCTGAGGAAGATACTGGAAGGAGCAGCTTTGTTAAGGAGTCCTACAGAAGGAATGCTGTGGTCCCCCTAGGGCATCTGCGATTGGAAGAGGATGGTGAGACACCGAGAAACTTCAACGGTACATGACACAGATTGTGTGGCCACTACATTTGCTATTAGTCTGGCTATCACCACGTGCCTGCCAGCTTGTTGGGGGTGAGCTATTATACCTAGCAGAGTCATCTCTTATTCCAAACAGGGTTTTTTACAGGGTGAATACACAATTTTTGAATCATAAGCAGAGACAACTTTGGGTACTAGTAATACTATTTTACTGAAAATCTGGAGTTGCACAAATAGTTCTTTAGAACATAAAACTAAATGGATTTATATATAACAGTTACATTCGGCATTTAAGAGAGGCAGTACAAAAATGTGTTCTGCTTTTACATGATATAAATTGCATGTAATACCGTGATTTAAACAATATCAGTTATGTTAACTAATGCCATGAGATATATCTTACTCCGAACGTCTGATGTTTCCCATAATAGCAAAAAATGCAGTTATATGAGCAACTGAGTTTCTTTTCATCTTCAAATTCATTTTAGTGATGGTGGGAAGATCTAAGAACAATCCTTCCATTGAAGAAGTAGGAAAAAACAGTTATAGCACTGTTCTGAACTCATCAAAAATGAAATTAGGCACATGTGCTTCAGCAACCTGAAAAATTAAAGAATTAAATTATTCATGGTATTATAGTTGAACAATTACAAAATTTTCATACGTAAAAGAAAAGGTATCCTTGGAGCAAGGTGAATAATAGAAGAGGAGACTCCCATGGGCGGACGACTCCTTGAAACAGCCCCTTTCTGCTTCTGGTGCCCCCTGGACTAGCATCTCATTTCTTGGCACTGCTAACATTTGAGGGGATGCAGTACAGCTCTCCCGCCTCCAAATCTGAGCTTCTTGGCTCTTAAAGGTACCTTGATCTGTGAGGAATGTTCTTGGCTCTGGGCAGTACTGACAAGTACTCAGGTCACCTAACACACTTTATTAACTGATGACCAACAAGGAAGAACAGGACGGCTGGCAAGTGATGGGGCTGAAGAGGTAGGGGAAGGCAGGAATGAGAATGAGATACCAAGTCCAGAAGGGGAAGCGCAGGAAGGCCCTTAGGGGCATGCATTCCTGAACTGTTCTTGGGCAAAGCCCTGAGAAGACTAAATTGGGCTGAGCTGGGTAGAATGTAGAGGTAGGTGATCTCCAAGTGCTGGAGATGAGTATTTTCTAGAAGCAGTGTTTATTTTTTCTGATCATAAAGGTATCACCTGCTAATGAGAGGAAATTTAGCAAATGCAGAAGAGTATAAAAATTATTTTTACAGTGGGTGGAGGCAAGGGGAGGGACAGCATTAGTATAAATACCTAATACATGTGGGGCTTAAAACCTAGTCTGGGCGTGGTGGCTCATACCTGTAATCCTGGCACTTTGGGAGGCTGAGGTGGGTGGATCACGAGGTCAGGAGTTCAAGACCAGCCTGACCAACATGGAGAAATCCCATCTCTACTGAAAATAAAAAAATTAGCAGGGCATGGTGGTACGCGTCTGTAATCACAGCTACTCAGGAGGCTGAGGCAGGAGAATCACTTGAACCAGGGAGGCGGAGGCTGTAGTGAGCCGAGATCTCACCACTGCACTCCAGCCTGGTGACAGATGGCACATGTATAATACCTATGTAACAAACCTGCACGTTCCGCACGTGTAGCCCAGAGCTTAAAATTAAAAAAACATTTTTTTTAATCTTAATCCCTTAGAGAAAATAAAAACTGGTAACTTTTGTACTGAATTTTTCCAGTTTACTTACATATGCAGACACACACACACACACAATCAAAATTAAGATCATATAATATTGTGTCCTCCTTTACCTCTGCTAAATCTTATATTATGAACATCCTTGTGCACATATCTTGGTAAACCTTTGCACATATATCCAGCAGGTAAAATTCCTAGCAGTGGAATTGCTGGGATCAGGGTAAGTATATTACAAATGTTTTTTTAAAATAGATAAAGCTAAATTGCCCTCCTCAAAGGCTGTCAATTTACATTCCAATTAACAGCACTTACAAGTCCCATTTCTGCAAATGCTTCCGAATAATGGGGGCCCAACATTTTACCTTTCACCAACCTGATAAGTGGAAACAGTAATTTTCTTATTCTTTGGATTTTTGTCCCTTGAATCCAAAGGTTTGTCATTTCTATTTCTTTTCTTGAAAACTGCCTCTTAATTTCCTTTGCCCTTCCCCTGCTTTTTTTCTATTGGCTTGGACATCTTTTTCTTACTGAATTCGAAGATTTGAAGAGCACACTATAAATCAAGAAACTAGTCCTTTGTTGGTATTTCCTCTTTTGTCTTTTGTTTTTTAATTGAGACACTGACACACAATTCATTACATTCAGCATTTATAAAAAATCAAATCTCTAAATCTTTTTCTTTATAGTTTCTTCTTTTGGTTTTATACTTAGGAAGTTCTGAGAGCTGATACATATTTGCCTAAAATTTTGGCTAATTTATTTGTTTCATATTTCACACTAACCCTTTATCTGTAATTAATTTTGATAACATAGGAGATGTAAAGGGGACTAAGTTGCTATTTTTTAACCGTGTGAACTTAACATCTATTGACTAATATTCCCTTTCTCCCTTAATTTGAGATGCTCCTTTTCCTTATGTACCATTGTATGCATAGGGTGTGTTTCTAGGCTATATATATTCTTGCTCATTGTTCCTTCTACTTAGTTGCATACCACTACCACCCTATTTTGGTTTCTACAGTTTTATAGTGTTTTAATACTTGATATAATATTTTAATATCTTTTTTTAAAAAAAGGACTTGCCTAAGTTCTATGACATTTTAAAAAATATATTCTTTGAAGTTAAAAAAGTACCTGAAATCTCGATTGTAACTGCAGTAAACCTATAAACTAGAAAGAACTATTATCTCTGTAATATTCGAGGACCGTCATTCAGAAACACGGACTTTCAAATTTTATATTTAAAATTTTTATAGTTTTTTAATAAAATGTTCTTTCATATTTCTTGTAGAGGTTATTCTTAGCTATATTATTTCCCTGTTATTTCTGTGAATAGGTCCTTTTTCACACTGTATTTTTTAATCGATTAGTGTATTTATTTCATACATTTATTCTGTAGCCAGCTTGTTTTCTGATCTCTGTATTATTTTGATAGTTTTTCACATGATTCTATTGGGTATTCAAGGAAGACAGTTATCCAGCAATCCCACTACTGGGTAACTACCCAGAGGAAAAGAAGTCATTATTCAAAAAAGATACCTGCACATGCATGTTGACAGCAGTACAATTTACAATTGCAAAATCGTGGAACCAACCCAAGTGTCCATCAATCAATGAGTGGATAAAGAAATTGTGGTATATACATATGATGGAATACTACGCAGTCATAAAAAAGAATGAATTAACAGCATTTGCAGTGACCTGGATGAGACTGGAGATTATTCTTACAAATGAAGTAACTCAGGAATGGAAAACCAAACATCGTATGTTCCCACTGATATGTGGGAGCTAAGCTATGAGGACGTAAAGGCATAAGAATGATACAATGGACTTTGGGGACTTGGGGGGAAGAATGGGAGGGGGGTGAGGATAAAATACTACAAATATGGTGCAGTGTATACTGCTCAGGTGATGGGTGCATCAAAATCTCACAAATCACCACTAAAGAACTTACTCATGTAACCAAATACCACCTGTATCCCAATAACTTATGGAAAAATAAAAAAGGAAGACAATTAATCTCAAATAATACAGAGTTTGTCTTCTTTCCAATATGCATTTTATTTTCATTTCATTTCTTATTGTCTTGCACCTGTATAACAAAAGTAGTTGCAAGAGTCTGTATAGTTGTCATGACACTGTGACAGTCCTGGCTTTAATGGGAATGCCACTAACATTTCACTATTATGTACTGACATTGCTAGTTAATTTTAAAAGTTCACCTTTGGCTCATGTTGTAAGAAAGTATCTTTGATTCCTAACCTGCTAATTTTTAAAAATCAAATGATTTTCAGTATCTACTGAAAGTTGTATTTTTCAGTATCGAGCTCTCCACTTTGAGCTAAAATTTAACAAAGTGGAATTACTAATGAGAAAGGGAGAGGAAAGAATGTCTTGGCAGGTAAAAAGTAGTCTGCCATTTTTGGAAACAGTGCTCATATATACATTTAGTTGTGGCATGAACTTAACTGTACTTGCTGTGGGAACCAGGTCAGTGGAGAGAGAAAGAACAAACCACCATGATTATTTCTTTCCTCTGGCCACTTAAGGAATCTCTCCTGGCTTGCCTATTTCACTTAACTCCTGAACCAGATGAGTTGCTGACAGGAGTACATGGTGGAGAGGAAGAAGAGGCGGGAGGGGCATTGTGTTAAACTCTGCAAGGCACTTCCCATGGTGGAAAAGGCAGGGACATTTCAGAGCTGGGGGTAGAGCAGTGGCGAGAGGCGCAGAGGCATCTGCTGTGAACGACCTATTGGGTCTTCACTCCTGATGAATCCAGGGCCACTATTATTAGCATCTTTTTACAACTATTAATATTGTTCTTTACTATCTATCACTTACCCTCCTGGGTAGCTTTGTGTACCGAACATAATCCTCCAGGAACAGAAGGGCACCCACAACATCTGCAGGAATTTCAGGTATCTTCTGGCTGTGATAGAGAACAGTTTAGATCAATTAACTGCTTTGCACATCATAAGCCCTTTTGGTCAGAATCCTGAAAGACTAAATTACCAACAGATTACCTAATGAAGTCAAAGATGAACAAAAACATTGAGCATGCTCTTGATTCCTGTGAAGTTGTTACCTTGCTCATGTATTTTCAGCAGCCTACCCTATAGGGTAAATGTGAGCTTCTTTATACGGTTTCCATGGGCGTTTACAACACGATCCCTGCCATCTATCCAGACCCATCTCCCTCTGTTTACATGATTCAACACCTAGCAGGTCCCATACTTTCCCATCCCTGCACACTTTTTTTTTTTTTTTGCGACAGTTTTCACTCTTGTCGCCAGGCTGGAGTGCAGTGGTATGATCTCGGCTCACTGCAACCTCCGCCTCCCGGGTTCAAGTGATTCTCCAGCCTCAGCCTCCCGAGTAGCTGGGATTACAGATGCACACTACCACGCCTGGCTAATTTTTTGTATTTTTAGTAGAGACGGGGTTTCACCATGTTGGCCAGGCTGGTCTTGAACTCCTGACCTCAGGTGATCCACCCACCTCAGCCTCCCAAAGTGATGGGATTACAGGCGTGAGCCACGGCACCCAGCCTGCACACTGATTTGAAAGTAAACTTCTAGACGTTGTTCGAGTCTCAGCTTGGGTACTTCTGTGGAATCCTCCCTGATTCTCCTGGGCTGTCATAATAGTTAGTAGCATTCTCCAAGCCTCTTAATTTTTCAATGGTGTGCTGGGTTCCCATCAGGAGTATAAACTCCTCGAGGGCCTGGGTCATATGTTCATCTTTGTTTCTCCAGCATCTGGAAATGTGCTTGGCATGTACTGTATATTTGAGGGTATCAAATAAATACAGCATCTAGCAATTTTTCATATGGGATTTTACTCATGTATTCATTCATTCAGCAACTACAGTGCCAAGCACTGTTCCAGAGCTAGGAATACAGCAAAGTACATGCCAGGCTCCTTATAGAGCTAACGTTCCTTCTTGTTTACATCAAAAGGAGTATTTAGGTGTTAAAACGATTTCCAATTCCTGTACCAATTGGCATTTTCTAATTAACAAATAACTTTTAGTACTATTAATACATTACTGGTTAATTTCACTGATGAACTTTGCTTTTTGAATGGGTTAAGAGTGACTGTACCTGGAAAAATTCTCCCTGCTCTCAATCTTTCAATCTGTGACCAGGGCTATATTTGCTCTGCTTGGAGCAAGAGAAAGGAAGGAATTCCCATGCGTCACAGGTTCCTTAGATTCCTTTGCTCTGCTGAATCAGAAAGCCTGAGTTACCACCCTCAGGGTTGCCAATAACATGCTGGACTAGAGCCACACTTAAGCCTTTACTGCCATTACTGAAAAAGAAATAGAGGAAGAAGAACCTGTCCAAGCTGACAGCTAGGGAGCTACAATTGGGACAGCCAGTTGTGTGGAGGTTACTTGCTAATCACCTCCGCACCATCTGAACTGGAGTTCTTCACCTCCTCTCTGGGGTCCTGGGCCAGAGGCACTGGGTTTTTATGAGCCTACTGCTTTCCTTGCCAACTGACCTCGCTTCGTGATTGTTACAATTTCATTTTCGAGTCTTTATCTTTGAGTTCTCCTCTATTTTTCAATTGTTAAAAAATCTGTTTCTGAAGCAAGTCTCAACATCTATCCCAGGAAAACATCAGTGTTTGTCATTCGATTCATTAACTAAGAGAAGGAGGAGGAGCTGGCCTGACTGCAGCTCTCAGGAAAGAACGACACTGGGGTTTAGAAAGAATGCAAAATCAGTACGAGCCACTGGTATGCACTGGATGTCAAGAAACCCATCACTGCAAAGCCGAGATCATGCCACTGCACTCCAGCCTGGGCGACAGAGCAAGACTCTTTCTCATTAAAAAAAAAGAAAAAAAGAACTCATCACTGCAATTGTAGCTGCTCTACTGTCCACAGAGGGCCCAGAATGAAGACATGTAATACTCCTCTGTGCCAAGGGGAGAGCTGTGCTTGGAATCTCACTACAAGTTTGGGAAGCCACATTTTAAGATGGTCAAAAACAGACTGGAACACCCAGAAAAAGTCACTCGCTATGGTGAGTAGCCTCTAAACTGCAAGACATCAGGAACAGGTGGAAGGGGCTTATCTAAACATGGAGAAGACCTAAGACAACAGATGGCATACAAAATCGGAAGTGATGTTGCTAAGGAGGGAGACTGCATTATTCTGTATGATTTCAAAAGGAAGGAAAAAGCTCAGCGAGTGAAACATCCAGAGACACAGGTTCTAATAATCACAATCAGGAACTTTCTAATGAGAATAAGACTTAGCCAGTGGACTGTGCTGCCTGGAGAAGTAGCACGAGCCCCCTCCATGAGAGTGTTCCAGCAGTGGCTGGATGACTACCTGTCAAGGATGTCCTAGAGCTCATTCGTGCACTTAGTGGGAGGTCAATTAAATGACCTCGAAAATCATTTCCAGTTTTAGGACTTAGTAGTATTTTGTGCGGACTGAGAAGATCTCCTTGGTTCGTTTTATTTTTTTTGAGATGGAGTCTCGCTCTGTCACCCAGGCTGGAGTGCAGTGGCGCGCGATCTCAGCTCACTGCACCTCTGAGGCCTCCTGGGTTCAAGCAATCCTCCTGCCTCAGCCTCCTGAGTAGCTGGGATTACAGGTGGCCACCACCACACGTGGTTAATTTTTGTGTTTTTTTTTAGTAGAGATGGGGTTTCACCATGTTGGCCAGGCTGGTCCTGAACTCCTGACCTCAAGTAATCCACCCACCTCGGCCTCCCAAAGTGCTGGGATTACAGGCTTGGCCACCGCGCCCAGCCGCTTTGATTTGTTTTTTACATTATAGTGGCAAAAATGACCAAGCAAACATGACAGCAAAGGTTATTTAGCCAGGCTGACCCTTTAGGATAGCAGAGAAGGAGGCACAGGACCCAGCATCTCATGGAAATAACTTTTTTTTCTTTATCCCAGAAAAGCCACATTTAGGGGCAGGGGAAAAGAATTGGCAGGAATTAAAGCTTTATAAGCATTGTATCAAATAGCAACTCCTGTGAAATTTGCTTCTCTACATGCAGACACTGCCCAGGCTTTGACACACTGACATGTTCTCTGACTCCCACTGAAATGAGTGGAATCATCTCTCGGCAGTGGCCCAGCAGAAGTGCAGGGGCTCGCTGAGATTGAAGAGCTGCATCCAAGAGTGCAGAGGAACAGGGCTGCACTTTCTTCCCCATGGTAGTTACTAATCATGGTCCTGAGTCATTCCTGGAAAATCACTGTGAGTAGACCAGATGGAGTTCCCCTGGCAGGGTGACTAAGGATGGACACACCCGTAACTGCTCTAAACAAGGAGGTATGCCCTGACTTGCTTTACAGAGAAGGGTGAGCAACCATTTCCCATCTCTATTAGGGTGATAAGAGGAATCTGGCAATGCGAGGTTTAAATTAGGTTTTGTGACAAGAAGTCCCACGTAGTCCTGGTTGGTCTTCTGTACCTTGTACACTGCTCCACCGTGGAGCAGATAAACTGGCCGATCAGCGCCAGGAACTGCTCGGTGTACCGGGAATGGAACTGCTTCAGCAGAGTGAGCAGTCCCAGGACAAGTGGCGGCCAATCAACAGGGTCGGTCGGTTTTCGGCAGACCATTCCTGCAAGGGAAGAAGTTGCAACACCATATGAAGTACTTGCCTTCGGCAACATTCATTAAATACCAACGCTGTGAAGGTCAAAATGTTTGGGGCCCATATCCTCGCTGGCAGATGACATTTTGGAGGGAATGACAATTCTGGGCCAGATTTTGAATTAGCCACAGGATTGGTAGGGCATTCCAGTGGTCTGAAGGATTCAAAACCAATAAAACAGTTACGAAATTTTGTAATTATCATTACTGGTTCTTTTGAATTACTCAATTAACATATACTATTGTAGCAATTTTTAAAGATATAGATAAACGTAAATGAGAAAAAAATCACTACAACTGACTTCTGTTAACAGCAGCATGACATACTAGATACCGTGAACTACTATCTTAAGTGAAAAGCTGGATAAAATACTTTTAGAGTATCTTTAAACAAATGTTGAGTTATATATATATACATATATATATATATATACACACACACACACATATACATATATATATATATATACATATACATATATATATATATATACACACACACACACATATACATATATATAAAGAATCTGCAGAAATCAAGAGTGGAAGAAGGACATTTATGAAGTGAATGAGTACCAAAGCCGGCCTTTAAACTAAAGATTTTCTTAAGAATTGGAGATGGAGTCTTGCTATGTTGCCCAGGCTGGAGTGCAGTGGCTATTCACAGGTGCAATCACAGCACATTATAGCCTTGAATTCCAGTGCTCAAGCTGGGACTATAGGTGTGTACCACTGCACCTGGCTCTACACTAAAGATTTCTGCCAAAATGTGGAGACCCTGACCTCTGCCTGGATGGCTGCACGGGAAACCAGAGACAGAGATTAGGGTCTTCCGGAAGAAACACAATGTTGAAAAAGAACAGTGCTAGGAAGGTTTAGGTTGCCTGATTTCAAGCTCTCTATACAGTTTCAATAATCAAGACACTACGGCATAAGAACAGACAAATAGATCAATGGAACAGAATAGAGTCTAGAGACAGTCCCACCCTTCTATGAGTAACTGAATACTCACAAATATACCAAATAATAAAAAAAAGATAAATCTTTTAACAAATGGTACTGAAACTGGATAGCCTTATGGGGGAACAACAAACCTTGACCCCTATCTCATACTGTACACAAAAAACAATTAGAGATGAACCACTGGCCTCAATGTAAAAGCAAAGACTACACAACTTTAAGAAAAAATATCGAAGATATTTTTGTGACCTTGAAGAAGGCAGAGATTTGTTTTTTTTTTGAGACAGAGTCTCACTATGTCACCTAGGCTGGAGGGCAGTGGCACAATCTCGGCTCACTGCAACCTCTGCCTCCCAGGTTCTAGCGATTCTCCTGCCTCAGCCTCCCAAGTAGCTGGGATTACAGGCGTGTGCCACCACGTATGGCTAATTTTTGTGTTTTTAGTAGAGACAGGGGTTTTACTATGTTGACCGCTGGTCTCAAACTCCTGACCTCAGGTGATCCTCTTGTCTCGGCCTCCCAAAGTGCTGGGATTACAGGCATGGGCCACTGTGCCTGGCCTGGCAGAGATTTCTTAGACAAGACAAAAAGGAATAATTATAAAGGAAAAAAACGGATAAATTGGACACCATCAACAGTAAAAACTTCTGCTCATTAAAGTTACCAGTAAAAAAATACATAGATAAGCCACAATATTCTCAAAACATATATCTAATAAGGAACTTGTATCCATAATATATACATAACTACTACAACTCTGTAATAAAAAAAACAATTTAAAAACGAGCAAAAGACTAGAACAGGCACTTCACAGAGAAGGATTTAAGGAATGGCCAATAAGCACATGAAAAAGTGCTCAAATCATTAATCATCAGGGAGGCAAATTAAAGCTGCAACAAGATACCATAGATACCCATCAGGATGGCTAAAATGGGCTGGGTGCAGTGGCTTATGCCTGTAATCTCAGCACTTTGGGAGGCCGAGGTGGGTTGAACACTTGAGGTCAGGAGTTGGAGACCAGCCTGGCCAACATGGTGAAACCTGTCTCTACTAAAAATACAAAAATTACCCAAGCATGATGATGCATGCTTGTAGCCTGTAATTCCAGCTACTCAGGTGGCTGAGGCAGAACTGCTTGAACCCAGGAGGTGGAGGTTGCAGTGGGCTGAGATTACGCTACTGCACTTCAGCCTGGGTGACAGAGTGAGACTCTGTTTCAAAAAAAAAAAAAGAATGGCTAAAATGAAAATGACTGATGCCACCAAATAATGGTGAGGATGTGGACTACACATATACTCACTCTTGGTGAGAGTGTAACTGGCACAACCACTTTGGACAAAGGGTTGGCAGTTTCTTATCAAGTTAACTGGTTAGACAGACCCTCAGATCCCATATTTGAGTTCTTGTGAAGACCAGGAAATCTCTTCCCCAAACCAGAGAAGCCTAAACAAGTGACCCTGAATAACCTAACCTAGGCCTTGGCAATTCAAAACATGGAGGAATAATCCTAACAGGACTTAGTATGGAGAAATAATCCTTTCCAGGTGGAAAGCAAGAGTGATGTTAACAACAAACACTTCTACAACCAGCTCTACACCATGAAGCTTCTTTCTTCAAACACAGACCAAGCCAGGTATGCATTTCATAGGTCAATGTTGAGAACGGTGTTTACAAGGTTAAATAAATGTTTTTCGGATATACAGTTTCAAGGCTCTCTTTACTGTTTCAATAATCAAGATACTATTGGCATAAGAAAAGACAAACACATCAATGGAACAGAACAGAGAGTCTAGAGATAGTCCCACCCTTATATGAGCAACTGAATACCCACAAAGATACCAAACAATTGTTCCTTCCTCAGTCCTACTGTAATTTAGTTCCTGCATTAACACATCGGTCTTATTGATGAGAAGAATTATAGTCAGTTATAAATACTACATTTCTAGGA
Source organism: Pongo pygmaeus (assembly GCF_028885625.2). Lineage (NCBI taxonomy): Eukaryota > Metazoa > Chordata > Mammalia > Primates > Hominidae > Pongo > Pongo pygmaeus. The sequence goes on from NC_072380.2 coordinate 137,855,971, forward strand.
TACGTAAAGATTTTGTTGTGTTATGTTTTGTTTTAAGATCTGGGAATTCCAGGGAGAGTGATACTTTCCATAAGCAGCTTTACAATCAAGGTGCCAGGCCCTAATCATACACACAATGAAAAAAAATATTAGAATGAGAAGTCAACAAAAAGCTATTCTTTAATGAAAAGAAGATTCTTTCTGCACTGACAGTTCATTATCAAGAATCATATATTCCTATTGAATAATAACATAGGGAGAATAGAGAGAGAACATGAATCTCTGAATCTTCAGACGAACCTTTACATTACACTTGGGATGGCCCTTTAAATTGATTTTGACCAATATATAGAAAGGGACTCAGCATCTGCTGGGCACTCAGTTTGCAGTAACTTGGCCAAAGTCACATAGGTGATAAGTGGTGAAGCCAGATTCCAAACACACATTGGTTCCCTCCCTCCTACAGCAAGTGTTGATTGAGGAGATCATGCTCTGCCTTGTGTGACAATCACAGGCATTGTCATGGAAGCAGTGTCTAGAATCAAAGATTACTTTTGAATGAGAGAATAAAAACATTAAAGAGATTCCACATTTTCACCCTAAAAAAGCTTATGAAATAGGACAGTACTGTAAGGAAGAAATATATTTAGGAATCTCTAGTTAAGAAAAAATGATTACATTTGTAGAAATGTTCTTATAATGCTTTTAAAGTAAACTAAAGTCTACAGTGGATTTTTAAGAATGTCATTTAGTTGGATACAAAGTTTGAAGGCAGAGGAAACACTTTGTTATCTATTATGTAACTACCAAAATATTCTGACCAATGACAAAAATAAATTAGGGTTATATTCCTGGAGAGAACAGGCATATTGAAAGGCTTTGGTGTCTCTTGTTTGTACAGAATATTCTGACATACAATCATACATAAAGTAGTAAATGTTCATGTATAAATATTAGTCTTATCTCCTTAACTTTATTGTTACTTTTCCCATCATGGTTCCAGATATACAGCTGGCACATGCATCTTGTTGAAAGAACAGAACATCAACCAAAAGAAGTTGCTTTCACACCACAATTAGCTGCCTAAACATTAAAGAAGAGAATCAAAACAAAGGTCCCTCACATTCTACAAGCTGGACAATGAACCCTTACTGAGGTAGACCATACTTTGTTGATTTTTAAATCCACTGTCTAGCGCTGGGCACAATGGCTCACGCCTGTAATCCCAGCCCTTTAGGAGCCGAGGCAGGTGGATCGCTTGAGCCCAGGAGTTTAAAACCAGTCTGGGCAACATGGCAAAACCCTGTTGCTACAAAAAATACAAAAAAATTAGCTGGGCATGGCAGTGTGCACCTATAGTCCCAGCTACTCAGGAGGCTGAGGTGGGAGGATTCTTGAGCACGAGAGGTCAAGGCCATAGTGAACTGAGATTGTGCCACTGTACTACCATCTGAGTGACTGAGTGAGACCTTGTCTCGAAAAATAAATAAAATAATATAAATAAATAAATAAGTGTACTTAAAAAAAAAAAATAAAACCGGCCAGGTGTGGCGGCTTACACCTGTAATCCCAGTACTTAGGGGGGCCAAGGTAGGCGGATCACCTGAAGTCAGGAGTTCGAGACCAGCCTGGTTAACATGGTGAAAACTCTGTCTCTACTAAAAATACAAAAATATTAGATGGGTGTGGTAGTACGTGCCTGTAATCCCAGCTACTTGGGAGGCTGAGGCAGGAGAATCACTTGAACTTGCGAGGCGGAGGCTGCAGTGAGCCGAGACCACGCCATTGTGCTCCAGCCTGGGCAATAAGAACAAAACTCCGTCTCAAAAAAAATAAATAAATAAAAATAAAAATAAATAAATCCACTGTCTACAGTTCATAAAAAGGCATTGTATTTCAAAGGCATAAAGACTCGAATTTCATAAACGTGAATTTAACTAAGAAAAGATTTCACATCTGACACAGGCATTCTATACAAAAAGCTATTTAGTTAGATGTTAATCTGTTGGTATTGTTACTCATTGCAAATAATAAATGTCATACGTACCCAGATTTTTGTTGTATTGAAGTTTTGGCAACTGAGCAATCAAAAATAGAAAGTTTACAATTGGAAAATAGGGTAAGCGCTTTGTTGTTATGTATATCTGGAAAGAGAAAGGTAAGAAAAATGGATGGTTAATTCACATTGCACAATACCGCAGAACAGGTTTCCAAATGAAAATCTTCCATTTTACTTCAATTTGCTCTTTGGCCTTCCTGAAATGTGCATGGTTCCATTAATTCGCTGCCTTCAGAGTTTTATTTAACACACCTGGCCCTGGCCACATAAATACCTGTATCATAATTTGCCCTTCTGGAAAGAAAACAATTTTGCTTAGAAAGACTTTTCCCCTGAATCCTGTTAATGTCATTAATAAAGGGAAGGAGGAACGAGTGATGAGCAAGAATGGGAGGAGAAGGCAAAATGAAGAGCAGTTGAGGCAGAGCTGGATGGGAATATAGGGGGAGTGTGGGAGGGAGAAGAGAGAGAGAGGGAAAGAGGGAAGAAGGACAGGAGGAGGAGGGAGAGTGAAGGGAAAAGATCCAAGTAGCAGCGAGTGGTGGTATCTAAGTAGAAAGAGAGCAAAGTTCTTCTTGTCATTTGCAGTCCCCTAGGCAATGTCACAGAGCAGTCTGCCAGATGTCACAGCAGAAACTATAGTCAGGGTGTACACGGCCAGGTCCAGACTTCCAGCTGGCTGATTCCATAGGAGACAGGGTATCACACGGGTCAGAAGCAGGGGCTCTGGTCAGACTGCCTGGCTCCTCCACTTGCTAGTTGGCCTCTCTGAGCCTGGGGTTCCTCAACTCATAATGGCGTATTTCACAGGGCTTGTTGTGAGATGAAGTGAGATAATCCACGATCAGGGTTAAGACAGTGCACTTGTTATGCAGTAAATATTCAAGACATTAGCTACTATTCAGGTTTATAATCTTTTATCCAAAACCCAAGGGATAATACAGACTTCAGAATTTCAAATTTCACAGATTTTAGAAAGATAATATAGGGGCTGGGGTAATGCACTATAATCAAAGTTACTATAATCTAAGTCTGCATCAAAATATATGAATGTTTACAGTAAGGAGGATAAATAACTAGTATAAACAGCCTTATGTCAGCTCAGGACAGATTTTGCCACGCAAAGAGATCTGGCACCGAGTTATGAAAAAACTTTCAGTTCTTAGAGGTTTTCTGAGCTCACAACAGCAGGGAAGAGTTTGTAGCTTCTATGATGACTGGGACTACTGTCAGCCACAAGGGGAAGCATCTTTGGCAAGACAGATCAATGCTACCATTTTGGGTTTGTTGGGCCTTGATGATTGAATGGCAAACCCCAGTGAAACCCAAAACTAATCTCTTACACGGATGCAGCACCCTCCCCTTTGTCATGAGCTTTCACCAGTGCTATAGCACTTGATTCTCACAGACCTGAGCCAGGCGGGGAAAGTGTGATGATTGCTTAGAAAGGGCAGGGAACTGAATGGAATGAAGGCTCTGGGGTCTGAACCCAGGTTCCTCTGGTATTTCTGCACAGTAATCTGCTACCTGGGCCAAATACCATTCTGTACCCCCACCCCCGCCATTATATATTTTAATTATTCACCTTATTCAGTGGGTTGTGAATGCCAGCTGCCTCCAGATAGGCTGTGATTTCATATAAAAGTGTGTTATCTTCTTTGGGGTAAGGAAGTGAAGGGTCCTGATAGTGGGCTTCAATGTCTGCTAGGAGAGCCCTAAATGGAGAAAAAGCCCGGAGATAAACATTAGTGAGTATATGAATTTATACAAGAGTTAATATAGGGCAGTGATGTAATCTTTTCAAGCCTCAGTTTTCTCATCTGTAAAATGAGAACTTGATCTCGCTATTTCTCAATCCATGCCTGTGATTGGTTTTAAGTGGAAAATTTGACCTAGAATTACTTTATCTTTTGGAATCAACCTCAATCAAATTCATTCACCATTCAAATTTTCATGTATTGACTGAACTGTTCTTAATACTTGCTTTGTCAAAAGCACTGACTTGGTGAGTGAGAAGCACGGATTATTTATCTGTAAGTAGGCAGCCTCAAACGACAGCAGGTTGCTGGTGAGGCGGAGGATATGAGTGCCCTCTAGGACAGGCCTCCATAACCACTCTTGGTAATCAACACACTTCCAACTGCCCTCTGGATGACGAGTGATCAGCCCTGTAAAAAGCCAGTTGTGGATTTTGGTAATAATTGCTTTCTAAAATCTGTGCAAGTATCTGCACAGTGTCTGATGTGTCTCTCACTCACTCTCTCTAATGAATTCATTTATTCAGCTGACATGTATTGAATCGTGATCAGTACATGTCTGCTGAATACATGAATCCATTAGAGAGAGCGAGTGAGAAACAGAGATAAACAGAGGGACAATACTGAGGAAAGAGGCTCCGAAGACAGATTTGATTATCCGTGGCAAGGAAGCCTGTAAATTCAGACCTCCCACCCAAAAATAACTTAAAAGAGTAAGAACTGAAGAAACTAGGGTGCGTAGATGATAAACAATCCAAGCCCACGGATGCTGTTTCAAACCCTGGCACTTACTTATTGAGATTCTCCAGAGCAGCTGCCAGATGTTTAGAATCAAACCGACAAGAATAATTCAATTCATTGGCAATCTGTTGTCTCAGAATCTGCATCTGCCCAACCTGTGCACAAGCAAGAGAAAGAACAGGTAGTGCATTCAAGCATTTCAGAGTGACAGTGAGGAGGTAAACACAAAGATGACAATTCTTCACTGGGCCTTCACATCACTCTACAGGAAAAAAAATAAGGATTTCCTGAACTGATCTCTTGGCTAAGACCAGCACTGGACCTAATGGAGCACCAGAGGCCCTTCAAGGAATGTCTGGATGGACTCCCATACCCCAACCTAAAAATACCCCAAAGTCTATGATTCACAAAGTGATCTATTAATGTTCAGTTGTTCATGTATCAAAGGTGTCTTTTTTGAAGCTATATTTTTAACCTTTTGGAATAAGTGCTCCAAATTTAGTAGCTGCTGTGAGAAGTCTTACTTACTTCCTTTATCCTAAATGGAAATTTCTCAAGCTCTAGGAATGCCATTTCACACTAGTATTCTCAAATTGGGTGAATATTAAGTCCGTCCATGCCACTCAGGATTATAGGTTCTATAATTACCTGGATTACAAAATAATCTACATAAAATCTTTCACGAAAATTTTAACAATGATAGCCCCTTAATCCAGGGTTCTGAATTTTTTGTGTGTGTCTGATATGGTTTGGCTGTGTCCCCACCCAAATTTCATCTTGAATTGTAGTTCCCATAATCCCCATGTGTCGTGAGAGGGACCCAGTGGGAGGTAATTGAATTATGGGGGTGGTTACCTCCATACTGTTGTGTAATCGTGGGTGAGTTCTCACGAGATCTGATGGTTTTATAAGGGGCTTTTCCCCTTTTGCTTATATTTCTCTTTCCTGTTAACATGTGAAGAAGGACATGTCTGCTTCCACTGCCACCATGGTTGTAAGTTTCCTGAGGCCTCCACAGCCATGTGGAGCTGTGAGTCAATCGAACCTCTTTCCTTTAGAAATTACCCAGTCTTGAGTATGTCTTTATTATGTTAGAACTGACTAATACAGCCTTGGACCCCTTTGGGAATCTGGTGAAGCCTATGGACACCATTTCAGAAAAATGTTTTTGAATGTACAAAATAAAATGTAGAGGGTAACAGTGGAAGCCAGTTATAATGAAATACAATTAACCATTCAAAGAACAAATCTGTGACATAGAGTTATGCTAGGATGGTGGATTAACTACAGTACTTTAAAAGTAGCTAAATGAGCATAAATGATATTTGGAGATTATCTGAATGGTTGGATGATAGGAAGCGATCTTTGGGTCAGGATTGAGAGAGTTCAGTTTGCCCTCATAATGTTGTCTACATCATAAGGTCAATAGCACACTCTAACTTTTTCTGCCTATAAATGTCTTCTTTTCTACTTTAGACAAAGTATTCCTAAAAGACTGGCAAAGGGGAGTGAGGGAGGTGGGAGAGGTGGGAAGCCAGTATTATAATGCAAGCAGCAATAAGGTGGAAATAAACACATTTCCTCTGAGTTGCCGGGGGCAGAGAAGAGTTAAGGAAAAGACAGTAGCTCATGCCTGCAATCCCAGCACTTTGGGAGGCTGAGGCAGGCTGATCGCTTGAGGCTAGGAGTTCGAGACCAAGCCTGGCCAAAATGGTGAAACTCTGTCTCTACTAAAAATAAAAAAATTAGCTGGGTATGGTGGTGGACACCTGAAATCCCAGCTACTTGGAAGGCTGAGGCACGAGAAACACTTGAACTCAGGAGGTAGAGGTTGCAGTGAGCCAAGATTGCGCCACTGCATTCTAGCCTGGGCGACAGAGCGAGACTGTCTCAAAAAAAAAAAAAAGAAAAGGAGGGTGGCCTTCTCTAAGAGTGAACAAAAGTTACTTAGCTAAATGGAGCTTTTAATGGTCAAAAGTATTAAATGACCTCAGATGTATTATTTTTGACCACTATTCATACAAGACTATTATTCTATTTATGTGAAAAACGTCAATCCAAAAATGCTATTTATAAATAGGAAGTGTTTTAATTTATAGAGTAGCATTATTTAAAAATTAGAATACAGCAAATCCAAGAAAATAGTAGGTTCTTTCAGGCCACGTAAAAATGTCCCTGAAACCCTGTATCTGGCCCATAAAATTCTTTGCTTAATTTTCCATGTGTAGTATACTCTGTGTCAAGGATTCTCTTGAAAATATCAATCTAGAACTGGAAATAGAAATAAAGTCAGTTTAATATAACTTGCTCTCATTTAATGCACAATGAGTCTTTGTTAGTGACATTTTCTATTTTTGGTACTCACGCACTTCAAGCTTTAATAAGCTGCTGAAGAGGCTAAGGAGCCTGCGATGGATGAGAAACTTATTCTACCTACTCATTTGCCTCTTTGGAGATATCTGGCTTATCATTCTTTCTCCAAGATTTTTCTAGAGTTGCACTATTGAGTACAGCAGCTCCTAGCCATGTGTGGCTATTTACATTTAAATTAATATGAAATAAAATTAAAAATTGCATTTCACTGTCCCACAACCCACATTTCATGAGCTCAATAGCTACATAGGGCTAGGAGCTGCTGTCATCATCGAATAGCACAGAACATTTCCATTGTTGTTCCAGATCATTAACACCGGCTCAGTGACTGTACACACCCTAATTCAAGACAAAAAGACAAATTTGTCCTTGGGGGCTTTATTTAAAGATCACTGACTCAGACATAGTCATGTGGCTGTTACTGAATTACTGGCAACTATAACCAATAGTTGGAATAGCTACTGGACTGAGAACCCTCCAGTAAGCAAGGGGAAAATCTTCCAGTTTCTTGGAAGAATCCCTCTAATCCCCCTAACACCTCCTACAGAGTTGGGACTCACACCTGTCCAAGCTCGGGTGATTTTTTATTCCTCCTGAAAGGTTTTCCAGCAATTAGAAACTTGGTCTGGGAAGCACTTAATATCTGACAATCATGAGGCTAGGGGAAGGCAGATCCACATCACGCGAGGACATCTAGCAGAGCCATGGGCTCCTTGCCTTACCTGTTCTGTTCAGTGATCCAAACAACAACAACAACCACCACCACTCACCAAAATTATGGGAAATATATTGTGAATTTGGCTAAGATACCAATGAGTGCTGTCTCAATGAGAAACTTATATAATTGGGAATCAGAGAATGGAACTTTTCAACATTCCCTTAGCATTCTAGAATTCTAGGCTATTCTACGGTATGTGATACTTTTGATCGCAAACCAGTTTTCCACCAGGAAGTCTACTCTTTCCTGCTAGGTTGTGAGTTAGCTGAGGAGACCGGTCGTGTTTTCATTTAACTCTGTCTTTCACAGCAACTGACAATGCCCTGGGTATAATGGGTGTGCAAGAATGGGCCGTGATGATCTCAGATTATCAGATGATGAAAGAAGACTCGCAGAAGATGCAGGGGTCCCTGGGAGCGCCTACTGCCGAGTAAAGGCAGGAAAGTAGGCAGCTGGATTCTAAAATAAGTTAGATTTCCATCCAGCAAATTAATCTCTTCGTCTTTCTTATTCATTGCCGAAGTAAGAGTGCTTTCTGCATAGTATAAGGATAATTTACACCCCAAAGAACCTGGCTTCCTAACATCTATGCAGACACAAGAGGGGAGAGGGACAATGTTCTGTTCTAACAGCAGCTTGGAGCAGATGAGGTGTGTATCAATGAACTTTGTTATGTAAAAAGGGAGTATTACTGTGCAAGGAAAAGTTCCATTTTCATATATAAAAGCACCTCTAGCCAAAAGGCATTTTACAAAGAGCCAGTTTTCTTGAACAAAAGGAAAATGCTAGGCTCCTAAAAAGCCTAGTCAAGAACAGATCCAGAAAGGGAGATAAACAAAATGAATTTTAAAATGATAAACTGAAGTATTAAAATATTTCTGATTTAATGACAAAAGAAAGAAGAGTAGCTTTCTTTGGGCAACAAAGTTACAAGAAAATAAAAAATTAAAAAGTGTAAGTATCGACTGTACACCCTCTCTTCTACGACATACCTTCATTATAGCCTCGAGATACGCAGTCCAAATCTTCTGTGTTTTGGCAATGGCGGAAAAATAAATTTTATTTGAATTTGCTGAAAAGTTAAAACATAATTTTCTTTTTAGTACGTTCGTAAAGGCTACAGTGTCATCCCCGCCTCAGGCTAGTTTCAGGACACTCACCTACAATACTTTTTAGGGGACTGACAGCATTCATGAGGGTTTTTAAAGTGTCCTGAACAGTTCTGTCTCTCAGGATAATTTTCTGAAACATACTGAGGAAATTCTAAAAACAAGAAGGCGTGGTCAAAGAACCAAACATAATGAATTAAACAAGCAAATACTCCAGTTACCCAAAATGCTATGCAGAACAGAAGCTGGGCCTAAGTCACACAAAACCCCTAAACAGAATGACAGCAAAAAGAAGCAATTTCAGGTTCCTATTAGAAACATCCCTTGCTAGGAAAAGTCACTGGCTTCAAGGATTAAAAAGTCTTATCTTCCCAAGTTGAAACTCACAAAAACAGTCTAATCCTAAAAGTACTATGCTGGCCAAACAAATTCTAGTTTATTCCCAGCTCTTATCTACCCAGTAGGTATCATATGCCTAAAGTCAGCATAAGAAATCATGGAAGAAAGGTTAAGTGAGTTCGAACTGCCCACTAAGGTATGTTCTTGCCTCTCCCCCAGGGTGGCAGAAAACAGGCATGAAAGTCAAAAGGCTCACCTGTAACTCTTTTACAATCATAAAGCACAGAAGCCTGTCTAAGCCATTTAGACCAAAGGTCCCCAAGGTGGTCTGGATTTCTGAGAAGAGGCGGCTGCTGGTCACTTCCTGATGAGTTTTCATATCATACCAAGTGTTCAGCTGGTCTATGTGACAGGTCATTCTAAAATGAAAACAACGCAAAAACCCCAGAACGGCTCAGAATTCATCCTTAAAGAGATGTTAGGACTCAACAGGACATGCGGCACCAAATATGAAGAACAGGAGTTACATGATCTGTGTTTTCTAACCTCTGTATTCAGGCACCCAATGCATCTTCCCAGTGACCACCCCATGGAACAGGAAGGTAAAATTCAGTCTGACCCCCTTTTCCTGCCCTATGCCATATCATTGGTTTCAGTCATTTATTTCCATTGAGTTAGGGTGTTGACTTGGAATCATGCTGAGAAGACAAGGTTAGGTTCAGCTGTCAGGCTGGAAGACTTTAGAGCCCATTTATCTCTCTATGCAGCCTTCCTTGGAGACAAAACAAGGCCTTGTGTCATTTCCACTTGGTAAAAAAAGGAACCTAGAATCTCCATACACTACCTAACATTTGAGACTATGATGACAAAGCGATTTGCTTTTTCCTCCCAGTTCCTTAAACTTGTAGATGCCATCTTCTCTGGTCCTCTCCAAATGATTCTTTTTAGACTCAGAAATGTGACGATGACAGTGACAACAACCAACTATATTTATGGGGCACTTATTATGCACCAGGTGCTGTGTGTGCTAAGACCTTTCCATGTGTTATTTCATCCTCATAATAGCTCTGTGGAATACAAACCATTTCATCCTCATTTTATAGATAATTGAGGCTCTCATAGGTCTGACCACCACCCTTAACCACCATTTCAATGGTTTTCAAACATTGAGAGTTCCTGGTAGAGCTTGTTTGAAATACAGATGCCCAGCTTCCACTCCTGGAGAATCTGATTTAATAGTTCCGGGGGAGAGCTCTGGCCTTTGCATTTTCAGCAAGCTCCACAGATGACATATCCCATTGTCCAAAGCCACCACATACCTTTACCAGAAGGAGGCATGAGAAGGAGTTGAAAGAGCCTAGAAGCAAGGGAGGCTTTAAATCAGGAAGTAAATGGGGAGAACAAAACAAAAGGATTCCCAAACTGCTTACAACTTGCTTCAGAGACTCCTTCTGCCACCGGGTACACTCTGATGTATCACTGGGGAGGCCCCTAATTCTGATGATAAAATTCACATATGATGTGGAAATTCTGGTCACACTTAATCCCCTCTGCCTGCACTAATAGGGCACTGGGTGGACAGTTTTCTAAAAAGGCTTCAGTGATTGAAGGGTACCAAGAAAGAAGGAGCGATAGAACTTTTTGAATCACTTACTTTTTTTGTCTCATGAGTCAAAATTCCTTATTTCTGCTAGAAATTTTGGAAGAAGGTTATACATAGTTTCTCAACTTTCATAAGTTTTGAAGGACAAAGTACGCCTGGATTAGAAAGAAGACAGCACAAAGGATCCAGGTCCTAAGAACATTTAACTCACAGAAGATCAACTACACGTGCCTGGGTGATCAGAGAACAAAGATAATCGCTTTTTTCCTGGGTAATTCCACCAACCCTTCCGCTCAGTGAGCCTGTGCCCAGGGGTGGACATGAGAACCTGCTCTTCCCCAAGCTGGTCTTAGTACCAACAGCTTCTCCTGAGGCTCAAATGAAAAAGGAGGAAAACTGGCTCAGCTGGACTTATTATAGGCAGCATGCTAGTCTCTTGCTGTGGTGCTCACCTAAAATATTCTCAGGAGCAGTTTTAATTAAATGAGATTTTCACCCAGTTACTGCTGAACGTAGAGCCCACATGACCCGTATGTAGACTGTGATTGGTTGTATACAAAGCTATGCAGTCTGCCCTTCACAGTACAGTGCCTAGGAGCTGGGCTCTGGAGTCAGAAGGCCTGGAGTGGGCTCTGGAGTCAGAGGGCCTGGCGTGTATTCTGGGTCCGCCATTTATTAACTGTGTGATGCTAGGCAAATGACTAAGCTTTTCTGTGCTTCAGTTACTTCATCTTTAAAATGGGAATAAGAATAATGCCTATCTCATAAGATTGCTGTAAATGAGTTAATGACTGGATGTGTATAATGTGCTGAGAAGAGGGCATAGGTAAGTGTTCAATAAACATTAGTTGTTACTATCAAAAGTGCTTGTGTGTTGAGCTAAGAATCGTTTTGTGGAGACGGGGGGTGGGGAAGAGATTAGATTCTTCTAAGGAGCGTGCAACCTAGATCCCTCACATGCAAAGTTCACGCTCCTATGAGAATCTAATGCCGTCACTGATCTGACAGGAAGTGGAGCTCAGGCGGTAATGCTTGCTTGCCCATCGCTCACCTCTTGCTGTGCAGTCCGGTTCCTCACGAGTGACAGACCGGTACCAGTCTGCAGCAGAGGGGTTAGGGACCCTTGCCCTAAAGGGTCAGAATATGCACTGTCAAGTGCAGGACCCCCGTGATTGGAAAAGGGGCTGTGCCACAGGGACACAGGTGCAGATGATACTGCCTGCAGTATTCAGGGCTCTGTAGAATTCAGGTACACCTACTTTGGGTCTGTGATTCGCAGGATTTCTCTGCAGAGTCGACCAATAAATGTTACAGACTCATCCACAGGGGTAAACTTGGGTATGGGAATATGAGTGGACTGGTACATGCTTTGCCAATCTTGAATCTAGAAAACAAAACCATCAATATTTAGAACACCTTTGATAAGATAACCTAGTTATCCCTTTTCCACATAATTTTACAAAGATAATATTGCATAAAGAGTAACAATAAAGGTTCTTTTTTTTTTTTAGATGGAGTCTCGCTCTGTTCCCCAGGCTGCAGTGCAGTGGGGTGATCTCGGCTCACTGCAACCTCCACCACCCGGGTGCAAGCGATTCTTTTGCCTCAGCCTCCCGAGTAGCTGGGATTACAGGCGCCCGCCACCATGCCCGGCTAATTTTTGTATTTTTAGTAGAGATGGGGTTTCACCATGTTGGCTAGGCTGGTCTCGAACTCCTGATCTTAAGTGATCCTCCCACCTCAGCCTCCCAAAGTGCTGGGATTATAGGCGTGTGCCAGGTCTGGCTAATTTTTGTGATTTTAGTAGAGACAGGCTGGTCTCAAACCCTTGACCTCAGGTGATCCACCTGCCTCGGCCTTTCAAAGCGCTGGGATTACAGGTGTGAGCCACTGTGCCTGGCTTGGTTTTTTATTTTAGAGACAGGATCTTGCTCTGTTGCCCAGGCTGGAGTGCCATGGTGTGATCACAGCTTGTTGCAGCCTCAACCTCCTGGGCTCAAGCAATCCTCCCGCCTGAGCCTCCAAGTAGCTGGGACTACAGGCATGAGCTACTGTACCTGGCCTGTTCCTTGGTTTTGAAGAAGAAACTTCTAAAACTACATTAATAAGTCTCCCAGAAATACCACATATAACATTTATAAAAAACAAAGAAACATTTGTGAAAAGGTGAGGTGACAAAGGAGAAGCGAGAACTAAGATGAGACATGGGAACTTCCAGCTTTCTGTCTTATGAGTTGACACGCGTCCATGTAATATAAAAATCCAAAATATCATAAGGCTGGAATAGACTTAAACTTTTGAAAATGTCACCCAAATCATGTCAGTTCCCACATAAAAACTTGCAGAGTGGCTCCTTGTTAACTACTTACTAAAATCAAACTTCTCAGTTTTGGCACTTATGCATTTGGTATTCTTTTTTTACCCAATTAAAGAAATAGGCAAAGGACTTTAATGTACATTTTTCCAAAGAAGACACACAAATGGCCAATAAGCTGTTCAACATCATTGGCATTAGAGAAATGCAAATCAAAACCATGATGAGATACCTTCATGTGCACTAGGGTGACTATAATTTAAAAAAATTGAAAATAACAAGCATTGGTTAGGACGTGGAGAAACTGGAACCCTCGTACACTGCTGTTGGGCACGTAAAATGGTGCTGTTACCGTGGAACACAGTTTGGCAATTCCTCAATAAGTTAAGCATAGAACTACCCATTATAGGTCCTAGTAATTCCACTCCTCAGTATGTACCCTGCCGAACACAAACAAAGGAGTCCTAAAAGTCTTTTGAACTGTTAATCACTTGGGTTATAACAATTACAACAAACAGCTTCATTCTGTAGCCATTTAATGATGTCTGCCTTCTTAGGACAGTGAGCTCCCAGAAGTTACGTGCCATGTCCACTTTTCTGCAACCCTCCTGGCTCCTGAAAGTACTCTGAAGGTACTGAGACTATCTAGTGTTTACAGATTTTTAATAAATAAATAAATAAATTTTCTTGTTGACATTTCTGAGGTTTGGGATGTGTACTCTAAACATGAGAAATAACAAATATAGTCAAGAATTTTAAAATTTATTAGATACCTTCGTTCTTAGGAAGTTATTACACTCTTGCTCCACGTTGTAATTTATAATACGAGATACTTCTTCCTGCCAAATCTTCAGACCATAAATGTTGACATAGTCCTGTATGTATTCAAAAGAACGATGGAATCCATCCATGGTCGCTCCCAACTCTTTCAGCTTGGGCATCAATTCACTTGGCTGTGGAAAAGGGGAAACATAAAGCTCTTACACTGGAGTAGATTGTCAACTATTCATTCTAATATCTAACTAGACTTTAAATAGTATAGCAGGCCAGATGCGGTGGCTCCCACCTGTAACACCAGCACTTTGGGAGGCTTAGGCAGGAAGATCACTTGAGGTCAGGAGTTCAAGACCAGCCTGGCCAACGTGGCGAAACCCTGACTCTACCAAAAAAAATAAAAATTAGCCAGGTGTGGTGCATACCCATAATCCCAGCTACTTGGGAGGCTGAGGCAGGGAATTGCTTGAACCTGGGAGGCGGAGGCTGCAGTGAGCTGAGATTGTGCCACTGCACTCCAGCCTGGGCAACAGAGCAAGACTTAATTTTAAAAAAATAAAAAGTAGCCGGGCTCATGCCTGTAATCTCGGCACTTTGGGAGGCTGAGATGGGTGGATCACTTGAGGTCAGGAGTTTGAGACTAGCCTGGCCAACGTGGTGAAACCCCGTCAAAAATACAAAAATTAGCCGGATATAGATGGCAGGCACCTATAATCCCAGCTACTTAGGAGGCTGAGGCATGAGAATCGCTTGAACCCAGGAGGCGGAGGTTGCAGTGAATCAAGATTGTGCCACTGCACTCCAGCCTGGGAGCCAGAGCAAGACTTTGTCTCAATCAATCAATCAGTCAATAGTACAGCAGCTAAGAGACCATAGTCATAGTTTAAGACATACTTTAAGTTTTGGAAATACTCATTTCCTACTTCATCTAGGATGACTGACAACTGATGTCAGACATTCAGCAAAGAAACGATTTCACTCATTTGGGAAGGAAGCCTCATATAAAGAAATAAAAAAAAAGAATGACTGTGATTTCTCTGTCATTTAATAAATCTAGTCTCAGAATACTTAAAACATTTTAAATTGAATTTACTATGATAATAAATGTCCTAAATAGAGATTTCAGACCTATTATTTTTCTTCTGAGAAAAATGACCATATTCCTTAGCAGATAAAGCAAAATAAAAAATTATAACCTTTATAGTTCCTATCTGCTTTAGGGTTACCAAATTCTTTTAACTATAAGAAGTAATTCTGAATCATAAAATCAGTTTAATTCTGAAATGGGATAAATAGGTGGAGGAAAGAGGCACTGGTTTTAAAAATATGAACTTTTAAATATAAAATCTAAATTTCATATTTATACTATAAATTTATAATATGAATGGATTATAAGATCAAAAAGCACATCAGTTGTTTGTGTTGAAAATCACGTATTTGATATACGTTAGCTAGGAGGTAAGGTCTTGTTCGCGATAGGTTAAAAATGGCATTCTAGTCCATGCTGCAAGCTGGGCGGAGAAGAAGACAGGCCCACTCTGGTTGCTGGGTACCTTGGCTCGAGGGTTGAATATCAGTCCCCTATGCAGGGCAAAGGCAACGCGCTTCACAAGCTCTTTCCTTATTCCATCTTCCAGCAACTGCTTTGGATCCACCTAAGTGCCAATCAAAAGTATTAAATGATAGTTACGAAAAATTCAGTCCTAACGAAATCCAGAGGAAAGATGGCTTTCAGAATCTGCAGTGGGGCATTTTCCTACCTCCTCACTAAATGATTTGAATTTTTTTCCTTTCCTGCCCCTGTGATCTTGCACAGCTTGGATGGAATTATTAAATCTGTCACCTTTTTAGGACTCTGTTTATTTCTGCAAAGTTCATGATGATAATTTTACAACAAGACATTTCAAAGATGGTGAATAAGGAAAGTTTTAAATGGCCTCACATTCTAATTAACGGCCCCTCTTTTTGGAGGGGCAGGATGAAGGACCTATGACTGAATTTACAGATGCATGTTCTTCCTTTAGATTTTATTTCTAGGCACCTTATATCCATATGAGCAAACTCAGATTTGAGGTTGGGCCACTCTGTAAATTGAATAATTATCTTTTCTTTCAGCATTCTTGGAATTAGGGAGATAAAATAGGAAAGCAAATCTGCTATCTAACTCTACAAGCTTATTTTGCTAATTATTTCTTCTATAATGAAAAGGCTTTTGTTATTCCTTAAAAAAGTCTCTTATCAGATCCATGAAACATCAAATGATTTTTACATACTCCCTTGAATTCTCTGAGACTTGTTTCTTTTACTTTTAATTTGTAAAGAACCATTATTTTAAAAGGTCATAAAGGCAATTAATGGGTTCCATCCGGTTTTGATTATATTTAAATTTCAAATAAGACAACTGCACTGGGGATTACAAAAATTATAGGGAAAGAAAGGAAGGAGGGCCAGGCTTGGTGGCTCACGCCTGTAATCCCGGCACTTTGGAAAGCTGAGGCAGGCGGATCACCCAAGGTCAGGAGTTTGAGACCAACCTGACCAACATGGAGAAACCCCGTCTCTACTAAAAATACAAAATTAGTCGGGCGTGGTGGCACATGCCTGTAGTCCCAGCTACTTGGGAGGGTGAGGCAGGAGAACAGCTTGAACTCGGGAGGTGGAGGTTGCGGTGAGCCTGTACCATTGTACTCCAGCCTGGGCAACAAGAGGGAAACTGTCTCAAAAAAAAAAAAAAGACTTAAAAGACATAACATAGTTTTTCAAATGGGCAAGTCTAAGCTATAGTCTGGAAATTAATGACATATAGTTTCACTGGATAATAAAACTATACACAGGAGGCCTGAGATGAGGTCAGGGTGCATGAGGGGGCTTTCAGGAGTGGGGCTGGCTAAATCCTATTTCTTAAGTGGTAGTCAGAATGACTGGTGTTTACCTTGTAATAACCTAATAGGCTACATCATTCTTTCTTTAGTTTTCAGCATCTGTGCTTTATTATACAATAAAAAGGTAAATTATAAAGATATAATCAATGAGTACAGAATCAAAGAAGTATCATGAAGCTTTCAAAGAAATATTCCTTACAAGAACAGATTTACTGAAAGAGTTCAATGCTTTCGTGAATCTAAAGATCTCATATGGCTCTTCTAATCCTTCCTGGATTCTCACTAATCTGTGGAAGTGTTCACAGCTAAGAGAAAACCATCTTCACACAGCCCCTTCCTCACATTTCTACTCCCTTCCCCTGAAGTTAACAACAGTAACTGTTTTCATACGGATCATCCAGACCTTTCTCTATTCGTTTATATACATAAATATCCATCCTTACACATATATTTAATTTCAAAAATCTAAATGGGATCATATACATGTATACGTACAGAGACACGCATGTATATCACATACATATATTATACATATATATACACATAGTTGCATGCATGTATATCACACACACACTATACATATATATATACACACACACACACACACACATACATACATACATGTTTTTCTGCAATTTGCTTTTTTCATTTTCCACCTTGGAGATTTTCCAGTAGTAAATTCTTTTTGAATCGCTCTAGACCAATCCACAGTACGAATGCACCACGGAATATTTAACCATTTCCCTACTGATGGATGTTTACATTACAGATGCTCCTTGACTTAAGATGGGGTTACATTCCAATAAACTCGTCGTAAGTTGAAAATATCAGAAGTCAAAGATACACTGACTATACCGAATCTACCAAACATCATAGTTTAGCTTACCCTAACTTAAATGTGCTCAGAACACTTACATTAGCCTATAGTTGGGCAATATCATCCAACACAAAGCCTATTTTATAATAAAGTATTGACTATCTCATGTAATTTATTGAATACTATACTGAAAGTGAAATACAGTATGGGTATCATAATGAAGTTGAATCATTTTAAGTTTGAGACGATCTGTATTTCTTTTTTTTTTTGCTGCCTCTAACAATGAATGCTTATATCTCTGTGTATGTCTCACTTGTTTTAAGTCGTATCAACCAAACTGAACCTACACTTTTTATAAGTGTTTGAAATACAACCTCAACACTCTGAGGTTAAAGATCAGCGAGGGCCACAGGATTACTTTTAAAAGCCCTTAGTTGTTATTGGTAGACTAGCAGAGAGAGTCTACTGGGTTGAATGGAGTAGGTCCGCAGGATATTCCTTCTGCTGTTATAATCTGAAAGATTGTGGGAAAAGATCAGTATTTTACCAAGCAGTCTTTCTTTTGATAATTATTGTTAATTACCTGTAAGAGGTTTTATTACATCCTTCTTATAGTGGTCACTTTGCAGTCCTAGGATTTATCATCCTGTGTGTAAGAAGTGACTAAAATGCATGTACATTCTCTACACATCAAATGAATTCACCCGGGATCAGGCCTAAAGCATGTTTAGCAAATTCTATTAATATTCTAGGAACTACCATGGTATTTCTTTTAGCATAGTTCCAGAAAACACATACCAAAGTTCCATTTAGGTACATTTCCTCTATTTTCTTTGATTTTAATAACGCAAATATTAATATGGCAATTAGGAATGTTGAGATTCTACTGATGTCAGATATATAGAAAAACAAAGAAAAGCACCATAAACTATATGAATGGGCCCATCACTACTCATCAAAGAATTCCAAATTAAAAAAGCAATGAGATACTTTATACCTCTTGGGAGAGCAAAATTAGAAAGTGGATAATATCAAGTATTAGCGAAGATGTAAGCCGTTAAGTCTCAATGGCCTTCTGATATTTTCAACTTGTGATGAGTTTATTGGGATGTAACACCATTGTAAGTCAAGGAACATTTGTATCTCAACATCCATCGGTAGTGGAATAGTAAATACACCACGATGCTTTCGTACTATGGATTGGTCTGCGGCCACTTGAAAACAATGTAGATTTCAGAGGAATTCTTGCACAGGTCTGGAGTGGGGATATGCTCAGAGACGTTCATCATGACATTGGTTGTAATAATGGGGGGCACAGGTGTCTGTCCCAAGCTGGATGGTTAAGAAAAATGTGGAATTCTATGCAGCAGTAAAAAGTAACCTACTATCTGACCTATAGCAATATAAATTGCAAAAGCAATAACCAGTAAGAGAAGTTGGAAAAAGAATGAGACTTAGAGCACAATATGGTTGAGATAAATCAAAAGCACATGCACACATCAAATAATGCCATATGCTAAAAATAAGAATACTTGCATATTTAGGAACATTTACCAAACACACAAAGTTGGTGCTATGGGTAATGGAAATGGAAGCAGGGATCCAGGAGAAGAAAAAACCAACCAAACAAAAGATGAGAGGAGCTTGCATGCCCCAGTGATGATAGTGGTCTGTTAAAAGAGGGATATGGGCCGGGCGTGGTGGCTCACGCCTGTAATCCCAGCACTTTGGGAGGCGGAGGCGGGCGGATCACGAGGTCAGGAGATCGAGACCACGGTGAAACCCTGTCTCTAAAAAATACAAAAAATTAGCCAGGCGCTGTGGTGGGCGCCTGTAGTCCCAGCTACTCAGGAGGCTGAGGCAGGAGAATGGTGTGAACCCGGGAGGCGGAGCTTGCAGTGAGCCAAGATTGCGCCACTGCACTCCAGCCTGGATGACAGAACGAGACCCTTGTCTCAAAAAAAAAAAAAAAAAAAAGAGGGATATGATTATCTTAGCTCTCTGTACCTGGGGGTGTGAAATAAAAATACTAAAAATGAAGAAAGGAAAACAGAGAGAGAAGAAGAAAGCAATTTTGACTAAGGAACTTGAATTTTTGTTTTGTTTTTTTGCTTTTCCCAAAATTCAATCAAATATATTTTTCTTAGATTTAAACAACTCTTTGATAAAACAGTACTAGCACCACACATTTTCTGCAGAACTACAAGATAAAGAAATTCCCACTACCTTCAAGTATCAAGAGAAATAAAGATTACAATGCTTTCTCTTCCTCCATCAATAAGTGAGTAAAACAGGCCGGGCACCGTGGCTCACGCCTATAATCCCAGCACTTTGAAAGGCCACGACAGATGGATCACTTGAGGTCAGGAGTTTGAGACCAGCCTGGCCAATGTGGTGAAACTCGTCTCTATTAAAAATACAAAAGTTAGCTAGGTGTGGTGTTGTATGCCTGTAGTACCAACTACTCGGGGGGCTGAGGCATGAGAATCACTTCAACCCGGGAGGTGGAGGTTGCAGTGAGCCAAGATTGCACCACTGCACTCCAGCCTGGGCAACAGACAGAGAGACTCTGTCTCAAAAAACTCAACTAAAATAAAATAAATGAGTAAAATGAAGACCGAAATTGGAATGTCAAACAGCAGGATGATGCCACTCCCTTTTGCACACAGGATAATTACCACAAAAACCCAAACAGCTAAGAGTCATGGTGCGAGGCCACACAGACTAACAAAACTGTTACCTTGATGATGCCAACCAAGGTCGTTTTCATCATTAAGATGCCTTCAGTAAAAATGGAAATAGCATGAGTAAGCTTGGCAACCTATAACAAAGAAAAAGAGGTATGAAAAATCACTGGCTAATAGTCCTGGAATGAACAAAGATAACAGGAAATGAACTTGTAGCTTTAGGACACCTGTGTCCACATGTTCTGGACAGAAATGAGGCTCTATGGTACAACTGAAAGCCCACTGTTAGACATATTGGGTAACAGAGTCAGAAGACATCAGTTCATGCTTTCACGTTTGACAAAGCATTTCTCCTTTAGGGTTCATTTTCTCATATCTAAAATTTAGGGCAGAATTCAATGATCTAGACGGGCCCTTTTGGCTGGAAAAGACTATGAGACTGAGAAGGTAACCTCTCCTTCCCTGGCCTCCCCATTATTTGCAAGCAACACCAGCAGACATTGATAAGGTAGGCAGGTGCTAGCTATATTGTTGAATCAGAATAAACATGGAAATATCAAGCTTGATAATGTAAGTCCCTGACATATTTCTTGGACTTGTATCAGAATGGGAAATTGACACTGTACATCATATTTTCAATCTTCACTTGATTTTACTTTTGATGCCTTTAAATTCTAAGCTCAGGGAGAAAAAAACCAGAGGTGCTTGGGGAGAAGAACTTCTGAGGCTGCTGAACTATTATTGAGTGAGCTCAAAATCTGCCCAAAGGAAATGGTTAATGGAATATAGATTATTTTGAGCTGCTCAAAAAGGAACATGAATATGAAAAGTCAGGTAATCTAGCTCAAAAAGAACAAGGGCTGCTTTAGCAAGACTGTTCTAGGAAAAAGTGACCAGCCAAGCCTCATTTCCCCTGAGAATACTGAGGCGAAGAAGACCTCAAGTGACACCAGGAAAATGTCAAGAATAAAAGGTGTGATTGTACTAAAATCGTAAAACACGTTTACTACTGCAAATGTGAGAAAACAAGTCAGAATTGGTCTGGTGGTCCCCAGAATACGGCAGGTGACACAGGCCTGTGATATTTCATGACTGTTAGTTTTTAATATGAAAAGGCAGAAGTCAGAGGGACACTGCACCTCGTATCGTGGGCCCAGCTGAGCATAGTCCCTCAGCTTGTCTTTGTCCAGTCGGGTAGGCACTTCAATAATGTCGTGGGTCTGAAGCTTTATGATCTTTAGAAGAGATGTAAACATGCTTTCTGGGATGATCTGCAAAACCTTCAGCGAAAGGGAAAGGAGGAAACGCAATGAACATCTGTTTTACTTTTCTTGGCTGACAAATATTAGGATGCCAGTTAACAACAGCAATTTGTCTATATAGGGGGATGCTGAAAAATGTAAAAGAGCTGTTTTAATAACTGCTGGCAGGCACAGGGCTCCATTCCTTTAAACATTAATTGCTTATAGAATATAAAGCTAATCCTTCTAAAAATGCTGCAAAAGACTGTATCATTCCCATTTTACAGATTTTAAAAAGATCAAGGTTCAAAAATGTTAAGTAACATCACTATAGAGGACTCAGCTAGAATGCGACACCAGTAAATTTTGAATTCAGGCCGGTCTGGCTCCATGCTCCACCAGAATTTATTAAAACAAGAATCAAAATTCCCATGAAAACCTGAATTGGGCTCTGACCGGGAGATGCTGGATCTAGATCTGGCTCTTTTACCAGATATGGCTCTGTGATTTTGAAGAAACTATTATAATCTCTGTTTCTACATCTATAAAATAGATGTGAATACCACCAACACTTAAAACATAGAAATAAAAATTCCTGGTAAGTAAAAACATCTGTACATCCACAGTAGCAATAAGGGTAAGTTTAGTTTTAGGTGTTGCAAATTTCTGGAATCAAATTTTTAAAAGGGAAAGACACGGATATACTTTTGGGGGACCTAAGCGTACTTTTTGTATTTAAAACAGCAGTTATCTGGTAAGAGTAAATATCATCCTGATGCATTTCTTACTTTTCTCACATAGGATACCAACTCTCCAGAATAGTACTGCGACACGCTGAGCAGATCGGGGCTATTTGCCTGATTAATACGAAGAAGGGGCAGATCGAGGGCAGAGGCAAGCTGGAAGAAAAATAAGGTATATCTGTTTCTTGTTTCAAAAAGAGTCCTAGAAATCTTTCTTTCCAGAAAATGTAACATACAACAAAACATTTGGGTTTTACCCAACAGAGGGCAACAACCACCGAATCTCATCAATATCATTAATAGTTTCTGACAATACAGTTTTTTGAAAAACCCAAGTTAACTGTGATGGCAGTGGTTCTTAAACTGTGCTCCCTGGACCAGTAGCTTCCGCATGACCTGGGAACTTGTTAGACATGCAAATTACTGGGCTCTACTCCACACTGACTTAGTCAGACACCCTGGGGGTGCCGCCCAGCAATCTGTGTTATAACCAGCCCCGCAGGTGATTCTGATGCATGCTCAAGTTTGAGAGCCACTGTGCCACAGAAGAGAGCTACTCCTGTGTGGAAATCAAGACGTTCTGATTGACGCACTACCGAATCTGTCCAATCTAATATGCCATCAAGTGTAAGAAGTGCCATTATTTTATGTGCCATTCAGAAAAAAATTAAATGCTGACAACTAAACTATGATATGCCATCAATGATAAAACCCATCCCCAGTTACAGAAATGTTAAAATATGAAAAGAATTGTAGTAGCCAGGCGCAGTGGTGCATGCCTATAATTGAAGCTACTTGGGAGGCTAAGGCAGGAGGATCACTTGAGCCTGGGAGTTTGAGACACAGCCTGGGCAACACAGTAAAACCCCACCCCCCTCACTCCCACCTCCCAAACAAAGGTGCATCTCAGAATTGATGTACATGGTACATGGTAGCTCTGTCAGAAGACATTGAGTAGGCTGGGCATGGGGGCTCACACCTGTAATCCCAGCACTTTGAGAGGCCAAGGCAGGAGGAACATTTGAGGTTAGGAATTCAAGACCAGCCTGGTCAACATGGTGAAACCCCATCTCTACTAAAAATAGTAAAAATTAGCTGGGCATGGTGGTGAACACCTGTAATTTCAACTACTTGGGAGGCTGAGGCAAGAAAATCGCTTGAACCCGGGAGGAGGAGCTGCACTCCAGCCTGGGAAACAAAGTGAGATTCCAACTCAAAAAAAAAAAAAAGAAGAAGACGACACTGAGTAGATTCTTTGTTCATTTACCACGAACTGAAATTACCACGAGAGCAAGGGCTGTGCCTGTTGTTCACCAATATTCCCTGTTACTGTAGATATTAACACTAGTTTGTAGCAGAGGCTCAGTAATTTTTTGAATGAATAAGTAAAAGGACTTAATTCATGCCTAGGGAATAAAGGACACAAAGGACTCACATTTTTAGTACACAGATAAAACTTAAAAAAAAATCTATTCTTCACCTAAAAATAGTATTCCTGAAGACATTCCAACTTACATTAATTAAAACTTTAAATATTTCTGGCATCTTTGAAATTATGCTCTCATGGAAAAACTGCTAACAATTTCAGTCTATAAAAATGTTGAAATTATTTACCTTCCTAAAAGGATAAAATCCTGGGCTGAATTAATGAATGAGGTATGAATGAAGGCCAACTCTTTCCTAGCAACAGAGAATCTCACTGTTTTTTGCTTACCTTTAGGAAGGTAGCTCTGAGTTTAGTAACCATGGATGGATTTACCCTTATGCTTTCTTGCATGATGGATGTGAAACTGTAAAAAGAAAAGAAACGGTATGAAGATGTTCCCAGGGCCTTTCATCTACAGCAAATGTCAGGCTGCCTACATTACCTGTCAATCAACTGCCAAGCGAAAGAAAGGTCCCCAACGATCTGCATTGTGATCAGAACCTCCTCTTTAATGTTAATGGTTCTGATCATTTGATGAAGAAACTTTCGAGTATCAGCAAGAAACTGACATACTTGCAGATTGGATTCCAACTGGTGGAATTCTTGAACCTGTGTTACAGAAATATACTTAATTTAAAAATCCTGAATGGACTCTATGGTGCTCATTTGTTCTTGAAAACACTTCGAATAAAGCACACTACTTCTGACAATTTCTTGATAAATTTTTATTTCAAATTATAAATTTCAGAAATATGTGAGCCAAGCTATTAAAAAATGCACAAGTTTCTAGGATTAGAAAATGTTTCGCTGCTTATTATTGTGTATATCACAACCATGTGTTGGCACTTGTATATTATTAACTTCTTTTGATGCACTTTTAAAAACAAAACAATGATTCTACAATGTCTTGAAATTTTAATGTATATAACTGAATATGCCTGGGTTATATGACAAAATAAATAAGGCAAATGATAAAAAGCATTTGAGATTTACAAAGTTGTTTACGATCATATTATAGACTAAAAAAATCCAAACAAGCAAAGTAGAAATAATACAAGTGTGCAATTGTTCTGGAATAAGAAACTTTGGTAGAATTATTTTACTGTGTTGCTGTTTATAGTGACCATCCTAAAAACCTTGCAGAAATAAGAAAAAGCCTGTAAGAAAATATTCCAAGTGAAAACAGTATTAATTATATCTCTAAAAATATATAATCATACCAATCGGATAGGGTTATAGATTATGAGTAAAAATGATGTTTTAAATAATAGAGTTGGCCGGGCATGGTGGCTCATGCCTATAATCCCAGCACTCTGGGAGCCCGAGGCAGGCGGATCACCTGAGGTCAGGAGTTCGAGATCAGCCTGGCTAACATGGTGAAACCCCGTCTCTACTAAAAATACAAGATTAGCTAGGCGTGGTGGCAGGCGCCTGTAGTCCCAGCTACCCAGGAGGCTGAGGCAGGACAATTGCTGGAACCCAGGAGGTGGAGGTTGCAGTGAGCCAAGATTGTGCCCCTGCACTCCTGCCTGGGTGACAGAACTGGATTCTGTCTCAAAAGAAAAAAAACAAAAGACAAAAAGAGTTTATGGTTATTTTTCTGCTGCTTTTAGTTATCATTTTAAATCTAGTTAAATACACAATTAAAATTTGAGTGATGAGGTATAATTTTTTTGGTACAATCATTTTTGAGTTGAAAGAAAAACAATAAACTATTTTTTTCAGAAAAGAAAAATATACAACTTATAAGCATATGACCATTATATAATTATTTTCATTTTTGTGTATTCCTTTCTGGTTTTTTCCCCCAAGGCACACACTTTTTTACAACCCTAAAAATGGTATACACATGCAATTTTGTTTTTGCTTTTACCTCCTTATCACAATTTGCCCAATGTTTCTATATTATTTTTATAATTATGTTTCTAAGATTACATGTTTCCTCAAGTTAAAATATCGTAATTTTTGCTACCATTCTCTTCATACTAGTTATTTATCTCCACAAATTTAGGACAGTATACGTTACAGGAAACATATTAATTCACATTGCTTTTACTTCTGATGAAATAGTCTCTCAGCTATATTTACAGGAACAGACTGCTGGGTGGGTCATAAGGTGTGATTCATGATCCAAGAACCTTCATTTAAAAAGCGTTTCCTTACCTCTTCCAAAGCTTGTATCAGTTGTACAGTTTTTCTGCCTGCAGCAGTAGAATCATCGTAATTTAAAGACAATATTTGTTTTGAGATCTCTCTGAACCAAGCTTGAAGGTTCTCTAGTAATACAGAAATAAGAAAATACTGAAATCCTCGAATTCCTGTAGCTGTGGCTTTGAATTTAACTGAATAATCTTTTATAAATTCAGTTCTTCAGAGCTTTAACCGTGGGCCTAACACTAGGAATTTTCCAAATGACAAAAATGCCTGTAGCATGCAACATAGTAGAATAAACTTTCTACATAAATAGCTTAGTCTACAACACTTGGCAGACAAATACTAAAGGCTCAAGTACATGCTATAAAGTGTAGAGGTGGTAGTGGCAGTGGAGAAGAGTTGGAAAGGAACTGAAGGATGTCCCTAGTTACCAGGGAGAGTTTTCTGGAGAAGCGAGGAAAGGTAAAGATCAGGTCATTGGAGAGATGAAGAAGGGAATTATATCCAGATGAAAGGCAGACACAGGCAGAGGCTTCAGGGCAAGAATGACAAGAGCATATCTTGGAGGGCAAAGAAGAGACCAACATGACAGAAAGGTAAGGTGTGACTGGTGAGTCACAGGGATGTCTGAACAATGCAGGGGGTGCCATTTGCACTTAGGAACCGGCAGACATTTCATACAGTAGAGAAAGAGAAGGGTGTCTACATGCTCTGATTACCCTCAGTGTGTCAGGAAAAGTTCTAAGTATTTGATCTTCACAGCAATACAGGGAGGTGGAAATTGTTAGCCATTTCCCAGATAAAGAGGCTGATGCTCAGAGAAACTGAGAATGCTATACAGGGTGACACGGTGACTAAATGGCAAAGCCAGGACTTACAATTATCTGTGCAGGTTCAAAAACTCCGTGCTCTTTACCTCACCAAGTTGATCCCCTAAAGTTTTTTTTTTGTTGTTTATCAATGGGGTGGTCCCATGTTATTAAAAGGCCTTAATGACTTATGATCTAAGTTATTTCAAGAATTGGCATGGCGAACACTCATAATTTTGAAGATTTTTGTAGGGCTGAGGGGCAGTGATGGAGTAGTAGAAGGAGCATGAAATTTGGAGTCTGAGATGAGTGAGACCCAGGCTCTCCACCTTTGTACCTTCAGCAAATGATTACATTTTTAAGCCTCAGTTTCCTTATATATAGAATAAGGATTAAGATGTGTATCTTACAGGGTTGTAAGGATGAGAAAAAATTGTGAAAGTATGTCCTAAGCTGTAATTAAACTATACAGCTGGAAAAAAACGTAAAATTGTTATTTCATCTCTGAAACAAAGTTGGTATTTGTAAGGGCCTAAAAGAAACTATCACAGAGATAAATACACTAATTCTAGGCAGCTAATTGCATCAGATTGTTACACGTGATTGTTTTGCAGGTCACAATACGATAACCATAATATTCATTCTAGACTTCAGGTTTCATATCACAATATGGTGACCTGCAAAACATGTTTCTAGTTTATATCACCTCATTATGCGTTGGCTGGCTTTTCCCTATAGGAACAATAATACAATTTGGAAATATATTTTTGACCAACCACTCAGCATCAAAGAAATAAACAAAAGCCAAAATACAGTAATCACAAGCTCATACTGATTAAAAATAAGTTTTTAAACATGAAGCTACACTACTAAACAATTCTACAGTATAATTAACTTCATCAGAAATCGATCTGATAGTTAAAACAAAATTAAGCATTAAAAAAATAGTTTGTCACCATAAAATTCAGAATGGTTTTTTGGGAGCAGTTAGAAATTTCTTACTTATAAAAATTTGAAATGATGCCAGAACTTTCCTATAAATAAAATTTCCTAGAAGAAGTAGGATCAAAATCATTAAAGTAAAATTTGAGTTTGTGTTTTTTCAAAACTAGTCTGCAGTACCTTCTTCTGCTACTAGATAGCAGGTGCATTGGTGAACAAGAATCAAGAAAAATCAGAAGAATTTTAGATATCATCTATGCTGGTAGATTACTGACATTCTTGGGTGATGTATCCTTCTTGAGAAGCTCATGAGAATTATAGATCCTTTCCCCCCTTTCCCCAAATCACATAAACTGACACATTAGTTTTGCATACCATGGAGATGGAGGCCAACGGTGACTCTCTAAACTCTTGTCTATGAACTGGAGTTACCAAAACCCCTGGTTTAGCCTAACCTCACATTTCAAAGATAAGATATAAAACCTGAACTCTAAAATGAATATGAACACTGCCCAAGAGAGCAGAAAGCTAGACGCAGTCAAAACTCACCTTCAGATCTTTATTAGCAACACTAAAGAGGGAATATCATGGGATACAATAATGAGAACATAAAGCCTTTTTAACCTGCCAGTTTCCAAGGTTTCAAATAACCTGTGCATACATTCCAAACACACCAGTATTTCCTCTTCAGCAATTACCATTTTTCTCCACTCTGGTTAGGGGTTTCACTCCTGAAAAGACATCAGCAAGCTCAGTCATCCGCTCCGAACCCTCTTTCTTGTAATGCTCCCATTTGGTTTGCTTTTCTGAAAGCATTTGCTTGAACATCTGTTGAAGCGACAGAAAATATTCATTTACTTAAGAGAAAAATCCAGACTAGGCAGCTTATGAAGAGAGCTTGAGGAAACCCAATTTAAATTTTAAATAAGAAGCTACACTATAAATTAACATTGACCCTGATGTCATCTCCTCAGGCACTGATACTTTGCAGAAATTCAGGGACAAAGCCAGACCACCTCCAAAACAGTAGTTCTCACACCAACACCAACTGCACATAAGCACCACCAGGAGGCTTTAAAGTTTTCAGATTCCCAAGGCCCACCCCTAAAGATTCTCGTTCAGGCGGTCTTGAATAGGGCCAGAAATCAGCATTTTTAATGTGAGATTAAATTTGTGGCCACTGCTCTATGGTTCCTTCTAGGCAACAATGCCTGCAATTCTAATGTGAACAGTCAGGGACAGTTTGTGTACTATCTTCTCCGATGACTGGGGAATGAACTAGATTACCTACAAAAGTTCTTTGTTTTATTATACAAGTTTAATTGTTTATTTTTATTTATTTATTTATTATTATACAAGTAATTATGTTTATTGTTATTTATTTATTTATGTTTTGAGAGACAGGGTCTCACTCTGTTGCCCAGGCTAGAGTGCAGTGGGGTGATCATGGCTCACTACAACCTTGAACTCCTGGGTTCAAGTGATCCTCCTGCCTCAGCCTCTCAAGTAGCTAGGGCTATGGGCATGCACCACTATGCCTGGTTAATTTTCTTCTTCTTCTTCTTCTTTTTTTTTGCAGAGATGGGGGTCTTGCTATGTTGCCCAGGCTGGTGTCTCAAACTCTTGGTCTCAAGTGATCCTCCCTCCTCAGTCTCCCACACTGTTGGGATTATAGGCATGAGCCACTGTACCGCCTTAATTCTGTTTATTAATTCACTCCTTCATAACATTTAAATTCTACAAAGTCTTGGGCAGAGAAGAAAAGGGTGTAACTCAGGGTTGGGTTGTTTTTTTTTTTTTCTGAAACAAACTTAAAAAACATACTTATTTCTCACTAAAGGACATGTCATCTCAGACAAGGGTAGATGGTCTTTTACACTGGGCTCTTAGGCAGTAAACAGGCATGAACCCTGATTTCTCGCTTAAGAAATTCCTCACTTGCCAGCATCATAATGAATCTTGAAAAGCTGAGCAATGGGATAGGAAGACTCCATCTGCAGGTGGAGAATTGGGGCTCTGTGGAATTTTGCGGGGCCTGTAGAGGAAGAATCTTAGTGATCTGGACAGAACGACTAATCAATAAAATGATGAGGGAGAGGATGAGGAATAATGAAATTATTTATAGAGTCTACCCTAACTTTCCGAGTCCCTCGGATCAATCAATGCCATTTGACAACGGCAAAGCAACAACATAAGAGCACCCTGAGGCCTTCGTAAGAGACTACATGGCGTCAAGCCCTTCAAACACGCATTCACATGAACTCACAGGTTTCACATCTCGCAGGATGGAATTTGGGATAGGGGATGGTCCCTGAATTAGGAAATGCACTGTCATATAAAGATTAGAAGAAACACAGGTCCAATTACTGTGTCTATAGGAAAGTGACTCTATAAACAGTGCAGGATGGGAAGTAGGACAGAGGAAGCACAGGTTAAAGAACCAAGCTGAAATGTCAGAAATTCAAATGTATCATTTCTTTGAGCAATTTGTATTGGGTATTTTTTTTCTTTTTACCAGAGCTTTCCTGAAGACCTCTCATGAGTTGGTACTCCTTTATGCTGTCTTGTTTCCTGTCTACCTGGATAGACAGAAGGAAGCTGTCCATTCTGTTTCAACAGATTCCAGAGAACAGACTTATCATTAGAAATATAGGCTTGGTCAGTCAGATAGCCTAGGTCTGTCCTGATTTCCACTCAACAATGCTGAACTACATATTATCTATAGAACTCTTGGGTCCCTGGGGCTCTAGTTCATAATTCTAACTGGTCTGAGGGCATTTCTTTCATTCTTTTTTTTTGAGACAGAGTCTTGCTCTGTTGCCCAGGCTGGAGTGCAGTGGCACGATCTCGGCTCATTGCAACCTCTGCCTGCAGGTTCAAGTGATTCTCCTGCCTCAGCCTCCTGAGGAGCTTGGAATACAGGCACGCGCCATTGCGCCCAGCTGATTTTTGTATTTTTAGTACAGATGGGGTTTTGCTATGTTGGCCAGACTGGTCTCGAACTCCTGACCTCAGGTGATCCACCCGCCTTAGCCTCCCAAAGTGCTGGGATTACAGGTGTGAGCCACTGCGCTCAGCTGGGCATTTCTCCCTTGCAGGCATTTTTTTCACTTGCCTTTGAAAGACCACTTTTGCTTTGACCTGATTCCTGTTCTTGGATCTTTTCTGTTTTCTCATCTTGGCTTAATCTGTCTTTCTTCCCCAACTATACTGACAGGACAGCTCCTAGATGGTAGGGACACACTTTGTTCATATTTAAATTTCCAGCACCTGGCAAAGAACAGAGTAGGTATTCAATAACTATTTGCTATTCAGAGGGAAACCATTAAAATTATTAATAGATCAAAAAGGAGCAGCATTTATCTGATTTGATAAAATTATGCCCAGACAAATCACTGAAAACACTCAGCACAGGCATTATCATTATGTTAGCAGTCAGTATCTACTTTTTCTGAGCTACTTAGTAGGGGAATATAGTATCCTCAGACACCTAGAAGATAAAGAAACATCTAATATACTAGTAACCAAACTGAAGCAAGATGAAGATCTGTTCCGAACGGGTATAAATGTCTGGGCTAGTTCCTGGGCCCACCTGATCCAAGCCCCCAGGGTTACTGGTTATAAAACCTGAGCATTCCCACGTACCCATCATTTTCATTATGCCCATACAGGCTTCTTCAGAGGTAAGACTAACCTCAGCATTCCCTTCAGTGAACTCAGATGCCTTAAAGTCCTCAAGATGACCTTGTACAAATGCAAATCACCCACCCCACTTAATACCCTTTCCAGTGGTTCTCATGGCTCTTAGGATAAAGACCAAAGTCCTGCAAGGCCTAGTATGGGCTGACTCCTGCCTACCTTTCAGCCTCATTTCACACTACCTTTCTCTCACTCTCTCCCCTCCAGCCAACTGGTCTTTAAGGTCTTTGAATTGTTTATGTTCCTCCTCACCAAAGACAACTTGATATTCTTCCTGTCACCGGAATGTTCTCCATCACGCTCCCTACCTTTGTCTAGCTAACACTAACAGATCCCTTCCCCAGACCCCTTCAGCTCTTGCGTCTCTTCTCATGGAAGTCTACCAGGATGCAACAGGATACTTTATTTTAGGTACTTGGAGAACTACATTCCTTTCCTTCAGAGCAAATATCTGAGTTTGTATTTACATTTTTATTAGTGTGATTCTGTTTTTTTTGAGACAGGGTGTCACTCTGTTGCCCAGGCTGGAGGGCAGTGGTGAGATCTTGGTCCACTGCAACCTCCGCCTCCCAGGTTCAAGTGATCCTCATGCCTCAGCCTCCCCAGTTGCTGAGACTACAGCTGTGCGCCATGATGCCCGGCTAATTTTTATATTTTTAGTAGAGACAAGGTTTCACCAGCCTGCTGGCCAGGCTGGTCTCAAACTCCTGACTTCAGGTGATCTGCCCACCTTGGCCTTCCAAAGTGCTAGGATTACAGGCACGGGCCACTGCACTTGGCCTAGTGTGATTCTTTGATTAATGTCTATACTCCTCATTAGGCTATAACCTCTACCATCTTGTGTACCTTTCCCCATCACTGTATCCCCAGTGAAAGGAGGAATTACATGCTTGTTAAATGTTTATTCTTGTCCTTTTACTATAAGAACTATCTCAACAGCTTGAATCTGTACCTTGAATCAAAGAGCAAGCAATCCTTGTCTTTTTTTTTCTTTTTAAATGTTTTTAAGCATAAAAAAGCTAAGACTGTGGTGATATTCATTCAAATATTTTTACCTCTTTGAGTATAAACTCAAATTGTGCAGTATCCAATAGCAGCTGGAAGAGGATCCTGGGATTGTACCGAGAGTCTGTTAGAATCTGGTCCTTGATTTGACGAAGGCGTTTGTTGTTTGGGTCACAGGCTAGAAATAGGAAAAATGTTACCTGCTTACTAAATATGTAGAAAATACCTATGAAATAAGATAAATTCTTAAATATTTTCCTTCATTTTAACAATTTAAAAAGTAATAAGCAAAATGTATATCAATAAAAGATGGTGAAATATAGTACATCTATGCCATGGAGTACAATTAAACTGTTAAATGACAGTTGAATCTGACATGGAGTGTCATCCTTGAAAGACTTGAATGAAAAAAAGGAAGCTGCAGAACAGTGTTTCCAAGTTTTGTGAGCATTCTGCGGTTCGTTTATAGCAACCGCCTAAAATGAATGGGCAGAGCCTCCTTGTACTACTTCATAGCTGGGTGGCTTCCTCACGCCCTGTCTGTGCAGAGTTGCTTTTGCTTTAGGCATTGATCCCTGCCATTCAGTAACGGACTGCTATCCCTAGAGAGGCCTGTTTGCAAGGCTGGCTCTTGGCTGGCATCTGGGAACTTGAATTTCACGAAGAGCTGCCATCATTTTGAGAACTCACAAGATCAGCTCACTAAGCCTTAAATGTTTGTACAAACAAGGTTTTCCTTCTGGAAGTCTGGAATTTTGGTACATGCTGGGCAGAGGCTACCTAAGTGAGCAGCCCCCAATAGAAACCGAAGGAAGCTGAGTCTAATGAGCTTTCCTGGTTGACAACACTTCATATGCGTTGTCATGACTCCTGCTGGGTGAATTAAGTGCGCCCTGTGGGACTCCACTGGGAGAGGATGCTCAGAAGCTTGTGCCTCATTCTTCCAAATTCACCCCGTGTGCCCTTTTCCTTTGCAGATTTTGCTTTCTATCCTTTTGCTATAATAAATCATAGCTGTCAGTACTACTAGATGCTGAGTCCTCTGTGTCCCCGTAGTGAATCACTGAAGCCAGAGTGGTCATGGGGAATGCCCGACACAACAAGGAAGGGTTCCTCACACAAAGACAAGGGACCCCCAAACAAGAAGCAGCAGACCTGTGGCCATCCTGCGCCTTGTAGAGGCCAGAGGGCATGGCAGGCACTCAGAGTTTTCTGAACTATCCACTACCCAGGCACTAGGCCAAGGTCACAAAATTAGGCAGTGATTGACCCAAGGTAAAAATACTGGATGTCCTAATTCTTAGATGATCCTATCAGCCGAGCTAAACCATTTCAAATGAAATAAACGCCAAGTTAAAAGAAAAGAATAGAATAAAAAATATTGGTATTTGCTTAGATTTGTTTATAAGGCCAATTACTTATCTAAGAAAGAGTAAGTAGAATAAGGCAAAATACTTACAAGACAAAGCTACTGCTGTGGTTTCAAAGAGTCTTCCAAAAGTTCACATGCTAGAAACTTGGTTGCCACTGTGTCAGCGTTAAGAGGTACAGCCCTTGGCAGGCAATTGTGTTATGAGGGGTCCACCCTCATGAATGGATTAATGCCATTATCTCGGGAGTGGGTTAGTTATTCCAACAGTGGCTTTCCTATAAAAGTGAGCTCTCTCTTGCACCCACTATCTTGCCCTTCTGCCTATCCGGCATATATTGACCCTTGCACCATGCTCTTGGACTTCCCAGCCTCCAGAACTGTGAGCCAAATAAACTTCTTTATACATTTCCTACTCTGTGGTATTCTGTTACAGCAGCAGAAAATGAACTAAGACAAATAAAGTCAAAGTCAAAATAAAAACTCTAAGACTTAAACAGACTTTGTCAAAAAGTTCACAGCTGATAGATATAAGGTCCATGGTAGTTACACTAGTATTACATGTACACCCTCCTGCCTTCCTAGTCCTGCCCGCATCAATATCTCAGGATGTCTGGCAGGTACAGAACAACAATGTTGTATAGGTAATATGTCATGGGTGGTTTTGGCGCTTTAGTTATGATGAAGCCTGTGGAAGGTCATCTTATATGCTGATTTCTAAGTTACTCCATCAGGAGGAGACTTGTGACAACCTGGAAAAGAGGCTCAGTTTTCATGGGAAACCGCAAAGTTCTGATTTTTCATGAATTTGCCAGAACTATCTGGGAAGAACTATATTGGAACTGGTGACACTGATTACACAAAGAGAAAATTTCCAGCTCCATATTTACCTAACTAAACAAAAATCAAACAAACTCAGAAGGAGTTCCAGTTGTCTTTATACCAATTTTAATTAAACTAGAAATCTCCTTAGTTTAATCTGCTTTGATGTTTGCATAGGGAATGTAAGTACCCAGTTGTTGGACAAACACTCTATATTCCTCAATGTGCTTTAACATTTAGCTTCTTGTTATAAACCAGGTTTGCTTCTGGGGTTCCCAGGGCCTGACCATCTCTCAGATCTGACCCTTAAGGATTCATACCCAGAGAACGCAGAGCCATCAGAACTTTGGGGTCAAACTTCAGTAGCCAGCCAGCCTTTCTCATCCCTTATTTCCTCAGAGAATATTTCTTCACAAGGTTCTGTACAAGCATCCTAAGACTGGGAAATGCCTCCAGCAACTCAACAGGAGGCAATGAGACTAGACCTGCTTTTCTGTACACCATGACTGAAATTCCATAAAAGTTAACTAAGCAGTTGCTTTTCCCATGTATGACTCACAATCAGATAGGCCAATCATTTGTTTCTGATAAATTATGACCCTGTGCAATCAGGTCAGACAATTGCCAGGCACAAACGCGAAAGACAAATGTGGCTGAAGATAAAACCACAGACCTCTGGCAAGCCAAGGTTGTCCCTGGCATGGGTGCGAATTCAGGAGACTACTGGCTTTCCGAACATAGGCAGGGCCGTCAGGCAGAGTCACACAGAAGATGAAGATGAGGCTGAGTCACTAGAAAACCCCAGTTGGTTTTATGACAGGATAAAGTGAGGGCTTGAGTTGTTTATACGCTTGTGAATGCAAGACTTTTGGTAAAGAAGATTAAAAGCTGAGTCAATGTAGTAAAAATCCTCAAATTAGAACTGGAGTTTATGTAAAAAATAAACTCAACTAATTAAAAACAGATTCAGGGATTAAAAACTTCAGCCATCGTGTTCATACTGTGGGTAAATTGTAAATGGATACAGGCCAACAAGCAAGATGATGAAACAAACTGGAAAGCAGCTCTCAGGATAAAGGTTTAAGAAGCTGGAGAGAAGGCTGAGGGGAAACTCCACACATTTTCAAAGATACGAAGGATGAGGAAGTCCAACTGCTGTTTTCACTGTGGACCACCCATAGGAAGTGGAAGCAGACGGTAGCTAGAGGGACCGTGAAGTCATCTTGGCTGGAAGAGCTGTGAGACAGGGGCTACCATGTTACAAAGGGAGGCTACAGAGAAATCTTGTGTGCAGTTTTTTAAAGAGACACTCTTATCTGGAAGAACAAAGAAGTGCTGCACACAGTGCCTGTCTCAGAGTTGGTCCTCAAGGAAAGTTTGTTGAGTGAAAAACAAAAAGCAGAGGGCTTCGCAGGCCTGCTGAATGACACACCTCTTAGGGGTAGGGGTATACAGTCCTGGATGAGGAAATGCATTGGTTAATTAATGTTGATCTGGCATTTACTAAGAATAAGAAACTGTGCCAGCCCTGAACAAGCTCAGAGATGTTAATTCAACTTACTTATTTTTCTACCATTAAACCAGAGGTTGAGGCGTTTCTCACAATCTCAACTTGATGGTCAAACTGTGTGAACAGAAGGTCTCGGAGGAGACCATGACTCATAAAAAGCTAAGATCCAATCTACCTTAAATAAGCACTCAGTGGGCCCATATGTTTTTCTGTACTTTCAAAATCATATCACTTATTCCATCATTTCTGCAGTCTAGAATTTCTTCTGCTTTTTGCTTCAAAACCTCATCACAGGCCTGGTTGGCTCCTGATTCCTGTATGGGGCTTTCCTGACCTCCTCTGCTCCCCTATCCCAAGCAATGTTTCCCTCTCTACTCTGAACTCAAATCACACCAACTGTCTGTTTGACACACCTGGTGTCTGTTTACTGCCTTGGACCTTGAATTAGTTTCCCACTGCTACTCTAACAATTACCACAAACTCAGTGGCTTAAAACAACACAAATTTATTCTCTCACCATCCTAGAAGTGACAAATCTGAGATGGGGCTCACCGGGCTAAAATCAAGGTGATGGCTGTGCTGGGCTCCTTCTGGACATTCTAGGGGAAAAGTCTGTTTTCTTGTTTTCAGCAGCTAAAGGCTGCCTGTATTCCTTGGCTTGTGGCCCCTTCCATCTTTAAAGCCAGCAATGGCCAGTCAAGTTTTTGTCACAATGCCATCTCTCTGGTTCTGACACTTCTGCCTCCCTCTTCCTGATTTAAGGACCCCTATATTTATAAGCTGGGCGTGGTGGCTCAGGCCTATAATCCTAGCACTTTGGGAGGCTGAGGTGAGCAGATGCTTGGGCTCGGGAGTTTGAGACCACCCTGGCCAACACATTGAACACTGTCTCTACAAAAAACTTAGCCAGGCATGGTGGCACACGCCTGTAGTCCCAGCTGCTTGCGGGGATTGTGGAAGGTGTATCGCTTGAGCCCAGGAGGTCTGAGTGAGTGGAGACTGTGCCACTGCACTCAAACCTGGGGAACTTGAGATCCTGTCTTTAAAAAAAAAAAGGGGGGGTGGCTCTTATTTTATTATTCTTTTTTGAGACATGGTCTTGCTCTGTCACTTAGGCTGCAGTGCAGTAGCACGATCTTGGCTCACTGCAGCTGCAACCTCCCAGGCTCAAGTGATCTTCCCATCTCAGCCTCCCCAGTAGCTGGGACTACAGGTGTGTGCCACCATGCCCAGCTAATTTTTTTTACTTGTTGTA
Source organism: Pongo pygmaeus (assembly GCF_028885625.2). Lineage (NCBI taxonomy): Eukaryota > Metazoa > Chordata > Mammalia > Primates > Hominidae > Pongo > Pongo pygmaeus. The sequence goes on from NC_072380.2 coordinate 137,893,098, forward strand.
GAGATGGGATCTCACTGTGTTACCCAGGCTGGTTCTGAACTCCTGGGCTCAAGCTCTCCTCCTGCCTTGGCCTCCCAAAGTGATGGGATTACAAGTATGAGCCACCACACACAGCAAGGACCCTTATGATTACACTGAGTCCACTGGGATAATCCAGAAACATCTCCTTACTTTAGGGTCAGCTAATAGGCAACCTCAATCCCCCCTTTTCATGTAATATATCTACTGGTTCAGGGACTAGGGCATGAACATCTCTGGGTGTGGACTGGAAGGCATTATTCTGCCTACCACAGATCTGCAGTTCTATTTTTTCATATGTCTACATTTGATCTCCCCATTCTGGTCAGTGACAAGCTCCTTGAACATGAGAGCTAAACGTCCTCTTATTCCCTAGCACCTAACAGTACCTGACAGGGGAGAGCTTTTCAGGTATGCTAGTGGCCTATCCAAGTTGACAAAAAATGACTAACTTTAAAAAGCAACTTGATTCTCATCCAAGGCCTCTCTCCCTGCTAAACCACTCCGCATCGTGAAGTAGGTCTTGATTCTGAGAGTCTTTATGTGGAGCAATATAAACAGCCACCCCTTTTGTGCATTACCTGAGTCTGCTGTATGAAGCATCAGCCATCGAATGGCAACATTGCAGTCTCTCAGGCAGTTCAGAAGCTTTGGGATATTGTCCAGAACCATCTCCTCCCTTAAATAACCTTCTTTTAGAAATTGCTGCACTTGAGCATGTACTCTTTCACTGACAGTAGCATATCTGCTTGCCTTGACAAATAAGAAATTTGAATTACATTTAAAAAGTCATTTATCTTGAAAATAAATCACATTCAAATGAATTCACTGACAAATAGTAACATTTCTATATAGGATGAATGACATATGGACCACAGTTATAGGGCTCGAAGATAACACTTCTATAAGATGAATGACATATGGACTATAGCTATAGGGCTCAAACATTAACATTTTTATATAATTTCTGTACAAGATGAATGACATATGGACTACAGTTACAGGGCTCAAACATTAACATTTTTATGTAATTTCTATATAAGATGAATGACATATGGACTATAGTTCTAGGGCTCAAAGATAACATTTCTATATAAGATGAATAACATATGGACTATACTTATCGGGCTCAAAGACAACTGGCTTACTGAACATATTTGAAAAAAGCACTGGACTTAAGAATTCTGAGACTACATCCTAGTTCTGGCTGTGATTAAACTTTGGTGTGACTTGGGGCTTAACCCCTGTGTATTGGTTTCTTCAAATTTCAAATGGAGACTTGGACCAGGTGGTTCCTCAGAACTCTTCTATTACTAACTTAGATGAAAAAGAAAATAAAGACAGAAGTTCAATTGCTTGTTCTTGCTAATACTGTTGACAAAGAAGGCAGAACAGAGCAGAAACACTTAAAATATAAGACTTCTTCTACAGGCTTATGAAAGCTTAGCAAAAAATACACCTTAGTGTATCAAAAATGAATTTCCAAACCAGCTTTTTGGAAATTTTGGTCATTCTGCTTTACTTAAAGCAAGTCAAATGTTAAACATCATTAACCTCGTCAGGTTAGTTGAAATCTATGGTATCAAGAAACCTCTTAAAAATGTCACAAATGAGAAAATGCAATTTTAGAAAGGGATTTTAGCAATGAAAAATTAATGTTCTGATGTTGCTAAGTATAAAAGTGCCACTTTCTCTAATATATTTCTAGGAGATGTGCCAACATTGAAATTATTTTGTGCATTATTTATGGAATTCAATTTATTTGAATAAAACATGATGAAGTTTTTTGAGTCAATATTGTTTTATCCACACAGGAAACTCAGTAACTGAGCCAGGATGAGGAACATAACCATTTAGAAATATCAAGTATGCTCCCCAAGATTTTATCTTTATTCCTCTACTTACTTGGATGTTCCCTTCTGCCTTGTGTAAGAACAAAAGAGATAGAATATAACCGTTTAAACTTTAAGATGAATGTCTTGAGTCTTGTTGCTTATTTAGCACAACACAAATGATAAATTTAAATTACAGTGACAGGACATATTATCCATATTCAGTTACTATCTTCATCATTCATCCTACTCATAAAAACATATTAATTCCAGCTACTGGTACAACCAACTCTGGCCATGAGAATACAGTCTTTAAGCAAAAGTAAACTAAGTCATTTGGGGCATATGCCATGCTTATTTGTCTTTGGGTACTGAATCTCCCTTAGTATCCTAATTTGCAATTTACATATACCATATAACAAAACCTACAATTACCTATCTTATTCTAACCTATAAAATTCACCTTTTATTAATCATTGCATTAAATTATCTAAGTGATTATCTTCCAAATTCCTTGGGAAATCTACTTAGCTTATTTGCTACTTCATAAACTAGGCCTGCAGTTATTAGAGAATGTCCCCAGATTAGAACCTACCTGTTCTCTGACATTTGAAAGGTCCAAGGTATTATTTAAAGCAGTTTTTGCAGCTTTGTAAGGTTCCCAAGCATCTACTAGATTAACTGTGATCCCCATGTAAATACTAATTACCTGAAAGAGGAGACATTCAGTATGTTAAATTCCTACTCACTTCAAGGCAAAGGGTTGGATACTAAAAAGTTATAGAAGGCAATACCCACTCCATGTTTAAATTCCATTCCAATGAAAAACCAAGATTTTCCAAATATATAGGTAAGTGCTCCTGGTTAATTCACATTAATAGGTATAAAGATCTCTTTACACCTATTAACATTTCTTTTTGAAATTCTCTATTATGTAATATTAATGTTTTCTCACCAGTTGTTTTATTGGTTGGCAATTGCCTGGGATATCTTTTTAAAAATCCCTTCATTTTCACTGTGCCAGGGTATTTTTTCAGGTGTGTTTCTTATGGGTTTCATGTAATTGGATTTTGGTCTTTCTTAATAATAAATATGTCTTTAATTATAGTATCATGGTCAAAACTTCTTTATTAAATTTAGGAACATGAAGCCACACTATCAGTGTTTTCCTCTTGGTTGCTCAACTCTGAGCTCACTAATATGATTCACAGTTGGCCAGGAACCATCACTTCCTAACGCAGGCTGTTCTCATACTACCAATAAATTGAAGGCCCCTCATAACAGATAGTTTATGTAATTCAATAGCTGATATAGAAGCAGAACAAAATCTGCTACCTGCGAATATAATCCAACTCCCTGCATTTTGTTAAAGCCTCTTTGTTTTCATATATTTCATTTCATATATATTAAGTATGAAGCAAGCTTTATTCCTATAAGAATATTTTTAAATGAAACAATGCTTACAAAGGTACAAGCATATCCTTGCAATAATATAAACTTTAGTAACCCCATTACAGTTAGCTTATAGGTAAAACTTTATTAAAGTGAAATTCCTATTCACAAAGTGACAAATTAGATGAATTTGGCTATCTTAGATTCAGAAAATAGAAAAGAATAAACAAATTCATATATAACTTACTTGTAATCTCAGTAGCTAAAGCAAGAGACATTTTAATAAATGATTTAATCTTCAGAGTATCCATTTTAGAAAAAGACTAGTGGGTTCTTCAGGAAATTTTACTGACTCATTTATTCCTTCAGTTATAATTATAAAATTCTCAATACACTTAAAGCAACTTTACCTAAGTGATCTTATGTCTCATTATTTACAACATTACAACCTCTGGGTTAAAGGCCAAAAGAATGGGAAGTTAGTTCTCTAACACATTTACTGTAGAGGAAAAAAATCAGCAATACTTGCCCAATTATCTGGAAAGTATTTATCCACTATCTCTCTCATTTTTGCTTGATGGGTGTGAAGGATGGAAGGCTCAAAGTAGAGAATCACGTACAGCATGGCAGCTTGGTTTGCCAGGGCTGTGCTGCGATGCTCTGGCAAAGGATACGCTGAGACCTGCAATGTCAAGACGACACCCCGAGAAAGCTGCTGGCAACATGTGCACGTAGACATGCGCAAATTAAACTCTCTGGTTGTAAGACACATCAGTTTCTCCAAAGCCCATCACCTTTCAGGATCCTGGACACTGGAAGCCCTTCTCAGACCGTACCATTGCTTGCCAAGGTCTTCCTTCTTATTCCTAACCCCATAGTATTCTCTTCTTCCAGCCCTTGACTGCTGCAATTCTAAGTCTTTTCTTTTTAAAAAAAAAAAAAAAAAAGGCCTATCCCTGTGTCTCCCACCACTTCTCCATTTTTGTATCTTTCCTGTTGGAGACAACCCTCAGAACTGACAGGCTCTACTCACTGTTGCTATTTTCTCACTTTCTGTTTATTATTCAACTCACTGAAATTCGACCTCCATCATCATCCCAGTGGAATTCCCTAAGGTCGCTCATGACCTCACAACCATCCAATTTGACGGCTTCTTTTTAAAACTCTCACTTAAACTCTCTAAGGAATGAAATCTCTCCTCCTCTGGTTTCCTAGATACCACTCTCTCTTCTCAATCTCCTTTGCTGAGTCCTCATCTTCTGCCTTTTAAATGCTGGTGTTCCCCCAGGGTCCATCCCCTCATGTACTAGAAATCTTTGGATGCACAAAGCGCATATCACCTTGAGCTACCACAAGCAAAAAGCAGAGAAATTGTTATAAGGACAGACATAGCCATGTCACATGAAACCTGCAGGCAGGAATGTGGCTAGGCCACAGGAAGCGGCTGGGGCTGGGAACCGGAATGCCTTTGCTCTTTCTCCCCTTGATGTGTCGGCCCACCTTTTCTCTTCCTCCAGGCTACTCTCCATATACATGGCAGAATGAGGCTGCCCACAAACTCCCAATTTTGCATGTTGTGGATAAACTCCAATCCAGAAACTGTTTCTCAGACCCAATTCCAAATTACCTGGAGACAGAATCTGATCTATCAGCCATGACCAGGGATGGGGGAGGTGCAGGACAGAGAGTGGGGTGGACACACAGCACAACCACAGCTTAACCTTTGTGCTAATAAATAAAGATCATGGGGCAAGGAGGAAATGGAAACACATTGCCTTCAGAAGGACGTGGAATGAGAGGCAATCAGGAATGAGATGCTCTGAATTCACACGACCAAATTCAAATTATGGTTCTGCTACTTAGTAACAGGAACTTAAGGAAATTATTTAAGCTCTCCAAGTCTTATTTTTCTCAACAGCAACATGGGGGATAATGCCATCTACTTTATAGGGCTATTGTGAGGAACAGAGAAAATGGTATGAGAACAAAACCTCCTTTGTGGCTGGTTTGGACTGAATTCTCAATGAATGGCAACGATTATTATGGAGACCTGGCATCTGTGGGTAGCTTCTGATTTTGAATTGTCTTAAAACAACAACAACAACAAAAACCCTCTTATTTATACTTAACATATTCACACAAAAAACTAACAAGCTACCTAAAGAACTGCACAGATCAGGTTCATTCTGTGATAAATGATATCCACAGTTATCACAGGCCTCTTTACTCCCTAATTATAATTTTTACAAATATTTAAAAATATAACATCTAAAATTATGTTTTCTTCAGAACAATGAAGTCAAATGGTAATTTTGTTTAGCGTTTTTTAAAGGGAAGTGACTACTACACATACTGGCAAGGGGAGTGGGACAATTTTCAAATGCTGCATGACCTTTACAGCCTTGCTCAGGCTGCCTCCTTTCCTGGCACTCCTCTTACCTTCCTTTTGTCACCTGTTGTGACCTTGCTGCCACTGCTGCATGCTCTAGTGGCACCCTGTGCTTACCCTAAGATAACACCCATCTTGCTTTACTATAATCCTGTCATCTGCCTTTCCTAAGCTACAAGCTCAGTATGGGCAGGGACATGGCCTGCCTTCCTCGGTGATGGGTCCCCAGCATCGCGCATGTGAATGGGCACATATCACACAATCAACAACCATTTCTTGAATGAATGACTAAAAGAATGCATCTTCTTCCCAATAGCTCAAATTCCATCTTCTCCCTGAAATATCTGATTCTGGCAAAATTAATAACCCTCTTTCCTTTATCATCCTGGGGTATAGCTCAAAAGGTTTTAAAAGGTTCTAGCTGCTTTTACTCTTTTGGGAAAGAAGGAAGGAAAGGAGTAATTAAAGAGGGAAGTAAAATCAGTCTGTTAAACTGTCTTAATAGATTTAATTCCCACCTGGTTGTAAATATCATCAGATCTCAGTCGACCAATGACCATACTGATGAAGGATTCGTTGATAGGCACTCTCTGGAAATAGCTCTCGGGATAGTTGGGTGGTCTTCTGGCACCTGGTTGGCTAGAATAACCTGTACTTCGAAGCAGCTTACAAATATCGTCCATATTTGAATCAGCAGAAGATCGAGCAGCACTGAGTCATATTCACAATGGGAAACAAAGACCCAAAACACACATATTAGAAACTGAAAAGTCCAATAAAGTAGAAGAATTCCATTCTACTTTGACTCAATACAGTTTCAGATATGACCACAGGTCCATCTATATCCTCAAGATTCAAAATTATGTGTGTATATATGTGTGTGTGTGTGTGTATATATATATATATATATATTTTTTTTTTTTGAGATTGGAGTCTCGCTATGTATGGATATATAACCTTTTTTTTTTTTTTTTTTTTTTTTTTGAGATGGTGTCTTGCTCTGTCACCCAGGTTGGAGTGCAGTGGCATGATCTCAGATCACTGCAACCTCTGCCTCCAGGTTCAAGCAATTCTCCTGCCTCAGCCTCCCGAGTAACTGGGACTACAGGCATCCGCCACCGTGCCTGGCTAATTTTTGTATTTTAGTAGAGATGGGGTTTCACCATGTTGGCCCAGGCTGGTCTTGAACGCCTGATCTCAACTGACCACCCACCTCGTCCTCCCAAAGTGCTGGGATTACAGGTGTGAGCCACTGTGCCCAGCCTCAAAATTATATTTTTGAAAGCCTGTTTAGAAGATGGGTATTCATACTGTGTAAAGGTCCATAATCCCTTTTACAAAATCCTTGGGACTGGATTTGTTTCAGAATATAGCATTTTCAAATAGTAAGACTCATATGGCATATAGATCATATACAATACAACACTCCAGCAGGGTCTGAATTGGCATCTCATGATCAACATAAGTGAATAATTCTGGAGGAAAATTTATAAATATTTACAAAAGTGAGATAAGTGAAGACTATATATAGCCTCACACCTATTCCAGGCAAGTTTTGACTCCAAATGATTTCAGGTTAGATCAGGTTTTGCTGCCAAATGAATTACTATGTATATGTACATGTGTGTTGTGTGTGTACTCGTGTATATATATTTTTTCAGAGCTCTTTGGATTTGAAAATTGTGGGTAAAGAATGTGAACCTGACATTTCACAAATTAAAAAATTATTTAAAAATATTATGTCAATTTAAAGTAAAATATATCTAACTTTTTTCTTGGCAAGCCGTTCCTTCTACAGAGATCTAATAAACAGGTCTGTGATTTTTCCAGGTGGAATAGTAAGCTCTGAAAGAAATGAACTAGATTCAAAGAATCTTAGACTTGGATACGACCTGCTATTTGCTGTAAGGATCTCTTTTGCCACGACTGTGACTTGGAAGTGTTCAGTGTCACTTCAATAATAAATGCTCACATTCTAACAAATTAGCTGTTGTACCAAAGGGGACAAAGCCATATTTTCAAAACTGGGCTTGATAAGCCAATATCTTTTTCTTCTTCTTTACACTGTGTGTAGTTTTTGTTTTTCCAGGTACTCTCAGAAATATAGGAAAGGCCATTCAAATCTCATTTTTAAAAACATGGATGTTAAAACAGCTTGGTCAAACTGACATGAATGAACACTACTAGAACACTCCCTTCACACACTGATACAGCTGAAAGGAAAAGGCTAGTTGAGGAGCCTAAGAGTAATTTGCTGCTGAGGACACCGTAGTACCTGGTATTGCCAAAAGTATAATGTCCCCAAGGAACCCCCTTCTCCTTGTCTACTTTGTCCTAATTTTTAAGTTTGAAAATGTTAATTCTACTCTTTACATCTTTAGCTCAAGCTCCTGATTCCTCCTTCTTGACAGTTTCTTCTCTGAATCTTGACTATCTCCGACATTGACCTGGTATTCCATTTTTAGCTCATTCAACAAATTGAAAACCTGTGCGTTAGACACTAAAATTAAAAAGTTGGTTAAGGTGGCTCCTGTTTTCAAGACCTTACTTCCTGAAGAATCACAGTTCTGTATAGATATACACAACAAATGATTTGTGGATATGTGCTGTTGCTTGATTTGTTTTTGTTTCTATGTAAACATGGGAGAGAATTCACTTTCAACCTGACTCTGAATGACAACTTTTCAAAGTCATCAAACTGAAAATGACAACAGAAAGCACACTCATTTCCTTGTATCTGCCAAGGAGTAATATTTGAAAACTTAAACAACAAAAGCAAAAACAACCTTCATTAGATTTCTAAGATTCTTTGAAATTTAGCCTCAAGGTAAAGAAAGTTCACAATTCAGACTCCTTTTTAAAATTGGAGTTATCATTAGGGACAGCATAATCCATACTTCTAATAATCTATAATATATAGAATATTTTATATGTAATATATAGATTATATAATCTATAATCATTATGAAATATAATATGTAATTGTTATATTCCTACAATATGCTCACAAGAGATAAGAATCTTACAATTTTTTTTTTTTTTTTTTTGAGACACAGTCTCGCTCTGTCGCCCAGGATGGAGTGTAGTGGCATGATCTTCACTCACTGCAACCTTCACCTCCCGAGTTCAGGCGATTCTCCTGCCTCAGCCTCCTGGGTACCTGGGATTACAGGCGCCCGCCACCATGCCTGGCTAACTTTTGTAGTTTTAGTACAGACAGGGTTTCACCATGTTGGCCAGGCTGGTCTCGAACTCCCAACCTCAGATGATCTGCCTGCCTTGGCCTCCCAAAAGTGTTGGGATTACAGGCGTGAGCCACTGTCCCCGGCTGAATCGTATACTTTCTTATCTATTCTTGGATTACTGCTGTTCACGGTAGAAGGGATATGGGGACATACACTGCATTTTACCGACAGCAGCATTTCGGAAGTGTAGTCCTAGCCCAGGAATACCTGTATCGGTAGTAAGAAACCAGCATCCTCTCTCTGACTTCTCCTTCAATCTTTTGGTCAATGACCAGTAGCATAACTCCATATAAGTACAGTGCTTCACACTAGGAAGAGAAGAGGACAAAAGCCAAAATCACTAGATTATACCTTCTTAGGGAGTAAAGTCAGTAATCATGAAAAATATTGCTTTGCTCACACTGCTTCAAAAAGTTTTAGATTTCAAGGAAAAGGTAGGTTTCCTCCAAGGAGCTCTTACCTTCTTGCAGAATGGGCCTTGAAAAGTTTATGTGAAACAGATTTTAATTCATAGTGGTAATTTTTCAGTTGACCTATTTTGGCTATTTTGCTTGGGACACCAAAATAGCAACCCAATATTGTGAATACCTCTTCATCACAAAGTCATTCACTTATTCAATAAGCATTTCTTAAATGGTTAGTATGTACTAGGTATCAGGACAGATGGCTGGGATGCAAAAAGTAAAGAAGACAGAATTCCTACACTGGGGAGGCTCATAACTTCCACATAACTTTTAACTGTTTTAAATTCTGTTCAAAGTCTATGTTCTAAACTCAGATGTGGACCTGCCAGTTAGGAGATAATTAAAAGTTCATTTCACTTCTCTTTAAAGAATGGTATTTCATATATATTTGTGACTTAAAAGAAAAAGAAGTGATACTATGTTTGATATTCTTTAATTTCATTTTAAATAATCACTATTACTTACTAGAAGTTGTTTTCCATCTTCATTGAGAAGCACAGTTTCTAAGGTTTGCTGAATATAAACCCCTTCATTGAGATCATCTAGATATCTAGAAATAAAACCCCAGAGCAAGTTATCAAGTTATTAATTTACAATAGAAACTTTAACATCTTTAAAGAAGGAAAGATTTTTAAAAGATAAGGCAGGATGCCAGGGGTTCTGGCCTTCTACTAGTTCATGGTCCTTCATGCTCTTAAGAATACAGTCTTATAAACTGATTTAGGCCACAGTTTGATATTTATGGCTGTTCCAAGTAAAAGAAATATTCCCTAGTCCTGATTTGTGAATTACAAGTATCTAGGAGTAAAGGCAGAAGAACATGGAATATCTAGTTTAAAAGTTAATGAGTAGTGAATTCTTAAGAAGTGTATTAAGAGACAGAAAGTTAATGATAAAAATAAGTTCTTTTTCCCACTTTTCACATATAATACACTAGGATATGATAATAAATAACAGGATTGGAAACTATATGACTTAGTTAAACTAAGTTTATTATGACACCTCGTAAGAGCAGGACATTATAGTAAAACTTCAAAATTCTTAAGATGACCAGTGCCACAGGAAGGAAAAGACAACTATATACAGTATAAACTAAATTAGGAAATTTTGTAGTAACTCAGAGAGATTTACACGTTGCTGTGTGTCCTTTTCCCTCTCCACTATTCACTACCAGAATAAGCTATTCCTAAATTGATCAATACCTGTTTAAGTCTACAATATATTTATGCACACTTTGAAATGCTAAATAAAATCTGGTCACAATTTCTATGTTGTTTTCACGAAATTCTTCATCTAAATCCTGTAGCTCTGGCTTAGCATCCAGTTTGCTTTCCCATAATTCCGGACCCTAAGAAAAAAAAACACATGTGAAGTGTCAATAAAAGCATACTTGTTGGTGACAATTTCTAAATAGTCTTTTAAAAATTTGTTCTTATGTTATTAAACATCCCAAACTTAAAGCAGAGCAACAGAAAGTAATGAAGATAATAGAAGCCTAGATATAAAATCCCTTTGAGAAAAATGAATTTGAATTGGACCCAAGATTAGCATGCTTTTAAGTATGAGGCCCTTCAATGTGAAATATCAAAGTTATCTTTTAAAAATACAATTATATTGTGTTAGGGCTTTGACATAGTACTTTCAACTTATTTTCAAGGTAGTAGCTAATATTAAGTTTAGTCCAAAAGCTTTTCTCTTTAGCTTTTTCCATAATTACTTAACCTTACAGAATTTCATGATTCCCAGAGAAAGACACTTTTGTAGAAAAGACAACAATAAAAATGCTATAGAGGAAGATTACCTTAAAATAGCTGAAATCAAATATGATATCTCCATATTTCTGTTGATCAGCTCTGTCTTTTAACCTGAACACAGCAGGAATAAACTCAGAGAGCCTCAAAAGTTCAGCAATGATGGCATTACCACAGGAAACAATCCTTAGGATTGCTTGGCCACAGAGGTTGTTCTCAGCTAGAAAGTCCAACATTGTGAGGAGGACCGACTACTCTGTGCCTGGACACTGCGGATGATTAACTGGCCTCAGAGCTGGTGTCTGTATATTAGATGAAACCAGGTGTGCAGAGAGATTGGCTCCTCCATTAAAGAACCTGTATCCCCAAAAAAAGTGTGAAAATCTCAATTTGTTTAAGGAAGCACATGTGTACATATAAGAAACACATTTTTCTCCCAAACTCACTAAAAAAAATTGTAAGAAATAATGAGTTCCTTTATAGGGGAAAGGGTGTTTATCTGTCACTCGTCATATTTTCCACGTGGAGGGACTTTGCTAGATTAACACTCTTGGCCTCTTCTTCAACATGTTAGTCACTTCTCTTGAGAAAAAGATATGATACAGCTCATCTCTGAGCTAGGGAGAAGGAACCACTGGGCATGTGTGGTTCCAGTGTACCCTAATTATACAAGCTATCTCCTACTATTTGATATATTAGCAAACAATTTCAAACACTATAAAGAGAGCTCAGAGACAAACCCCTGTACATCATTTTGAGGCATTTGTCCAATTATTTCCCAGAAATGGAACTGCAAGCTTAAGGTATGAACATGTCCAAGATTCCTTTTAAAATTACAGATGCTAGGTTCTACAAAATTCTGTGAAGATGACTTATAAATACTCAATCAAACTGGTCCAAAAGTCTCATAAAATTCAGCACTTAGGTGTCTAGCACTGTTAGCAGAATCCATTACTTGTTTCTCTTGTATTCCAATGCACTCTCTGAGGATGGTTAGATCACGTAGCATACTGAATATTATTGTTGCTTACAGCTCATTCTGAAAGTTCTTGAAGGCAAGGACTGATCTTTACCCAACCACTCCTTGCTGAATACCTCTTTGCCAGGCTGGATATGAAGATGTTTAAACAACTCACTTTCTAGTCCAGTGGTTCTCAAGCCTGGCTGCTTAAGGGAATCACCTAGCATCTTAGAGTTTCTGGTAAGTAGGTTAGAGGTAGTCCTAAGCATCTCTGTTTTTAAGAATCTCCCCAGATGATTCTGATGTGAAGCCACGATCATTAAAAGAGTAGAGAATGACTGGTCTTATAGAAAACTGCAGCAGGCAAACAGGAAATTAACAATATTTATCTTTGTGCCCTTTGTGCTGAACTCATTCCTTGGCATTGACAAGTATAAGGAGTGCATAAATAATACTAGGGTTACAAGACGTGATGTCTGTCTTCTCTAGCTGCCTGCTATACTGCTGGAGATAAGCCCTGAAGAAAAAAAATCAGAGAGATGAAGTGCTTCAGTGTGTCTTTACAATAAAGAAATAAGAAGTGTAACATACATTTAATTGTCAATGTGGAGCATTTATTAGGTGTTCTGTTGGGAAAGGTATTCTTATACTGGGTGATCTTTAGTAAAGTGACATCTAGGAATTCAGGGCTAGAGAAAGAAACCTAGCATCTAAAAAGAATGACCTATTTTAGTATGTAACACTTAAAAACTTTTCCATGGTAAATGACTTAGAAGATGGATTTGAAATCCAAAGGGCAGACACAGGGTTGATTTCTAAAACATGCAAAGGGATCTCACAAGCTGTCAAAGAGAGAACAGGGAGAGAAGGGGAGGCAGGAGCCAAGCAAAAAGGAAAAGGGAAAAGAAGATGTCACTAGGAATGAAAACCAACCAACCAACAAAACATACATGTGATGTTTTCCTGTACTCATAAGTCTTTGAACATGTCACTACCCAGGTTGTGCCTTCTAAGCATCTTCTGTAACACAGAGACTCAATAAAACTGCTTACTGACCCATCCCTTTCCTTTCCACTAGCTTCCTCCAACAGCCAGTGCAGATAGCAGGGGTGAGCAGATGGTAGAAGGCGAAGGGCAACTGGAGAAGGAAGCAAGAAAGACTTACACAAATGAAATAACTCCTCGGACTTGATGAGGTTTCAGAAAGTTCTTGAAGTAGGTAATTTGTCTTATTAGGCTACTCCTTCTTACATTCCCCCTCTGCCCACAGACTTGAGTACCCCTTCTTGTTTAGGCCTGTATGCCTTCCCCTGCAACAATCATTTTTCTTAGCTCTAGGGGCTAGGAAAGCAATCTGATTATAATAATGTGGTAACTGGTTTCCAAAGATGGCTCCCAACAATTCCTTGCCATGAAGTCAGCCCATACAGCACCTTAAGTGAAGGGCGGAACCTTATTTTCCCTCTCAATGAGTCTGGATTGCATTTTATTAGTTTGCTGGGCTGCTGTAACAGAGCACCACAGAGAGGGTGACTTAAACAACCAAATTTATTTTGTCACAATTCTGGAGGCGAGAAGTTCAAGATCAAGGTGTTGGTAGGACTGTTTTCTTCTCAGGCTTCTCTCATTGGCTTGTAGCCGGCTATTTTCTTCCTGTGTCTTCACATGGCCACCCCATTGCTCATTTCTTTTTATAGAGATGGGGGTCTCACTATGTAGCCCAGGGGAGTCTCAAACTCCTGGGCTCAAGCAATCCTCCCATCTCAGCCTCCCAAAGTGCTGGGATTACAGGCATGAGCTACCAAGCCTGGCCCTCCTTTGTAAATTTCTGTGTCCAAATTTCCTCTTCGTACAAAGATACCAGTCATATTGGATTAGGGCCCATCCTAGTGGCTTCATTTTAACTTAATCACCTCCTTAAAAATCCTGTCTCCAAATATAGTCACATTCTGAGGTACTGAGTGTTAGGAATTCAACATATAAATTTTGGGGGGACCCAACTCAGCTCATAACAGCTTGTGTCTTCCTCCCTTCAACCCAAAGGATACTGTAGAAGTAACTCTCTACCAATTCCAGGCCTAAGCCTTGAGAACGCCTGGCAGTATCTCCTTTTGCTCTCTTTGGGTGTCCGAAGCTGCCATGTAAGATGTCTGGGTATCTTGCTAGAGAGATCACAGGAGTTACAAAGAGGAAAGACCACGCTGAGAGGGAAAAGTCCTGACACAGAAGACAATGAAGAAAGCCAGCAGACAGCAGAAACTGAAGCGCCGACATGTGACTTGGGTTGACCTGGTCCACTCAGCCCCCAGCTCTTTACGTCTTCCTAGCTGAAGTGCTAGACATATAAGGGATGAGGCTATTTGGCTTCTGCAGCCAGCCAAGCCCTCTGTGCCTTTTCCCAATTCCTAACCCACAGGATCACGATAAATTTTTAAAACACTGTATTGTTTTGGGCAAATAAGTCTTGGGGTAGTTTGCCATAGAGCTGAGATTCAGTTTTGAGGACTAACAGTACAAGTTGTCAATTTAAACAGCATGCTGATGCTGTTATTGTGATATTTCATTTTCTATAATGCTGTGCAATATAGTCATTGCTTTTGTATAATAATGTCCATGTAGCTATTTCCGTATTGTACTACTGCATTTTCCTCCAATCTGCATCTTTTCAGCTCTCTGCTTCCGCTGATTATTACAATTTCCTTACAGGAATTGTGCCATTTGTCTTATCTTTGGAAAAAGAGCTATGTCCTAAAAACCACTAGAAGTCGGTGAGGGAACAAGAAGTAGGTGAGCGAACAATCTTTAGAAATGTTTTTAGGCCTGGTAACGGTGGCTCACACTTGTAAGCCTAGTACTTTAGAAGGCCAAGGTAGGAGGAATGCTTGAGCTCAAGAGTTCAAGATCAGTCTGGGCAACAATAGCGAGACCTTGTCTCTACTAAAAATCAAAAGAATATCAGTCAGGTATGGTGGTGTGAGCCTGTAGTCCTAGTGACAAGGGAGGCTGAGGTGGGAGGATTGCTTGAGCCCTGGAGGTTGAGGCTGCAGTGAGCCATGATCGCGCCACTGCACTCTTGCCTGGGTGACAATGAGACCCTCTCTCAAAAAAAAAAAAAAAAAAAAAAAGATTTTCTCATATGTCAAGCATAGGAGATTCTTGCTATTAAGAATAGTTCATACCTGAAAAATGCTAGAGTGACTACAAAATACGGAAAAACATTTCATAAAAAGGAGAAGAAAAAGTTTATTACAAACGTATCTTGAAATTTGTGAAAGCAAGCTTTATATATCAGGCTGTGATAAGTGCCGTGAAGAAAAAGCATAATAAAGGATGGAGCATATGCTAGTTTCCATAGAGCACCTCGGGCAGAAGTCAGAAGGAAATGAGAGAGCAAGCAGTATGGATATCCAGGTATGGTCAGCAGCTTCTAAAGTGGTCCCTAATGATCTCTGCCTCCTGGTATTCATGTTCTATGTAGGTTCCTTCCCTTGAGTATAAGCTGACTTACTGACTCCCTCCTCAAGAGGAGAATAGGGCCAGGTGTGGTGGTTCACTCCTGTAATTCTAGCACTTTGAGAGGCTGAGGCGGGCAGATCACCTGAGGTTAGGAGTTCAAGACCAGCCTGGCCAACATGGTGAAACCCTGGCTCTACTGAAAATACAAAAATTGGTCAGGCATGGTGGCAAACACCTGTAATCCCAGCTACTTGGGAGGCTGAGGCAGGAGAATTGCTTAAACCCAGGAGGCGGAGTTGCAGTGAACTGAGATCACACCACTGCACTCCAGCCTGGGTGACAGAGTGAGACTTCATCTCAAAAAAAAAAAAAAAAAAAAAGAGGGAGGAAAGGAAACAGGATAGAAATGAAAGATACCACTTCTGAGATTAGATTTCGAAAAGACTAACTTCTGGCTTGGTCACCCTCTCTAGCTTGCTAGTCCAGGGGAAGCAACATATCATGGTGTGAGAGAGCCCTGAGGAGAAGCCCATATGACAAGGAACTGAGGCTTGCCAAAAACCACCTGAGTGAACTTGAAAGTAGATCCCTTATAATCCCAGTCCAGCCTTCAGATAAGACCATAGCCCCTTGTTCCCAGCCTGACTGCAATGTTCTAAAAGCCCCAGAGCCAAAGGCAGCCAGCTATGCCCTACCCTACTGACTATAAAGCTTATTGTCTTAAGCCACTGGGTTCTGGCATAGTTTATCATGCAGCAATAGATAATGATCCTAATAATGGCATCCCAAGCAGAGGTTACAAGTAAGTGCAAAGGCCCCAGGGCAGGAATGTGCTAGATAGCTAGCAAGGTGGCTAAAGTGGCTGGAGCAGTCAGCTAGGGGCAGAAACAGAAGAAGTAGACTGGATTGGATCTGACAGCCAAGAAGCCACTACAGCTGTCTAGAACTCTCATGAAGGTATCCTCTAATACGCATTAAGGCATACATTATTAACAAGTTCTTTTAGTTTCCTCTGTGATACTTGCTTGTTAAACCACACTGATCTCTAACAGGCTGAATTTCAGATAATTTCATTTCATTTTCTGCATGGATATGGTCTGGCTTGGGAAAGCAGAGAGGGAAAGGGGAAATAATGGACAGTGGGCAAAACAGTCACATACTAAAGTCCTCTGAAGACCACCAAACTAACCTAGAAGGTCTAAGTAGGATGAAACTTTACACCAGGAGTGTCCAATCTTTTGGCTTCCCTGGGCAATATTGGAAGAAGAATTGTCTTGAGCCACACATAAAATACACTAACACCAAAAATAGCTGATGACCTAAAAAAAAAAATCGCAAAAAAATCTCATGTTTTAAGCAAGTTTACAAATTTGTATTGGGGCACATTCAAAGCCATTCTGGGCCGCATGTGGCCTGCAGGCCTCAGGCTAGACAAGCTTGCTCTAGACTCATGAAGAGGAGGACAAGCTATGATTAACAGGTCCAATGGCTACCCGATTTTGGATACCATGACAGGGCAACAATGTGGCCCTGGGAAAAACATCTTAAAGCAAAGTAACGTTACTTGCCCTTTACTCTACTCTCTCCCAACATACAGAAGGACAGACACCTGCATGCACCTGCATGCACACATTCGGGGACTCAGCACCTGCATGCACTCAGCACCTGCATGCACACATTCGGGGAAGCTTCAGTCTGGGATAACGACAGAGATCAAGACTTTCGTGTGTCAATCTCTTGTTTTAATCCTTACTCCCTTACTCAAGAATTACGCTGTAGACAACTTTAAAAGAACATGAGAAGGATAATAATAACCAAATATGTTCAGCAATAGTAAAACAAATATTACGGGTCTTTATTACTTAGGTAAATCGCCTTTCTAAAATTCTATATATAAACTTCATATTAAATTTTTAATGCAAAAGCATATGAGTTATATTTAATATACTTTTACTGAAATGAACTCACTGTTTGTAATCTGTTTTGCCCCATGAAGGGCACTTGTGTTTTCTATTTCTAATAATGCAAGCATCTCCTGCTAAGTTTTTGAAGATGGAAGAAGTTACAACAAAATTAACTGAAAGAAGGAAATCACTTAGTTACATTTTATGTACTAGACCTCCTAACCTGGACTAGTTATATTTTCCATGTAACAAATGGAATTTCCATAATTTGTACAAATATAATTTGGCTAGAGTATTTGGTAAATAGCCCCCTCGTTGGCTGAAGGACTGGTCCTGAAGAACAGAATCTAAGAACCATCATTAAAAATGCCTAATCAAGTTGCAGCTAAGAGGTAGGTGGATGGCTTTACAAAGTGTTAAGACTCAGTTAAGTCTTAAAAAACCACTTTAGAATTAGGTCCAAATAAACACTGTAGAAGAAGCTATGTTAAATTATCCTTTCAGAGGTTCTCTTGGTGCTAGGGATTAAGAACACCTGAAGATCAGTTTTCTCAATACAGGCTATATTATTATTGGCATGAAATCCAGAGATCACACTATATTTTCTTATTTTCTTTTACAAGTGCCGGTAACTTCATTTTTTAACAATTTGGCGTGGAACTGTGATTTTCAGTTTGGGAAGTAATCCTAATCAAAAGACATGCTTTCAAGAATGAGGCATGGCATCATTACACCAATTACCCAGGGTACAGAATAATATTTCTTAAGGAAATCGAATTGTCGGACAAACAGTTTACCCTCTTCAGAGGACAAAAGAAGGCAGGTCTATTTTTAGCCTTTCGCAAAACCTCAGTTCCATAAAGGAAGCACTGGTCTCCACAAATCCATTATCACAAACAAAATATAATGGTTGCTGATCAAGATAAATGCAAGCTGCATATATTTTCCAGAAAAGTTCTGAAATGAGGCTGAACCTGAAATCTTGGGAAAGGCAGGTGAAGGACAATTAGAGAAGGTGTCCCTTGTTGTGCACAAAGACAGTAAAACTGCTCCCTCACTACCCCTCAC
This sequence comes from Pongo pygmaeus, assembly GCF_028885625.2. Taxonomy (NCBI): domain Eukaryota; kingdom Metazoa; phylum Chordata; class Mammalia; order Primates; family Hominidae; genus Pongo; species Pongo pygmaeus. The sequence goes on from NC_072380.2 coordinate 137,911,578, forward strand.
CTATGTTTGAGGGAGCTCCATGCACTTGCAATCAGGAGACCCAGTTTTATGGCTCTGTGACTTTTTTTCTTTTTCCTGTCCGATCATAATCCTGATTCCGATCCCAGGAATCAGGGCCCTGGGAACTTTTTTTTTTTTCCCAAAATGCAAAGGATTTTGACATCAGTATGTCACAGGTGAAGGCATTAAGGCGCAGCGAGCAGCAATGACTTGCCCAAACTCACAGCCCACGGCATAACTAGAATGCAAATCCAGGTCTGTCAGCCTGTAAAAGTCCTCACTACTAGCCTTTCAGTTTTCTCAAAAGCAAAGAGAGAAATAACGACGACATCCATACAGCAGTGTTCCCGGAAACTTGGAAGGATGAGATTCGGACCAAGCAGCTGAACGGTGCTTCCTAAAGCGAGGAAAGGGTGTGCAAAATGATTTCCCCCTAAGCGGAGACGAAGAGCTGGATTACAGCCCCCGCCCCAGAAAGCCCCTAAGCCCTCCATCCCGAGTCCCCCATCCAGGCTGCACGCGACGCTGCAGACCTCCCCATGGCCAGCGCGGCCCAGCGGGGAGGGGAAGGGGGCCATGCAAAAATGGGGCGCGCTCACCCCATCCCCACTCACCTGTCAGCCGGGCCGCGCCAGCGGCGCACGCGCAGGGCCGGAGGTCGCGCGCGGAGCCGGCACTCAGTTTCCACTCCTCCCTCACGGCGGCAGTCCTCTTCTATCCGCAGTCCCGGACCTGGAGCGGGTCAGACCCCGACTTCCGCCCCTGACTCCCCAGGCGGTCACATGACCGAAGCGGCGTGGAGCAGGGAGGGGCATCATGTGACCACTCGCCGGCGACGGCTGATGACGCAAGAGCCCGCGCTCACTTTTCAGTTGCAGGCGAAGGGGGCTGAGGGAAGGAGGTGGGTTCAGGTAGGGGAAGTAGGGGTGCCACCAGACGGAGACAGCTCGGACAACCAGGTAGGGAAGAAGCGGGGGACTGCAATGGGGAGGGTGGCGGGAGTTTCGCCACCCTCAGGGACACTCCACGGGAATCCCGAGCCGGGAGTCCGTCGACCCGGATTATGGTTGTGGAACTTTTCACGCCACAGTAGTGAGTCTGGGACAGTTTACCCTCTTGTCCGAGACGCCATCTCTCCATCCTTTAGCCTCAAGTGTGTAGGGGCAACATCACGAATTTTTGATCCACATAGATTTTGTTTGAACTGACTTTAAAAGTAAGGCCACGGGAAGGTCGTTTGAATAAACTCTCTGGACCTCAGTTTCCTCTTCACTTACGTAGATTGCAGTGAGAATTAGCGATAAGGAGAATGAAGTGCCAGGACACCAGTTTATGGCATTCTGTAGGTGACTGAGAAATGATGATGTCTGTTGTTATTTTTGTAACTGGCCAAATCTTTATTGGTCCCCTATTTTGTGTGAGGAATTGCTTTATATGCAATAGAATATGTCAGGGTTCTAGTTTAAGGAGCTGTCAGTTTAAAGAAGCTGCAGACATGTGAGCAAATAGTTGTGATGAGTTTCATAATAGGAGTGTGTTGTGTACATGTGCATGTGATAGGGATAATGGTAGCATGAGGGAGGGAAAAGCAATTGTATGAGAAGGATTCAGAGAGAAGGGATTATCCTTGCATGTCGAAAAAGGAGAGGCAGCTCTGGCTGACTGGTACAAGGCTCCCATGGATTTAAAGGAAGTCAACACATTGTCTATAAATAACATGCAGAGAAAAAACTCAGGAAATGCACAACTTGTTCTAAACTTTCTTGGAGATCATAGGTGCCGGGAAGAAAAGATCAGTGTTATTACCTGGGGAGGGATGGAAGAGAGATTGATTTCAACCAGTTATTCTCAACTGATGCACTATTGACATTTTAGACCAGATAATTTTTTGCTGTGGGGTCAGGGTGAGGGCTGTCCTGTGTTTTGTAGGATGCTTAAGAGCATCCCTGGCCTCTGCCCACTAGATGCCAACCACAACATCTACAGATACTGCTAAATGTCCCTTGGGAGAGGGGTAAAATCTTTCTTGGTTGAGAACCACTTAAACCAAGCCATAAAAGATGGTGTCTTAGTCAATGTGGGCTTCTATAACGGAAATGCCATAAACTAGGTAGCTTATGAACAACAGAAATTTATTTCTCACAGTTCTGGGGTCTGTTTCCTGGTTCATAGGTGGTTTCTTGCTGTGTCCTTGCGTGGTGGAATGGCAAAGCAGCTATCTGGAGCATCTTTTAAAAGGGCACTAATCTTATTCATGAAAGTGGGCCTCATCACCTCCCAAGAGGCCCCACCTCCTAATACCATCACCTTGGAAGTTAGGATTTCAACATATACATTTTGGGTGACACAAACATTCAGACTTTAGCATATGGGTAAGATGTGGGCAGATAGAAAACTGAAGAGAGGGCCTGGTGCAGTGGCTTACGTCTGTAATCCCAGCACTTTGGGAGGCCAAGGCAGGCGGATCACTTGAGGTCAGGTGTTTGAGACCAGCCTGGTCAACATAGCGAAATCCCGTCTCTACTAAAAATACAATAAATAAATAAATAAATAAATAAATAAATAACATAACTGGTGTGTCCTGGCACACACGTGAAATGCCAGCTACTCGGGAGGCTGAGGCAGGAGAATCCCTTGAACCCAGGAAGCAGAGGTTGAGGTGAGCCAAGATCATGCCACTGCACTCCAGTTTGGGCGACAGAGCGAAAAACTCTGTCTCAAAAAAATAAATAAATAAATAAGTAAAAAGAAAGAAAACTGAAGAGAAGGTTTTCTCATGGTGGGAGCAGGATGAACAAAAGTCCTCTTTTTCCTTTTTGGTGACAGTGTCTCAGTCTTATCGCCTAGGCTAGAATGCAGTAGCATGATCATAGCTCACTGCAGCCTTGGACTCCTGGACCCAAGGAGTCCTCCTACCTCAGCCTTCCGAGGGGCTAGGACAATAGGTGCAAGCCACTATGTCTGTGTAAGTTTTAATTTTTTTTTTTTTGTAGAGATGGGGTCTTGCTGTGTTGCCGAGGCTGGTGTTAAACTCCTGGCCTCAAGCAATCTTCCTGCCTTGCCCTTTCAAAGTGCTGGGATTATAGACATGAGCCACCACACCCAGCCTGAACAAAGTCTGGAGCTGAGATTAAGAATATTGGGTATGAAGGGGAGAAGGAAACAGGAGAGCTATGCATCTGACTGAAGCAGACAGTTTATTCATTTATTGACTATTTTCAGAGCACTTGCTGTTTGTGAAGCACTGCTAACATCTTGCAAGATAGTCACTAACAAAGTGGAGTGACTATAATTATATCAAAGAAGGTGCTGTTAGAGTCAGAGAAAGGAGTTGTCTTTGACTTGTACTTAGCTGTATTTATTGGGAGAAATTGAGAAAAGTATGTCTGTTCCATCTTTCTGCACCATCCATTGCCTTTGCTTTTCAATTCAATCTCAGTCTTAATCTTTTCCCTACTCCAGAATTACAGAAGAGCATGATCGTGTTTTCCTTGGTCCTCTGCAAAAGTGAAGTTTCACTAAAGTAATGTGAGTTTTGCATTCAAACAAATAGTGACAGCTGCTGTTTGGTAGATACTTTCCATTTATACTGGATTGCATTAATCTTCATAGATATTGTGTCTTTGTTCAAGCTACCATAACAAAATACCATAGACTGGGTGGCTTAAACAACAGAAATTTATTTCTTACAGTTCTGGAGTCCAGAAGTTCAAGGTGAGGTTGCCAGCATGGTTGGATTCTGGTGAGGACTTTCTTCTTGGCTTGTAGATGGCTGCCCTCTTTATGTGTCTTCACATGGTAGGGAGAGAGAGAGAGCAGTCCCTGGTGTCTCTTCCTTTTCTTTTCTTTTCTTTTTTTTTTTTGAGACAGGGTCTTGCTCTGTTGCCCAGGCTGGAGTGCAGTGGAATGATCATGGCTTACTGCAGCCTCAACCTCCCAGCTCAAGCAATCCTACCACATCTCCTCCTGAGGAGCTGGGGCTACAGGCCCGCACCACCACATCCAGCCAATTTTTTATTTTCAGTAAAGACAGTCTCACTTTGTTGCCCAGGCTGGTCTCGAACTCCTGGGCTCAAGCCAACCTCCCACATTGGCCTCCCAAAGTGCTGGGATTATAGGCATGAACCACCTTTCCAGCCAGATTTTAGATAATCAGTACACATGTGCCTAGTGCCTATCATATTGGACAGTGCAGATTATAGAAAGTATTCATCACAGAAGGTTCTATTGGACAATGCGGCTCTAGACAATTTAGACTTACACTAGAATCAAGACTGACTAGAAAACAGAATACTCCTGCTGATCATGGTGTTTCATGCCTATAATCCCAGCACTTGGGAGGCCGAGGTGGGAGGATCACTTGAGCTCAGGAGTTTGAGACCAGCTTGGGCAATACAGGGAGATGGTCGTCTCTACTAAAAATTAAAAAAAGAAAAATTGGCCAAGTGTGGTGGCGCATGCCTATGGTCCCAGCTACTTAGGAGGCTAATGTGGGAGAATCACATGAGCCTGGGAGGTTGAGGCTGTAGCGAGCATGATCATGTCACTGCACTCCAGCCTGGGTGACAGAGCAAGACCCTGTCTCAAAAACAAAAAGAAAACCGAGGCCAGGCACAGTGGCTCACGCCTGTAATCCTAGCACTTTGGGAGGCCAAGGCGGGTGGATCACTTGAGGTCAGGAGTTTGAGACCAGCCTGGCAAACATAGTGAAACCCCGTCTCTACTAAAAATACAAAAATTAGCCTGGCATGTAGCTCCCAGCTACTGGGGAGGCTGAGGCAAGAGAATTGCTTGAACCTGGGAGGCATAGGTTGCAGTGAGCCAAGGTAGTACCATTGCACTCCAGCCTGAGGAACAAGAGCAAAACTCCATCTCAAAAAAAAAAAAAAGAAAGAAAGAAAGAAAATTGAATACTTGAATTATATCATTTGGTCTTTGCAGGTTTGTGTTTTTTGATTAATAGTTAGTACTGTAACAGGTAAACCCCACAAGTCTAAATGGCTTTGCCCAGTTGAAGTTTCTTTCATGCATGGAGCCTGATAGGTGAGTAGTTTTCCTCCAAGCAGTGATGTAGGGCCTTGAGCTCCTTCCATGCAGTAATTCTCTATTATCAGTGTGTAGCTTTACTAAGGTCACTGTGCTTGCCTGCATCAAGCTATAAAATGGGAAAGTGTGGCTTTTTGCAGATCAGGCCTGGAAATGGCTCACATTTCATTGCCTTGGGTGCAGTCATAGGCCACAGCTAACTTCAAGGAAGGCTGGAAAATGTGGAGCATATATAGGCATGTAACTGGATTGAAGAGGAAATGGTTTTGGTGGGCACCTATCCAGTATCTGTCACAAGTGTTTTGTCCTTACCTTCCCTGAGAAATAGTCTCAAGAAACAGTCCTAGAAGTTTGCTATTGCATTTACTATAAGGATATTTTCGAGGATTATTTTTTTCAGTGTAACTCATTATCTCATATATGATGATCCATACTTGCCTTGATTGCCATGGAAAGCTTTATTTTTTCTTGAGTTTCTAGGGTTCTTTGTTGTTTTTTTTTTATGGAGAAAATAACTGTCACTTTTTGTTTTGATTGTCAGGAAGCTCACTACCAAATGTGTATTACTAGTACTGTGTGGAATCCTTTTTTTTTTTTTTTTTTTCATACGGAGTCTCCCTTTGTGATCTGAGCTCACTGCAACTGCTGCCTCCAGGATTCAAGCGATTCTCCTGCCTCAGCCTCCCAAGTAGCTGGGACTGCAGGTGTCCACCACCATGCCCAGCTAATTTTTGTATTTTCAGTAGGGATGGGGCTTCACCATGTTGGCTGGGCTGGTCTTGAACTCCTGACCTCGAGTGATCGACTGCCTCGGCCTCCCAAAGTGCTGGGATTACAGGCGGGAGCCACCACGCCTGGCCCCCTGTGTTGAATCCTAAAGTGTGCATGACTCCATTATAACTTTCTCATATGCTTGGTTTGCCCTTAAATTTCTGTTTTTTGATCCTGGTTTTTCTGAATTTATATTTTTCCATCTTTTTGTGTATGTTTGTATTTATATTGTGTAAAATGTCTCAACTCGTTTGGTATAATACAGTGAGACTGTAAATAAGCAGTCTCTTTCAATGCAAGTGTTTGAAGATCATCATTGGCTTTTATTCCTATTTGTATTTTTTCTTTTTTGGTGTGAAACTGTAAAATCCCAGAAAAGAACACCACAAGAACCCTTGTTTCATCACCCAGATTTTAACATCTTTAACATTTTGCCATATATATTTCAGGTCTGGATTTTTAAGGTAAAGTTTTGAAAATACATAGAGCTCAAATTTCCATGATGACCCCTAGACCCAACTGGAGTGATTCTTTATTCTTTATTCTTTATTCTTTATCCAAACTTAAGTACACTATATTCCCAAAGAATGAAATCCAGTTATCTTCCCATTCCTTTGTACCTGTGTGCCAGGCAAAGGGAACTCATCTCATAGTTTACTACCTTATGATCTTTTTTCGTCTCACTGCTTCCTTCATCTGAACAGCTCTCCCTGATAACTTAGACCTTTCCAAATCCTGAATACCTTTTATGGTCCAGCTTAAGTGCCTTCATTTCCATGAAGCCTATGTCTCCCCTGTTGTGCCTATAATCCTTTCCTTTCTTGAACCTTGTAGCATAGTGGGTTTGTGTAATCACTTTCTTTTTTCGATTTCATAGTACTTGGTTCATTCTTTTAATATGGAACTTGTTCTCTGCCAAATCTGTTTTGAGGGGTTGTGGCAGAAAGGAGTTATGTTTATTCTGGAATATCAAATAGTTAAGGTTATATGAAATGTATGATTTAAGTCTTGGTGAAAAGTAGAATCTGATTTGAAAAGCATGTTTGCATTATATTGTAGAAAGCTTTGGATACTGTGCTAATTATGTTGAATTTTATTATATAGGCAGGAGGGAGTTAAGACCAACCCTTCCTGCTTTTTTCTGTCTTTATTACTGGCATCTCTGTCTTATTAACAAGCTCAAAGACCTTAAGGTGAAGCATGCCTGGGTTATTAAAGGACTAGCAATGGCCGGATAATGTAGAACAGTGGTCTTCAAAGTGTGATTCTTGGATCGGCAAAATCTACATTACCTGGAAATTTGTTAGAAATGCAGATTCTTAGGTCCCTTCCCAGACATACTGAATTAGAAATTCTGAGGGTGAGGTACAGCAATCAGTGTTTTAATGGGCCCATCAGATGATTCAATACACTGACACTGCATGTCTCTTAGATATATCAGAGTTAGAGTTACATAGAGGACTTGTTAAAACATAGATTGTTGGGGCCTGAGAATTTGCATTTCTAACAAGTTCATAGGTGATGCTGGTGACACTTGGTCAGGAACCATTTGGAGAATCACTATTGTCAGTTATTATGAAGCTCTTTGGCCATTACTCCCGGTGAGTCAGGAAGTCCTTAGGAGTTTTTGAGCAGAGGAGTCACATGATCTTACATACATTTTCAAAGGTTTACTCTGGCTGCTGTGTTGAGAATAGGGTGCAAGAGGCAAGACTGAGAGCAGGGAGACCAGGTAGGAGACTGTTGGAGTAATTCAGGCAAGAGATGATGGTTTGAATCACGGTGTTATCAGTAGAATTGGTGAGAGTGGTTGGATTCTGGAGATACTTTGACTACAGAGCTGGCAAAATTGATGTTGAGTTTGATATAGGATATGAGGGGAGGAAGAGAAGGATCAAGTATGAACCAACAGTTTTGGTTCAACAAATGGAAGGATGGAGTTGCTATTTAGTAAGATGGGGCAGGTTGTAAAAGGAGTAGGTTTGGGAGAGGGGTAGGGCGGGAGAGAAGGAACGTGGGCCTTCCATGTTGGACATTTTAAGTTCTGGAGTGATCTTGCCAATGGTATTTAGATGGAATGGGTCTAGTTGGGAACACTAGGTGGATGAGAGAGGATGGAAAAGAGAGATCAGAGCACTGAGCCCTGGACATACCACCTATACTACAGTTTTGGAGACATGTCCTGTTTTAGGCACTGGAGATATATAGGCAGTATTACATTCATTCCTTCTTTCAGCAGGCCTTTGTTGAATGGCCACTATGTGCCATGCATTGTTTTAGGTGCTTGGAATACAGCAGTGAACAAGACAGAAAAAGTCAAAAAGTCTGTAAGTTTAAGGAACTTACAGTGTAATTGGGGACTAGACACTATAAACCTAATAAATACAAGAATGTTGTTTGGCAGTACCGGCCTTGAGGAAAGATAAAGCAGAAGCAGAAGGGTGGGAATGCCTGGGGATGGAGATTGGGAGGGCTTAGGCCTTACTGATGAGGTGATACTCAAAGGGAGACCTTAGGGAAGTAAGGGAATTGACCTAGTAGATATCTAGGGGACAAGTATCGTGGCAGAGGGAACCAAGAAGGCATAGCCCTGAGGCAGGGCTGTATTTGATTTGGGTATAGAAGGAGAAGAAAAAGAAGCTTGGATTCTGTACCTGGGACCCTACAACATATGGAGCTCAAGGAGATGGAGAGGAAACAGAAAGGAGAATGAGAACAAGAACAAGGTAGGCAGGTGCAGAAACTGCATCAGGAAGGGAGTGATTAACTCTGTTGCATACTGCTGGCTGATAGATCAAAGGAGATAGGGCTGAGCATTGATAACGAATTTAACATTAAGTCTTTTCAAGTGACCTTGACAAGGCAGTTGCAGTGGCGTGATAGAGATGGAAACCTAGTGGGGGTGGGTTCCAAAGGGAATGGAAGGAGAGGATTTGGAGACAAATGTATACAAATCTACAGACGAGTTTCGCTCTAAGGCTGAGTAGAGAAATGGGGCTGTTAACCAGAGGGGTAAGTGGGAGGAAAGTCAGAGGATGTTTTTGAGATGGGAGAAGTAACGGTGTATTTGTTTGCTGAAGGGAATGATTCAGTAGAGAGGAAAAATTTAATGATGCAGGAAAGCAGGGAGAATTGCTGGGAGAGTGTCTTAGAGTAGGGAGGGAGGGATAGGATCTAGTGGATAATTGGAGTGGAGGTGGCCTTATCTAGGAGCAACAGTTTATTCATTTTAACAGGAGGGAAAGCAGAGTGTATGAGAACTGATGCTGATAGGTGGAGACGTAAGCGATGGGAGCTTGCAGAATCTCTATTCTGACTGCTTCTGTTTCCTCAGGAAATTAGGAAACGAGATCTTTCAGTGAGAGTGAAGATAGAGGAGGAAGTGTTGGAAGTTTGTAGTGAGAGGAGTCATAAAAGAGCATAACAGAATCAGGAAAAGTCAAGTATTGTCTTGAGTTATGTACTCTGCAATGATTTGTGCTCTTCATTCCTACCTGCCTTTTCCTTTGCCTGAATGCACTTCTCTGTTACCCTTCCATCTGTTAAACTTCGTCTTTTATCCTTTAAACTCAGTTCTATGTTCCCTTCTTTGATCCGGTCAGGCAAAGTTGAGCATTTTCTTATCTGTGCCTCAGTTTTGCAGTAACTCCCATGTTGCTTTAATTATCAAGTTTATGTTTTATCTCTTGTCTCTCCTACTCAGTGGTGAGCCCCTGGGAGTAGAGGCTGAATTTTTTTTATTTTTATTTTTTTGAGACCGCGTCTTGCTCTGTCGCCCAGGCTGGAGTGCAGTGGCACGATGTCGGCTCACTGCAACCTCCGCCTCCCAGGTTCAAACAATTCTCCTGCCTAGCTTCCCGAGTAGCTGGGATTACAGGTGCCCGCTACCATGCCCTGCTAATTTTTGTATTTTTAATAGAGACAGGGTTTTGCCATGTTGGCCATGCTGGTCTTGAACTCCTGATCTCAGGTGACCCTCCTGCTTCAGCCTCCCAAAGTGCTGGGGTTACAGGTGTGAGCCACTGCGCCTGGCCAAAGGCTGAATATTTCTAGTGCCTAGGATAGTGCCTGGCTCATGATAGGTTTTCATCAAATTAGAATAACAAAATAATGCTTTAAAAGGAGAGTGTCTTAAGAGTGCTCATCTTGAAAACTGTGGTATTCTCATGCTAAAGGAAGTGCCTGGCACTTAAAGAGATACTAAATATTTGAATTGACAATGAGTTGTACTGTGGATGTTTGAGGTAAACAAACACTTCAAATTAGAAATCTTATGCATCTCTGTGCATCTTACATGTCTCTATGCCCTTCTCTTTTTATATCCTGTGGATTTTTGAATGGGTCTCATGATTGACATGGTAGGTACTCAATACTTATGAGTGAAATGAATGAATGAACCTAATTAAAAAGGACTAATAATGGAGAAACTACAATAATAGTTCAGCTGTGAGATGAAGGTGGTAGCAATGATGAGGATGGAAATGCCAGAGATGCTACACAGCTCCCCGCTTAGGAAGGACAGAAGGGAAGGCTCTAATGCTAATGAATTGTGTACTGTATGCTATATCATACCATGATTATTCCTTTCCATTTTAAAGATGGTAAAGCTGAGATTCAGAGATGTTTAGCAGTCTTCATGTTATGTCTATCTGATTCCATGAAAATACCCCTTTTTCTGCTGCCATACAGCCTTGTTAATAGCTCTCCCATCCCTTTAAAACTGTGAATTCTCCCCACTTTTCTAGTTGGTTTCAGTGGATTGAATTTCAAATGGCTTCTGAATTAAGCAGAGATGTCCTTTTGTAGGCAGCTTTACATTGCTTTACTAAGCTGAAACAAATTGTGGTTGAAGATATAGATTAGGAAGTGTTAAATATGAAGGTAATAACTGAAACTATTATAGTGGATGTGCTGCCAGAAGACAAGTTTATACAGAAATTCTGCTTTCACTGACTCTGGGGTCTCACCAAGTCTATTAATCTGTTAGAAGCCAGAGGAACTGGCAGGAATATAGATTTTCTCCTTTTTTTTTTTTTTTACAGTTTCCAGAATTCAGTATGCATATATGTTGGATAGTTTAACGATTACAGGTTTTCAAAATAGTTTACTAATAAACTATTTTATTAGTATTTTTTTCTCTTTGCAAAATTGCATCATATGAGTGGTCTACTTTTTCTAACCCATTTATCTTGTAGGCTTTTAAGAACTGCTATTGTTGACTTCTTCACAGAATCAAGCACTCTTTTGGAAGAGGGTAATCTCCCTCCAAAAACTGAGGACACTTACCTTCCCCGTATATTGAGTCCAGCTGTGTTTGGTGGCCCAGGTGAGTGGCACAGTGATTTGGTGTCTTCTCCATAGGATATACAGAATAATGTGGCATTTATGAGATATTGGATACATTTGTATGAATGTTTACAGCAGTTTTATTAATATTTTCCTGTGCAGTTATTATTCTGACTTACGAATCTTGTTTCATTGTGTTTGAAAACTTAGGTACTAATTTCAAGATGCCAGGACGTTCCAGTTCAAATTCAGGTTCAACTGGTTTCATCTCCTTCAGTGGTGTAGAGTCTGCTCTCTCCTCCTTGAAAAACTTCCAAGCCTGTATCAACTCTGGTATGGACACAGCTTCTAGTGTTGCTTTGGATCTTGTGGAAAGTCGGAGTAAGTAAAATTAAAACCTCTTTTGTGTCTACTTTGAGATAACACTGTGTGGTGGTATTTATCTGGAGGTGCCTTTTGAGTATCCTTGGGGGAATGATTTAACCCCTCTAGGCATCTGTTTTCTTATCTTGTTCTACACACCGCAGCAGGGTACTGAGGGTTAAATAAGATTGACTCATTCATGTGTGTTCAGACAGTTAAGTTCCATGAGAAACTGCACTAGAAATGTATGGGCAAAGATTTGAAGATCCTGACCCCGAGGAGCATACAATCTAAAGTATTTGACATTTGTGAACTGTAAGGTATATAAATTTATTATGATATTGTTATTTTCCAGTAGTTTATACTTTGGTCATACTTGATTACCTAGTAGATAGACTAAGCTTATGCTAGGGATACCAGCAAAGGAAGGCCTCAACAAAAATGAGAAAAGTTCAGTTTTAATGAATTTTACCTACATTTGTTCAATCAAGAAGATCTAGAAAGATATGATTTGCAGGCCGGGTACAGTGGCTCACCCCTGTAATCCTAGCACTTTGGGAGGCCGAGGCAGGCAGATCACGAAGTCAGGAGTTTGAGACCAGCCTGGCCAATATGATGAAACCCTGTCTCTACTAAAAATACAAAACCAACATGGTGAAACCCCGTCTCTACTAAAACTGCCAAAAATTAGCTGGGTGTGTGGCAGGTGCCTGTAATCCCAGCTACTCGGGAGTCTGAGATAGGAGAATCTCTTGAACCCAGGAGGTGGAGTTTGCAGTGAGTCGAGACCAAGCCACTGCACTCCAGCCTGGACAACAGAGCAAGACTCCGTCTCAAAAAAAAAAGAAAAAAGATGTTATTTGCTTTCTTTGGAGTAGAATCGTTTTTATTTTATTCTACACATGGAGCCAAAGGAGCAGCATGATCCTTTTGTTTTGTTTTTAATGGCATAGGTTTTGAGCAATTTGTGATGTGCCTTGGTGTGATTTTTCTTGTCCTGACTGATATTGTTTGAGATTTATGGATCTGTCAGCTTATAGTTTTTTGAATCAAATTTGGAAAAATTTCTGCTACTATTTCTTCAAATATATTTTTTTTATTCCGCCGCTCTCCTCTCCTTCTGTGTGACTCACATTTCATGTATGTTGTTAGATGGGTTGATATTGTCCCATAAATCAGTGGGACTTGATAGATTTTTTTCCAGTCTTTTTAGCTTCAATTTGAATAATTTCTATTGCTAAGTTCATTCATCTTGTCTACTGCAGTGTCTAGTCTGATAATTCCATTTAGTGAATTTAAAAATTTCAGTTATTGTATTTTTAATTGTTGAAGACATAACAAAGAATTAAGTAGAATCTTTTTTTTTAGTCTTCCATTTCTTTCTTCTTGTGTCCATATTTTCCTCTACATTCTTGACTCTATGGAGCATGTTTATAATAGCTATTTTCATATCCTTGAATGTTAATTCTGTCATCTTTATGTGTATTATGTTGTTGAGTGTTTGGATTTTGTTGTCTTTTTTTTTTTTTTTTTTTTGCAGACAGAATTTCGCTCTTGTTGCCCAGGCTGGAGTGCAATGGTGCAATCTCGGCTCACTGCAACCTCCACCTCCCGGGTTCAAGCGATTCTCCTGCCTCAGCTGGGGTTACAGGAGTAGCTGGGGTTACAGGCATGCGCCACCACGCCCAGCTAATTTTGTAATTTTAGTAGAGACGGGGTTTCTTCATGTTGGTCAGGCTGGTCTCAAACTCCCAACCTCAGGTAATCCGCCTGCCTTGGCCTCCCAAAGTCCTGGAATTACAGGCATGAGCCACCGTGCCCGGCTTGTTGTCCTCTTTTAAATAGTGTTGGAGTTTGTTTGGTGGGCAGCTAAGTGATTGTGGATTAGGCTGATCCTTTCCAGGCTTGTCATTAAGCTTTGTTAGGGCAAGTCTAGTATAGCCTTTATGTTAGGGCTAATTTAGCCTTGTTACAAATCATGGCCCTTCTGGAGTCCCTCTTGATTGCCCCGAGGGTTCAGTGCAATAGCACTACTCTGGCTGGATGGAATTTGAGTGTCTCCCGGTCCTAGGTCCTACGTGACTGAACCTGGGAGTTGTTCACTTTATAGCTGTCAGCATTTGTTCCTCAACATCTTAGAACTCAGCATCAGACTCAAGGGGACCCCAGTGCAGATTCCTAGAGCTCTTTATCTGCATAGCTCCCTCCCTGTCTTGCAAACCCTGCTGGCTGCCTCAGCCTCCCTGAACTGCAGTCTCTGTCTCCTCAATCCTTCAAGACTGCTGTGCTAGGCCGAGCGTGGTGGCTCCTACCTGTAATCCCAGCACTTTGGGAGGCCGAAGCAGGAGGATCACCTGAGGTCAGGAGTTCCAGGCCAACATGACGAAACCCTGTCTCTACTAAAAAACAAAAATTACCCAGGCATGGTGGAGGATGCCAGTAGTCCCAGCTACTGGGGAGGCTGAGGCAGGAGAATTGCCTGAACCTGGGAGAAGGGGGTTGCAGTGAGCCGAGATTGTGCCACTGTACTCCAGCCTGGGGAACAGAGTGAAACTCCGTCTCAAAAACTCCCTTGGATTCCTTCTCCCTTGTGCAGGGAGGAGGCCATTGCAAGACTTTTCCCAGTTTTCCCTTATTGCGGTAATTACAGTCCTGTCCTGCCTTTGTCCTACTGTCCCACAGCTATTGTTTCATATATTTTGTTTAGTTTTTCAGTCATTCATGGCAGGCGGACCAGCTCCATACAGTTACTCATTTACAGCTAACAGCAGGTGTCACTCATAATCTTTTCAGTGGGTTGGGCTCCAAATGTTTTAACCCTGCCTAGTCTGTTTTTGAGTATGTTTTTGGTGATCATAATTTAGCTTTGATAGATAGGCCTGGATAAAAGTCATAATAAAATCTTAAACCATAAGAAAGAAGACTGAAACATAACCCCCTGGGAGATTGTATCAGTTTTTTTCAGGATTCTCTTTGAAGATTCCTAAGAGTTTTAGCTACAGAGTTCTTTTTTTTTCTCTTGGTTTTGTTTTGTTTTAAATAAGAAGTATATTTTGTTGTAAAATACAACATACTTTGTGCAATTTAAAAAGAATTATAAACATCATTTTTTGAAAGGTTCATGCTCTAAAGCAGAAGTTGGCAAAGTTTTTCTATAAAGGGCCAGATAACAAATATTTTCAACTCTGTGGGCCATGTGGTTTCTGTCACAACCCGCTGTTGTAGTACAAAACCCACCATAGATGGTATGTAAATGAATGGGCATGGCTGTGGTCTTATAAAACTTTATTTACAAAAATGGGCAGTGGGCCGGATTTGGCTCACAGGCCTTAGTTTGTCAACCCCTGCTTTAGTGCCGCAGGTTGTCATTAAGTAATTTTTAAAAGAAAGATGTATTTATTTTTTAATATTTGGATTAATTTTACAGCAAATACTTGATTTTGCATTTACCAAAAAAAGTTAATTTAAGAAAAATTTTGAGCAAGTTATATGGGAAAAAAAGTGAACTAAACAACTTAGACAGATACAGTCACCAGGAGCCTGGACTTCTTATGAACTCAATATGTATATGAATACATGCATGTGTGTGTGCATACACACACACACACATTTTAACTAATACCAGGAGTCAGAATAACAAAGTAGTCAACATAAACTTACCTAGTGACTATTCTGCATGTAATTCAGCTCTAGGTTTTAAAGAGGTCATAAACAAGTATTAAGTAGTTCTTCCCTTCATAGAGTTTACCATCTTAGTGGGAAGACGAACACATATTAAAATACTAGAACAATGAGAAAACAGAAAAGATGTTATAAAGCTGCAAATAACTAATATCACCACTGATCTTATCAGGAAAGTCGTACGCTCTGAAATTTATAATGGTGAACACAAATTTTTCAAAGTTCTAATTTTTTCTTTAAAACTTTCATTTTGGGCTGGGTGTGGTGGCTCATGTCTGTAACCCCAGCACTTTGGGAGGCCGAGGCAGGCGGATCACGAGGTCAGGAGTTTGAGACCAGCCTGACCAACATGGTGAAACCCCATCTCTACTAAAAATACAAAAATTAGCTGGGTGTGGTGGTGCACACCTCTAATCCCAGCTACTCAGGAGGCTGAGGCGGGAGAATAGCTTGAACCTGGGAGGTGGAGGTTGCAGTGAGCAGAGATCACGCCACTGCACTCCAGCCTGGGCGACAGAGCAAGACTCCATCTCAAAAAAAAAAAACTTTCATTTTGGCCAGGTGCTGTGGCTCACACTTGTAATCCTAGCACTTTAGGAAGCCGAGGCGGGTGGATCACCTGAGTTCAGGAGTTGGAGACCAGCCTGGCCAACATGACAAATACCTGTCTCTACTAGAAATACAAAAATTACCTGAGCGTGGTGGCGGGCGCCTATAATCCCGGCTACTCAGGAGGCTGAGGCAGGAGAATCACTTGAACCCCAGGGGTGGAGGTTGCAGTGAGCTGACATCGTGCCACTGCACTCTAGCCTGAATGAAAGAGCAAAATTCTGTCTCAAAAAAAAAAAAGAAACTTTCATCTTACCATTAGCAACAAATGCTGTTAGTTGTTGTCTTTGAAATTACAGTTGCACAGGCTCACTTTCTTCATTTTTGAGAAAATGTCTTTCAGATACCCAAACCTGAGTAACCACCAGATACCCAAACCTGAGTAACCACAGTTTGTCTGTGAATTGTTCTATATTGTACTGTTTTATCAAGGACATTCTTTTTTTTTTTTTTTTTTTGAGATGGAGTCTTGCTCTGTCCCAGGCTGTAGTGCAGTGGCACGATCTTGGCTCACTGCAACCTCCGCCTCTTGGGTTCAAGCTATTCTCCTGCCTCAGCCTCCTGAGTAGCTGGGATTACAGGCACACACCACCGTGCCCGGCTAATTTTTGTATCTTTAGTGGAGATGGGGTTTCACCATGTTGTCCAGGCTGGTCTTGAACTCCTGACCTCGTGATCCACCCTCCTCAGCCTCCCAAAGTGCTGGGATTACAGGCATGAGCCACCGCGCCTGGCCTATCAAGGACATTCTTAAACTAGCATTTTTTTTACTATGAGTTCTTGGTAGAGAGGAATACAATGATCTATTAGAGTGCAACAGTTTGGTGCCACTGCTCTGATTTTTGCTAAGGCACCAGCAGTTTTTTCCACAATTGCTTTTGCACCATTAGTACAAATGTTCAACATAGTTAAAAAAGAAAAAGAAAAACAAACAAACCCAGACAGGTAGCATCTTAAAATTATGATGTAAATAGTCTAGGCCTGGTGGCTGACACCCATAATCCCAGCACTTTGGGAGGCCAACCCAGGCAGATTGCTTGAGCTCAGGAGTTTGGTACTAGCCTGGAGCAACATGGCAAACCCTGTCTCTACAAAACATACAAAAATTAGCCAGGCATGGTGGTGCACACCTGTAGTCCCAGCTACTCAGAAGGCTGAGATGGGAGGACAGCTTAAGCCCAGGTGGCAGAGGTTGCAATGAGCTGAGATGACACGACTGTACTCCAGCCTGGGCAACAGGGCCAGAGCCTGTCTCAAAAAAAAAAAAAAAAAAGTTATGATGAAAATAGTTTTGACCCGGGGATCCCCTGAAAGGGCCCAGAAGAAATTATGATGAAAATAGTTTTGACCCATAGACCCCCTGAAATGGCTCAGAAGACCACACTGAGAACAAACTGAGTTTGATTGCTTATGAATAGGAGGTAGATGACATGAGAAGTCCTCTGCAGAGAGAAAGCCATGGGCAATCACTCCCACTGGGGTAATTCAGCAAGAACTTGTTAGGGGAGCAGTGTTAATGTGATACCAGACGGAGGTGCTGTCCAAGGACCCAGAGAGTAGGAAAACACCGGTTGTTTAAGGTAATTGGAGGGTAGCTCAGCCTGTAACAGTAGATGAAAGACTTGTAGAAGGCAGCCAGTATCAGCACTTAAGTGCACGCTTGCTATTGGGTCCAGTCCTAACTCTGTCATAAGTTCTGTAACTTTGAGTAAGGTACCTAACTTCTTTCAGCTTCTAATTTCTTATCTGTGAAATACGATTATAATGCCCGCTTCATAAGATTGTTGGGACTAAGTGAGATAATATATGCTAAGTGCTCTTAGCCACAATGTTAATTCAATAGCTATCATATATGACAACCAGCAGTTAGTAAAATTTGAGGGTCAGAACTTAGAAGAAGGACCTGTGATCTGAAGAGGGTAAGAAAGATGGATGAGTTTGGAAGTCTGTTTAAGACTGAGTCCAGCTAAGTCACTAATTCATCAGATATGTTGCCAAAACTACAAAGATAAATAAAGGTTTCTTCCTTTGAGTTGTTTACAGTCTAGGTAGAAAATAAGACATATACTTGTTATTCAATCATTAAGTGAACACTGATTGCCTATAATGTGATGCTTTGCCAAGGAGTTTGAACCTTATCATTGGAAGGTTTAAAGTAGAGGAAAAAATATGGTAAGATGCAGTTTTAGAAAGATAACTGCCCACGGCAGTACTGAGGAAGGAGACACTTCAGGTGGCCAAAGAGGAGATTATGTCAGTAGCTCAAGTGAAAAAGAAAGTAACTTTGACTAAGGTATTGTAACTAAGGTAAAAAGGATTTAATTTGTTTGCTATGTATCTTATACCCTCATTGTAATACAGGCATAATAGTGTAATAGATGATTGCTTGGGTTCTTATCCCAGTGCCCTCACTTATCTTTGTGACCTTGGGCAAATTCTCTACCCTCCATTTGCCTAAGGTTTCCTATTTATAAAAGGCATTATTGTGGGGATTAGTGAGATAATATTTTACAAATTACTTAGAATAGTACTAAGTGCTCAGTAATTGTTAGCTGTTACTAGTAATTTGGTGTGCATTTGAGTTTGAGTTGACCAGTGGGTGTGTTGGACAACAGCGAATGGATTGGGAGAGATTAAAGTGCAGAAGAGCAAGTGGGGAATTTCATGGATTATCTCAGAACAGAAATACTCTGTTTTCCTTAGTTTTATGAGATTGTTGACTTTTTGGGTTGCCTGATTTCATCTCAAATCAGAGTGAACTTTGATAAACCAAATGATAATGATCACATAGGTATCATTTTATCACTTCGCCCTGAAATTTTCCTGTTGTTGTATTATTAAGTTATTGGTAAAGGAGATTCTTGCTCCCAAGAACTAGGGTGGTGATGTGTTTTATTTTGTTTCTTATTGGTTGCAGATTCCTAATTCCTATACCAGGTGTTTGTCCCTGTTCAACTTTCTAGCTTATTTGAAATGATCACCTTTGCCTGTGTTATGTTAGAATAAATGGTGTCTAGGCAATTAGACTCACCACTACCATGTTTATTCATTTTTCTCTAAATTTGTTGATATTCTAGTATTACCTTCTTTATTTGACCTAACTGGGAAATGAAATTTGTTACATTAGGAGATTTTTTTTCAGATTACCAAAGCTTATTTTTTTCAGGTTTTTGAGTTTATTATGTACTTTACTGCCATCTTACACAGAATATACTGACCTAATTAACTGGAATTATTTTTAAATCATCTTTAAGCAGTTTTAGTAAGCGCTTTAGGTTTAGTTAAGTAAATTTGAGGAATCTCCCTTCTCTAAAATGTTAATGTACCTCAAAGATGTAAACTACATCTTTGTAGTTTTCAAAGGTGTGTCCTCTCTTCTCATGCCTCTCTGCCAGGGTAAGTCTGTGAATGAGCTTCAGAGGTTTTGGTTAATGCTCTGCAATTCTCAAAAATGTATGTGCATGAGGATTAAAAGTTTTACCAGATCCTTGCTAAATATTTGATAGCAACATTTAGAAGTAAAGGATTAAAGTTTTCTCTATATATTGCTTTTCTTTCTGTGATTTTGAAGCAGAAAAATCACAGTTACTGTGATTACAGTATCACAGTATAGGGCAGAAAGATTACAGTTACTGTGGTCAGGCAGTTAATTGGATATTTGTTGAGCTATGCTAAAGTATGGTGATGATGATGAATTTATTACATACTTAACTGGTGCTCTTTTTACATGTGCTATCTCATTTGATCCTAACAGTAATCCTGTGCAGTAGGGACTGTTGGCTGTCCCCACTTTACACATGAGAAAAATTGAGGCTTAGTAAAGTTACATGCATTTTTTAAGGTCACAAAGTTAGTAAATGTTTGAATAGGGATTTGATTATAAGCAGTCTGACTTCATAGTTTCTGCCCTTCACCATTACACTTCATAAAAAATGTATTGTGCCAGCGTCATGGCCTGCGCAGTCAAATAACATTTAGCGACGTTTCGCTTAGATAATTTTGGTTGTTTTTTTTTTTTTTTTTTTTTTTTTTTTTAGGATAATGTTATCTGATTTTTTTTTTTTTTTAAATACCCAAATGAGGTTGCATGCTTTTTCTGAAACATCCTCTCATGGAGGTCATGTATGGTCATGGGGGGAAGGAGCTGGGACCTTTCAGGGCCTTTGTACTGACCCTAGACTGTCTACTTTCAGTTCTTGTAATGGCAGGAAAAGAAACCCCCGTTTGGCTAAGCAACAGCTGTCATGTTTGCTCTTCTTTGCAGCTGGTTACAGTCCTGACTCATGGAAGTGATACATCAAATTGATTGAATGATAGTCTGTTCTTTCATACATCCACAACTTGTGTTCTGGCTAAGAATCATCACCTTTTTAGATCTAGTTCCTTTTGTCTTACCTTAGTCCCCACCCAGCCAAAAAACAAAGTTTTCACTGTGTGGCAGTTACTTCAGAGTTCATGATGAGTAAAAAGCAACCAGCAAAGTGAAAAATTACATGGTCAGGGACATTTACTGCCCTCATGAATAACTGACCTTTTACATTTGCAAATGTTAAGCATTTCCTTGAGAGAATAGTTTTAAATCTGGGTGCTTTGGGGATAAGATTCTAGTTTTGTTCCTGAATAAGACATTCTTAAATCTAGAAATTTGGTAAGTATGGGTGAAAAAAAAACTCCCAGAAAATTGTGATCATCCATAACCCTATCACCCATCACCTTATTTTATGAAAAAGGGATAAGCATTTTGCTTAAATCTTTTATGTTCAAAATGTTTTGAGGCTGGTTGTGGTGGCTCACGCCTGTAATCCCAGCACTTCAGGAGGCCAAGGCGGGCGGATCACTTGAGGTCAGGAGTTCCAGATCAGCCTGGCCAACATGGTGAAACCCCATCTCTACCAAAAATACAAAAATTAGCTGGGTGTGGTGGTGCGTGCCTATAATCCCAGCTACTTGGGAGGCTAAGGCACAAGAATTGCTTGAACCCAGGAGGCAGAGGTTGCAGCGAGCCGAGATCACGCCACTGCACTGCCACCTAGGCAGTAGAGTGAGACTGTGTCTCAAAGAAAAAAAATGGTTTGAAAATTACTTGATAATTTGATATGTCAATACAACTGACCTGATATTTTCAGGGCTTGATTTTTTAGAAAGACTTACATTCTGGATTTTTCACTGTGTTGTTATATATTTCTCCATTAGAGCACTGCTTTTTGTTACTAGGAGTCTAGTTGAGTTGGGGAGATTTCTTTTTGACCTTGTTCCTGTCTTTTATTTCATAATTATTGAATAGAAGGAGTAACTAGAAGTAGGTGGTTTCTAGTGGTGAGTGGTGGCCACAATGATAATAAAAATAACAATAACCCTAAGAAGCCAATGTTTGTGTTCTTATACAGCTTTTATAACTGGAGCAACTATACAAGCAAAATAGCATTATAACTTAAATTAGTGAAGATTATTAAACATATATACTTAATTATGCTGTATATAGTACTAAAAGTAAAAGGCAATGCCTACACCAGGATGTAGAGAAAAGGGAAACCCTTGTGTATTGTTGGTGCAAATGTAAATCAGTACAGTCATTATGGAAAACAGTGTGGAGGTTCCTTTAAAAATTAAAAATAGAACTACCATATGATCTAGCAATCCCAGTAATGGGTGTGTATCCAAAGAATGTATGTCAGAGATATCTGCCTTCTCATATTCACTGCAACATTATTCACAATAGCCAAGATACAGAAGCAAACCTGAGTGTCTATCAATGGATGAATGCGTAAAGAAAACTGTGTTGTGTATACATAATGGAATATTATTCAGTCTTAAAAAAGAATGAAATACTGTCATTTGCAACAACATGGGTGAATCTGGAAGATGTTTTGCTAAGCAAAATAAGCCAGCCACAGAAAGATAAATAGTGCTTGATCTCACTCGTATGTGGAATCTAAAGAAGTTGAACTCATAGAAGCAGAGAGTAGAATGATAGTTACCAAGGGATTAGGGAAGGGAAGGGTGGGAGGACTGGGGAAATGTTGGTCAAAGGATACAAAATTACCATTAGGAGGAAAGCGTTCAAGAGATCTATTGTACAATATGTTGACTATAGTTAATAACTATTATATACTTGAAAATTGCTAAGAGAGTAGATTTTAAGTGTTTTCACTACCAATAACTGATTTAAGTATGTGAGGTATTGTTAACTAGCTTGATTTAGCCATTCCTCAGGGTTTACATATTTCAAAACAAAATGTCCATAAATGTATTTAATTTTTGTCAATTAAAAATAAATTTAAAAGTGAATATTTATGTATTAACAGAAAATAAGGGGGAGTGAGTCAATACCTACAGAATATGAAAAATCCAACTTTCAAAAACTCAGTTCTTTTTTCGTGTTTCCTAGGACTGTGTTTATTCATTCATTTTAGTGTTACCATTGTAGACTTTATAGTTAAGCAAAGAACTGTTGTGGTGGCTCACACCTGTAATCCCAGTGCTTTGGGAGGCCAAGGCAGAAGGATCTCTTGAGGCCAAGAGTTTGAGACCACTCTGCACAACATAGTGAAACCTTATCTCTACAAACATTTTTAAAATGAGTCAGGTGTGGTGGCATGCACCTGTAGTCCTAGCTACTCCAGAGGCTGAGGCAGGAGGAGCCCAGGAGTTCAAGGCTACAGCAAGCTATGATTATACCACTACACTGGAACCTGAGCAAAAGAGCAAGACCCTGTCTCTAAATAAATAAAAATATACAGTTAAATGGGTAAAAAGAACAACTTATGAGAAATACATTTCTGGGGGAGGAGATTAAAGTGTACTAATAAAAAGAATCACAAGGAAAATTTTCACAATGATGTGAATTAGAACCTGAACACAATAAAGTGTAAACCAACTTTTCAACACCAGTTTAGGTGTGCAGAAAGATTTACCAGAATGAAATTCATAATTCATTTCCCCTGTCATCCTCTCCTTTCTCCTCAGCAG
This sequence comes from Pongo pygmaeus, assembly GCF_028885625.2. Classification (NCBI taxonomy): domain Eukaryota; kingdom Metazoa; phylum Chordata; class Mammalia; order Primates; family Hominidae; genus Pongo; species Pongo pygmaeus. Next base: position 137,934,303 of record NC_072380.2, read on the forward strand.
GATCCACCATGTTCACATTGATGATCTGTTAATATCATCTTGACTCTGAAAGGGACCCTAGTGGTTAGGTAATCTCTCATGAATGCTTTTGCCCATTGGTTGTTCAGGGACTGGGGGCTTTTCAGAATGAGTGAGGTTTAGCAGATTCTAGGATTGGGTAGAGGGTAGAGGACTAGTGTGACAACTACTTTTATGAATTTGATAGGATTCTCCTCCCTTTGGTTGTGAACCAAAAGAAGTAAATTCCCAGTTATTAAGATTGAATCTAATTAGATTTAGACTTGTTTTTAGATTGTATTCTCAAGAAGTTACCTATAAGCACATGATCTTTTGAAAATCTGAACATAAATATTTTGCCTGGTATGTCTAGGCCCTTGAAATTTAGAATTGCAGCATGTCCTTCATCCCACTCCTTTCAGAATCTCTTACCCCCTTCTCTGCTTTATTTTTCTCTCGACTGTTTAATACTTAGCACTACCTCACTTTCTAACATACTGTATAATTGCTTTATTAATGTTATTTATTGTCTGTGTCTGCCCTGAATGTACGCTCTGTGACAGCAGGGGTTTTTGTCAGATACCCCTACCTGCTGCTATTGCCTGTAGGTACATGATACACAGTAAGCACTCAATAAATGAAAGAATATGTTTAAAACCTAACAGGAAAATTACTATAAAAATTTCCTCTGATTGTCTAAGTCATTTATTCATATATACCCACACCCATGTTCATGGATTATATAGGCACTCCATGGCTATGCCCCATCCATATCCATGTATACATACCTACGTACATATGTATATACAGTAGTGGGTGATTTTGCCCTCCAGGGATCCTTTGTCAGTGTCTGGAGACATTTCTGGCTGTCACAACTCGGGGGTGCGGGGAGCATGTGTGCCCTGGCCTCTAGGTGTTCAGATGCTGCTAAACAGCCTTCAGTGAATAGGACAACCCCTGCACAGCAAAGAACTGTGCAGCCTAAGCTGTCATTAGTGCTGAGGCTGAGAAACTCTGATACACACACTAATGTATGCATACATACATATGTATACACATACATACACATACATAGTCACTGGTTAAAAAAATCTACTTAGAGTATTTTTGAAATTTGAAGTAGAAAGCATAGGCAATACTAAGGGTTCTTTAGGTAAATAATACTTGGACCTTTATTGCTCTTTTTGCTGGCAGTTAAGGCTTTTCCTTATATTAAGAGTTGATAGCATTCCTCGTGTTTCCCTTATATTTTATGTTTCTTTATGTGTCATATTTCCCTCGCTGGACTGTATGTCCTTGAAATTAGGATTCCCGTACAGCCATCCTCATGCCCCACCTCTCAGAGCTTCGCAGTGGACTTTGTACATTTTAGGTTCTCTTTAAATGCTTTTTGAGTGAACCAGTCAGTCAACCAAGTAACTAAGAAATTTGGGTGTTGGATTGTAGAAGCCACGGTAGGAATATTGACTCCACCCATGGAAATGGGCAAATGTCACAAATTAGACCCTCCCCAACAACTGGAGAGCTGGTTATGAAGCAGTTACCAGCACACCCCTGGGCATATCTGACATTGGAGCAGATTTGCATTTGGTAGACAGGTTTGGGAAAGGGCTTTAAAAATAACAAAGCCTGTATATTGGAGGAGCTTCAGAGTCATCCTTTTTCTCCACCAGTGAGATTCCATGTTCCTTGATTTATGTCTTGGAAATATGTGAAAAATGTTTCTATTAAATCTTTCAGGCCAGGCTCAGTGGCTCACACCTGTCATCCCAGCACTTTGGAAGGCCAAGTCACACAGATCACCTGAAGTCAGGAGTTCAAGACCACCCTTGCCAACACAGTGAAACCCCATCTCTGCTAAAAATACAAAAATTAGCCAGGTGTGGTGGCAGATGTCTGTAATCCCAGCTACTTGGGAGGCTGAGGCAGGAGAATCACTTGAACCAGGGAGGTGGAGGTTGCAGTGAGCCAAGATTGACAGAGCGAGACTCCGTCTCAATAAATAAATAAATAAATAAATAAATCTTTCATGGCCATTAGTATATTGTTTAGTCTTGACCTGGGAGATGCTTGCTGATGCAACTGTTTACAAAAATGTTGAAGTAGGTGAAGAAAAGGGAGCTGTCATAGCCTAAAATAGGCAAGTATGAAATAAATGTTGCGGAAATCACTGAAAGAGGTCAATATCCTCATCCTCATTCCACAGAAGGGGAAATTAGGCTCATTGAATTGAAACAACTTACCCTAAAGCACATACCCAAGTTGCAAATTGGGAATTTGCATTTGGACCCAGTTTGCCTGACTCCAGCCCCATGACCTAGATTTATCTGTGGTCTCTTGTTTCTTTCCTCTTTCTGCTAACCATGGGTGAATGGCAGTAATCCTTAACAGCTGTTAGTGATATATCAGACATCCAGTTCTTATTGCAAATATACGAGGCTTGTAATATGAATTCTATTTTACAAATGACAAAACTTGAAGCTCAAAAAGTTAATTTTTGGACCAAGGTCACAGCTAACAAATGGCAGAGCATTTGAACTTGGCAAGGCAGTATGGCATAGAGGCTCATACACTGCTCACCACAGGTCCTTCAGTGCAATGACAATGGCAACAAAGAAAGTTAAGTTTTAAAAATGAGATAAAAGATTTTCTTCCTTATGTTAAAAAAATTCTTATTATTATTTCCATTTTACTTGACCCAGCTTTCTATGACTTATTTTTACTAACTTATTTCTGTGTACAGGGAAGGTTTGGAAGAAAGTCTTTTGTCAGAAACTCATCCTATTAGGGATAGTTGCTTTTATAATGTTAGAATTAGTTGCTCTGTGTGCGTGTGTGTGTGTGTGCGTATGTGTGCACACACGGGAGTGTCTATGTTTTGAAAGGACAAAATAAAAACTAATCAATAGAGCAGGTCTTTGAAATTGCTTAACCTACTTATGTCACTGGCAGTAATGTCTGTGATGTTACCTGTCACAGAGGCTTGAGCTTGCAAGGCTAACTTTTCAGAGGTGATTTATTTTCTTCTAAGTGGTATGTTTGCAGTTTGAGCCACAGAGCAAAGCATAGTGCCTGATTATCACTATATGGGCCAATGGCCATACCGAAGATATATCTCTTGATCCAGTTTTTTTACTTAAGCATATAACTTTTTTTTTTTTTTTTGAGATGGAGCCTCTCTCTGTTACCCACTCTGGTGGGCAGTGGCATGATCTTGGCTCATTGCAGCCTCCACCTCCTGGGTTCAAGCAGTTTTCCTGCCTTAGCCTCCCAAGTAGCTGGGACTACAGGCGCTCTCCTCTAAGACCTAAATGGAAAAGAAACAATTTAGCAGAGCTTCATCAGATTTGCTTTTTTCTTGATTACTTTACAATATAGTTATACAAAGCAGATGTATACAGTGGACTTGCAGTGGTGTCTATTAGCATTAGGGTAGCTGCTGCTTAATTTTAAAAATCACCAATATTCAGCCTCTTTGGCTTTTTTTTTTTTTTTCTTTGAGATAGGGTCTTGCTCTGTCACCCAGGCTGGAGTGTGGTGGCATGATCTCGGCTCACTGCAACCTCCGCCTCCCAGGTTCAAGCGATTCTCATGCCTCAGCCTTCCAAAGTGCTAGGATTACAGGCATGAGCCACTGTTCCTGGCCTTCAGTCTCTTAGGCTTTTTGTGTGTTTCCAAGTAAGTGTTCCTCCTTCCTAAGATACCGTAATTTGCCATGTCTCTGTATCTCGATATCCTGATACCAGTTAATGCGTTTTCTTTGTTCCATGGGGCTTTTTGCATTTATACCTTTTTTATTTTTATTTTATTTTTTTAAGAGATGGGGTCTTACTCTGTCGCCCAAGCTCACAGTAGTCTCTACTGCCCTGGCTCAAATGATTCTCCCAACTCAGCCTCCCAAAGTAGCTGGGACCAGAGGCGCGCACCACCATCCCCAGCTAATTTTTTTATTATTTGTAGAGAGAGGTCTTGCTTTGTTGCCCAGGCTGGTCACAAACTGGTTTTCCCTTTTAACTAGGTCTCCTGAGGACAAAGATCTCAGTGTGTTCATCTGTCGTCTTCAGAGTCTGGGACTTATTTGATGCCTATTAGGTGTTGAATCCATATGTAAATGTGTTAGTAACTGGCTTTCAAGACTGTGTTCTCTTAATACAAATATCTGGATCAAGAATGTAGAAAGTTACTTTCCAAAATGATAAAATAAGCCCTTTTGTTAATTTTTGAACCTAATTTTCAAAGACTGCATTCAATTTTTGTGTATGGAATGTCTTAGCCAGAGGTTCTCAAACTTGAGGGTGCATCAGCATCATTTTAGAGAGCTTGCTGGGCCGGGCGTGGAGAAGGCTCACAACTGTAACCTTAGCACTTTAGGAGGCCGAGGCGGGCGGATCACCTGAGGTCAGGTGACCTCAACCTGGCCAACATACCCAAACCCCATCTCTACTAAAAATACAAAAATTAGCTGGGCATGGTGGCACACGCCTCTAGTCCCAGCTACTCGGGAGGCTGAGGTGGGAGGATCACTTGAACCCGGGAAGCTAAGGTGGGAGGATCACTTGAACCTGCCAGGAGGCAGAGGGTTGCAGTGAGCCAAGATTACAACACCGCACTCCAGCCTGGGTGACAGAGTGAGACTGTCTTAAAAACAAACAAACAAACACACACAGAGATTGCTGGACCCTGCCACTAGAGTTTCAGTAGGTCTCGAATGAGTCTAAGAATGTGCATTTCTGAGAAGTTCCCAGGGTCTGCAGGGTACACTTTGAGAACTCTTCTCTAGTCAATATTTCCCATTTGGTAGGAAATACCACTAGGTGGCACCAGAACACTTCTTATGAAGTAGCTATTGGCTTTTTGGATAGTGCTTATTGCACAGTTTAGGATTACATAAAAGATACAATCACTAAATTATTGGAATTTGGAGCCTGAATTATTTCATGTATATAAAAAGTAAAAATGTGTTGATTCTATTAGACCAGAGAACTATAGGACTATTAAGGTTACATTTTTAGATCAACTTCCAGGAATGAGGACTATACCTCTCACCTTTGCTGCTCTCATTTTCAGTTGTGTGGGTTAATCAGTTTCATTTACCAGTGATTGATGCAAATCCTTTCACAAAATAAAAATAAACATTTCATGTGAATCATAAGTATTTATTCTTCCAAGTTAATGGATCTTGATTTTGTTATCGATTACATTTTAAAACCACTTTTAAAAGACTTATACATATTGTGTCATAAATTTCTTGTAATTTTGTCCTTCCTCCAGTGGCCTGGTTGTATTTGGGACAGTTTTAGAATGTCAAAAATGGTGAAATGTGCTTTCCTATTGGCTTCCTTACTCAGAAAGTTGAGTAGTTTTCTTTTTAAGAGCTATTGAGAGGAAAGTTTTGGCTGCTGTTCACCTCACCTCACCTCCTGTTACCGTGGAATCTCACTCCATAAATTTCCAATCATTCCAACACCTCCAGATTTTCTTTCCTCCACCGACTGTAACATCCTGAAAGTTGGCATGGTTTCTCCACATGATGGCGTGTGTGGAAATAATTACTTGCTGTGTTCCCCTGTTTGCTAAGCTCTACCATTCACATTAGGATGTCACTTTGTGAAACAGTAAATGAGTCACTTTTTAGTTTTTAAAACAGCGTGTATAGTATCTGAATACCATCTGGGTTTTTCTAGAATCCTGAGAATAATTTTTCTATTAATTCTGCTTTTTTGTCTTTGGAGCTGAAGCTTGGTTTAGGTTTCAGTGGCCTAATGGGGTTTGAAAATGACCACCACAGAAAAAACTGAATTAGAGTCACTCAGTCAGATTAAAATTAGACTAGCACTTTATTATATCTCTTTGATCATTGAATAATTGAGACTAGTTTAATGCTAAGCAAAGATGACAACTTATGGAAGAAGTAGATAGAGCAGACATTAGGATTATTTTTGAGACATCAGATTCCTTTTTAAAAGACATAAAATTTTACGTCTTGTAAGCAGAAAGGAGCTTTTTGTAGATTGGCAATTAACATAACTAAACCAACTTGATTATTCTAGAGAAGATTATTTTATTATCCAGACCTATTTTTTCTCCCTCTTCTTTCTGTACTTTATAAATGAAATTATTTGTTATATATAAATGTAAAGCATTATTTATATATGTAAAGCATTATTATTTATATATGTAAAGCATTATTTATATAAAGTGTTAGCCACATGTGTAATTTAAAATTTTCGCTGTCCTTATTACAAAAAGTAAGAAGAAAGAGGAAAAATTACTTTTAGAAATGTTTTATTTAAACAAATATGTCTAAAATATTTTAACATATAATCAACATGAAAGTTACTAATATTATTTTGACTTTTTTGATACTAAAATTAGAATCTTACAGTACATGTCAATCTGGACTAGCCATATTTCATATATTTAGTAGCCACATGTGAAAAGTGGGTACTGTATGAGGTAACAGCACATATAGGTTATTTCATTTGTCGGTGACTGTGTCAGAGAAGGGTAAGAAAGCGTAAGGATATTTAAGTCAACTCATCATGTAACATTTTAGAAGTTTTGGAGAGTATTCAAATCAAACCAGTCGGTAAAACGAGTTATTATCTGTTGATTTCTTTTGTATTTGTCACTTTTCTACCCTAGGTGTGATTGGTATTTTAATACATAAAATACCAATTTTAAAAATAGTTTAGTCAGCCTAAAATGACTTACTTCTGAGGATCCTGCTAGTATTTGCTTCTGTTTGAAATGTCATGATAATTTGAATCCACATCTACAATACTTTCATATTTTGTGGCTGATGTGGTAAACTAGTTTCTTATGGTATTGGGCAAGCCAGAGGTTAAGCCTGTTAACTTCAGCAGCCAGAATACTGTACTCTAGTTACTATAAACAATTAGGCCTGTCAGCAGTTGACCTTGGAAATGCTAATTTGCTTGTCCCTGGGTGCTGCCTCAGGCACTGGCTTTCTCTCTGTGGGTGGGAGTTATGAACCTAGTTTGGAGGAGAACTTGAGGCATTTGGGGCAAGCTCCAAACAGATGTGCTTCTTGCTTCATTTTTGCATGTGACCAAGTCGCAAGAGGAGCATTCCTTGCATGAATTTCTTTGAAGGCCTTGTAGAATCAGACATGTATGCCTAGACTAAAGTTGAGAGGAAGCTTTATTACTTTTGAATTTACCCTTCCCTCTTCATTCTACTGCACATCTGCCATAACGAAGGTTGATTAAAAAATGCTACACAGTGATTTTCATCACTATTTCATTGTATTTCTTAAAGTTATTGAAAAAGGACTTGGAAGACAGCTTTTATTAACTCTTTTGGTTTTGTGTTTATTACTACTATTGTAGTAGAGCCAGGAGAAAGTGGCCTGAATAAGTGAGAAGAAAGAAATGTTAGTTGGAAAAGCTGTATATACATGGTGAGAAGTTATAGGTAGCTTGCTCAGTAGATGAAGAAGGGAAAGGGAATATTTATAAAATTCAGAGTTACTGTCTTTTTTAACTGGTGGTGACAGCAGTGGCAGTTTTTACTCCAAGACAAAGATTTGCGCTTCCTCTTCTTTTGGGCAGGTAATTTTAGACAAGGTAATTTTGTCCCTTTATTGTACAGTACTGATTCAAACATTTATTTGAGGTTGGTTGATTGCCACTGTTGTTAGGTAATTGTTAGCATTTTATGTTGATCAGTCACCAATTATTATTGGCTCATGCCCTCAAAAGGCTAATAATTTTGTTAACAGATAGGGCAAATAGGTATACATGCAAAGATCAGGAGAACTACATGGTAGTGAGTGATGTGTGCCAAATGAGGAGACTGTGAGTCTGTATGTCTCAATCAAGAATCTGTGAATGAATTTTTACATTTTATGATCTAGCAGCCTGATTCTGTATCCCATAGGCATACATCTTTTGTAGACTCTACTTTAATAGGCAACTTAATAATAGCCAACTTGTGATGCTTTTTGTGTACCTGGCATGTTATAAATGCCTTGTGTTTATTCATTCATTTAATCCTTACAAAAATACTGTCGGGTAGGTAGGTATCATTACCATTATACATATGAGTAAACTGAACCTTGAGGTTGACCAAGGACTATATACTGTATCTCTGAAGGAGTGGTTTTTGTTTTTTAACCGCAATAATGGACTTCAGATTGGAAATATACATTTTAATTATTTACTCCTTACATATTCTCACCCATCATCCTTTGTAACCCTAACCCCTTCCCAATTGCAGTAAGCTCTGAGGTAAGTTCTCATTATTGACCTAGGCCTGTGCTCAGTGTAGATAGCTCTTCTGCAGAGCTCTGACACTGTTATGCCTGAAGATGAGTTCTTCATTAAAACCATTTATAGAGTCCATTCTATGCTAACTCTGATGATTGACTTAGAAGGCTCTCCAGCTGAGCTAAAAAAAAAAAAAAAAAAAAAAAAAAAGCTCCCTATTATGTGAAATATGCTAGAAATACAAAGATATGAAGATACTTCAACAAATCTGTAGATCCTCACTAGGACTGTAAGTCTTGATTACCGTGAATTGACTTCTTGGATCATCTTTGTTTGATTGTTTCTCTAGCCATAACCAAAGCATCTGGCATTTGCTTCCCGAAAAATGGTAGTTATTACCTTCTACAACTATTTTAAACCCTTGAGCATAACTTACAGAAGGTGCATGATGTCACTGGCTATATCCCCTTATACTCTATATACTCCAGTCATGGAGCCTGGTGTAAGTGCCATCAACATATGCTCTTTAAGCCTCTTTTCTCTGCTCACATGACTTCCTCTCCCTAGAATGCCCTTTCTCTGTTGAGTGCTTTGAGGGCACCAATTCATCTTTCAAGGATAAGTTTAAGTATCATCTTTTTTCTTCAGACATTCCTCTCCCACCCAAACCAAATTGATCTCTTCTTGGGTTCCTCTGTGTTTGTTGTACATTCTTCCATCTAAACAACAACAGAGCACTTCTTTGCACTCAGTTATATTTCAACTATATATATTTCAACCTTATACCTTAGCATAAGGTATTCTCACCACTAAATACAGGGGTTTGAAAAGACCAGTTAATAATATCCTGTTTCCCAGCCAAGTTGGGGCTTTGTGTTCCAGTCTGTGTTGCACTATTCAACTCTGCCATTTTCACTCAAAAGCAGAAGCAGCCATAAACAATATGTAAACAAATGGATGTGATTTGAACAGTAGTGGGCTGTACTTTACTCATCCGTGGTCTAGAGAAGTTTGATAGTTTTGTCTCATGTCTTTAAAGGCTAAGAATGGGTTAAAATTTCATAAAATCAAAATATAAAGTGATACCTGAAAAGAGATTATAGGGAAGATAGCAGAAATGGTTCTTGCAAATATATATATATATATTTTTCTGGCCAACTCATTAAATGACTGGCGGGAAATAATTTTTACAAAGAGTACGGTATAAGGCTTGACAACCTCTATATCATGGGTTACTGAAAAATCTTACCTGTAAAGTTCTGCTAGACTCAGGTGTGTTTATAATAAAGTTTATGTTTTAGTTTCCTCCTTTCCAAAAGCTCTTTACATTTTCCGAAGTTAAGTCCACAATATTTACTAAGTTCCACAATATTTACTAAGCACCTTCTCTCTGAAATATAAAGATATGGAGATATCACTCAACAAATTTATAGATCTTTTTGCAGTTATTTTTCTCTCTTAATCCTATGAAAATGAAGAGACACTTGACAGATGAAAGAGCTAAAGCTCGAAGGGTTAAGTGACTTATCTGAAGTCACAAAGTTTGAGATGCTACTCATATCCAGAATATCTTCTGCAATGCTAACCCACATATGTACATGCGCACACACACACAAACACACACACACGAATGTGCATCTTGTATAGATCAACATGTCCTCTGCTAGTCCTATTTGCTGTTATATGTAGAGCTATTAAGTTTGGAACATTAAGTAAAGAATCCCTCATTATAGGATGCAATTTTGCTGTAATGAAATTCATTTCAGCAGATAATTAATTTAGTATTTAATCACCTTAAATTCTTCTTAATAGTATTTCACCTTGTTTTTTTAAAAAATTCCTCTCAGTTAGTCACTCCCTCTAAATTTCCATTAGCTTTTTTATTCTTTTATTTGGTGACAATAACAACTTTATTGAGGTGTGATTCACCCATTTAAAATGTACAATTTTGTGGTTTTCAGAATATTCAGAGATATATAACCATCACCACAGTCAATTTTAGAACATTTTCATCACTTCAAAAAAAGAAACCCTGTACCCTTTAGCTATTGCCTTCCTGTTTTCCCATTCTCACTATTCCTAAGGAGCCACTATTCTACTTTCTGTCTCTATAGATTTGCCTATTCCCAGCATCTCATATAAATGGAGTAATGTAATATGTGGTCTTTTGTGACTGGCTGTTTTCTTAGCATAATGTTTTCAAGGTTCATCCATGTTGCATGTATCAGTCAGTAAGTACTTTATTCCTTTTTATAGCTGAATAATATTTCACTGTACTTCTGTTAAATTTATTCATAAACATTTTATTATTTTTGATACTATTATAAATGGAATTGTTTTCCTAATTTCACTTTTGGATTGTTTATTGCAAGTGTATAAAAATACAATTGATTTTTGTGTATTGATCATGCTTGCGTTCTGAAACTTTAGTGAACTCATTTATTCTCATATTTTAATTTTTTAAAGTGGATTCCTCAGGATTTCTCTCTCTCTCTCTCGACAAGGTCTCACTCTGTTGCCCAGGCTGAAGTTCAGTGGGGTGATCAACAGCTCACTGTAGCCTCAACCTTCTAGGCTCAAGCAATCCTCCCACCTCAGTCTCCTGAGTAGCTGGGACTACAGGCTTACACCACCACACCTGGCTAATTTTTGTATTTTGTAGAGACAAGGTCTTGCTATGTTGAATCGGCTGGTCATGAACTCCTGGGCTTAAGTGATCCTCCTGCCTTGGCCTCCCAAAGTACTGGGATTATAGGCATGAGCCACTGCACCCAGCCTCCTTAGGATTTTGTTGTTGTTGTTGTTGTTGTTGTTTTTTGAGACAGAGTCTTACTCTTTTGCCCAGCCTGGGGTGCAGTGGTGTGATCTCAGCTCACTGCAGCCTCCACCTCCTGGGTTAGAGCAATTCTCCTGCCTCAGCCTCCTGAGTAGCTGGGACTACAGGTGCCCACCATCACGCCCGACTATGTTTTGTATTTTTAGTAGAGATGGGGTTTCACTATGTTGGCCAGGCTGGTCTGGAACTGCTGACTTCAAGTGATTACCCCGCCTCAGCCTCCCAAAGTGCTGGGACTATGGGTGTGAGCCCAGCTAGGATTTTCTGCATACAAGATCATGTCATCTGTGAATGGAGATAGTTTTATTTTTTCCTTTACAATCTGGATGCCCTTTATTTCTTTTTCTTGCCTAATTGTCCTCGATAGAACCTGCAGTACAATGTAAAAGTGTCAAGAGCATACATCCTTTTTACTGATCTTAGGGCAACAGCATCTTTCAATATTAAGTGTAATGTTAGCTGGAGAGCTCCCTTCCTCCTGCAGTGGCCTTCTAACGCCCTTTATTGAGAAAGCTTCACGTCATTCTCACTGTAAGAGAAAATGCTTCAAGCAGTTACATCTGTTATCACAGAGCCGGTATTGAAGGGTGAATTTTGAACTGAGAGGCAATTAATTGATAACTGGCACAGAACATGAATAAGCAAGTGGAGTAAAGCTGTGAAGGTGCTGTGATAGAAACCTAATTGCAGGAAACAGTGAAGGCACCATGGAGTTAGTGGTCAATTCTAGCAGAGGACCTTTAGTAGAAATTCTGTATTGGAAATGAGGACATTAATGATGAGTAGGCATTCCCTAGAGAGTGGGAGAGGGTGTTTCTGAGGGTAGCAAAGATGAGAAGAGCTGTGAGCAGCTTGGTGTCAAGATCTGTGAAAGCTAACAGGTTAGTCTGCCACAGTGTGGCAGGATGTTGGCAGAAGGTGAGAGCTTATGAGTCAGAGACAAAAGTCTTTATCACTTGTTGCACATTGCACATCAAACTGTGAGTATCATAGTTCACCTTGTTGTACCCTCTGTCCCAAGTCCTACGTTGGTGAGGAAGGGCCCAGGGTGATACTGCAGAGGGTTTGTGTCACAGCTGAGGAACGTGGGGTCTAAGGGACCCAGATTTTTGTAACGGGTAGTAAACTTGCCTGACCTTTGCCATGGAGGAAGACATCATCTTATTATACTGCCCTCTGATGTAGAAGGAGGCACAACCTCAATCTTCCAGGATTTTGTTCATTATACAGACACCCTTGAAAACTATAAAAGGGCAGTTAGTCATCCAGGCATGGTGACTCACGCCTGTAATTCCAGCATTTTGAGAGGCCAAGGCAGGCAGATCACTTGAGGTCAGGAGTTCGAGACCAGCTTGACCAACACGGTGAAAACTCCATCTCTTCTAAAAATACAGAAGTTAACCTGGCATGGTGGTGGGTGCCTACTCAGGAGGCCGAGGCAGGAGAATCACTTCAACCCGGAGGCAGAGGTTGCAGTGAGCCGAGATTGTGCCACTGCACTCCAGCCTGGGTGACAGTGTGAGACTCTGTTTAAAACAAAAAAAATGGGGGGACAGTTATTGTCTTTGCTCACAAGATGTGAGGAGATGTGTGAGACCATGAAGAATAGTGTCCCAGCACCTGGAAGGTTCAGGGAACTGCATGTTAACTTCAGGTTGGGCCTTTCCAAGAATTTTACCACCACATATTATAGCTTCAGCACTTACTACCTCAAGAAGATGTAGTACCTTTCTTGATGCACAAAAGTCCTATTTGCTGCTGGATTCCTTCTTTCCCTTTTTGGCAAAGAGGGCATCATAGTACTTCCGTTGGCTAGGCAGAATAACCTCGAGCTTTCAGAAACAGTTTTGGAATCAGGTCGCTAGGTTCAAACACAGCTCTGGCAATTATTAGCATTGTGTAAGTTTTGGTTCTCTCACTTGCAAAATGGGGATAATATTGTAAAATAGCAGTTAACATCTAGTAAGTATTTAACTTTGTACCCACACACATCTCCCTTATTCTCGCTTTATTTAGGGTTGATGTGAGAATTAAATACTGTCTATAAAATGCTTTTCACTTGGCACACAGCATTCTTATTTTATCAGTTATTTTGTTTTGCTTATAATTATTTGGGTCTTTCACGGGTGAGAGAGGTGGATGCTTTGGAGCTTTTGGCTCAGAATTGATAGTGTACATAATACAGGCAGCCATGAGTTAAAATGCAAGTTCTGCTATCTGCTAGCTCTGTGAGTTTGAACCAATTACTTCACTTCTTTAGTGTTCTTTTCCATGCATGAAAAATATGGACATTATCTCCTTTTCATGGTTCCTGGTTTGATGAAACAGTTACATGCTTTGCTGTCCAAGATTTACTTCTCAACTTGGTTGGTCAGCCTGTAAATGCTTGCTTTGGTTATAAAGGGAATTAGTGGAAAAAGAATTTAAAGTGTATGCCTTACTGTTAGGATGGGGAATGGCACTGAGAATGTGTGCTGAGGTTGGGGGAATACATGATAGTGAGGGCCATGTGTGTTACTGTGTGGGGGGAGATTGTCTTCTTAATAGGAAAAAATGATGTTTATGATATGGTTTAAGAAGCAAAAGTATGTTCTAGTTTTAGAAAAATTAGTATGGGATTTTATTTCAAGCAAAAAAAAGATGAGTGCTCCTGTGGGATAGACTAAAATAGACGTTTAAACCAGTTAACAAAGAAAGATTATGTAATGTGTTACATAGAAGATGCAGTTTTTGTTAGTTGTCTCCCTCTCTTCTGGAATGGAGCCTTCCAGAGTTCTTGGGTCGTTCTGGAGTTTGTTGAGCATTACCCTGTATCTGCCTTATCTTTGTTTTCTGAGTGGTAAGCTTATGAGAGGTTTGGAGTCTTGGCTGAAACTTAATAATACAGGTTGAGTATCCCTTATGTGAAATGTTTGGGACCAGAAGTGTTTCAGATTTCAGATTTTGGAATATTTACATATACATAATGAGATACCTTGGGGATGGGATCCAAGTCTAAACATGAAATTCACTTATGTTTCATATACACATAGCCTGAAGGTAATTTTATACAACATTTTAAGTAATTTTGTGCATGAAACAAGGTTTGTGTTAAGTACTTATGTGTGGAATTTTCCACTTGTGGTGTCATGTCAGCACTCAAAAAAGCTTTGTATTTTGGAGCATTGAAGATTTGGGATTTTTGGATTGGGGATGCTCGCCTTTATTAGAAATACAGCATTGACTAAAATAGACATGGCCATTGTGCTTTGAGCAGAAGCTGGAGAGACTAGGAGAGGGCTAGACTAGTGGTAGTAGGCTCTTGTAAGTCAAATTAAAAAGCTCTTACTTTAGGGCAATGGGAAGATATTAAAGAGTTTAAAAATAGGAATAGGATAATTTTATTTTGCATTATTCTCCGGCCATAATGTGGGCTTCCTAGGAATATGCCTGGAGGTGTGCCTAACAGTTGGGAGGTTGTTGTAGTAGTTTCCAGCTATTAGGTAGTAGTGACTTGGACTAGAAAGGTGGTAAGGGATTGATGAGAAGTCGATCAATTTATAAAAGACAAAGGAGGAGTAATTGACAAAACTTGATGGTTTATTGAATATGGAAATTGAGGAAAAGGAAGAAGTCAGTGGTGATACTCAAATTTCTGACATAAGCATCTATGTTAATGGAGGCCTCATTTTCTAAGGTGGTGTGATGCTTTGCTATTGCTGCTGGAATAAAGTACCACAAACTTAGTGGCTTAAAACAACACGAATCTCAAGCCTGAAGTGAATCTTACTGGGCTAAAAGCAAAGTGTGGCAGGGCCGTGTGCCTTTCTGGAGGCTCCAGGGAAAAATCATTGTCTTGCCTTTTCCAGCTTCTAGAGGCAGTGCACATTCCTTGGCTTATAGCCATCTTCCATCTTCAAACCTGGCAATGGCCCATTGAATCTTTCTCATCCTGCATCACTATGACATTGACTAACTGCTTTTCTCTTTCATTAATAAAGGGCCTTGTGATTACATTAGGTCCACCCAGATAAGCCTGGATTCTCTCCCCACTGCAAGGTCAGCTGATTAACAATCTTATTTCCATCTATAATCTTAATCCCCCCTTTCCATGTAACATAACATAATTGTGGCACTGGGGGATTATTAGAGGGCCATTAATCTCCTCACAGCAGATGAGAACACGTTTTACAGAGGAAATGAATTTAGTTTTAGAGATGCATCCAAGTGGGGATGACAAATAAACAGTTGGTTTTTGAGCTTGGGATAAAGATATAGATAGGACAAAAGCCTATACATGAAAATTGAAGCCATAGAATGAATGTTTGTTTCTTAGGTGGGCAGGGAATACGTGAAATGACAGGAAGGCCCGGGCCGGTGTCCTTAGGGTTTGGGTGAAGTTGCCGGTAGTGAGATTGAGAAGGAGCCACCGGAGGGGAGGAGGAAATCTAGAGGAATTTGGTTTTAAGGAGGTTGGTAATGACCTTTATAGACTATTGTGTGTTTGGTCTGAAAGGATATTTAAACATCTTTTTAAACCTATTGCTATTACAGATCAGGAAATTGAGTCCCAGAGAGGTGAAGTCACTTGTCTAAGATTGTATAACTAGTTAATAGAAGTGCTTCTTCATTCCTACTTAGTTTATTTGCCACCCTGCAACCCGGGTCCATTAAATCTTTTCATTTTGAAGATAGTGTTAGGAAAAGATTTGGCTGGTGTTTGTGTGTGTGTGTGTGTGTGTGTGTGTGTGTGTGTGTGTTTCATTGATATTCTGAATACTGAGAGCAAATTGCTGGAATAATGTCTGACTGGTGCCTTATTTACATGCAAGTTAAAAATTGTTTATACTAAATAATAGAATTAATAATTACTTTTTAAATCATGTAAACTTTTCTAAATGCAACTTCATCTCTTTTTGCAGTTTCTTTCACCTCAT
Organism: Pongo pygmaeus; assembly: GCF_028885625.2. Taxonomy (NCBI): domain Eukaryota; kingdom Metazoa; phylum Chordata; class Mammalia; order Primates; family Hominidae; genus Pongo; species Pongo pygmaeus. The sequence continues at coordinate 137,950,283 of NC_072380.2, forward strand.
TTTGCAATCTATCCTTTTTATTTTTTCAATAAGTTTTTTATTTTGGAATGATGTTAGATTTACAAAAGTTGTAGATAGTGGAGTTCCCATATACCCATACCCTCACACAGTTCCCTCAGTTGTTAAGAAGATCTTATACCACTATGGTACATTTGTCAAAACTAAGGAACAACTCTGGTAGATTCCTATTGACTAAACTAAATAGTAAGCTCCAGACTTTATTTGGATTTCACCGATATCCTTTTAAAGAACATTGTCTGGGATCCAATCCAGGATATCACATTGCATTTAATCATCATCTTCGTAGACGCTTCTTAGTTGGTTTCGCTTTTTTTTTCTTATAATCCTGACAGTTTTGAGGAATCCTGCTTAGGTGTTTTGTAGAATGTCTCTCAGTTGGAGTTTGTCTGATGTCTTATTATGATTAGATTTGTGTTACAGGTTTTTGGGAAGAAGAGCACAGAGGTCAAGGGCCCTTCTCATCACGTCATATCAAAGCTAGTACAAGTCATCAACATGACCAGTAATGTCAACCTTGATCACCTGGCCCTAGTCGTGTTTGTCAAGTTTCTTTACTGGAAAGGTACTTTTTTCTTTCTTTTCCCTCTACACACTGTTTTTTGGAAGCAAGTAGCTCGCTGTATCCACACTCAAGGGGACATAATTAAGCTCTACCTCCTGGAGGAGTAATTATCTACATAAATTATTTGAAATTCTATAAAGAGTTTTATTTTCTCTGCTTCTGCCCCTGCCTTAGGATCAACTATTTTTCCAAGGGCCCTGGTTCTTTTTGATTGGAAAGTGGTATTGAGAAACCAAGATCTGGGCTCCGGATGTGCTTGCTGCTACCAGAAAGTGACTGCCTCTAAGCCCTTTCAGCAGACAGAGCTAGGAAATATGTGTATGTAGGCTAATGTATGTGTACATACATAACTGTCACTTGTATGTGTATTCATCTGTATCTATATTAAGGGGAACATATGTTCACACCATTATCTTCAACGCTAATCTAGTGCTACGTGGTTAAATTCTTTTCTTTTTCCCTGCTGATTTGTAATTTCCGTCACCAACGTTAAGAAACTGCACTCCTACCATCCACTGTACATTTGCTTCTGTGTGTGCCTCCAGTATACATGTAAAGCATTTTCAGAATTATTAACCTGTGCTTCTGTAACAAACAAGTTCATCAGCTAGCTTCGGGTTTATGGACAGTTCTTTTGCCTTTAGTGTTATGGTTTTCAGTCAGAACACCATTTCCAAGGTTACTTAGGTCATTTCCCTTTGTTCTCCACTTCCTTCAGTGACATTTGTCATGCATTTGCAATACAGTTACATTGTTGTCATAGTCTGGATTCTATTACAGGATCCCCTCCTTCCTGATTGTTGGCATTGGGGTAGTTTATTATTATTTTTTTGGATACATTATAATTCTTTGTGAGTGAAATTTACATGGGTCTTGACATACTGCAATCTCTTTTTGAAGATATATACGTACTTGGAAAATATACGCACTGAAGACATACTAGAATGTTTGCTGGCAGCAGTGTTAAGGCTAAGACCAGAGCGGTGAATGAAGCTGCAGTCAGATTTATAGGTCAGCAATCAGGGTTAAAGATGTTCTGCTTTCCGAGGTCAGAATTCACTCATATATAACAAAACTTCAGTAGGCAAGAGCCTAGAGATGCTTGGGTTTAGAGAATGAGGCAGATCTCAAATATAAGGCCAAGAGTTGAGTTACATCATTACATCAGGATATAGATATTGGAACTTATGCACACCTTACCCAGCCAACAGGTGCAACACCATGGTAGCTTTGCATTGAGTTCTAACGTGGAAAAAAAAATGCTTGGAGATTGTAAGTACTTGAGAGGAGAGATTATGTCTCTTTGAAAGCCCTACAGAAATGTTTCTTAAACTGCAGTCTTAGAGGCACCTGGGATGTGTATTTTAAAAATGCAAAATTGGAGCTTCTGAAAGCAGAGCCCAGAAATCTGCATTTTAAACAAGCATTCCAAGTAATTCTGATACATAGTGAAGTTTGAGAGCCCTATCCCCTCACTTTGAATGGTGAGGTGCCTTGCACAAGTAGGTGCACCCTGTGTGTTTACTAACTTGAATTGCAGATAAGTAAAAGTTCTTAAGTTCCAGAATTCAAATCTGGGCAGCCTGCCTCCAGAGTCTATGTTAACAACATTGTAAAAGCTTTGCTTTGGGGGATTCATGTCATGCATCCCTAGAGTTTCTCAGGTAAATTAAGCCAAGAAATAATTGCCATTTTTGTGTTTCAGCAACTAAAAATATATGTGTATTCATATTCTTCTTCTTCTTATGGGGAGTTGGTGGTACAGGATCTTGCTCTGTTGCCCAGGCTGGAGTACAGTGGCACAATCATAGCTCACTGTGAACTGCAACTCCTGGGCTCAAGCCATTCTTTCACCTCAGCTTCCTGAGTAGCTGGCACTACAAGCGTACACCATTGCACCTGGATAATTTTTCAAAAAATGTTTTGTACAGACAGGGTCTCACTGTGTTGGCCAGCCTTAAGCAGTTCTCCCACTTCTCTGGCCTCCCAAAGTGTTGGGATTACAGGCATGAGCCTCTGTGCCTGACCTGTTCATATTCTTCTGTGTTCAGCTCTCTAGGAAGCAGTGTGATAGCGGTGTTCTTGAATCCTAAGAAGAGGCATGTATCTTAAGACAATGTTTAAATTAAAAAAAATTTTTGTTTGTTTTTTTTTTTTGAGATAGGATCTCATTCTGTTGCCCAGGCTGGAGTACACTAGTGCAGTCTTAGCTCACTGCAGCCTCCACCTCCTCAGGCTTAAGCATTCCTCCCACCTCAGCCTCCCAAGTAGCTGGGACTACAGATACACGCTACCACACTCGGGTCATTCTTTGTATTTTTAGTAGAGATGGGGTTTTGCCATGTGGCCCAGGCTAGTCTTGAACTGCTGACCTCAAGTGATCCACCCATCTCAGCCTCCCAAAGTGCTGGGATTGTAGGTGTGAGCCACCCACACCGAGCCCAATTTTTAAATTGTTAAAAATGGATACAATACTTAAGAAATAATTTGGCAGTGTCGTATGAATGTAAAAGTACAGTAACATAGAGCATGAGATAAGACTAGATTTATAGACCCTTAGGCCTGACATGCACTTTACAGGTCATCTCCTCCGACTCTCTCTTAAAAATAAGGAAACTGAGCACCAATAAGATTAAGTTATTAACTCAAAGTCTCAGAGAAAATTGACAGTTGCAGACATCCTGATTCAATCCAATATAATTTCCACTTTCATTCTGCTTCTATCTTCAGTGTCTCTATGAAACGATTAAAAAATTTTTTAATTAGATTTTAAAAATCCATTTTAAATTAAAAACTGCTGATATTCACTAGAGGATGATAATTTGTAGCTGAAATTAGAAGCAAATCTAGTAAATTTAGAAGGAATATTCAGTGCAGTTGCAAAAAATAGATGTGAGTAAATGACTAGGATATTTAAGTAGAAAAGTTTGTTTTAAAACAAACATTTTTATGGAATGCTTTATTTTGGGATCTTACATCCAGTTTTGGCTTTCTAGCTTAATGAAAGACTAAAATAATCCAGGGGTGTAAAATGGGAAAACAGCTGGTTGAGTTCTACATTTGTTGAAAACATTGATTTGAAGTGATAGTTTATTTTTGTCTTTAAATTCAGCCAGGCGTGGTGGCTCATGCCTGTAATCCTGACACTTTGGGAGGCCGAGGCAGGTGATTCACTTGAGCTCAGGAGTTCGAGATCAGCCTGGCCAACATGGTGAAACCCCATCTCTACTAAAAATACACAAAATTAGCGAGGCATGGTGGCTCGCACCTGTAATCCCCCCCAGCTACTCAGGAGGCTAAGGCAGGAGAATTGCTTGAACCTGGGAGGCAGAGGTTGCAGTGAGCTGAGATCACGACTGGGCAACAGAGCAAGACTCCATCTCAAAAAACAAACAAAAAAAAAAAAAAAAAAGAAAAAGAAAAAAGAAATTCTGTGGAATCAGAAGGAATCTCAGAGAAAACGCCATTTATGATTTTTAACTTTGTATCATACATTAGAACGGTGGATCTCAAATTTTATCACTAATCAGAATCACTTGGAGGACTTGTTAAACTGCAGATTGCTGGGCTCCACCCCAAGGCTTCAGATTCAGGCCTCTGGGGCAGGACTTGAGAATTTGCATTTCTAACAAGTTCCCAGGTGATGGTGATGGTGCTGTTAGTCCAGTCCAACCACACTTTGAGAATGACTAGATTACAGAAAGCAAATTATAGTACAAAGCAATCATACTCTGGTGAGGGGATTATACATTAAAAGCTGGTTTCTTTCATATTTGTTATGTAAAAAATTTGTATTGATGAATGTTTTCATACTTAACAGAAAAACTGTAATGAGGACACTCAGACATTATATTATGAAGACTTCTGAGTCATGATGAGATTTCATTATATTAAATGTGGTTTAAATTATATAGTTAAATGTACTTTTTTAGTAATAGAGTTACTATTAGAAGTGGAAGTATTAGGGCAGGTCTGAAAATATGGGATCTATGTGTGGAGTATATTAAAGGAACTCTATAGTCACGCCGCATCCTTGTCAACACTTGCGACAGGCAGTCTTCTTACTTTTAGCCGTTCTAATAGATATGCAATGGTATCTTATAGTGGTTTTAATTTGATTTTTCTATTGATCATTAAAATTGAGTACCTTTTAATGTGCTTATTTGGCATTTACCTCTTTGGTGAAGTATCTGTTCAAATCTTGTGTTCCCATTTGTTATTGGACCATTTTTTTAATCATTGCATTTTGAGGGTTCTTTGTATACTTGGAATACAAATTCTTTATCAGATATATGATTTGTGAGTATTTCCTTCCAGCCTCTTTGTTTTTAACAGATTCCATTTTTTTTTTTTTAAGAGTCGGGGTCTTGCTCTGTTGCTCAGGCTGGAGTACAGTGGCATGATCATAGCTCACTGCAGCCTCTACCTCCTGGCCTCCAGTGATCTTCCTGTCTCAGCTTCCTGAGTGGTTGGGACTATAGGCGTATGCCACCATACCCAGCTAATGAAAAATAAATTTTGTTTTGTTTTGTTTTTGAGATGGAATCTCACTCTGTCACTCAGGCTGGAGTGCAGTGGCTCAATCTTGGCTTATTGCAAAGTTCACCTCCGAGGCTCAAGCAACCCTCCCACCTCAGCCTCCTGAGTAGCTGGGACCACACATGCCACAAATGCCAACCTCCATGTCTGACTAATTTTTGGTATTTATTGTAGAGATGGGGTTTCACCATGTTGTCCAGGCTGGTCTCGAACTTCTGAGCTCAAGTGATCCGCCTGCCTTGGTCTCCCAAAGTGCCAGGATTACAGTTGTGACCCGCTGTGCCTGGCCTAAAAAAGATTTTTTGGGGGACAACCTCTCTCTATATTGCCCAGGTTGGTCTCAAATTCCTGGCCTTAGGTGATCCTCCCACCTCAACCTCTCAAGTAGCTGGAATTACAAGCTCGAGCCACTGTGCTTGGCTCAGATTCTTTTGAAGAACAGAAGTTTTTAATTTCTGTGACATCCAGTTTACCAATTTTTTCTCTTGTGGATTGTGCTTTGCTCTTGTATCTAAGAAATCTTTATCTAACCCAAGTTCCCAAAGATTTTCTTCTGTATTTTTCTAGAAATTTTTTAGTTTTAGGTTTTGTATTTAAGTCTGTGATTCTTTCTGACTGAAATTTTGTATACGGAAAAAGGTACGAGGTATAAATCAAAGTTCATTATTTTCTTTCTTTTTTTTTTCTTTGCATGTGGATAGCCAATTGTCCTAGCACCATTTGTTGATGAAGACTTTTTTCTCAGCTGAATTGCCTTTGCACTTTTGTCCGTTTAGTTGTCCATGTAGGTATGTGTCCATTTCTGGACACAATGCGATGCTGTTGATCTCTTTTTCCATCTTCATGCCAATACCACACTATCTTGATTACTGATGCTTTATGATAAATCTTGAAATAAGCTAGTGTTAGTCTTCCATTGTTGTCTTTTTCAAGGTTGTTTTGTCTATTCTAGGTCCTTTGCATTTCCATGTGAATTTTAGACTTGGCTAGTCAATTTCTACAGAGAAGTCGGCCAAGGTTTTGATTGATATTGCATGCCTTGCAGCCTGGAGGCTCTCTCAGGATACTAAGGTGGGCATTTACATGGCTTACCTCGTATGCTTCTAGTCACTCTCGTTCTTTCCTCCTTGCATGATGATATCTAGTATCTTATAAACGTTTTTTAAAACATTTTTTAATTTTTATTTTTTTGGTTGTTTGAGACAGAAGACAAATCTAGCCCCTGTTAATGGCCAGTGGAAGTATTGTGGCAGGTTTTTGATAAACAAGAGAGAAACACCAGACTTGTACTTGAGAAAGAGAATTGGCAACAACATGGAAGAACTATTAGAGGGAAAAGAAAAGAGATTGGAAAAGGAAATGACTAAGAAAACAAATCAATAATCTGAGGAAGAAACAAAGATTAAAATTAAGGCAGCTATAGTTGGAAAGGAAACACTAGCTGACTTTAGCAGGCAGAATAGATAGATGTTTGTGACTAGTTAGATGTGGGGGACAGTAAGAGAGAGGAGTCTAAGATGACTTTATGTTTTAGGTCTTGCATGTAGTTTGGTTCTGTTTGGTTGCAGAGACTAGGTGCCTGTATGTGGGATATGATTGATTGGAACCTCCCATTTTATAAATAGTACTGCAGTGTTACAATTGATACCCTGGAGTTCAGAACCAGTTACTCAGTTCTTTATTTCTTAGTTTACAGCTCATTATAATTGTCATCCAAACACAGATACACTAGTGGGTGCTTATTCCCATTATAGAAGTAGTTTACTTCACTCAACAAAGAGTTATTTTGAGGCTTCTAGTAGGTTTAGGTGTTTATGAATTATTATTATTTTTCAATAGGAAGTTTTTAAAGATGGAAAAACAATCTTGGAAGTCAGTGATGATTTCAGTCAATTAAATTGAAAATAAAACATCTTTAAAATGTCAGTATAAGTAAGGAAAAAATAAAAATTACCTTCTAAAATATGAGACATCTTTTCAGAAACTTGCAGTGTGTAGAGATGTAAATATAAGGAGAAATGCAAATTGAATGGGATAAGTATAATGATATTTGTAGTTAATTATGATAACTTTTTGGTGGTGTCAGTGATTTAAATTTTAAAGGATTGATTTGCTATTATTTTCATGAAATCAAAATTTTTTTTTACTTTCCAACAGTAATCATAGAAATTATTCTCCAACAGATAGGAATATGAAATGAAATTGTTCCCTCCTTTTGTGATCGTGACACTTCTACTCTTTCCTGAAAGAAGTGTTTCTCCCCACAAACTACTTCTTATTTAGATGGACATTTGAGAGTTAGGTAAATAACAGAGATTACAGCTTGTCATCATGGATCTTATAATCTAATCAACTTCTTCTCAGATATCTTGGAATCTTAATGCTTATAGGGCTGATTTGTTTAATTAAACTGTTCCTTCATTAACTTTCTATTTTAAAGGAGGCTGACCCTATTCGTATCTTTTTCTTGGTATAAATGTGTTTAAAATAAGTGTAGAGATATGCTAATCTAAGGCAGTTGCTATCCACCTGCAAGCTAAAGATAATTAACCTTTTTTGAGTGGCTATCTCATTTATGAACTTACTTGATATTTTTGTTCTTGATCCCCCTAATTCTCTCCTGCTCCTTTTTTTACTGGTGTGGTTTCTCTGGCACAGTAGGCATGTTTTCTGATCTAACATGCATAAATCTTAAGAGCGAATTTGACAAAGTCTTATGACATAGAAATGTTTATGCCCAAAGGGTGGTGATTATTGAGGTAGTTAGGCGAATGGACTCTGTTATTTAATAGGTCCTGATTTAAGTCCTGCTTCTGCAGCTTATTACTGTATGACTTTAGTTCAAGGTACTTAACCTCTCTGAGCCTGTATTTTCTTTCATAAGATGGTGATAATGATAATGTCTTCTTCACAGAGCTGTTGTAGTAAGGATTAAATGAGATGATGCATGTAAATTGCTTAGCATAATGTCTGGCACATAGTATGTGCTCAATAGATGTTTGCTATTTATTTAACTTCCTGACAGAAAACCAAGAAAATTTATGTCAAATTTATGTGTCACAGAAAATCAGGGAGACTAGCTGATGAATTAGATAAGATTGAAATTCAGAAAGACTTTCTTTTTACCTCCTGAATGAAATAAAATGTCAGATTTCAAATTCATGAAATCTGATAGTCTTAAGTTTTACATTTTAGATTGTAAAATTCAGCAGTATTAATACAGGAAGGGCGAGATCTGGCTTAATAGTACTTTTTGTTGAGTTTTTTTCTTTTTCAATTTATTTTCTTTTTTAGAGACCTGGTCAGTCTCTGTCACTCAGGATGGAGTGCAGTGGTATGATCATAATTAACTGCAGCCTTGAATTCCTGGTTTCAGGTGATCCTCCTACCTCAGTCTCCTGAGTAGCTGGGACTTTACAGGTGCATGCTACTGTGCCTGGCTGATTTTTTTTATTTTTAGTAGAGGTGGGGTCATGCTTTGTTGCCCAGGCTGGTCTCGAACTTCTGGCCTCAAGTGATCCTCCTGCCTTGGCTTCTCAAGGTGCTGGGATTACAGATGTGAGCCACTGTGCCTGGTTGGTTTTTTTGTTGTTGTTTTTTTAATTGACAAGGCCAGCATGTGATCAAGTAGTACAAATGTAATAGTATTATCATAGTCTTCATTGTTTAACTTATGGCTGTAATTATTGCTTTTTATTCTGAAGTTCATCTTTAAAGTGACAAATGAAGCATGTTTAAGTAAGGCAGGTCAACTTGGTCAAAGGAATTTGATGATTGTTATTTATCCTGGGAAGCAAAGATTCGCAGGGTAGGAGATATTTAGTGGCTACCTTCAGATCTTTGAAGCACTGGAATCTGGAAGAGACTTGAGACTTTCTGTTTGACCCAGGAGGTAGCTTTCTGTAGCTCTGGAGTAGATGACCAGAATTTACGTCCTGCTTCTGATACCGAGGTGGAAGTAGTTAATCTCTCTGAGCCTCAATTTCCTCAACCATATGAAGCAGAAAATAAAATTACTCTATGCAGAAGTTGTGTGGTGTAAATAAGTTAATGTGTGTGAATGAGCAATTTGGATTTATTGTTGTCATTGCCTGGCAATGTTCTAGGGAGGGCTGAATCAGCTCTGTCTTTGGAAGGACTCTAATAAATAGAACTGTTCAGTGGTGGAACAAGCTTTGCCATCACACTAAGAGCCAAACAAATTCCAGATAGTTATATCAGGGCTTTTTAGGAAATTTTACATGGAGTAGAAGTTTGTAAAAGCTCTTTGAGAGAAGATACAGTGTTTGCCTTATTCACCACTATGTCCAGGGCACCCTGTACAGTGCTAGGCACATGGTCTGCTCAGTAAATATTTGTTGAATGAGTGAATGGAAGTTCCTCTACTAACACTCATATTCTAATCTTTGTTTAGCATCACTCTTTTTTTGTTTTTAATATAGTATGTGTTGCCTTCTGTATTAGTCTGTTCTCACGCTGCTAATAAAGACATACCCGAGACTGGTAATTTATAAAGGAAAGAGGTTTAATTGACTCACAGTTCCACATGGCTGGGGAGGCCTCACAATCATGGCAGAAGGCAAAGGAGGAGCAAAGTCATGTCTTGCATGGTGTCAGGTAAGAGAACCTGTGCAGGGGAACTCCCCTTTATAAAATCATCAGATCTCATGAGATTCATTCACTATCACAAGAACAGCACAGGAAAGACCTGCCTCCATGATTCAATTACCTCCCACTGGGTCTCTCCCATGATACATGGGAATTATGGGAGCTACAATTCAAGATGAGATTTGGGTGAGGACACAGCCAAACTATATTTGTTATCTTCCCACATGTATTTGTTTGCCCTTATGTTGTTATTTTATAATGGAAATTTTGTCATTAAACTGAACCAGACACTCATTTTTCTTTCTGTTCACCTACACTTACTGAAAAGTAGAGCACAGAAATACAATTTTCATCATGAAACTTCCTGGGAGTAGTTTCTTCTCAGGTGTAGATGTTTTTAATTTATTTCTGCTGTTTCTATAAGTATTTGAATTTCTGTAGTCCTTTTTAGAAGGGATGCCTTACACATGGAATATTTCCATGGGATTACTGTCCAAAGAACCTCACAGCAGTGGTTGCCTCTAAGGAGAGCATTTGGGGATTGGAGATACCACATGATTGTACTTTTTGAGTTTTTCAACCATATGCTTGATTACTTTTTTAGTCATATGCTTTATTAATTTTAAAAACAGTTTTTAAGTGGGTGGGGAAACCCCATCATTCAGTAGATACTAGCTTAAGTGAAGAAGAAGATTTGTATGGGGAATATTGCAAAGTACAGTTAATACAGCAAAATACCCCCATTTGTTAAGAGTCTCCTGTGTTCGAGGCCTTATGTTGAGTGTTTTACCTACATTCTCATTTAATTTTTTCAATAATCATATAAAGGCCAGGCACAGTGGCTCACGCCTGTAATCCCAGCACTTCGGGAGGCCAAAGCAGGAGAATTACTTGAGGTCAGGAGTTTGAGACCAGCCTGGCCAACATGGTGAAACCCCATCTCTACTGAAAATACAAAAATTAGCTGGGCGTGGTAGTGGGTGCCTGTAATCCCAGCTACTCAAGAGGCTGAGGTTCAATCGCATGAAGAGGTTGCAGTGAGCCGAGATCGTGCCACTGTGCTCCAGCCTGGGTGATGGAGTGAGACTCCATCTCAAAAAAAAAAAAAATCATATGAGATTTAAGCCTCACTTTCTTTTGTCTTGGCTGCCACAAATTCATGCAAGAGCTTTGGTATTTGGTCAAAGCCAGGCTCTGTTTCTTAAGCCTCTTGGGTTTCCAAGTCATGCAACTGTGGGTAAGACTTGAGCACAGCCAAAGACTTGAAGACCAGAGAGAAGTGGCAGTTGTTGAAAATATGTTGCCTGGGAAATGCTCTTGTGGCCTTAAATTCATAGTTTCTTTTCAGTCTACCAGAGATTAGATAGAAATGGACAAGAAGGATGTGGAAAAAAGATAAGTCAAATGAAAGACACCTGGCCGTGAAGATTTGGAGGCTTTAGATAGCCAAAGAGGGTCTGTGGATATGCTTTAAAATGACAGATTCCCATAGCCTGAGTTTCCATAGTACTTTTGATGGCTGGCAAAGATTGATTTCTATGATTTTTATTAATTGAATTCATATAATTTATTTCAAACAGTATTTTGAATTATACCACTATCACAGTCATTTATAGATACTAACATACATTCTAAGGATATATCTGTCTATATAATCAAAGATGTCGTGGTCTCCATCACTCTGAGGTAGAGCAATTTATTTAAGTCAATCAGTCTCTCTTTCATTTTCTCTCCTAAAAGAAGGTAATGTTTAGGAGAATTCCTTTAGTACAGAACAGATTATTCATTACTCCCTGACTTTTGCATGAAGGGTATATTATTGATTTCTGTGTAGTAGTCCAGAAACTGGCATGTGCCTTCCATGCAGACTTTGTCAGTCTTGAGGTCAGTCGTAACTCCATCATTTATTAACTATGTCATCTGGGGCAAATGATTAGTGTCTGTGAGCATCTGTTTCCTTATCTCTACAATATGTTTAATAACACTGAATTCACATTGTAACAAAGGACTGGATAAGGTAGTAGGTGCAGAGTGCCTGGCACGGACTCAGTGCTCCGTGAAGATTTGTTCTGTTTTAAAAATCTGTGTCCTTCTCCTCTCTTCATTCCCAAGTGTTTTTGTTTGACCATTTTAACTCTAACGTAGTCTCTGTGGAGAGGAGTGAGGCACTTGTTTAGCCTGTACCCCAGTCCGGTGAACATCTGATGAACACTTACTCATCCTTCAAGACACAGTTCAAGTTTGCCCTCACCAGCTAAACCTGTTCTTTCTATAGGCAGTGTTAGCTGCCCCTTCTTCTTGCTTCAAAACATTTTTCCCCTCTGCCTAACATGTGGTGAGTGCTCAATAAGCATTTGCTGGGCAAATGAGTTTCTGAACTTGGGGGAGGGGTATGGTGTTTACATTGCTTCTTATGGAGCATTGCAGTCTTGTGAGTTCAGTTTCATGCTTTAGAAGTTAGTAAAAACAGCTTAGAGAGCTAAGAGAGCTAAGAAGATGATTTTCACTTGCTACCTTTTGGTTCCAAGGGCAAAGTGCTTTCAGTATTTAGACTAATTACACTTGCAGAATAGTTATCTATTCTGTAATAATGATAATGACAAATATTTTGTTAGTGCTTACTGTGAGCCAGGCCCTGTGCAGATCATTTTACCTACATTATCTCATTTAATCCTCATATCAGCTTTCTGAAGTAGGTACTGTTATTGTACCCATTATATGTAAAAGGAAATTGAGACTCTAGTAAAATATGACTTACCAAAAACTACATAGCTAGCATGTAATTTCATAAAGCCTAGATTTGAATGAAGTCTAATTCCAGAGCTGGCTTTTTTGATTACTGTATTACATCATCTCTCTTCTGTGTCACGATGATGAGGGAATTTTGTTGGCGGGTAAACTAAACACGACTATAAAGGTGACTACTTCTTGAGGATTTCTCCCATAGTCACTGTGTTTGTAAAGAACCCCTGACACTTACTAGCTTGTATCATGTACTGCTGACACTCTTCACTATGATTTCTAGTGGGTGGCGGTTATAAAATGTGTATTCAGTTTTTTTTTTTTTTTTTGAGATGGAGTTTTGCTCTTGTTGCCCAGGCTGGAGCACAGTGGTGCTATCTTGGCTCACCGCAACCTCCACCTCCCGGGTTCAAGAGATTCTCCTGCCCCAGCCTCCCGAGTAGCTGGAATTACAGGCATGCACCACCATGCCTGGCTAATTTTGTATTTTTAGTAGAGATAGGGTTTCTCCATGTTGGGCAGGCTGGTCTCGAACTCCTGACCTCAGGTGATCCACCCGCCTCAGCCTCCCAAAGTGCTGGGATTACAGGCATGGGCCACCACGCCCAGCCATGTATTCAGTTTTAATTTTGCCATACTAATATCTATGTGGAGGAATAATTACAAGTTCAAAGTGCAGTGTAGTGAGAAGTAACCAAGTTTCTATTAAATATTGCTCAAGGAGTGAGTAAGTCATTAAATTCAACTCCTGATAAATATGTGATTACTTAACGTTAGGCTCCCAGGACACCCCCAGTGTGGGCGCGCGCGTGCACGCGCGCGCACACACACACACACACACACACACACTCTCACAGAGGTAGGTGCATGTATAGATGTGTGTTGCTAGATATAGTTGGAGCTATAGTTTCAGAGAAGAAGGGTTTTTTTTTTGTTTTGTGTGTTGCATTTTGGTGGGTGGGGTCAGAGGTATGCTTGATACTGTGATTTGTTTTATTTTATCCAAAAAGAATAGATGTCTTCTTTACAAAATGTAGAAAAATCAAGTTTTAATTTGAAGAGATTAGGAAATACTCATATTCTGTTTCAGAAAGTAAAATCTCCCAATATACGTCCCATTTATTCTAAGAAATTTAAAATACAATCAGGCAATCCCTTGCCGCCTTTTCTTCCTTCCTCCTTGCCAAAATGGACATATGTACTTTATGACATTTAATATTTATCAGAGTCTTCTGAGTATATGAGTCATGTTGAATTGGAGTCAGCAACCCCTTAAGAACACTAAATGTCTGCTTTATCTTAGCCTGGTATTTTAATAATAAAATGTGTGGAGTTGAATTTAATCCACTATATATAATTGGTGATGTTCCTGTTGAAACATGCCTGTACATGGCTTTGTAGAATAAAAAACACCTGATTCTGCGTTTTTTATTTGTTTAGGACCAAATTTCAGGAAACAGCTTGGCCATGGGCAAAACTATACAGTTGAATCAGAGACAAAGTTGGAAGGAATAAGTAGGTGAAATTTGTCTTGAGGGTGTGCCTCCCTAACACACACGTACACACACAGACACACATACATGTGTCCCAGTTGTAAAGGTAAAGAAGTTTTATGGACCCATAAGGTATGAAGTGTTTGGTTCTGTTCTGGAGATTAGGGAGGATTCTTGAAAGGACCTTGTGGCTGAGATCATAGGAAACAGCAGAGCAAAGCAAAATGATTATCTGGTAGTGTAATGAAGTAGTATAGAGATAAATGTGTGTGGATGTGATAGGGAAAAGAGGGGGGGAAGTGTCTTTATTTTCATGTCTGGTTCATTAAAGGCAGTTCTACTGAAGACCTGGGGTTGTTGAGGGATCTTATTTGGCTCTGGGTACCATGTACTACAGGACCTGTTTCATCTCTGCTTCCCAAGCCTCAGGCCTGGGCCTCAGGGATTCTCTCCAGTGCATGCCTTAGGCTACAGCTATAAGGCAGCTGTGGTTAGGGAAGGGCCCTATTTAGAATAGTTGGTCAAAAAGTACATCACTTCTGTCCCTTTCTTGCAGAACTGGTTGCTGCTCTGGAATGAAAGTTTGATTGGTCTGTTAGCCATGCCCACCTGGATTTGGGAAAGCCAATAGAAAGAATCTTCTGCACCCCTATCTGCTGTTGCTTTTTAACCTGTGGCCTAGAAAATGGCATTATACTGAACAAATAGGATATGAACGGACCTTAGACAATGCTGGAACTGGCACTGGATAAGCTCATGAGTCCATGCTGTGCTACATAAAGACCGTATTGCTACAGGCTTACTACCTACATCTCTTAGCCACAAAGGACCTGGAATTGGTCTTGCTTGAGAGTCTACATCTATAAAAATAGCTAGTTTGTTCCCTCCCTTCCTTTCCTTTCTTAGACGATCCTTTCTCCTTCATTTTGCCCCTAGCCTCTCACATTTGAGACAACCAGCCTTGCTTTCTTTCTTTCATATGTGTTTGTGCCTCATTCATCATCTTCTTCTCATTGAAGTCTCATGAATTTTAAGTTGAATTTGATTATAACACAAAATCACCCATTTCTGTTTAATGTTCTGTTGATCATATAACTTTAATGCCTATTCAACACCTCAAAAAGAGAGAATAGTAACGTAGTTATAATATTGCTGTTAGTGGGTTTTGACATTGAGTAACAGATGGCGTGTCTAATGAGTAGTGTGACTGCTTAGATTGCATAATTATAGGTTTGTTTGACTTTAGGAAAATCATACGCAGGCCAACTTCACCCATTTAGAGACTTTTTGTGTTATATAAGTATTAGAGCACTTCACTCTAAAAAGAAACCCCCTCCTTCAGTGATAATCATTCTTTTGTTTTTCCAGGGTTTGCCACTCAGTAGGAAAAAGCAAAATGAAATAGAAACCATCTTTAAAGGATGGATTTCATTCAGTAGCCCTTCCTGGTTTGAAGAACACTTTAGTCCACAATGATTTGGCATTGTGCTTGTGACTGGGGTCACTGGGTACAGACATGCAGGTTTATAGGATGACAGCCCTGGCACTGGCATACTTACAGAAACAGCTAGAATTTTATAATGTAAATCAGGGATTATCTGTGCCCTTTGGACTTGATTTTGTGGGGTGGCAGTGCCGGGGGGGATAGCTAGTTATTGTACTAACTTCTTGCAACAGTTTCTTAATTGACTTATCAGGTGATAGGTCTCACAGAATCACGAAGGCCCCACTGTGGTACTTCTCCATGTATTTATTGGCTTGTAAATCAATGTTCAAATATATCACTTAGGTTCATTTGATTAACAAAAGCAAGGGCTGGCTGTAATAAATAAATGCTCACAGAATGGCTCAGTGAAGGAATTTGAATATTCCTAGCCTCCCAGACTCCGCTTGGCAGGGCTGGGGGTGGGGGGAGTCAAATGTGTGGCTAATAAAAGTGATTTTTGACTTTCAGCTCTATTCAGAAGTAATTCTGCAACATGAAGCCTTCCAGTACTCTCCCTTCCCCTTGAACATTTCTCTCCTGCTGCTCTTCATTTGCTGCCTGGTAGTCAGTCTGGAGCTGCTTTCATCTCTGTTGCTGCCAGTGCTCTTGGCCTAGTACAAGCTTGACCTCTTAGCAGCTGGAGTTGACTTAGTTATTCTCCTAGCACTCTCTGAGTGACTTGGTTGCTCTTACAGCGCTTCAGATTAGCTTTGCTGATGTGAAAGGTCACTTTTCACCAATATTAAAACTTCTTAATCTTCAAAAAGGGGAAAAATAATTTTCTTCTTGTTATCAGATTCCTTAAGGAATTTGGAAAGAGCTTTCCAGAACCATGTCTGATAGCCTCTGAGTGGCATTGCCTAGTGTCCTCCTTGGAAGTGTTGTTTTATGCTAACAGATTGCCAAGGGAGCTGAGCTGAGGCCCTGGGTCTTTGACTTTCTCCTACCTGAAGGTTTGTTCCCTGGATATTCATGGAGGAGTCGGAGGTGCTTGTCCTTCTCCTTGTGTTTAAATACCTTTTTGCACAGGTGGGCAAGTGTACAGACTTGGCAGTTAGAAAGCCAGAGTGGGAGGCCTGGCGCTGCTGCTAACTGCCTCTGCAGCCTTGAGCAAATTGCTTCAGTTTTCTCATAAGTAAAATGGAAATAGAACTACCTAACTCTTTATAGCAGCATGATTTATAATCCTTTGGGTATAACATGCATACATATGTTTATTGTGGCACTATTCACAATAGCAAAGACTTGGAACCAACCCAAATGTCCAACAATGATAGACTGGATTAAGAAAATGTGGCACATATACATCATGGAATACTATGCAGCCATAAAAAATGATGAGTTCATGTCCTTTGTAGGGACAAGGATGAAGCTGGAAACCATCATTCTCAGCAAACTATCGCAAGGACAAAAAACCAAACACCGCATGTTCTCACTCATAGGTGGGAGTTGAACAATGAGAACACATGGTCACAGGAAGGGGAACATCACACACCAGGGCCTGTTGTGAGAGTGGGGAGAGTGGGGAGGGATAGCCTTAGGAGATATACCTAATGTTAAATGACGAGTTAGTGGGTGCAGCACACCAACATGGCACATATATACATATGTAACAGACCTGCACATTGTGCACATGTACCCTAAAACGTAAAGTATTAAAAAAAAAAAACTACCTAACTCTTACGTTGCCCTGAGATTTGATGCAAGTATGAAGTGCTGGCACATAATAGTGTTCCCTAATTGTTAGCTACAGCTATTATATATACATATATAATCATTGTCATTACTTCCCATGTTTTATCATCTGCACTAAACTTCCCTAATGCCAGACTTGCAGAAGTGTTGTACAGCAATGCTTTTCTCTCTGGAGTCATCATTCTGTGAATTTGAACATCGTTGTGTGATTTCTACCCACCACCCCAGTGCTGGTGCCATCTCTTTTCCTATAGAAAAGTCACACTGAAAATATAAAATAGGCAAGTGAAGTTATATCATATGTCCTCTTTTACATTCTAATTCAGTTGAATCTCTTTGATAGGACAATCTATATTTTAGTGAAAGTTTAATTTTCAGATTTATGAAATATAATGGCCTCAGAAGAATATTGAAGGAAGAGTTGCTATAATTCTTTGTTGGCTCCCAAGAACACTAAGGCATCATTCTTGTCCTCAAATGCATTAAAATCTCTTTGATGAAAGGAAACAAATGCAGATAAGGAAGGCAAGATTGGTTGTAGTCCCAAGATATCAGGAATGTATGTGTTAAGGCAAATTAGGTGAAGAAGGAAATCCTTCTAGGCTGGTATAATTTAAAAGCAGGTAGGGCCTGAGCTCAGCCTTTGATGGATGTGTAGGATTTAATTTGGTATATATTCTCAAAAAGGGCTTTCAGTGAAAGATTGGGAGAATTTTGATGGTGGGAAGATATACTGTGGAATCAAGTAGCAGGGAGCCTCTGCCTGGTCAGTCCCTCCGCAACCACCCCAACCCCCAGCAACTTTTTAGTCAGTAACTAACTCTGTGTTTGTGTGTTTATCCCTTTTTTCCCCTTCCAAAGTCAAGAGGTTTTTACTGCAGTCGGGAAATAAAGGTTAACAAGAAGAACAAAAAAGAATTACAAAAATCATCTTAAAATTGCTGTGGCAGGTTGCTACTTGACATGGACATTCTCATGACCTGTCTTCAAGATGCTCTTGTGGGAGTCTCTTCCAGTTCTCATCGTAGGTCTCTGGTCTCTCAGCCGCCTGCTACAGCTGACCAAGACCCTCTGACTACAGTTATCTGACTGGGCACTGCTTCCAGATGTGCTGTGATCCTCAGTTCTTTTTAGAATTACCTTCCTGATCTCTTCTGGTGTTCCCCGTTCCCTTTGTTGCTTGGGCTGCACCAGTCTTTACTAGTGTTCTTCAGCAGCTTGTCCCAACATTCTTGGGCCCTGGAGCCTGAACTGAGGCTGCCTGTAAGCCAGTCAGGCTCCAAAGATTCTTTCCTTAAGCTTCATGCCATCAAAACTGACCTAAGCCTTGCCCATTTCCTCCTTTGCAGGAAGGTCTCTTTGGCCTTGAACCAGCTTACTATCTGGCTCAGGTCTTAGTAGCATATATGGTACCCTGTTAATGAGAACTTATCATCTCATTTATTTCATTTTGGAGCTGTTCTGTAGCATTTTGAATATCTTAGGCACATTCTGAATGCTTTCAAAAATTAACTTATTTAATCCCAGAGGGAGATTGCTAATATTATATCTATTTCCACTGATTTAAGCCCCTTGCAGACTTTCGTTTCTTATGCTTCAGACTTTTGCTCCCAACAGATACTTTAGTGAGTGCCTGTTTAGTTTTGGGGTACCTCTAATCATCAGAATTTTGGAAAAGCAGTTTATACTGTTAGTCTTTGTTCAGGTTACCAGCTTTACCCACTTTTTTGACCAGTTTCAGTATCAGAATCTAATACTCATAAAATATACTGATCCATTAAGGAAAACAAAACAAAACAATACTTTCCTTTAACTAGATAAGGCTGGTGTGAAACCGGTAGTCTATTTTTCATTATTTTAAATGGAAAAAAATAAATTATAGGTTAACTAAAACCCCTAATCAATTTACTGAAATGTAACTAAGTACAGTAAAATGCCTAAATAAATTACAAAACATCCATTACATTAGGATGTAAATTGTGTAAAATTCACTTCTTTGTCATGAAACAATATGATTTTTAACAAATAGTTGCCTTATATATAGCAACATATACATGTTGGTACCAAGCAGTATGTCCATTTTGTTGACATTCAGAAATTTTCAGAACAACAAACTGTGACTCTAATAGTCTAACAGTTTTATCTGGATTATGACCTGAGCCTTTTCTCACGCACCATTTTGTTAAACATATATTTAATTCAGGGAATGTAAATACAAATTTTTCTTATGTATACATTACACCCTCCCCCGACCCCCAAACTTACATTGAGATATATGTATATTCTGTGCTGCCTGGATAGTAAAAGCTGAAGGGTCTTCTACCAGAAGCATGTTAACCCAGGAGATAGTCTATGAAATATGCTTATAAGTAACTATTGTAAAATTAAAGCATATGTTTTAAAAGCCAAATGTGAATGGACTTTACATTATTTCATTACTTTGGAATGATCTGTGGTATTATTCTTTAGAGTAGAAAAGAAAAACTGACATTTGTCTGCACTAAGGCACTTGTCTGCACTAAGGCATTTGTCTGCACTAAGGCATTTGAATGGAGAGTCTTTAGGTTCATTCCCAAATGTGATTAAAGGAAGCTTTATTTTCTTTTCATTTAGTTATCTTAAATTCAAAGTTTTTAGTTGAAGTTTTTATGATCCTGTGTTAACTATCTTTTCCTAATCTATTAAATTATGTTTAGAGTTTGAAGAAACAGTTTAAAAGCACTTGTAACAACATTACCTTGCTTTTCTAATTTGCTAGTCCCTTTTTATAGACTCCTGTTCCCTGAGGATATTTTAATTTTTTAAACATAGTAAACATAGTTGTTTCTTATTCTGACTAATATAAATAATTACAATAACTGAAATATTTGTGGATCTGTTTCTGCTGATTGTTATTCTTAGTGGCTTGTTTTCTTGTGTATTATAGGTATGTAAGGTTTTTTTTGTATGTTTTTATATTTATTTTTGTTTCAGCCTTTTCTCCTGTGATCTGCTCATTCTTAAAAAGTATTTGTAGAGATTATTTGACACCTAGATTAAGAGTGCCTTCTCCAGAGGGTAGTTATATTTGCTTCTGCCAAACACCTGTGAGTACTATCCGCCTGAGACCACCTGCCACCAAGATCAGAGACTGGGGTCTCTGGATCACTCAGGTTAGGGGAACCCAGGCTGCTGCAAATCCAGGAGGACTGCCTTATGGCCAGTTTTTCTGAAACGAGTTTGTTTTCTCTTCCCTTTTCCCTGTTCTGCTTCATGGCCAAGGCTAACCTCCCTTCAGTCCCAGGGAGCAGGGAGAGATTACTTTTGGTTCATCTTTATACAAAGAGTTGGGATCTCAGCTTACTGTGGGATAGTATGTGACTTTGGCATTCTGTTGCCCCACTTCTCATTTTTGTTTTATTCTAGATTTTGCCCTGGTTATTTCTTATTACCTTGTGACTCTTGTTTTTAAGATTTTTTTTTTCTCCTGTATCTGATATCTTTGGTTGTTTTCTTTTTTCTTTTTTTCTTTCTTTCTTTGTTTTTTTTTTTTTGAGATGGAGTCTCACTCTGTTGCCCAGGCTGGAGTGCAGTAGCATGATCTCAGCTCACTGCAACCTCCATGTCCTGGATTCAAGCAATTTCCAGCTAATTTCTGTATTTTAATAGAGACGAGGTTTCACCATGTTGGCCAGGCTGGTCTTGAACTCCTGACCTCAGGTGATCTGCCTGCCTCGGCCTCCCAAAGTACCAGGATTACAGATGTGAGTCACCACGCCCGGCTGCTATCTTTGATTGTTTTCATTAGGAAGATTGGTCCAAATAATCTAACTCAGTGTTATTAAAAGTGAGAATCTTCCCTATTTGACCTTTAACAATCCTTCACAGTTTATGCAACAGATATAAGACTGAGCTGCTTAATGGATGAGGGAACTGAGGCTGGGAGAGGTGTAGTGATTAATTTAAGATCATGTAAGTGAGGGCACAGCCTGGAACTCCTGAATACAAGTCTTTTCTTCTTTCCAACCTACCACTGCCTTTGAGCTGTCTTTTACTTAGTGTATTCTTAGAATTTTGAGTGAAGCATCATATGGTGAGGAGGTTTTTTTAAAAGATGTAATACCTCTACAAAATTATTTAGACCATTGACTGATATAGATTATATTGATGCAACTTTTTCCAGATATGGCATTTTAAGTGGAAAATAATTGCAATTTTTTTTTCTTTCAGCTGAAGTGAGTAGTGAATATAGTATGGACAAGGCAATGGTTGAATTTGCTACAATGGATCGGCAACTAAACCATTATGTAAAGGCTGTTCAATCTACAATAAATCATGTAAGTTTATGCCACTCCCTGGTTATATATTTGGTTACAACTCACTGACCGAGAAGTAGAAACACAAAATCAAAATTCTTCCCTAATCTTTAATGTTTCCTTATCCTTAGTGTAGCAGCTATTAAATTCCTCTAAATTTGGAAGTCTCATAAAATTGGAATCCTAAGTATTTTTCTGGCTAGGCCACTTAGGTTGATTAGCATATTAAATCTATTTTAGATTGCTTGCAATTTTTTGTCTCAAAATTTTAGTGTAAGCCTCCTTTGAATGTGAGGAGATTTTTATAAAGTCCTAAAAATTGCATGCAACTTGTTTTTATTGTTCTATTTGCTTAAACATACAATTGAGACCAGGTTTAGTTACTCATTCTTTAACTTTAATATGCATCTATTGCCAAATTCTTAGAATCAGATAATATGGAAGAGTTTTAGAGCAAGTTTAAAAATAAAGAAGATCGGTATTTTGGTTTTTCCAGAAGCCAAACTTGTCTTTGTTGACTCCAGCTGTCACAGGAACAACACATAAGGCAGTTAAGGTGGGAACATAGCAACATCCTTTTCAGTAGTACTGTGTTGAGTAAGAAATGAGCAATACGATTGCAGTAATGTTTCTGAGAAGTCCTTTGTCCTCTGAGCAGTGGAAACTCCCTGTTGAACTGATTTTTTATACCTGTGTAATAGGGTGTCTTGTATTTCTGGTTTCGTTATTTGCCTTTTCTTACTTACAGCTATGGGAAAATTCCAAAAATCAAATATTTTACAAGATCAGTGATTACTCAGTAGAAGATACATTTTTAAATAATGTTTAATACCTAAGCCAATGAAATGAGCATTATATAGTTATAGTAAGCTTTTTTTAATGGTTAGTATTTAATTATAGTATTTGACTAACTTTAAGAATATCACCTATATCCAAATAATAAACTCATTCAGCTTGTAAAATTTTGATGTTTCTGGCTATTGTGACTGTTAGTCCTGGTCTTATGAATATTTCTTCCATAGGAAAATATGACAGTGCCGTTATGTTGACATCATATTTGAAACTGGATGGCACTTAGACTACAGGCTTTCAATTTCAGCCGAACCCTAGAACCAGCCAGTTTCTGAACTCTCAGAGATTCTGATTTCATTAGTCTGGAGCAGGGTTGGGACACCAGTATTTTTTAGAAACTCATTCTAATGTGCATTCAAGGGTGAAAACCACTGACTTAAAAGAACAAGGCTGACTTTATAGAAGAAAGTCAAGTGTTTACTGCCAAAGATTAGAGTTAGGCTTGTTATATGGATCAATCTTGCTTTGACCCTTACATTATGTGGCACTTACTTGATAAGCCTTTCTATCTTTAACTTTCATACTGTGCAAATGCAGTAGCACAGTGTATATTACAGATAAGAAAACAAGATTTTGGAGTCAAAGAACGTTATGTTGATTTTTTTTCCCTATTAAACTCTAGGATTTGCAGATACTTAAGGTATTTTTACATCAAGAATTGAACTCTTGGCTAGGCACGGTAGCTCACGCCTGTAATCTCAGCATTTTGGAAGGCCGAGGCAGGCGGATCACCTGAGGTCAGGAGTTTGAGATCAGCCTGGCCAACATAGTGAAACCCCGTCTCTACTAAAATACAAAAATTAGCCAGGTGTAGTGGCATGCACCTGTAATCCCAGATACTCAGGAGGCTGAGGCAGGAGAACCACTTGGACCCAGGAGGTGGAGGTTGCATTGAGCCGAGATCACACCACTGCACTCCAGCCTGGGCGACAGAGCGAGACTCTATTAAAAAAAAAAAAAAAAAAAAAGAATTGAACTTTTCCCTCTTCAGGACATTGAATCACTCATTTAAAAAAAAGTTTAAAACTTCTCACTCTTTCTCACATTCAGTAGTTAACAACATTTCTTTCATCTTGAGGTTTCATCTCATTATCCTCGAACAGGGAAGATAGATTTTATCTCACTTTTCAGCCCTAATCTCACACTAGAATAGACTGGAACAACTTGGATTTAGTGATTCCGATGCTTATCAGGAAGGTCTCTGTTCTTTTATAGGAGGAAAAAACATATTTATTTTTCTTTTATGATACAAAGGTATGCTTTCTATGCAAGCTGGATACCAGACCAAGAATACTAAATCACAATTTCATAAGGTTTCTAAGACTTGATATTATATGGGGATATGACCATTTTGAGGGAAATGTTTTACATCACTTTATGTACTTGAAGCTAAGGGTACTGCTATCTTGTTGCTTATTTTGGTGAGCGATGAGAATGAACAGCAGCTTGGGAGGGGCCAGGGTAACATACTTGTTTAGGAACAGCAATGGTCTAGGGATCTGAAGCTTTTCCAGCCCTGGTTCTTCTACTTTCTAAGTTATCATCCCTGGTCAAGAAACCTAACCTCTTGAAACCTCATGTTCTTTGTCTGTGAAATTCCTGGCCTGTGTATTTCACAGAACGATTATGTGGATCAGATTAGATAATGTATATCAAAATGCTTTGGCATTCATCAAATTTGATGGGGCTGTAAGATAATATATTATTGCAAACTCAGATTTCCAAACAGAACTCCTTAGAGAGATGGAAGAAAATCTTCTAAAAAGTGACTATTTTGTTTTGCTCACTTTATTTCAGGGTATTTTTTTGGCTTTGACCTGTCCTATTCTGGAATTCAAGAGTCATATAGGATTAAGTATAGGCTACTTAAATTATTGCACGAGGTGTTCATGGCCTCTAAAATGAATGAGTTGTTTAAAATAAGATTTTTTTTTTAAAAGGCAAATAATGGGAACCCATACAAGTCCCATTTAACCCACTGCTCTGTCATAGACTTTTGCAAACTGTGATACTTCCATTGCTATAATATTTGCCTAGATTTGAATCTACCCTGTGGTCTTTCTGTTTATGAATTTTCACATAGTCATAGAAAGTTGATTTAAAAACTTTTTTAATCATTAAAGAGCATTTGAGTTTATTATTTAAATAGACATCTCTCTTCCACTCTCATCTTCTCAGAATTCTAAAGATTATGCTCCTTTTGAAAAGTTTTGGAAGTTTTCTTTGGAACCTCAGAGGTATGGGTCAACTTACCAACAATCCCTGGGAAGTCCCTTTGGCAATTAGCAGAAGTTCTCGGGTTGCCTTCCATTGTCTCTCAAGAAAACAGGGCTACTATAGTCCACAGTGCCCAAAGATTTTGTTTGGAATTGGCATCTATTTTAGTGCTCTGAAAGTTAAAAAAAAAAAAAAAAGGACTTCCTTCCAGCTAATTTGTTGAGAGAATATTATGCAGTGAACACTGAAAAAATTCTCAGATAGTCTCTAAGTCATTTATAAAAACTTTCAGGTTAAATGGGTTTTATACCTGTCACAACTCTTTAAAAACTGCATTTAGATCCTCAGAGAGTTCTATATGAACTTTTTTGATATTTTCAGTCATAAGACCAACATGTCATAAAAGTGTTTTTAGAGCTATAAGACAGTACACAGATACATACTTTTTTTAAATCACTATTACTGCCACGGAAAAACTGTTTTCTCAGTTTCATATTGAGAACAGAATGATGTTCTGAACACTCGACTTCTGATGACCTGATGTTTCCTCCCTTGCTTTCTACGCTTTTATTGAGTACATTGAAGAGACGCTATTGGCTGGCTTTTTGTTTTTCAGTTTTCATAAATAAATGAATAAATTTATGAACATTTGAATAAATACTCAAATAAATGTTTGAATAAATATTTACTGAACAGCCATGTGCCAGTCCTGCACTTCTAGTTGCAAGAAATAGGAAGTCAATCAGCAAAGTCCATGTGACCTTCACCTCAGGATATGCGAAGTCCAGAACAGAAGACAAATATTTTACAAATGTTATTTAATTACTGCTGTGGCATGTGCTACAAATTAAAAATAAAGCATTCAGGGAGAGTTAATAACCCAGGGGCAATAATGTCTTCAGGGCAGGGAAGAATTGGGAGACTCCTTCTGGAGGAAATGATATTTAAGATTCGAGTCAAATGAGTCTCAACATGGGAAATATGATATATTCTGTGTAACTTTTGCATGAAATGGAAGCATCTTATTTCTGATTGTCTTGATGTCAGCTTCAGAGTGCCTTAATCCAAAGACTTATTGTGAAAATTAGGCCAGAGAAGGCCTACCTTTATATAGAGAAAGTTAATGTTTATAGAATAGTTGAGTAACCTATCTAAGATTGGTCAGTGATTCATTTATTAATAGATTTTTGAGTGCCTACTATGTGCCAGGAACTATGCTTAGTAATGCAAGTCATGACAGTAGTTGATTTAAGAATTATTTTATTATCAATATCCTACTTCTTAAACAGGGGTTATCTCTCTTAAAATGAGACTTTTTATTGACTATTGAATAAACCCAGTGGTAGTACTGTGTGTTTCTGATTATATGTTTATGATTGTTTTAAACTAAACCTATAGTTCCAAACTGTGGGCTTCAAATTGCTCAGGGTAGGTTTGGAGAGTGAACACCAGTTTAGTTCAGGGAATCCTCACATCCATTTTTAGGTATGTGCTTTTTCAAATAAGAGGTGACAAATCCAACCACTATCATGGGGGTAGTCCTTGCAATGTTTTTCTAAGCTTAATTCTCACAGGGAAAATGATGAAAATGTAGCTAAATGAGAATGACCCAGCAAGTTCAGAGATTACTGTCATGTATATTTAGCAATTGATGATAAAATATATATCCTCTCAGCTAGGTGTGGTGGCGCACGCCTGTAGTTCCAGCTACTTGGGAGGCTGAAGTGGGAGGATCACTTGAGCCCAGGAGTTCAAGATCAGCCTGGACAACATAGTAAGACTCCATCTCTTTAAAAAAAAAATGTTTTTGGTGACCAGTATAGTCTCAGAGTTTAGCAAAAGTAACTAAAGCTTGAGAGTCACATTATACTTCAGCTTTTATTGTTTTTATTATGATCCTTAGTTGTGTAGTTCTACTTTAAGACATTTTATCTCTTAAAAGAATTTTCAAAAAGATTAAAAAAAAGAATTTTCAGAATTTACCTGTATATTGTTCTTTTGGTATGTGCTGCTTCTGGATGTTAATTTATTGAAAAATCCAAGTATGTCTTCACTTTCCTCTAATACCCTCTTTTATGCTCTTGCATCTTATAAATTGTATAAGATTTTAAAGCATTTATATTGGATTACAGCTACATATTTGTTTTTTTTGTTTTTTTAAGTCAGTATTTTATAACAATTCCTACTAGAAGCCTGGTGAGGGAGAATATTTTTCTTCTTCACTGGAGCAAGTAGGTGCCAGGTTGGTCCATTTGTATTGTTTTTTATAAATTCGTTCGTGGATATGCCCTATGTAGTGTGGTTTTTCACTTGATATGCTAACCTGAACATTTTATATGCCTTTTAAAACTAATGTGTTGAGAGTTAGAAGAGAAGAAATGTACTTGATGTATGCTATTGAAACCAAAGCAGTCTTAGATATAATAAAGGAACAAGGTGGGTCAAAGGTATAGTTTATCTCAGCTCTGTCATTATGCAACTAGTTTTGACTGTTTTTGACATAGCACTTCCCTGTGCCTCCTTGCTGTTCACCCTTCATCACCTGGTAAGTTGTGCCTTTTTCTTACTGTGCAATTACCTTAATATCCACTACTTTAACATGAAATCCTATAGGGTATCTTGCAGGTTGGAAGTTACCATTTTAGTTAAACCAAATTTGGGAAGAATTTCTCCCTTAGAAAGCTAATAATTTATTCTATGGTACCTGAGAGCAGTTCTAGGCCACAGGATGTAACCTATTATATATGACCACTTACTGACTGAATATAAGAATATACCCCACTCTATTAGGCATTGTGAATAGTTGACAAAAGAAGAAGGAGGGGGAAATTCGTTTGGTGGCTATAAAATTTGAGGACAGAAAATTCCTGAGCATGAGATAAATTACTGTTGTCAGCAGAGTAGCAAAAAGGTAGGAGGTGACAGGAGAGTGAAATTAGTGAAAAGCTCTTCGAGCCAGAGGGGAAAGTACCGGGAGACTCACCTCTTCTCTACTTGCTGCATATGGCATTCTACAGTGATAGACAACTCTTAACATGTTTCTTATCAAAAGTTTTCAAATGAGTTATATATGAGCTTTTCATCTGTAGGAACATTGCTCAGTTGTGGAAATTAACCAGAGAAAGTTGACTTTAGGTATTTACTCTTCAGACACTTGGAATGTGTCTATTTCTGTGATTAATGGTAATTAACTTCTATTTCAGTGGTTTAGAACTCCCTGTACAGTTATTCTCAAATTAAGGTTGTGTTCGGTAACATTTTGCCAATAAACAGAGATAGAGACAATTAGTTCTGAATATAGTATCCCACTAATTGAATTACCTCTATAAGAAATAATGTAGATATAAAATTTCTTAGGTTTCGAAGTAACATAGCTGCTAATAGGTGGAAATATGTTATATTGAGACTGATTTTCACGGTTACTTCATAGAAAGCCATCATAGTGTTTTGGAGTTATTAAATGTTGGGTTTTAATCAGAATTATAAAACTGTTACTGGGCCTTCATGTGCCTCTAGTGCAGCATTTTCAAGAGTTTGCTCCGTAATACTAATTAATCAGGATGTGAATAAGTATAATAGGAGAATAGGATTTTGTGGTCAAATAAGTTTGGGGAATGCTTGATTAAAAGAATTTCCTTAAAGACTCCAAAGCCTTTAATGTGCTTTTATGCAACGTGATTCTCCAAAGGAAGAGGATATTCAGAAATGTTGTAAACTTAGTTAACTAGAACATCTCTTTGGAGAAGGGACTGATACTCTTCAGAACCCACTTTGGGAAGTGCTGCTGTAGTTTCAACCCCCTAATTTTACAAAGGAGGCTATGAGATAGGTCCAGCACTTTGTGGCAGAGTTTTTTGTGGCATCCAGAAAACTGGGAAGTATGTCAAACTCCCTTCCGAAATGAGCCTTAAAAATGTTTCCATGTTGAAGGTCAGGAAAGGGCCAGGCCCTTTCTCCATTGCATTACTCCAGCAGTGAGGAAGGGACAGTTTTTAAAAACATGCAGTGAATGCTTAGTCTGTGTTTGAAGCAAAGAAGACCCCTCTGTGCAGTGATGATGTGAGAAAGAGGAGAGAAGGAGATGTTTGAGAGGAAAAGAAGAGAGGGGCTTACAGAAGAGGCAGGAGACACACAGGAGCAGCAGAATGGGCAGGAAACGCATATGGACCTTTGAAGGGCCAGGCTCACCACAGCACTCCAGGTGGGTACTGAGGCGCCCAGTGTGATTATTAAACACCTTAGCCTCAGTGGCATCAGGCCATCCTAGCAGCTAATTCTTTGAATTACCCAAATGATATGAATGTTCCTTAACACAGCAAACTCCTGATTATTTCTGACATTGTACATAGTCCACATACAGCATTAAACCCTTATTTTAGATGTCAATTTAGCTTCCTTCCAACCTCACACTTTTCATGTAATTAATGAGTATTAAAAAGCTTGAGGTTTAGGCCTTTCCCCACTAATTGGCAGTGGTGCTGAATGGGCTAACTGCAGAAGAGAGATGGGGAAATAGACTGAACTGGGACTGGGGAATGGATCAGTAAATGTTAAAATTCAGTGTAAAATGAATGCATTTTTCAGCGTGGAGTCGAAAGCACAGTAGTCACTGGTTGTCTACAGTTTCACTTCCCACTGTTTCAGTTATCTGTGGCCATCTCTGGTCCAAAATTATTAAACAGAAAATTACAGAAATAAACAGTTAAACTAAATAAATTAAATTGCACCTTGTTCTGAGTAGTGTAATGAAACCTTGTGCCTTGCTTCTCTGTCCTGTCTTCATCACAAGAGGAAGGATGAGTACAGTACAATAAGACGTTTTGAGAGCAAGAAAGATTATATTCACATAACTTATTACAGTATACTGTTATAATTATTCTATTTTTCTATCAGTTATTGTTAATCTTTTGCTGTGTGTAATTTATAAATTAAACTTTATTGTAGGTATGTATGTATAGGATAAAACATAGTCATACAGTCATGAACCACATAACAGTATTTCAGTTAACGAGGGGCCATATATATGATGGTGGTGCCATAAGATTATAATATCGTATTTTTACTGTATCTTTTCTGTGTTTACATATGTTTAGATACATAAATAGTTGTCATGTTACAGTTGCCTGCAGTATTCAGTATAGTAACATGTTGTACAGGTTTGTAGCCTAGGAGTAATAGGCTTACTATAGAGCCCAGGTGGGTAGTAGGCTATTCCATCTAGGTTTGTGTAAGTACACTCCGTGATGTTCCACAGCATTGCCTCATTTCTCAGAAAGTATCCCCATCGTTAAGCAGTGCATGACTATACAGGGTTTGGTGCTATCTGGGGTTTTAGGCATCTACTGGGGGTTTTGGAATGTATCTTGTGTGGATAAGGGTGGGCTGCTGGAGTTGCTTATCAGTCTCAAATTGTTCAGTTGGTGGATCACTTGAGGTCAGGAGTTCGAGACCAGCCTGGCCAACATGGTAAAACCCCGTCTCTACTAAAAATACAAAAATTGGCTGGGTGTGGTGGCATATGCCCATAGTCCCAGATACTTGGGAGGCTGAGGCAGGAGAATCGCTTGAACCCAGGAGGCAGAGGTTGCAGTGAGCCATGATCGCACCATTGCACTCCAGTCTGGGTGACAGAGTGAGACTCTGTCTCAAAAAAAAAATAAAAAAATTGTTCAGTTGGTGCCAATAGTATGTTTAGTCCAATAAAGATACAAAAGCCTCTTGACATGTGTACACGAATAGCTACAAAAAAATTTTAATGGTGAAATAGTTTGACAGAGACAATAAAAACGTGCATAGGAAATTCTGAGTAAGGGAAAAGAGTCTTTGCTTAAATTCTGGCTTTCATGCACTAACTCTGAGCCTCAGTTTCTTCTGAAAGTAGGGATGATAATTTAGGTCATAGAGTTCCAGTAAGGATGAAAGTGGTAGCATGAAAGCACCTAAAACGGTTCTGTCACACTAATTTATAAGGTTGCCTAGAACGTTCTATAAAGAACTCATTTCCCTGGACCAAATTCAAATACTGTCTGAAAGGGAATTTTGAGTTAAAGTTTGGAGAGTAGAGTGGGCAGCAGGAAACCATCGGGAAAGGCTAGAGATGATGTTCCGAGATAGGTTGAAGGAAGGGCCTCTTTCCTTAGAAGGGGTTGGGGATGGCTTGGGGTATGGAACTTAGTGCTCATAGTCAGTGTTGTGACCAGAAAGGATTGTTCAGAATCAGGGGAACTGGGCCAATACAGACGCCAGTGAACAACGTGACATTTGGTCAGCTGCATTTGAACTTCCCTGATAGTCACCTTCCCTATGTCTACAACAATGAAAAAGATACCGCACCCTTTAATATGTGATCATTAATAGTGATGAGGGGGTCGTTCTAGAGATAAGAACCAGACAACAAGTAAATATTCACAGTTTTTAATTCAGGAATAACTTTCAGTGTTTTCTTAGACATTTTATTTAAATGAAGACTGAGGAAATTCAGCCCTAAAATGTATTTCTCTCTGTGTA
This sequence comes from Pongo pygmaeus, assembly GCF_028885625.2. NCBI lineage: Eukaryota > Metazoa > Chordata > Mammalia > Primates > Hominidae > Pongo > Pongo pygmaeus. Next base: position 137,981,300 of record NC_072380.2, read on the forward strand.
CGAGTACACAATCATGCTGTTTATTAAACTATCTTGCTTACATCTTTAAGTATTTTTTATTTACTTTATTAGTAACACATTTGAAAAAGTAATTGGGAGAGAAAAATGTGTTGGATTTATGCCTCTGATATATCACATGCAGGTTGTCAGCTCTGGTTCAAGTGTGTAATCTCTATACATTGCTGACAAGCGAGAGAGCGAGAAGGATATAAATGGAGAGTATGTGAATGGATTTTATTTTTTCAAGGCCCTGTGTGAGTTTGCAACTGTGCTGGTAAGGAAAAGTTCTTTCATTGTGCAGTGGAGCCAGTGCCCAGTGAACTGTCCTTGGGAGAATGGAGAGGATTTCTTTCCATTGTTTCTCTCTCACAGCATCAAGTTTCTGGTAATGGTGACACTTTCCTTCTTTTGTGTTGTGGCCAGTGTGATATTTAAACCACTAAAGCTTTAAGAATTTTATTTTTTTCTGGACTTCCTTTTTTAAAAAAAAGTCTAATAATACAGCACTCTTTAGTGAAAATCATTATGTTTATTTATCATGGGTTAGAGTAATGCAGTCACTTATTATGAATAGTTTTAAATTTAATGATCTCTTTTATCCTTTATTTCATCTTCAAATAATCATTTAATCATCTTCTCGTGGAAGCTGATATTCAGGAAGATCAAGTCAGTATTACTTAAAATTGGAAACAGTAAAGGGTGGGTGTGATGGCTCACACCTGTAATTCCAGCACTTTGGGAGGCTGAGGCGGTTGGATCATCTGAGGTCAGGAGTTCGAGACCAGCCTGGCCAACATGGTGAAATGCCATCTCTACTGAAATATAAAAATTAGCCAGGTGTGGTGGTACATGCCTGTAATCCCAGCTACTCGGGAGGCTGAGACATGAGAATCACTTGAACCCAGGAGGCAGGGGTTACAGTAAGCCAAGATTGCACCACTGCCCTCCAGCTTGGGTGACAGAGTGAGACAGTATCTCAAAAAAAAAAAACAAAAAATCGGAAACAGTAACCAGAAATAGTAGAATATGATTGCACCACAGGATTGATTTCCAGACATTCTGACTTGCTTGCTTTTTACCTTACCCTTGGCTGATACCTGCAAGGTCTCACATGCTTCTCTGCCTGCCTTCCAGTTGCCTTGGCTATTTGTGGTTCTTGGAGTGCTGTTGGTACCACGGAGCAAGTCCTTTCTACCCATCAGGTCACTTTCTGTCACCCTGAGGTTTATTTTAGCCCCCTATATGAAACAGAAGCCCACATGAAATACTAAATAGGAACTTTAAGTGGAATAAATTCTGGGTGTGCTCAAAGAGTTCTTCTCTTGCAAAATCAGAAATTGAATTTAACACATGAAGTATAGTTAGGCCATGTTTTGAAAAGCTGCAGCAATACTTCTCAGGAAGTGGGTAAAAAAATTTTTAATTGTTTAAAAATAAAAATTAAAAGCTTCAGCAAAAACATCATATGCTCAATTTTCTCTTGGAAGAAATTCTTGTTACTGCTTAAAGCACCTATAAATAATGTAGATGAAACTGAACATGTTATACTACATGTTTTATAATAGTAATGGAACTGCTCTCAGAATATAGAATTAAACTGTTTTGGCTTTATAGTGTAAAGTGTCATATATGGTCCTTTTACAATGGTAAATTGTCCAGTGTTAGAGTTAAATTTAATTAATGAGTTTTTTTTCTGTGCCTGCCCACTGAATAGCTATGTGGCCATAAGCAATTTTCATAGGCTCTGTGCTCGCTTGCAAAATCAGCTTAGTAATAATATCTGCCCCTGCTATCTTAAAGTGATTTCTTGATTAAAAAAATGAGATAACATTATGTGAAAGTACTTGGGAGGTAAGAGTGCTATATAAGGGCAAGGTCTTACTGTTCTGTTAACTTTTAACTTCTTTCTCTTACCACAAAAACACCTACCACAGGCTGATTTAAATTGGTGAATTCCTCTAAACCATCTAAACTTGGAATAAATGGCGATAAACTCCTTATATTTATTTTCCCAACTCACAAGCCTAAACTGGAAGGAAAAAGTGTGTAAGATTCACATTTACCTTTTGACCTTAGTTATCTTTTTCATAAAGGTTTATTCCTGCCTAGCATCCTGCCCCCTCAGAATTTTGCATAAATCTCATGTAACAGTTCAACAAGTGACTGGTGTAGACTGGGCCTGCTTTGTCACTGAGTCACTTTATTATGAAACACTTAAAGTTGAATATCTGTATATAGCAATGAAGAAATAATGTTAAACAGTTTATACTTTCTAAGGCCAGGCTTGGTGGCTCACGCTTGTAATCCCAACACTTTGGGAGGCCGAAGTGGGAGGATTGCTTGAGCCCAGGAGGTTGAGACCAGCCTGGGTAACATGGAAAAACCCTGACTCTACAAAAAAATTAAAAAATAAAAGTAAATAATTTAAAAATGTATACTTTCTGGTCTGATGGTTTTCATGACTAACTCATCAGACAGCAATGAAAAGTGAAATTAGTAAAAATTCACAAAGCCAGATATAATTAGTTAAAAATAAAGTCTGAATAAGCCATGATCACCTTTACTTCCCTCTTCCCATTTTGTAAGCAGTTGGTATTTGAGGTATTTGATTGATAAGCATGTCCAGCTGGGAAATAAAGATCTGGCTTCTAATCCATGTTCTACCAGGCTGTGACCTTGGACAAGTCACGTAACTTCTGTATTTCAGCTTCCTCATTTCTAAAATGGGGTAATAATAGTACTTGGCCTACGTACCTCATTGGGCAATTGTAGATAAAATGAGATTGTAGATAGGAATGTTTTGACTACCCCCCTGCCCCCCAAAATTGAAAGGTGGTTATACAGTTACCACATACAGTCCTCATCTGACAACCCATATCTGAACGGCCACAAGACTGAAGAGTGAAAGAAACTTCCTGATTTTACCAACAAGAATGGGAAGGGAGTCCCTGTTAGCTCTTCGAGGAGGAAAGATACATTCCCAGTGTTTAGATCTCTGAATGAAATTCTGGAACACAGTTTCCCACAGAAGTGACAGTCAGTGGTTGTGTTTCCGGCTAGCCAATAAAAAAGGAAAAAAGAGATTTAACCATAAATAGTTCATTGTGATCCAATTTCTATAAAGTGGTTAACAAAGCCCACTTGTAGTATGAATATTAGCTTGGTGTTTGTTTCAAGTATGTTGGAGGCCTTAGCCCAGGTCTGGATAAGATAATGAATCCACCTCTCTTCTAGCTTCCCCACTTATTTAATATTTGCACAAGGCTTCCTTAAGCCAGATTTGTAAATATCATCAGTTCATACTCCAGTCTCCTGGCCCTTTGACTGAAATTCTGAAACCAACGTTCTTTCCCTCAGTGAAAGGGTGAGAAGCCCTTTCAGGTCCCCAATCCCTTTAATAAGCACAGTGACCTTACAAAGTTAGGAAAGGTGGCTATTGTTGACTCTGAGCCTCAAGAAGGTTAAAGGACTTGCTCAGATCACTTGGTTAGTCTCAAGAGGTGAGACTTGAACCTCAGTGTTTTGACATGTAATTCAAGGCTGTTTTCATGACAGTTCTGTTTCAAGATGGATGCTATTCATTGAATTCACTTTGAGTTGTAGTTTTCAGTTGAGAGTAAGAATGTTTTTAGGGAGTCTTGGTTATAAAGTATATTTATGATTTTGTACATCTCTTATTGTAAATTTTCCAAAGGTAAAGTTTTGGGAAATTTAGTCAAAACAAAAAGTGACTCCCCACACTAATGTGGCATGTGTTAGAGAGGGATTCTATTAGAATTAAAGAACTATTTGAAGCAAAGAATATTGTTATATGTAATGGTTATATTAAAAATAAGAAAAACTTTTGAAGAGCCAGTATTATTCACTCCTTTAAAACTTTGTGTTATATTTTTGAAGTGGTATGGTGTGAATATGAAGGAATTTTAGGAATTTAAAGTAAAATAAAAATGAAATAAGCTTTTTTCTAGTTTTAATGATATGGCTTATGTTTATATTTATTAAAATATTCAGTTCTTACCATAATAATAGCAAGCCTAGCTAATATGTCTCCAGTGCTTGTTATGAGCCAGGCAGTATTCAGTTATCTCCGGTTGAATAATTGTTTTCTTCCTGCCGGGTTAGCCTACAGATTTGTTCATGATCAACTCTTAGAAGTAGTGAGGGATAAGTCTCCATGATAGAAGACAGTGATAAGGTCTGTATGTGGCATTATATGGGACATATAAAAATGTTTCACTGAATAGTGAAAAGGATACTGCAATTGGAGTCAGAAGACCTAGTTCCTCCCTGGCCTAACAGTGTGACACTGGGTTAGTGACTTGCCTTCATAAACCTTCAATTTCCTTATCTGTAAAAAAACAGTGATACCTCATAGGGCTGTGGCAAGGATTAAATGAGATAACTTAGGTAAAGTACTTAATTTATGCCTTCAAAAGATGAGGCCTCATGTAGCAGGCATTCAGAAAATATTAATTGCCTCTTTTCATCTTCATGCACAAGGTAGTTGTGAAATTAAATTGGAAAACAATATGAAAGCTGGTTTAAAAACATTTAAATGTCATTCTAATATAAGATGATATTTTCCAATGAGTGGTGCCTTCTTCAGCACTTTCAGAGTAAAATATATGGGAGAATTAAGGAAACTGGATTATAACTAGAAAATCTGGATTTTACTGGGTGGCCATCACATCTGGAAACATAGTGATTTAATGATATTATCTTACAGTACAATATGAAATAGTATTATCTATTTGCAGACTTGGCCACACTGTAGTCTCAGTTACATCACCTATTGTTTGACTTGGAGAAGTAATTTAATCTCTCTAATCACTGAGAATCAAAATTATATACATTATTTTCAGAAGTACTCTATATGTTAGGAAGCATCTAAGTGTGGTTTTTATTTTGTTTATTGTTCTAATTTTTCTATAATACAGCAGTTTTTTGATTACGCTTGTGATGGATAGAATTCATTTTCATTTAGTCAGAAAATCTTTCTAAATGGAGAAGAATTAGAAGGCAAAAGGCAATTTGATATGTGTGCTAGTGGGAAGTAACTTCAAATATCAGGAAGCCATATTAATTATAGAGAAAGCAGTGCCAGAGAATTTGATAGGCTGCTAGATGGGAGTGAACAGAGCAGGTAAAGGATAAAGAGCATTAATAAACTGATGGAGTATTAATAATTTCATAATCTTTGTTGTGTTGGGTGAGATATGATAACAGAAAAGATTCAGCCTCATATCCTTGGATTGCCCTCATTCTGGGCTGTAGACATGTGGTATAGTGTAAAGACAAGGGATTTGAAATCAGACTTACTATTTATTAGAATACTCATGGCACTTTGGAAGTTAATTAATTCATGGATTAGAAAAAATGTTACCATCTCAAAATAGATGTTTTTGCTTATCTTTTCAGTTACTATAGTCATACTAAATAGGTTTTGTTGTTGTTGTTTTTATTGTTTTATTTTGAGATAGAGTCTCGCTCTGTCACCAGGCTGGAGTGCAGTCGCACGATCTCAGCTTACTGCAACCTCTGCCTCCCGGGTTCAAGAGATTCTTGTGCCTCAGCCTCCCAAGTAGCTGGGATTACAAGTGCATACCACCACACCTGGCTAATTTTTGTATTTTTAGTAGAGATGGGGATTCATCATGTTGACCAGGCTGGCCTCAAACTCCTGACTTCAAGCAATCTCCCCACTTTGGCCTCCCAAAGTGCTGGGATTACAGGTGTGAGCCACCGCACCCGGCCCTAAATAGATTTTTTTAAATGGATGCTTAGCAAGAACAGAAGGAAGAAAACAATTCACATTTTCCTGTCTTTTTGGTGAATTCGTTCTTTTGATTCTTAAGATCCTCTAGTTGCGGAGGGTGTGACTGGAGGACCCAGGGAAGAAACTTCTGCTACCATCTAGCTGGGGTACTCCCCAGTGGTCCCAGCTATGGAAGGCTGGTCTTCCTGGTTTAGAGTGCCTCAATAAGAAAGGACTTCCATGAGACTTAGCACTATTCCATCTCCATTCTCCTCCGAAGTCTTTTACGTTCCTCAGGATAGATAACACAAAGTTGGCCAGGCCTGGTGGCATACACCTGTAGTCCTAGCTACTCATGAGGCCAAGGCAGGAGGATCACTTGAGCCCAGGAGTTTAAGAATGCAGGGAGTTATAAAGGTGCCACTGCACTCCAGCCTGGGTGACAGAGTAAGATGTCTCAAAAAAAGAGCACCACATATGTGGATTCCTCCTCCACTGTCTCTCACCTCATCTCCCCTTCACATACACTCTCACACAAAGACTGGAGCAAGGCAGACTTCTTTCACTGTGCCTTTAGTAGCTAACTTTCGATTCTAGTGCAGGATGGCTCTTTACCACCAGATAAGCTTTGGTATGACCAACCACTACTGAGTTGTGTAGTAAAGGGAGGTTTATCTAAATATGTAGAAGAAAGTTGAGATTCTCATTAGTTAGAAATTTGATTGCTAGAAATCTTGAATTTGATGTAAAACAGAATAAGCAGTTAGGGAAGGGAACATAATATAGGCTTTGTGTATTGAGAGTTGCATTAAAAGAATTGCGAAGTCAAGGCCCGGCATGGTGGCTCATGCCTGTAATCCCAGGACTTTGGGAGGCTGAGGCGGGCGGATCATGAGGTCAGGAGATTGAGGCCATCCTGGCCAACATGGTGAAACCCCATCTCTACTAAAAATACAAAAATTAGCTGGGTTCGGGAGGCTGAGGCACAAGAATCACTTGAACCCAGGAGGTGTAGGTTGCAGTGAGCTGAGATCGTGCCACTGCACTCCAGCCTGGCAACTGAGCAAGACTCCGTCTCAAAAAAAAAAAATTGCAAAGTCAATCCTAAGGCAAAGAGGCTATGAAAGAAATTATGCTAAAGGGATGGGAATAGTTTAGGCTAGACTTGGGGGGAAAAATCAGTGGAATTCTTTTTTTTTTTCTTGTAAGACTTTTTTTATTTTTATTTTAGGAAACATGTTTTCTACATTAGAAATGCAAGCATTGGGGGAAGTTTTCTCAGTTCCACATGCTGTGATGTCTTTGAGGAGGTGAGGACAAGAAAGGGTAGACAGAACTTTAATCCTTGATAGGAAAATATATGTTGAATGCCATCTGGGAAACTTCTCTCTGACTCATTTTGTCAATGTCGAAACCAAGCTGAAAGTCAGTTTGGTTGTTCAAAGGTCTCCGTAATCATACAGTTCGGGTATTTCATTTGATAAACATTACCTGGCTTATCATTTCAAAACCTGTTGGAAGAATTTTTGAAATCACTAATCGATGGGCTTAATTTCTGTGAAAGATTTTGTATTTTTTTGTGGACTGCTCATGAGTTTAAGCTGCCTCTTCCTAAGAGCCTAATGTCTATATCACAAGCTCACTAAGATTGTAGTGAATGGCAGCGAAACACTGTTCTTTGTATAAATGCTGAGATATGCTTAAATAGATTCCATTGACAAGCTCTTGGGAATTTCTGTGTTATAAGCTGCATTTAGAAGGTGTGAGAAAGGAAACACTGGGAGGAGGGTGGAAGAAAAGGAAGAAGACTGTCTAGAGTCTTTTCTCCCAGTTGCCCTTTCTCAAAGACAAATGGACATTTGTCTTGGTCCATTTGGCCTACTGTAATGGAATACCATAAACCAGTAGCTTATGAACAACAGACATGTATTTCTCACAGTTCTGGAGTCTGGGAAATCTATGATGAAGGTGCTGGCATGTTCAGCATCTGGTGAGGGCCTAGTTTCTGGTTCTTAGTGGCACCTTTTGGCTATGTCCTCACAAGATGGAATGAGCAAACAAGCTCTCTGGGGCCTCTTTTATGATGGCACCAGTCTCATTAATGAGGGCTTTGCCCTCATGCTCTAATCTCTTCCCAGAGGCCTCACCTCCTAATACCATCACCTTAAGGGTTAGGATTTCATCATATGAATTTGGAGGGCACACAGGCTTTCAGACTATAGGTATAGTTTGGTGCTTGTCAACCCTTGTTCTTCTTGTTACTTTGGCCTGCCTGTCTGACAAACAGAAGATATGTGGTAATAAGAATGAAGCCTATTTGTAGTGCCTAGTATGTCTAACACTGTTTGAGGTGCTTTATACACATTACCATGTATTCTCAACCAGGGTATAGTAGACAATAACAGCATTTTTGTGTAGATGAGGAAGCTAGGGCTCGCAGTTATGTGACTCACCCAGGGTTACACACCTAGTAACAAATCCAGAGAATATTGTTCAGTTGTTCTCTTATTTGACCTCTCTGCTATTGACAACTGCTCCTTCCTTCCTGAATTTTTATTTTCCCCTGAATTTCATGACAACACGTCTGTTTTTTCTTCTAGCTTCTGGTCACTCCTCCGTAATCTCTTTGGTAGATCCTACTTCATCTCTTCACTCAGTAAAGCTTGCTATTCCTACCCGTTCTTTGATTTTCTTCCTTTCTCACACTGCATACTCTCCCTGAGAAATAGCATCTATGCTCATAACTTAAATTGCTGTCTTTATGCTGCTGAGTCTCAGATCTTTATTTCCATTCCAGATTTCTCATCTGAGAACCACACACATAAACTTAATGATATATTTGACATTCTCTACTTAAATGTGCTGTAGGCTCCTTAAATTCAGTGTCCCACAGTGACGTTTTCCCCATGATTTTCTCCTGGGATTCTGTAACTTCATAAATGGTAATATCATCCACCCAGTTTATCTGTTTTCCTTACTTCCTCTAGCTCCTCACATTTTACATTCCATCTCCAAATTTTCCTGCTTCTCAAATTAATTCACCTACCTCCATTCCCATGTTCACAGTCTTCAGTCCCCTTGGGCACACTGGCTGCACACAGTTGCTCTCTTCTCCTGTATTTCTTATCTGGTAGCCCACAAGATCTTTCTACAGTGAACATTTGATTTTTTTTGCCTGCCTTTTCCATAACTTTACCTTCTTCAGTTTTTCCTTATTACTTTCAGCTTTAAGCTCAAATTTCTTTACATGGTATACAACCCTGCTTACCTTACCTCTCTAGTCTCATTTTGTACTATTCTTTTACACTAGCTCTTTGAATGTTCTCTTGCCTCTGGCCTTAGCACGCACTATCTACTGGGAGTGCTTTTTTTTCATTTCCAAATAGCTGACTCTTTCTTACTCTTCACAGACTGAGGCTAGCTCCTTTCTTACAGCCTGCTCTGACATCATTCCATCTCTGTTTGCCAAGTGGATTACTCTCATGTGCTCTCATAACATCATGAAGTTAATCATTTTTCATAGCATTTGTAGCTATAACCCAGTCCTCTCTCCAAAACCACATCTCAGACATATAACTGTCTTCTCTTCATTTTCACTTTATTTCATTCTCATAGGCATTGCACATTTAACCTTCCAAAACTAAACTCTTGTTTTTCTCCAAAACCAGCTGTTCTTCCTGACTTCCCCATCTTAGAAAATGGCAGTATTACTATTCCATTTTTAATTAGACCAAAATCCAGAGTTGTCCTTATTTCCTTAATTTTTTCACAGCCCATATCCAGTCCATCAATAAACCTTATTCTTTATTTCTTTTCTTTTCTTTTTTTTTTTTTAGACAGAGTCTTGCTCTCTTGGCCTCTTGGGCAGGCTGGAGTGCAAATGGTGCTGTCTCAGCTCATTGCAAACTCTGCCTCCCAGGTTCAAGCGATTCTGCTGCCTCAGCCTCTTGAGTAGCTTGGATTTACAGGCATGTGCCACCATGCCTGACTAACTTTTGTGTGTTTAGAAGAGATGGGGTTTCACCATGTTGGCCAAGCTGGTCTTGAACTCCTGACCTCAGGTGATCCACCCGGCTTGGCCTCCCAAAATGCTGGGATTACAGGCGTGAGCCACCGCGCCCAGCCAACTTTATTATTTCTACCTACAACATGTATTTAGAGTCTGACCACCTCTCACTGTTTCTCCTACTGTCACCCTAATCCATGCCATCATCACCTTTTACCTGGACACCTGCAGCAGCCTACTGACTGCTCTCCTGCTTCTGCTCCTCCTTGCCTAAAGTGGTTCTCATCCTAACAGCCAGAATGACCCTTTTAAAAAGAAAATCAGAAGTTCTTACTACTCTGTGCAAAACCTTCGCACATCTCTCAGAATAAAAGCTAAAGCCTTCCGTCATCTGTCCCACTTCGCACCCTGCTTTGATTAATACTTCTGACCTCATTCCCTATTACTCCCCAAACCCTTTTTACTATGACTCCAACTATATGGCTCACCCCCTCATTTTCTTTAGATCTCTGGTTCAGATGTCATCTTTTCATTGAAGTCTGCCTTGACCGTCCGTCACAGAAGAGCTCACTCATTTCCACTCTGCTCAGTTGTTCTCCATGGCACTTATTACCATTTAGCTAGTTACATATTTTCTTATTATTATTCTACTCAAGTAGAATACAAACTCCACAAGGGCAGGAACTGGGTCTCTTGACTGCTGTGTTCCCAGCACCTGGAGCAGTGTGTGGCCCCTAATAGGCTCTAAGTAAATAGTTGAAGTCTAGGGTAGTAGTTACGTCATGGACTTAGTGATATAGCAGACCTGCTAATGCAGTGAGTCCTAGCTCCAATACTGAGCTCTTCAACCCCTTATAATTAGACCACTCCTTAGCTTCAGTTCCTAATCAATAGCATAGGATGTATTCATTCTTACCTCTAATGTTATTTGTTTGGGGGAGGGTTAAATAAAATAATCTGTGTGAAGTGCTTGCCTCAGTACCTTGCCAATAATAAATAGTTGAGAGCAGCTGCTGCTACTAATACTGCTGCTAATTCTGATCAGATTACAGCATTTAAATTGCTTCTGACTTGTTCGTCTCTTCTACCAGATTTTGTCTGGCTACATCTTAAACTTACTATAATAATAATAACAACAATGTGACCATAAGAATACCAGTAATAATAATAGCAGCTGTTATCATTTGAGTGCTTACCGAGTACTAGAAAGTATTCTCTAAGTCAGCACTTCCCAGTGCCTCTTCTTGCAGTGATGGAAACGTTCTATATCTGCTCTGTCCAGAGTGGTGTGGTAGTGACTAGCCACATGCAGAGAGAGCTCTTGAACACTTGAGCACTTGGCAGTGTGACCGAGGAACTCAGTTTTTAATTTTATTTAATTTTAATTAATTTAGATTTTAATGACCATGTTGGCTACTGTATTTTAAAACTCTAAATTCTTTACCTACATTAATTCATTTAATACTCAAAGGTTAAGTAGATTATAGATGAAGAAATTGATTTTCTGAGTGGTGAAGAAACTTGCCCAAGATTACACAGCTAATACAAGGCAGAACTGGGATTTAAAGGTTAAAGACCTAGATAATCTGGTTCCAGGGTCTGTTGCCAGCACCCTCTGTGCTGCACCTCCCTCGTGTCATTCTCAAGAATTAAAGTCTTACAGGCAAAGGACTGAGGTGGCATATCTGTATTCTTGCTACAGGGAAAGCTGAGAGAGTTTCTGGTTCCTACTGCAGTGAAATATCACTCCTAAAGTGAGAAATTCCCAGATTTAGGATAAATGTTCAAACAGTTCTAGACAGGTAAGCTTGGCTACTCAACCTCTGTGTACACTTTTTCCCAGACTTAAATTTACAAATATAGTGGCAGCAACAACAAAATGTTTCCTCCTAAGGTATTGCAGCTATTTTTCTAAAAGCGAAAAACATGCTCTCCCCCTCCCCAAAAGGGGGAATGATACATCTTACCAGGTACCGTTTCCAGCTTGAAGTCCAAGATATCTGAGCTGAGCTTATTCCTTTTGTTAAGGTTCCCTTATGTCGCTCTACAACTAGTGAGCCAGCAACTTATTTTTATAAAACATTAGGAGAAAAGGAGAAGGGGAAATTGGTTAAAAACATAAATATGTTTATGTCAGACCAAAGAATAAATATGAGTAGATACTCAGTCTTAGCTTTTGCTATTGGTTCTGAATCCAAAGCTGGTATTTTTAACTCTCTTCCTCCACTACTCGTTCCATGTTCTTTTTGCCCTCAGCCAGCTCTCAGCTAATTGTAGATTTTTATCTGACTGACGTTTATCTGACAACACTTTAGACTGTCATTCATAGGGGTGGGGAAGGAGGCTTTGAGTTGTTGGTGGTCCTGCCTGTATGGAGTTGTTTCTATCTTCCATTTTTTACCGCTAGATGTGGTCAAACCAAGAGGTGTTCCAGGTTCCAGACACACACCTCCCTTCTCTCATTCTGTTGCAACAATCTTCTTTCCCCTTGATAATCAAGATTCATTAACACAACCAATTCTGTCACCTCCCTTTTTGTCCCTGTTCTGTGTCATGAGGAGTTCAGAATTGCTAGGTTGCAGTTTAAGCTTCCAAATCAGTGGAGGTATTGTTGAGTCCCTTGGTGAAATCATTCTTCACTTGGGTGCTAAGACTGTTAAACCAGCAGAACCAGAGTCGCAGTGATGGGGGAATTGCAAGTTGGTCATTAGGTGTGATGAGGGGGAGGAGAAGATGTGTAACTAATTCTGCTTCTGTCCCTTGGTTACTGGGCCCTGTATTATGGCTGTGGGAGAAAGAATGTTTTGTATTATTCACTGGTTCTGAGCATCTTGGGAGACACCACCCTATCTAATTTTATTTGGAACTGAATCTTCAGAAGATGATTTCAGCATTCTGAAAGATGATCTTCTAGATGATAGGGTATGTGGTAAGAACAGCAATCCCATTAGCATCATTCCATCGTTGTACTCTTTCATTGTTAAATCTTGAGTGAGATACCATGGTGATGAATGAGGCATTCAGTCATTCTGTGGATGGCAGAGGTGTGGTAGACAGGAAAGGCAGTTTCATATTCAGAATATGTGTCTTTTCATACGAAGACTGACAAGTGACCACTAAAAGTTAGGATGTATGTCTGAAATCATGTATGTTTTCATAAAATTAAATCTATTCTGTGTTGTTACTTGGAGGCAGAAGCAAAGTAAAACATTTAAGGTGAGTTTGAGTAAGTTGAAACTGGCTGACACTGACTCACTATGACCTTGGGCAAGATGCACTGCGAGCTGCCTATTCCTCATATCTGTGAAATTGGGATAATGATATTTTTGTGTATATAAGGCTTTGAACCACTCAGACAAAAGGTGCTGTGTAAGTGCAAAGTGTTGTTAACAACAATACTAATAATCCTCATTTCACCTTGTCCTCAGTATGACCTGTGTTTAAATTGAGCACTGTTAAAAAGATTGCCTGTGAAATGGTATCCTGAATAGTTATGTTGCTCTATGTTCTCCCAGCACTTGATATATTTCCTTCCCAACACTTTTTATAGTTTGTGATAATCTGCTTGATTATTTGAATATTTTTTCCCCCTCTAGATCCAAAAACCTCTGAGCACAATGGGGACCACTTTAGTCTGTTTGTTATAACATCTCCAAGGCCTAGTATGGTTCCTACATGTGGTAGATGTTCAGTAAATATTTATTGAATGAGTAAATGAATAAATAAATAATGCATGTTTCTGTGAATTTCTGTGAAAACAACACAAAAAGCCAGAGATGTAAAATCAGTTTGGTTGCTTTTCCATCAGTATGGGAATCCTAATGCTGTATTCTGTGTAAATAAATCATTCCAGTTGGTCATCATCTTATAGTGGGCATGGTGCCATGGGAAATTTATTGGAGTAATTTTTAACAGCATAAATGTTTAGTAACAGATGCACATAGATGGCAGGTTGCCTCATTCAGCTTCCATCTGTTAGACAACTGTCTATTCTAATAAGACTGGTCCATTAGAACTAGACAAATAACATTCTTACCCATGTTTAAGCTTATTCATTTTCACAATTTTTCCGAAAGGCTCAAAGGAGGAAAGGTGTTTCATGTTTGGTTGGCTGCTACTTAATAATAGTGTATTACAACACCTTGGCAAACCGTAAAGTCCACTTGATGTGTCGTAATGCTCAACAAGGAAGTATTCTCTCTTAAGTGTTTTGCCAAAAGTCAAAACCATGCTAAATAATGGCACTAGGAAACACACTCAGCTACAGATAATTTGGTCCAATAGAGTTCAGTGTAGGTTGTGCAACTGGCAACAGAAACTGGCATGAGATGAAGGGATATAATCCATGCTGGTCATCATTAGTATGTGTGATTTTTAAATAGGACAGAGGCAATATACTAAACTCTAGAAAATATAGTGTGTCCATATGTACATGCAATTAGGTTATACCCAGTGAAAGCATGATGATTCTCAGCTTGGGCATGCCTTTTAAGAACAACTTTATCAAGTTTTTTTTGCTATATAAAGGTGGAGGCAGTGTTGGCCTATATAAATTTACCCTGTGCATGACGAATTGGGATGGTGATGTGTCATTAAGTGTGGGCCAACTTCCTTAAATGTCTTGGTGCTTAGCATAATGCCTGGCACTCAACTGGGACTCAGTAATTATTTGTTGAATGAATGTTCTAGGATCAATTGAGGCAATTCCCTCTGGATTTCTAGAATGAAAGCAGTCCCATAACCTTAGATCACTATGAATTAAAACTTGGAATAAAAAGTTGGAATACTTAGAGTACTAGTACTAAGCAGAACACAAAGCAAACTGCTTATCACTAGTATGTGTCTGTGATAAACTTCTGAAGGCTGTGTCGTTTCCAAAATGTAAATCACTGGGTATGTGTTATTTTGGGAGGCAGACATCTAACAATGGCTGTTTTGGAGAAAGTCAATCTATCTGGGTCTTGGTTCAGTTATAGGAATGACTAATTTTATACTAGATTCTCACATGATTCAAAAAGTGTGTGAATGACTCAGCTCATTAATATCCTTAGCTCCTGTGATCTCCCCTCCCAGTGAAACGATGGTTATAAGGCAATAATGATAATTGGAAGAGGAGGAGACTTTGACTTTGCCCCGTGGCAATAAAATGACACACTTTAAGTAATTGCATATGCATACAATATTGTTTGAAAGAAATGAATTATATTATCATCATATAAATACATTTAATATTTGTGTTAAAATATGGTGAAAATAATATGTAGTTTCAGCGTGGATGAGGACTGAGTTCTGCTTTTTGTTTCTACCATTATCTTTTTTCCTAAAACAAGCCTCTATATGGACAGAGCCATTTGGAGCCCTAACTTAGTTCCTAACAGTCAACTCATTGATTACTTTCTCCTTGCTGACATAGAGAAATGTTGTAGTCACAGGGGTGTTGGGTTCTAATTACATGTAGCTAAGTATTCACAAGTGATTTTGAGCTAAAATGAGCAATTCATTGAAGAGTCTGTGGAATTTCTGGGGATTTGCATGTTTCTTCCTGTTACTGCTTCCTTCTTTTTGCAGCAATTTATTAAACAAACACCTGGATATTTGGAGTCAGCCTTTGTCTTGTGTCTAGACTCTGCTCTTGCTAGAGTCTCTAGTGACTCAAAAATCTAATGCACACTTTTCACTTCTTATTTAGTTTGACTTCTCTGCAGCATTTGACAGATCTCGAAATTCCTTCCTAAACTTTGTGGACATTTTCTGTTGGTTGTTTCTTAACTCTTATACTTTTTCTTTTTAAACTCTTCTAGCTGCCCTTAAAATGTGATATCCTCCAGAGTTTGGTCTTGGTGCTTTTTTTTTGTTTCTATTTATTCAGTCTCCTTGGTGATCCCATTCATTTCCATGGTTTCCATTAAAATCCATACACTGGTTGCTCCAAGTGGGTGTTTTTATGTCAGTCTTGGTGAGCTATAGACCTGTGTATTCAGCAACACTGGAGATATATATAGATAGATAATAATAGTAACAATACTGACAGCTACTCGTTATTGAATATTTTCTGCATCAGACAGGTTAGTGCTTTATTGCTTCATTTATTTACCTCACAGCGACACTATACATTGTCTTAAAAACCAGAATAGTGTCTCATAAAGATCCCGATTTCTAAGTGTCCTGGAAAAGCCTGGGCTTGCCTTCTTACCTGGCAGCATGCATTGGCAGCTGAGTAACAGCTTTCCTCTTACTTGGGACTTGTACTATCTACTTCACACAGTCCTCACCACTTCCTATTGGCCTGCACTTATTGTGAGTTTCCTCATATCCTTGCTGGTCTAGCCCCATAGGCATTTCTGACACCTGTAAGGACAATTGACATGCTTTCCCAGCTGGTTGCAGACTTCTCTATTTTTTGCCCTAGTACTGGAATGGTTTTCTCAAATGAAAGTTGTTACTTGCTTTCTCCTAATAGTTTTTTATGTATGTTTCTTTATCACCTCCTCCTCTACCCACAACTTTGTTAAAGTCTCTATGCTGAAGTTAGAAGGAAAAGAATAAAAGTTTTTTTATCATTTACTATGGGCCACAGTTAAACACAGGCTTGGTTTAGTTAAGTCTTCACAGCACTGAAGTGGGTGTTCCTGATTCCTAATTAAGAGATGAGAGAATTTCAAGGCCCAGGGGATTGTCTCAAGATCCATACCCAGAGTGGATTCAGATCTGTCTGATCCCGAGCTCCAAGTTTTTTCTCCTCCATCATAACAACTTCTAGCTCCTGTTCCTCTATACAAATAAACAAGTATCTTTAGCACTCTCATTCCCATGATCTGCTTCTCATCTTGTTCTTCCTTTGCCATCGAACTGTATTCATTGGTTCACACAGAACTCCGTTAACCCCTTTTCTCATCTCAACACAGTGTAATTTAGCCTTCTGGTAATTTACTCGTTCACCCACATCATCTGAGCACCCCCTGTGCAACAGGCAGCAGGCCAGACACCAGGGACATAACCTTGTCTGAGAGAAGCTTCATGGAGCCATAATTCCAGCGCTGTGTGCAGAATGCCTTATAATTAAATCCAGTGGATTTAAGGATTAGCCCTTTTCTTACTTAAGCTCACTTGCATCATTTTCCCCAAAGGACAAGCACTTCTCTAATGGAAATTTTCTCTTTCCTTTCTTCTGTAGCATTCCTCACTGCTCGTTTTCTTCTTTAGTTTTTCAGAGTTCCTTTTGCATCTCTCTTCTTTTTCTTCCCATGCCCTCATTTTAAATGTTTCCAGCTTCGTACTAGGTAACTTCACTTCGAAGTCTTACAGTTTCAGTGATTTCTGCTGCTTTCCTCAAGACAATAGCATTTGACTAGTTGTCCACATTAAATATCTTGGAGGCATCATTACTCCCTTGTCTTCCTCTCACAACAAGAGTTGGTGATTCTGCTTCAAAAACAGCATCCCAGTTGCCAGCCCCTCTGCCATTAGTTAACATATGGCAGCAACTGCCCTCTCCCTCCCTCTCAGTTGTATGTCCTCCAGGCATTAACAATAGTAATCATCTTTTTTTTAACTCTCATTATCACTTTACCCCTTGAAATTTTGTAGTGTCTTTCTTGCTGCTTGTTGGGTCAGGTCTCAGTTCTATAACCTGGCTTCCAGGGCTGTTGACCTTCTGCTCCTGATCCACTCTTCTGGTCTACTCTCATTTTAGCTACAGTACTTAGCACATAGAGAGCACTCACTGAATACTGGATGAGTAAGCGGGTGGTACAGAAAAATCTGACCTTTTGTTGTCAAAGGGCAGAATTAAATTTCTATCATGTAAGTATGGTACCTACTATTTACTTCTCAGTAACTTCTCTCATTTTTAAATTATAATGATATAAACATTAATCCAGTGTATTGTGTTTCTCTGAAATTCATGTTGAAGTCCTAACCCCTAGTAGGACTTCAGAATTTGACTGTATTTGGAAATCAGGTCTTTAAAGAAGTCATTAAGTTGACTGGGCGTGGTGGCTGACGCCTGTAATCCCAGCACTTTGGGAGGTGGAGGCAGGGGGATCACAAGGTCAGGAGATCAAGACCATCCTGGCTAACAAGGTGAAACCCCGTCTCTACTAAAAATACAAAAAATTAGCCGGGCGTGGTGGCAGGCGTGGTGGTGGGCACCTGTAGTCCCAGCTACTCGGGAGGCTGAGGCAGGAGAATGGTGTGAACCCGGGAGGCAGAGCTTACAGTGAGCCGAGATCGTGCCACTGCACTCCAGCCTGGGCAACAGAGTGAGACTCTGCCTCAAAAAAATAAAATAAAATAAAATAAGTCATTAAGTTAAAATGAGGTCAGTAAGTGGGCCTTAATCCAATATGACTGATGTCCTTAAGAGGAAATTTGGACACAGACCTGTGTAGAGGGAAGACCATTTGATGCCACAGGACCCAGCCCTGCTGATGCCTTGGTCTTGGACTTCTTGATTCCAGAACTGTGACAAAATAAATTTCTGTTGTTTAAGCCACCTAATCTGTGGTACTTTGTTATTGCAGCCCTAGTAAATTAATATACCTAGTATCTTTTAATTCACTGAGATTCTAAGTCCTATATCTGGGGAGACTTTATTATTGGGAAAAGGATGGACCTAATAATCTAGTAGATCCTCTCCATCTCAAATTTCTTTGAGGTATTGGAAATTTGACCAAGGAAGTTAAAGGCTACAGTAAACTGTGATCACGCCACTGTACTCCAGCCTGGGTGACAGAGCTCGACCCTGTCTCTTAATTTAAAAAAAAAAACAAAAATTTCTCCTAGGAAAACAGGGGCATCTTTATCTTTTTCATGCTACATGATCAGCCACTCAATTTTTTTTCCTTTCATTAATCTGTTTCTCTTAGATATTCAAACAAAGCAAGAAACCATTAAAAAATAGTTAGTGCCCATTTGTTTTATTGATTTAAAGAGATAATGAGTTGAATGTTTTTATATTTCATTTTGATAGCTAGAGTACAGTCAGTTCTCTTTGCAATGGATGGCCATGCAGACTCAAACTTTCAGAGAAGACATTTACAGCAGTGAATTTATGTGCTTTACAGCAGTTTTCTAAAGGTTCTGATTATGGGGGGAAAACACAGTGAATCACTAAAAATTTGGTTTATTCAGCTTTTCCTAGTCATATTTCAGGTTGTCATGTTGTCAGACCTCAAAATGCCTCTCCCCTCCATCCTCACTGCCCCCACTCCCTACTCAGTCTTCACCTCCTCAGCAATGGTTGTAGTGGAACTGTGGGAATTAAGTAGGTTGACTGTGTTAGAGAATTTGTTGGAAAACAACATTCAGATTTTACTTATCATCTGCTTAGATCATCCCAGACTACATAATAATTTCAGACTGATTACACCTTGACAAGGCTCACCTGAATGCCTTCCTATAATGTTACCATTAACATCTTAGGTGGATGTGAGTCCATTTTATTTTATAAATCCAGAAGGAGAGCCTATAATCCTTTTCTAAGAACCAGCAATTTATTTTCTTGGTCTGCTCTCAATTCTTCATGCTACAATTTTGAACTTCTTGCATTTTGTTCTATTATGTAGAGGTAGACAATAGCTAGTCACCGTGTATAATAGCTCTTATTCTTGAGATATAAGGCACTATTAAATTGCCTTTCTATCTTCTCTTTTCCAAATTGAGCTTTATTGGTTCTTTAGCCATACAGTACTTCAGTTAAATCCTTAATTACGTATAACACTTGTCATTAAAGCCTCTCCATGTTTTCTAAAACTCTCTTTAATGGTGAATCCAGCACTTGGGGGTTAGCAATACAAGAAGACAGTCAGTTCCTACACTAAAATATAAATTTTAGACATTTTGGTTTGATGCTTCTCATTTTCTATTTAATAATCAAAATGCATAGCAATTAAGCAAAAGAAGATTATGTATTTTCTCTGTGACAAAAGTTGAAGCAGATACTTTGCAGATAATCTTTTGAATTCATATGCATTGATAACTCAGATTCAGAGAGATTAGAAATATATGCCACTGACTAGAACCAATATCAAGAATTTTCTGTATCTAACTTGTAGTCTTAGCATTACCTCTGACTAGTTGGATGTAGAAGATAAGTCATTTGACTTCTTTCTAAATCATTTTATTTATTTGTGAAACTGGGGGGAGGAGATCAAGATTAGAATATCTCTAAGCTGTCTTCCAGCCTAGAAATTGTACTGTATACTAATAGTAATGGCAGCTAATAAATTGTGGCTTTTAGTGGGTAGGTATATTTGGAGCTAATAAGATTAACTTATTTGAAATACATGTTGAGTACTACCTACTGTGTGCTGGGCACTGGTAATACCGTGATAAATCAGACATCTTTCAAGGAGTTTATACTTTATTAGGCGAAAGAGGCATAAAAATAAGCAATTGAATATTCCTGGAGTGGTGGTAGAAGTCTGTCTAAAGTGTATGGGGCACAATAGAGAGTTTAGTGAGTTTTGCTTGGCAGCAGGAGCATCAGAAAAGGGCCAGTGATGAAAGGGAGCAATTATGAAGGCCTGATGGAGAGCAGCTGCAGCAAAGTGATGAGGCAGCAGCTTGACTATAGTGGCTAAAGCTGGAGGATGAGAAATTGGAAAGAGTGGCTCCTTTTTTCCCACAAGGAGGTGGAATATGAACAGAAAATAACTGGGGGCAGGGAGCTGGGATTATAAGAGGTTGTTTGTTTTAAAAAATGGGTGTGAAGAGCCTGTGTAAAGGTTCTTGAGAAAAGAGCCCGTTGAGAGGAAAGTTTGTTGTGAAGGAGATGAAGATGTAATTAAGAACAGGGTTGAGAATGGATAGAGAGATAGACAGATGGATAGATATGTGATAACACACACAGAGCAGAATGTTAATTGTGGCACCTAGGAAGTAGATGAATGAGTGTTCATAATATACTTCCTTCAACCTTTCTGCATATTTGAAAATTTATAATATTGGGAAATAATTTTATAATATTGGGGATGGAGGAGAACATGGGTTGAGAATTAGCCTTGAACAGAACCAAGGGGCACTTATTCCTTGGCATGGCAGGACATTATGGAAGGTCAAGGCTAAAGCCCCAGCCACTTTTGTAAAGTAGAAGTGACTCTTACCTGCTAGGGTGGAGGGCCAAAAAAAAAAAAAATGTTGAGCATGAAGGATGGCATAGCCACTGGTGAGTGTGAGAGAGGACTGAGCAGACTTGGGTGGTGATGCTCAGGTCTGGTGAAGTTGCCACATTTGTGATTTTCCCTGGTAGTTATCAGAAGACAACAAGTTAGTAGGATCATTGAAGGGCCACTAGCTTACGGAAGCCAAAATAGAGTGAGTAGTTGGCATGAATGAGTCCCTTCAGTATTTGCCAGCAGTCTGTCCTAGAACATGTCCCAACCTCTCTGGTGCTTTGTTCAAGAGATTATTTTCAACCTCACTATCTTTTGCTTTGAATTATCTGAGATAAAAACAATGTTGCAAAACTTTGTTAACACTATTATTGTTAACATTTAACTCAGGTAATTTTGTTGTCTCCCTTAGGTGAAAGAAGAACGTCCAGAAAAAATACCAGATTTAAAATTATTGGTAGAGAAGAAATTTTTGGCTTTACAGAGCAAGAATTCTGATGCAGACTTTCAAAATAATGAAAAATTTGTACAGTTTAAACAACAGCTGAAAGAACTAAAGGAGCAATGTAAGTCAACATGCTTTGCTTTGGTTCGGCTTTTTGAAATTAGGGAACTGACTTGATGAACAGCCCCAGCTAACTGATTTTATAAAGTTTGCTTATCTGCTTGGCTTGATCCTCTTTCTAAGTTGCTTTTTATTGTTGTTGCAATTCTGTATTTTGTCTAATTTTTGGTTCAAATCAGCCTGCCCATTTCTGAAAGCCAACAGTTTCCACAAAGTGCTCAGAAAATTTCCCAGCAGCTAGTTATGTGTATTGTCCCATTGCTGGGGAGGGGAATTGGGAAAACAAAATAAAACTGAAAACTCTTTTATTTAAACAACAATGGTATTGTTCAAGTTTTAAACTGCTGTGCCATGCTTTAAAATAACCATACTTTGATTTTGGTTTTGCCGCTTTGGAGTAATGTTAGCTATGTTTTCTCAGAAGACTACCTTATCTTCTCAACTATAAACCAAAATCTCCTTGATCCATTTTAGCATTGTGGTAGTATAAATTCCATGTGGTTTTTAAATTGTTGCCTTCTTAATAAACTATTACATTCAAGTTTTTTAGTGGACATAACTTTGACTTAAGAATTGGAGCAGGCAATGTAATTTTTTATACCAAAAAAAATTTTTAGACAGTATTTACCAGAAATAATATATCTTTTCTGCACAGTAAAATATATATGCCCTTTCTTTTCCCATTCTTCCATGTGGTCCACATACCAATTTTATATAAATTGATTTTTTCACATTAGCATCTATTTAGTCCTATAGTCTTTGCTTCTTTTAGGATTGAGACGCTTGTATTTCTTAAAGAAGTGAATAGTGAAGCAAATAACCTTTTCTAACTTTAGTCTCCCAACACCTTCATTTACACACACATGGAGCAGGAGTGTTGTATGATATGAGACATAAATTTACCTCATGTCCTTATATGTGCTTAATGTAGGGATTCGTATTTTGAAATAGGCTTTCTTTTAAATATAAGCATTTTCTTTAAATTGATGCTGAGATCTCAAAAAATGACTGAGGAAGCTGCTTCACTTTTGTCTATTTTACAAATAACTTAAGTTTCACAATTTGGAATGTTTTGCAATCATGATGAGACTTTTGTTTTTACTGTAGATTTAACCAGTAAGCATTTTCCCCATATTTTAAGTTTATTTTTTGTTCTTTTTTTAACATCACAGCTCCCAACATTCTTCTAATGTATTTTTCACTCTTCCCTCAAATGATTAATAATTTCCCAAAGAGATAATAATTTGCCAGTGGCTTTCTGATCTTAAAGATGCTAGTGAATTAATTGTATAGCCATGAGAATTAGACATTATTCCCCTTAAATATACATGGGCCATATAGTCTTTATCTTTTATCCATGATATTTATTACTCAGTGGTGTGTGTGTGTGTGTGTGTGTGTGTGTGTGTGTGTGTGTGTGTGTGTGTGTGTGTGTGTGTGTGTGTGTGTGTGTGTGTGTGTGTGTGTGTGTGTGTGTGTGTGTGTGTGTGTGTGTGTGTGTGTGTGTGTGTGTGTGTGTGTGTGTAGTATCTGGCACATGGACCTGTGATTACCAGCCTGAGGCCAACAAATCCCCTCAGTTGGGATGTAGAGATTAAACAAAGCTTTTAAAAGCTCACATTATATGACCTCAAGGTTGTTTACCTGGTCATCTCATGGTAATTAGAAACTCTGATTGGCAGTTTTCGATTTCTTGATTAAAAACCTAAATAAACTGATTGTTATAGGCATTTTTTCAAAGACGTTCTCAGTGAAAAGACCGAGAACTGTTCTATTTGGTGCTTAGTGAAAATATTTTGAACTAATGTATGTACCAGTTATTAACATTTCTTTATTAAATGCAATAGTTTTTTGTCAAATAAATAGCAATTTTTCAATCTTGAAAAAAAAAATGCTAATGGATTTCAGTTTTGGTGTTGGTCTAAGTAGCCAAATGTATTTTATTTGACTATTTGGAGCCAGTACTCATAAATTGTGTCAGACTTAGCATCCAATCACAATTCCTGAGTTTTAAGTAATTTTATAATACAGGTTGAAGGACAAATATTCAAAAATATAAATTGTTTCTTCTTTTGTTATTGTTTACAAAGTTATTATTCCACAAGGTAAAGGGTGAAGACTTTTAGAATCATATACTCATGGAGAAACACTTTCTAATTAAGAACATATAATTCAAAAAAATGATAAATGTTGAAATCGTGGCTATTACTTCTTAAATCTCTCTAAAATGGGGTTGGAAAAAGAAAGAAAATGTTTTCTCAGGCCACCAGTACACATTATTTGGATAGACAGTCAAACCTTATGTATATTTATATTGAAAGAAATACTTCCTTATATAAAGTTTCCCTGTATATTGTAACCCTGGAATTAAAATAACTTTCCCCTAAAATAATTAAAATAAAAATTTCCCCTAGAATTTTATTTTAAAAAGTTTTTAGATTTCAAATGACAGTACAAGCAAAATATTAATACTTTTTAAAAATCCTCTATAAGATCTGTATACCTTACTTGCAAAATGTAATTTTAGTGCCGTATTATTAGTATAATACTTGTATTATACTAATACAAGTTTATGCAAGTATAAACTTGTACCATGTCTAGTGGATTTTCTTTCTTTAGATTTAACACTGCTGTGAGGGTTCTAATTAGGATCAGGCTCCCACAATATTTGTGTAGCCAGGTCAGAGGTACACTATGATATGTAAATGAGCTAATGAATCTGTTTTGAGATATGTTCTGGCGGCAAGGAATTGCAATAATAATTTTTTTGTTTTTAAAGATTAGAAAATAGAGGCCAGAGAGAGAGAATTGCTTCTAGATGCCTGTTTTGACAGAGTAAAGGCTGAAGTGCTTTTTCTTTTATGAAAATAACCACCATGTCTTCACTAACTTTATTATGTAAGAATATAAATACATGGGATTACATTTGACCAAATCAGGGTCTAATGAGAGAAATGCCAGGAATCTTTTAGGTGGGGAGAGGCCAAGATAGAGCTTGCAATGAAGTTGTCTCCCAGGTGGTTTTGTCTCAAGGGCAGGCCTAGGTACACTCTGCTGGCAGCGCACCAGCTGTAAGTTAATCTATCTGTGGCTCAGCAGCTGGTTCTCAAAGTTTTAGGTCTTATGCTCCCATTACATTTTTAATTTTTTTTTTTTTTTTTGAGACCAAGTCTCGCTTTGTTACCCAGGCTGGAGTGCAGTGGTGCAATCCTGGCTCACTTCAACCTCCGCCTCCCAGGTTCAAGTGATTCTCCTGCCTCAGCCTCCCAAGTAGCTGGGATTATACGTGCATGCCACCACACCAAGCTAATTTTTGTATTTTTGGTAGAGATGGGGTTTTGCCAGCCAGTCTTGAACTCCTGACCTCAGGGGATCCACCCGCCTCAGCCTCCCAAAATGTTGGGATTACAGGCGTGAGCCACTGCACCTGGTCACATTCTTAAAATTTACTGAGAGTCCCCAGAGAGCTTTTGTTTATTGATTATATCAACTGACATTTATCATATTAGAAATCAAAACTGAAGAATTCTAAAAATATTAACATATGAAAAATAAGCCTATTACATGTTAATATAAACAGTATTTGATATGGGATACCACTTTTCATTTTATAAACATAAAGGAAAAATTATTGAGAAGAGTGGCATTCTTTTACATTTTTGTCAATCTCTTCAGTTTTTGGCTTATTTAAATAGAAGGTAACTAGCTCCTCATATTTGCATCTACGTTTGGTCTATTTTGTTGACGTACACAAAGAAAATTTTGTCTCACACATTGGTAATTGAACTTGCTGAAAAGATCTTGCAGACCACCAGAAGTTCTCACTTTGACAACTCTAGATCTAGGCCTGGGGTCAGTAAACTCTGGGCCATGGACCAAATTCAGCCTGCCTTCTGATTTTCTGTGGCCTGCAAGCTAACAGTTGTTTTTATATTTTTTAATTGTTGGAGAAAAAAATCAAAAGAGGAGTAATATTTGGTGACTTGTGAAAATTATATGAAAATTCTGTTTCAGTGTCCATAAATGGTTTCATGGGAACATAGTATACTCACCTGTTAATGTGTTTTCTGTGGGTACTGTCACACTGTCATGGCAGGGTTGAGTGAGTGCGTCACAGATCATCTGGTTAGGAAAACTTATCGTATTTATTATCTGGCTTTTTACAGTAAATGTTTACTGACCCTTGATCTAAATTATATTCAGAAATAACGGCAGTTTTTTTTTTAATTTTATATTTTTTCCCTAAATACCATCCATTTGTCTCAGATACATTCAGAACACTTTGAGGATTCACTGTGTATGAATTACTACAGTTGAGGCTCTGAAATAAATAAAAAGCAAAAAGCAGGAATCTGTACATGCAGAAGACAGTGTATACAAACATGATGTAATATGAGAACCATTAATAACAAATATCAACTCAAAAGCAAAGAAAACATCAGAAACAAATGTTATACAATGTGGGACCTAAGTGAAGAGAGTCAAAACAGGAATGCCATGCCAGTCAACTGATATGGGGCTCTCTGGAGCAGTGGTACAGAAAGATTTTGAGGCTGGGTTCAGCTCCAGTAGGAAAGAATGTGCTAAAAGATAACAGTGGGAAAGGAGAGGGCAGTACAGATGTCTAGTATTTACCATCCCCAGAATACACACCTAACAGATATACTACACTCATTTAGAGATACTGTTACTCTAAAGATAATTTATTTCAGTTACACACAATGATTTTCCTAATAGTTCTGTCTTATAGATATTACTAGGCATTAGATATAACATCTTTGAACAAAGAATTTTATCCTTTAGATACCCAGTGTCCTGTATGTTAGAAATAATTACATCTGCCTCAGCTTACGTCTCAGGGTCATTACCAAGATTAAATGAGATACTGACTCTGCTAGCTCTAAAAGCTTTAGATTTAAGTTATTGAGGAAGAGCTAGTACAGCATAATGGAAAGAATGTGGCTTAGCAGGCGGAAGACTTGGATTTGAGTCACTTAATAGCAGCCTACTCTCCCTTCAGATACTGCCTATCTTAGATCGTTCTAATTCTTGGAGTCACAGAATCAAGATTGATCGAAGATAACTTCTACACTTCTAGACAAGATGACGAGGATAGTGATGGTGGTGATAACTGAGTTAGGGAACAATTTCATAGAGAAGAATTTCTTAAACAGTAATCATACTCTCACTAACCCAAGTTGTGAAATGAAACAATATGATTTGGTTTAAGGCAGACATAACCAGACTTTCTTGGGTGAAATAATTTTAATTTAGCTAGACAATATGGATAATTTTCTCTTCTCCTTGCCTTAAACTGCCTTCAATATTACAGCTCATGGTTTCTTGCAATTTTAACATCAGGAGAACTTAATTAGAATGTGTGAACTCCTCTGTATAGACACTTCTTCAAGTCATCAAGCAATCTTCCTGGCATCTTTTATTCATTTACCTGTTAACATGACTATCAGGCCCTGTAGATTTTAGTGTACATCAGCAAAGGCAGAAATTGAGGGCAGTTGACAAAGCCCTTATGTTTTGAAAGTTTCTAAGATTGAGATTTAGAAACTTTCAAAATATAAGGGCTTGGCTTTATGTTCAAAAATAGAATTGAATGTGAATCTGAAATTTTAAGTGTTAATTTAATATGCAGTATAATTTTGTTAGTACATTTAATGCTAAGCTTAAAGGAGAATGTATCATATTATCTTTTAATGAAAAAATGCTTATCTGAAAAGGTTCACCACAAATTTAGACAGTACATTTAGGTCACTGTTATATATAGAATATATGGTATGGAGATAATTGCAGCTATGAGTGAAGCTTATAAATCATTTTGAATGACAATGATATTTGATCAGATATAGAGACATAGGAATTCACATTGTAATCTAGCAATTAATATGGATTCATTTTAAGCACACCCAATCTAGATCTCAAAACTGATAAAGGAGGGAGTGGCCATTCACTTTACAAAAGGATTCTCTCAAGGATAGTATTAAGTGTTCTCAGGAACATTAGAACACCTTCGCTTTACTATTTTTAGTTGGTGGCTTTTCCGTCTCCTTCAGCATCTACTCAAAACCACAGTGTAGTTGCACAAGGGTAGGGGTTTTTATGTTTTGCTTACTGCTGTATTCCTTGAACTCCAGCATGAGACCTAGGTACAGTGTAGTATTACCATAGCACAAAGGTCCTTGATGGTCACAACAATCTTCCAGAAAACCATCATGTGCTTGAGAGCTTCTGTGCTACTGAATGGGGACACCTGTCACTCCTGCCAGCCTATTGTTGCTGTGAGTGGGTGTGGACCCACTGTTGCCAGATCTTCAGATTGTTTTAGAAAACTCAGAAATCTAAGTTACTAGATTTTTCTGTTTTTCAGTTACTAGATTTTTTAAAACACTGTTCAGACAAAACTGTTAGTTTGTAACCTTTGGCTTTACCTTCTCATAATATAATTTTTTTAGTGCCTTATTAGGCACTTTAATGAGAGATGGCAGCCATTTAATTTACTGTTAATTTGTGATGTCTTCAGAAGAGTCAATGGTTTTGCTTTCAGGATACTGCGAACTAAGGCCAAAATGTGCAGTTTGCTTCATTTGGGAATGTGTATTGTGGAAACCTGTTGGGTTCTATTGAAAAAGCAGATGGGGGTTTTGTGATAGGGGGCCAGGTATGGGAGCCCCCTCATCCAGATGCAGGTGAACAATGTGGTTCTAGAGAAGACTAGTGATTGGAAAGGTATGTGTGAGTTTTGAAACTTGGAAGAAGACAGATGAGAAGTAAACCAAGGTAGTGCCAGGAGGGAAAATATTTGACTTTTCCTAGAAATATATTGAGTGCATTTAAACTGGGCAAAGTATGGACCAACTTGCCTTCATCCTGATACTATTCAACTTAGAAATTTTTTACTTTGTCATAAGGTATAACTGTTGTTAGAAATAGATAAAAAGTGTTGTGAAGAAAAGTCAGCACAGAGACAAAGGACCTCTCAGCAAGGCAATCTTTACTTTCTGCAGAAAGGGTGCTCCACGCAGATGGAACAATGGCAAGAGCACACCTGAACAAAGGAAAGGCAGACATGTTTATCCCTTATGCATTTGGGTCATCCTTACTGCTCTGTCCTGCATCCATTGGCTGGAGCTGAACCTCACAATCTTAAACTGATACTCGATTTGCTAATAGCCTAAAACTTTCCTAAATAGGTAAGTGCAAGGAAGAAGAAAGAAGGAGAGGAAGTTGCTTATGAAAAGTTTAAGGCTAAGACTTGCCTGGGCCTGTCCAGACATGCGTGAGTAAGCCAAAGCAACTAACTGGGCTAAAGTGTAAGAACTAATAGTTGATAGGAGGCTTTAGAGTAAGGAACTATTATTCCTAGAACAGATTTATTCAACTGATCAGATAAGCTGCCTAGAAAAAGAGGGTCAGAACATAGTTAAGGCAGTCTGATGATAAAAATCCTTTTCCTCTCAATACATCATCAGTAAGGAAGAGAAAAAATAGAGGACAAAAATTAGCATTTATAGGGTTGAGATCTAAAATCAGTAGAAAAGGTTAAAAATTTATATTGTCTTTGAAAATTCCTTAAAATGCTCAACAAAAGTAAATACATAATTTTGTGTATATAACCCTTTACAGTGATATGTTGGCACGAACATATAGTATATACAGCAATACACATTTTTTAATATCACAGAATATGGCTTAAGTCACTTAAGTGTGACTGCTTAGAACATTCAAACAAATTGATGAAGTTTGCTGGCTCTTCTATGGTTTTACTGTCTCTGTGCCTCTCAGCAGGTCTTCATTTTTTCCTTGAAGATGTTGATGAAGCCATTGCCATTAACTTGCTGAATAATTGTTGGGAAATGCTAAAAATCTTAAATGTCACAACCAAGATGGACTTTTTCAGGCTGGATTGCATCCTGAGAGCTTATGTTCGTTGAGTGAAATTTCTGCCCTATAGAAATTTTTTATTCTTTGAGTATTTGCCTCTCTCCTCTTTCCTCCTCTCTGAGTCAGCATCTGTCTGACTGTCTTTTCTGTGTGTCTCTTTCCTCCCTGTTGCTTTCTTTGTGTCTCCCACTCCATAAGTTTTCTCTTTTCCGTAAATCTTGACTTACATCATTGCAGCTGAAGAGTGTTATCCCCATCTTCATGATGAAGCAGCCTCAGAGAGGTAAAGTGACATGCCCAAGAACAACAAAGCTAGTGAACAGTAGAACCAGAAGACAGACGATGCCAAGGATGAAGAGGAAACATTGGAGAGAAGTGTAGCTACTCTCCCTCTTCTCTTTTGTAAAGCTGTTACTTCTTAGGAATGTTTACATTTTAAAGCAGATTTGGGGGACCAAATAAATCATTAAGTTAAGAAAAAGATTAATTCAAATTAAAGGATTGATTCCATAGTGGTGGAGTTTTAATCAGGTCATTAAGCTGTCCAGGAGTTACTTTGTAGTGAGAAATTAACTTTTTCTACATGTCCTTTGTATTGTACAAAAAAAGCACTCATCTACTCTGCATTCATCTTAGGTTTGCCCTATTCCTATTGGATAATAGTTATAATAGAGGTCATAGGCATGCTTGGTATAATGCCTAGTACCTAAAGTACTCAGTGAGTGCTGGTTGAATTAATGAATAACAGCCGACATTGTTTGAGTGCTTACCTATGCTCAGGCTATTGTACTTGCAGACTTTATGTACATTATTATGATTATTTTTTGAGATGGAGTTTTGCTCTTGTTGCCCAGGCTGGAGTGCAGTGGCATGATCTTGGCTCACTGCAACCTCTGCCTCCCAGGTTCAAGTGATTCTCCTGCCTCAGCCTCCCGAGTAGCTGGGATTACAGACACCCACCATGCCACCTAGCTAATTTTTTGTATTTTTAGTAGAGACGGGGTTTCACCATGTTGGCCAGGCTGGTCTTGAACTCCTGACCTCAGGTGATCCACCTGCCTTGGCCTCCCAAAGTGCTGGGATTACAGGTGTGAGCCACCATGCCCAGCCATTATGTGCATTGTTATTTCTTTCTTTCAGCTCTGTTAGATGGGTGTATCCATTTTATAGATGAGAAAATAAGCAAAGAGACATAATAGAACTTGCCTAAAATCCTGATGCTGAAATTCATACCCAGGTTTGGGTGACACCAAAGCCCATGTTCTTTCCCACGTACCACACCAATTCTTGAAAACACTTTTGTGTGTTTTTTCTTTCTCTCAATTCAAGCATATCATTAATTTCTTGGAAAAAAAATTGACTTTTAATAGGACTCTTGAAGAGTGAATCATCTGTTTGGATCTTCCAGATCATAGAACTGCCTTGATGTACTTTGATGACGCTGGAGGAATCTGCTTCATCTAGCTGAGAGAGAATCTTTTTCGGTCACTTGCATTTAGAGATTAGGGAGTAGTAATGATACCAGACATTACATAGCAGTTCTTCTTTTCCAGATCCCCATGGTTTTGGCAATTCATTTAGAATATAGTGCCTAAGAATGATGTTTCTGGTGGAATAGTTGGTGTGTTATGGCAGAGAGGAGGAGGATATTTATGGCATCCCAAGTTTAGAACAAATTCCATGAAATTTATTTCAAACATAACAACAGTAATCTCTTGCACATACATCATCTCACGTAATCTTTACAACATCCACATGCAGGAAAGGAATGCATGAAAAGTACAAGTTCTGTTTTTAGCAGACTGAACACCATATAATAAGAATCTTGGAGGTGACATATTTACCCAATGTCTCACAGTCAAGAGGCCACAAGGATAGCAAATACGTTCACGAGGAAAGGGGAAGTTTTAAAATGACAGATAGCTATAATTAAAGTTAGTAAAGAAAGGTTCAGTTATCAAGGGACAAATGAGTCAGCAGCAACTTTAAACACAAACTGTGAACTCTGGGTGTTTCTCTCATTGTGACTTATTTTAAGAGAGTATGATGCCATCCACATTCAGAAAGTAGCCTGAATCTAGATTAGGAAGACCAAGTCTTAAGTGTCCCAGAGATGATGTTACATTATACCTAAGAGAATAATTATCTTGTCAAGTTATAATTCCTGAAGTTAGAATGATTTAAGTGTTATATTTGTTAGATATACTGGAAGTTTCAGGCAAAGTTATTGAGTATTTCTGTCTACTTCTACTTCATTTTTAAAAGGTTTTTTTTTTTTTGGAAAGAAAGTTTAAGTAGAATTTTGGCAGCTTAGTGTGTGGTGTGTTATTGTGTGTATAGCAAGTAGACATGGTTTACTCATTAACTATCTAAAATTTTGAAGTCAAACGAAATGTTTCAAGTTAATATTATAATTTGGCTTTATAAAGCAGCTGTAATTGAATATTATATGTATATGGTAGCAATTAAATAGGGAAAAAACTGCATATAGAAATTCAGAGCTACTTGTATAGAAATGCATTGTTGGTGAACAACATTTGAAATCGAGCACAGTCATATAATTTTACACATTCAAATAATACTAATGACTTGCTACATTTCATTTCAATTTAAGATTTTAGGAGCATTAATGTGGTATCACAAAAAGGGCACGGTAATGGAAATCAAAAGACCTAACTTAGACATTAATGAATGGATTCTACCCACTCTGGCAATTCAGTTTCTGTCTGTGGATCTCATGTCCTCACATAGGGGAAAGGCTTCATCTCTAAGGCTGCCTTCCAGATGATGATAGATGATGATGACACGCTCTACTGCTAACATGTGCTGTCTTTTCTGTATCATTCTAATATGTTTTCTTTGAAATTCTATACTTTAAGGAGATATTCTGAAGTAACGAAGCAAAAGTTATTTACAAAGATATCCTTTATGATATTATTTGTAATTAATATATTAACACTAATGTATAATAGTTGAAGGCTAGTTATGTAAAATAGGCAACATCAATTCAATGAAATATTTTGCAGTCATTAAAAATGATGTGAGGAGTTTTAATAATATCAGGAAATAAATGCTTTTGCTATTAAGAGTTAACAGGGTATAAAGTTGAGTATTCAGTATGATTACAACTAAGTTAAATACACATTTATGGAAAGTAGACTTCATCAAAATTAAAACCTTCAACTTATCACGACAGATATTAAGGTAATGAATGGACAAGCTACAACATAAGACAAAATATTCACAAAACATGTATCTTACAAAGAATATAGTATATCCAGACTGTATAAAAAACTGGAACTAATAATAAGAGACAACACACTTCTGTTTAAAAATTAGCAAAGGTTTGAACAGACTTCACAAAAGAAGATAAACAAATGGCTAATAAACATATGAAAAATATTTTTTAAACCACATTCATAGAATAAACACTGCTGGTTGTAGCATTATGCTTCTACCTTGACTCTTTCTCTGCCTTCATTTTTTAAAATGTATTTATTCTTCACTAGTTTTCTATAAAGAGTCTATATAGTTTTATAATCAAGAAACCAAAATCCCTCAATTTACTGAGAAAGAACTATTGGTTAGGAGTGACAAGCATGCTTGGGAGGATATTTACTTAGAAAAGATTTAAGTGTTGTAAAACAAAACAAAAAGCATATTTCTTCTTCTAAGATTTCAGAAGAATTGAAAGAAGAAAGGTACATGGATGCTTTATCTTCACCCCTAGTTTTATCCTAAGTGTGCCCCTTCAGTCTCTGCCTATCGCTGAGTCAGTCTGGTGGACAGTGAGAAGCAGCCTCATAATTACCCTTTGTTATTCTCTGTTAACTCTGATCATCCCCATTAACTGTATGTTGCTGATTTATTTGCCAGGTCCTTGTCACTTTGTCCTTGAAATATCAGAAAGTGTTAGTGGTTCTTGTGGAGAGTGTTGCCTCTTTGTATGTGTTGAAAGAGGAGGAGGAATGCTTGCAAAATGTATTGTATGCATGACTATATTTCATAAGGCATATTTTAGCTTACAAAGCACTCTCCCATCTATTATCTTATTTAATTTTCACAACAACTTAGTGTGGTAGGTAGATAGTATTAATCCCATTTTACAGATGAGGTTCTGCACAATCAGTTGTCCTGCACAGTTCTATCAGTCAACCCCCAACAAAAAATTCTCCTGTGCCACTTTGTAGTTGACACCTCCCCCCTTGGCAACCACTGTTTTGTTTTTTCTATATATAATTTTCTATATATAATTTTAATTTTTCCAGAATGTTGTATAGGTAGAATTGTACAGTGTATAGCCTTTTGAGTGGCTTCTTTCACTTATCAGAGTGCATTTGACATTCATTAACAGTATTGCTAGTTATCTGCAGTTTGTTGCATTCTATTGCTGAGTAGTATCTCATCGCATGGATGTACCATAGTTTATTTATTCATTTACCAGTTGAAGAACATCTCAGTTGTTTCCAGCGGGTGGCCATTATGAATAAAACTACTAGAAGGATTCATGTACAGAGTTTTATGTGAATATGTCTTAATTTCTATTGAGTAAATATCCAGGCATAAGATTGATGGCTTTGGTAAGCATATGATTGCTGGGATTAGTAAGCATATGATGTTTAGCTTATAAGAAATGGACATTTTGTCGATATTATTTATAAAATTTCAAAAAAAAGAAATGGACAAACTGTTTTTCAACGTGCAGTGTATGAGAATTGCACCCTCACCAGCACATGCATTATTTTTCGTTTTGTTTTTCATTCTGCTATTCTAATAAGTATGTAGTGATATCTCATTGTGGTTTTAATTTATGTTTTTCTAACTTTTTTATATTTAAATTTTTCATATAATGTTCATGTTTGTCTATTTGCATATCTTCTACATTTATTCTTTAATTCATTCCAGAAACACTATAGGTGACCTGTAGCAGTGGTTCTCAGAGTGATTCTCATACCAGTAGAATGAGCATCACCTAGAGACTTATTAAAAATATAAATTTTTAGGTTCTACCCTAGACCTACTGAATCTGAAACTGGGAGAGTAAGACTGAGTTTTCAGCTCTCCAAATGATTCTCCTGTAACCCAAAGTTTGAGAACCACTGGTCTACAGTGGAGATGCTCACCTATCCCTAGGCGTCAATATCAACTGTGAACATTAAAAAAAGAAAAGAAAATCAGAGTTTAGTCTCTACCCCAGAGATTCAAATTTAGTTTGTGTCTGGTAAGTCCACAGCCATTTTTTTTTTTTAACGTTCTCCAGGCAATGCTAATATACAATGAGGGTTGAAAATAATCTACTAAAGGTTGTTTATTGGGCACTCTAAAGGATATAAATCTGACACCAATTCCAGATCTGATGCAGCTTATTATTTAAAAGGGCGGATCCATACAAACGTATCTTAGCATAGTCATAAGCACATACATATAAATTACTTAGTAATTACCTAATGAATTAAATTGTACTTGGTGTCCTGGTTTTAAATATAAACGAACTTCATTTACCCGTATCTTAGAGCCTCATTTTGAAACTCGATGTTGTACTTAGTATTCATTCATTCAACAGATGTTCATTTAATATGCTGGGAATATGGCAGTGAACAAAATAGACAAGTCTCTATGCTCATGGAGCTTACATTCTGGTACTGACCATCAACTCACTTTACAGTATTTTGGGGGAAATACATTTCTTTATAACTCTAAAACAAATATGTCTATTTATTGATAGTCTTAATCATGATATTTGTGTTATGCTCAAGTACTGTCTTTCAGAGTTATTTGCCTTGTATTTGTTAAAGTTTATGTTAGTCATTACATTCTTTTTCCTGGATAACTTTTTTTTTTTTTTGAGATGGAGTCTCATTCTGTCACCCAGGCTGGAGTGCAGTGGTGCAATCTCGGCTCACTGCAACCTCCGACTCCTGGGTTCATGCGATTCTGCTGCCTCCCAAGTAGCTGGGATTACAGGTGCCTGCCACCATGCGAAGCTGATTTTTGTATTTTTAGTGGAGACTGGGTTTCACCGTGTTGGCCAGGCTCCTGGTCTTGAACTCCTGACCTTATGTGATCCTCCTGCCTTGGCCTCCCAAAGTGCTGGGATCACAGGCATCAGCCACCAAGCGCAGCCCTGGATAACTTTTTTTTCTTTTTTTTTTTTTTTTATACTTTAAGTTCTAGGGTACATGTGCACAACGTGCAGGTTTGTTACATAGGTATACATGTGCCATGTTGGTTTGCTGCACCTATCAACTGGTCATTTGCATTAGGTATTTCTCCTAATGCTATCCCTCCCCCAGCACCCCTACTCCCCGACAAGCCCTGGTGTGTGATGTTCCCCGCCCTGTGTCCAAGTGTTCTTATTGCTCAATTTCCACCTGTGAGTGAGAACATGTGGGTTTGGTTTCCTGTCCTTCTGATAGTTTCCCAAGAATGATGGTTTCCATCTTCAACCATGTCCCTGCAGAGGACATGAACTCATCCTTTTTTTATGGCTGCATAGTATCCCATGGTGTATATGTGCCACATTTTCTTAATCCAGTCTATCATTGATGAACATTTGGGTTGGTTCCAAGTCTTTGCTATTGTGAATAGTGCCACAATAAACATACGTGTGCATGTGTCTTTATAGTAGCATGATTTATAATCCTTTGGGTATATACCCAGTAATGGGATCGCTGGGTCAAATGGTATTTCTAGTTCTAGATCCTTGAGGAATTGCCACACTGTCTTCCACAATGGTTGAACTAATTTACACTACCATCAACAGTGTAAAAGCATTCCTACTTCTCCACATCCTCTCCAGCACCTGTTGATTCCTGACTTTAATGATCGCCATTCTAACTGGCATGAGATGGTATCTCATTGTGGTTTTGATTGCATTTCTCTGATGACCAGTGATGATGAGCATTTTTTTATGCGTCTGTTGGCTTCATAAATGTCCTCTTTTGAGAAGTGTCTGTTCGTATCCTTTGCCCACTTTTTAATGGGGTTGTTTTTTTCTTGTAAATTTGTTTAAGTTCTTTGTAGATTCTGGATATTAGCCCTTTATCAGATAGGTAGATTGCAAAAATTTTCTCCCATTCTGTAGGTTGCCTGTTCACTCTGATGGTAGTTTCCTTTCCCATGCAGAAGCTCTTTAGTTTAATTAGATCTCATTTGTCTATTTTGGCTTTTGTTTCCATTGCTTTTGGTGTTTTAGTCATGAAGTCTTTGCCCATGCCTGTGTCCTGAATGGTATTGTCTAGGTTTTCTTCTAGGGTTTTTATGGTTTTAGGTCTAACATTTAAGTCTTCAATCCGTCTTGAATTAATTTTTGTATAAGGTGTAAGGAAGGGATCCAGTTTCAGCTTTCTACATATGACTAGCCAGTTTTCCCAGCACCATTTATTAAATAGAGAATCTTTTCCCCATTTCTTGTTTTTGTCAGGTTTATCAAAGATGGGATGGTTGTAGATGTGTGGTGTTATTTCTGAGGCCTCTGTTGTGTTCCATTGGTCTGTATATCTGTTTTGATACCAGTATCATGCTGTTTTGGTTACTGTAGCCTTGTAGTATAGTTCGAAGTCAGGTAGCCCCCAGCTTCGTTCTTTTTGCTTAGGATTTTCTTGGCGATGTGGGCCCTTTTTTGGTTCCATGTGAACTTTAGTTTTGTCCAATTCTGTGAAGAAAGTCATTGGTATTTATGGGGATGGCATTGAATCTATAAATTACTTTGGGCAGTATGGCCATTTTCACTATATTGATTCTTCCTATCCATGAGTATGAAATGTTCTTCCATTTGTTTTTGTCCTCTTTTATTTCATTGAGCAGTGGTTTGTAGTTCTCCTTGAAGAGGTCCTTCACATCCCTTGTAAGTTGGATTCCTAGGTATTTTATTCTCTTTGAAGCAATTGTGAATGGGAGTTCACTCATGATTTGGGTCTCTGTCTGTTATTGGTGTATAGGAACGCTTGTGATTTTTGCACATTGATTTTGTATCCTGAGACTTTGCCGAAGTTGCTTATCAGCTTAAGGAGATTTTGGGCTGAGACGATGGGGTTTTCTAACTATACAATCATGTCATCTGCAAACAGGGACAATTTGACTTTCTCTTTTCCTAATTGAATACCCTTTATTTCTTTCTCTTGCCTGATTGCCCTGGCCAGAACTTCCAACACTATGTTGAATAGGAGTGGTGAGAGAGGGCAGCCTTGTCTTGTGCCAGTTTTCAAAGGGAATGCTTCCAGTTTTTGCCCATTCAGTATGATATTGGCTGTGGGTTTGTCATAAATAGCTTATTATCTTGAGATATGTTCCATCGATACCTAGTTTATTAAGAGTTTTTAGCATGAAAGGCTGTTGAATTTTGTCAAAGGCCTTTTCTGCATCTATTGAGATAAGCGTGTGGTTTTTGTCATTGGTTCTGTTTATGTGATGGATTACATTTATTGATTTGCGTATGTTGAACCAGCCTTGCATCCTGGGGATGAAGCCTACTTGATCGTGATGGATAAGTTTTTTGATGTGCTGCTGGATTCGATTTGCCAGTATTTTATTGAGGATTTTCACATCGATGTTCATCAGAGATATTGGTCTAAAATTCTCTTTTTTTGTTGTGTCTCTGCCAGGCTTTGGTATCAGGATGATGCTAGCCTCATAAAAGGAGTTAGGGAGGTTCCCTCTTTTTCTGTTGATTGGAATGGTTTCAGAAGGAATGGATGGTCCCAGCTGCTCTTTGTACCTCTGGTAGAATTAGGCTGTGAATCTATCTGGTCCTGGACTTTTTTTGGTTGGTAAGCTATTAATTACTTCCTCAATTTTAGACCCTGTTATTGGTCTATTCAGAGATTCAACTTCTTCCTGGTTTAGTCTTGGGAGGGCATATGTGTCCAGGAATTTATCCATTTCTTCTAGATTTTCTAGTTTATTTGCGTAGAGGTGTTTATAGTATTCTCTGATGGTAGTTTGTATTTCTGTGGGATCAGTGGTGATACCCCTTTATCATTTTTTATTGCATCTATTTGATTCTTCTCTCTTTTCTTCTTTATTAGTCTTGCTAGTGGTCTGTCAATTTTGTTGATCTTTTCAAAAAACCTGGATTCATTGATTTTTTTTGAAGGGTTTTTTTGTGTCTCTGTCTCCTTCAGTTCTGCTCTGATTTGAGTTATTTCTTGCCTTCTGCTAGCTTTAGAATTTGTTTGCTCTTGCTTCTCTAGTTCTTTTAATTGTGATGTTAGGGTGTCGATTTTAGATCTTTCCTGCTTTCTGTTATGGGCATCTACTGCTATAAATTTTCCTCTGCACACTACTTTAAATGTGTCCCATAGATTCTGGTACGTTGATCTTTGTTCTCATTGGTTTCAAAGAACATCTTTATTTCTGCCTTCATTTCATTATTTACCCAGTACTCATTCAGGAGCAAGTTGTTCAGTTTCCATGTAGTTGTGCGGTTTTAAATGAGTTTCTTAATCCTGAGTTCTAATTTGATTGCACTGTGGTCTGAGAAAGAGTTTGTTGTGATTTCTATTCTTTTACATTTGCTGAGGAGTGCTTTGCTTCCAATTATGTGGTCAATTTTAGAATCAGTGTGGTGTGGTGCTGAGAAGAATGCATATTCTGTTGATTTGGGGTGGAGAGATTTGTAGATGTCTATTAGGTCTGCTTGGTGCAGAGCTGAGTTCAAATCCTGAATATCCTTGTTAACCTTCTGTCTCATTGATCGGTCTAATATTGACAGTGGGGTGTTAAAGTCTCCCATTATTATTGTGTGGGAGTCTAAGTCTCTTTGTAGATCTCTAAGGACTTGCTTTATGAATCTGGGTGCTCCTGTATTGGGTGCATATATATTTAGGATAGTTAGCTCTTCTTGTTGAATTGATCCCTTTACCATCATGTAATGGCCTTCTTTGTCTCTTGATCTTTGTTGGTTTAAAGTCTGTTTTATCCGAGACTAGGATTGCAACCCCTGCTTTTCTTGCTTTCCATTTGCTTGATAGATCTTCCTCCATCCCTTTATTTTGAGCCTATGTGTGTCTCTGCACATGAGATGGGTCTCCTGAATACAGCACATTGATGGGTCTTGACTGTTTATCCAATTTGCTAGTCTGTGTCTTTTAATTGGGGCATTTAGCCCATTTATATTTAAGGTTAATATTGTTATGTTTGGATTTGATCCTGTCATTATGATGTTAGCTGGTTATTTTGCCTGTTAATTGATGCAGTTTCTTCATAGCATCGATGGTCTTTACAATTTAGCATGTTTTTGCGGCGGCTGGTGCCGGTTGTTCCTTTCCATGTTTAGTGCTTCCTTCAGGAGCTCTTGTAAGGCAGGCCTAGTGGTGACAAAATCTCTCAGCATTTGCTTGTCTGTAAAGGATTTTATTTCTCCTTCACTTATGAAGCTTAGTTTGGCTGGATATGAGGTTCTGGGTTGAAAATTATTTTCTTTAAGAATGTTGAATATTGGCCCCCACTCTCTTCTGGCTTGTAAGATTTCTGCTGAGACATCCGCTGTTAGTCTGATGGGCTTCCCTTTGTGGGTAACCTGACTTTTCTCTCTGCCTGCCCTTAACATTTTTTCCTTCATTTCAACCTTGGTTAATCTGACAGTTATGTGTCTTGGGGTTGCTCTTCTCGAGGAGTATCTTTGTGGTGTTCTTATATTTCCTGAGTTTGAATGTTGGCTTGCCTGGCTACATTGGGGAAGTTCTCCTGGATAATATCCTGAAGAGTTTTTTCCAACTTGGTACCGTTCTCCCTGTCACTTTCAGGTACACCAATCAAACGTAGGTTTGGTCTTGTCACATAGTCCCATATTTCTTGGAGGCTTTGTTTGTTTCTTTTTACTTTTTTCTCTAACTTTTCTTCTTGCTTTATTTCATTAATTTGATCTTCAATCACTGATATCATTTCTTCTAGTTGATCGAATCGGCTATTGAAGCTTGTGCATGCATCATGAAGTTCTTGTGCCTTGGTTTTCAGCTCTATCAATTCATTTAAGGTCTTCTGTCTACTGTTTATTCTAGTTAGTCATTCGTCTAACCTTTTTTCAAGTTTTTTAGCTTCCTTGCGATGGGTTAGAACATGCTCCTTTAGCTTGGAGAAGTTTGTTATTACTGACCTTCTGAAGCCTACTTCTGTCAACTCGTCAAAGTCATTCTCCATCCAGGTTTGTTCCATTGCTGGCAAGCAGCTGCGATCCGTTGGAGGAGAAGAAGCACTTTGGTTTTTAGAATTTTCAGCTTTTCTGCTCTGGTTTCTCCCCATCTTTGTGGTTTTATCTACCTTTGGTCTTTGATGTTGGTGACCTACAGATGGGGTTTTGGTGTGGATGTCCTTTTTGTTGATGTTGATGCTATTCCTTTCTGTTTGTTAGTTTTCCTTCTAACAATCAGGTCCCTCAGCTGCAGGTCTGTTGGAGTTTGCTGGAGGTCCATTCCAGACCTTGTTTGCCTGGGTATCACCAGCGGAGGCTGCAGAATCACAAATATTGCAGAACAGCAAATATTGCTTCCTCATCCTTCCTCTGGAAGCTTTGTCCCAGAGGGGCACCCACGTGTATGAGTTGTCTGTCAGTCCCTACTGGGAGGTGTCTCCCAGTTAGGCTACACAGCGTTCAGGGACCCACTTGAGAAAGCAGTGTGTCCATTCTCAGAGCTCAGTCGTCGTGCTGAGAGAACCACTGCTCTCTTCAGAGCTGTCAGACAGGGACGTTTAAGTCTGCAAAAGTTTCTGCTGCCTTTTGTTCAGCTATGCCCTGTCCACAGAGGTGGAGTCTATAGAGGCAGTAGCCCTTGCTGAGCTGTGGTGGGCTCCCCCAAGTTCAAGCTTCCCAGCCGCTTTGTTTACCTACTCAAGCCTCAGCCATGGCAGACACCCCACCATCCCCCCACCCTCCTGCCAAGCTTCAGCCTCGCAGGTTCTCAGGCTGCTGCACTAGCAGTGAGCAAGGCTCCGTCGGCATGGGACCTGCCAAGCCAGGCACAGGAGAGAATCTCCTGGTCTGTTGGCTGCTAAGACCGTGGGGAAAGCACAGTATTTTGGCGAGAGTGTCCTGTTTTTCCAGGTACGGTCTGTCACAGCTTCCCTTGGCTAGGAAAGGGAAATCCTCTGGCCTGTTGCACTTCCTGTGTGAGGCAATGCCCCGCCCTACTTCACCTTGCCCTCCGTGGGCTGCACCCACTGTCCAACCAGTCCCAATGAGATGAAACAGGAACCTCAACTGGAAATGCCAAAATCACCAGTCTTCTGCGTCGATCACGCTAGGAGCTGCAGACCGGAGCTGTTCCTATTCAGCCATCTTGGAACGGACCAGCCCTGGATAACTTTTTAAACTCATTTATTCAGTCACCTGTATATGTTGTTAACAGTGGTACAGACAGAGACTGTCTCAACCATGGAAAGATAACTGGAATCTGAAATGAGAAAATGTAAATTCAGATAGTGGCACAACCAAGTAATAGTTTGTGGTTTTTAAAGCACATCAATGAAATTACATTTTTATGCAAAGTATAGTAAAATAATAATAATGCTAACTAGCCCACAGAGTTGTTTATGGGTTAAATCAAATATTATACATGAAAAGTGTTTTATAAACTGTCATATACTCCCCAAATATTAGTTACCTAATCTTTTTGAACTTGTTAGAGGCATTTACTTTAATAATTTTCATTTATACATATACTTAAATTGTATAAGGATAAACATTTTAAAGTTACTATCAATTGGCATGAATTCTTAAGCATAAGCAATGTTTTAATAATTTTGTTAATGTGTTAAAGATCTTAATGAAGGATAAAATATTGCTGGACTATCAAGTAGTTAAGGAATGTTCTGTAATTGGCAAGGGTGGGAACAAAAAAATGTTGATAAGGTAACACATCATTTTTCAGTACAATATTGGTTTTGACAACCTTTTCTTGATAGGAAGACAGAACCTGAAGTGTCAGGAATTGCTCTATTCACAATGAACCTTCCTATGCTCTGATGAAAACATGAATATTTGTTATAAGCAAATGA
This sequence comes from Pongo pygmaeus, assembly GCF_028885625.2. NCBI lineage: Eukaryota > Metazoa > Chordata > Mammalia > Primates > Hominidae > Pongo > Pongo pygmaeus. The sequence continues at coordinate 138,023,629 of NC_072380.2, forward strand.
AATGGAGCTACAGCTATCACTGTGTGCTCTGTGGGCCTTTAATACAGTAGGGATTCTTTTATAATTAGATTTAGATTGAAAAAAATGGTCTTTGCTGTTTGAGCTCAGTTGTTTAGTCTTTTTTTAAAAAAAAAATCACCAGATAACTTATTGTAAACGTTGTGTGTGTGTGTGTGTGTCTGTATGTATATATATATAATTTTTTTAGTACCCTCATCTCATGTCAACCTGTTTGCCAGATTATAGACTGTATCATACCCATGGACCTTGCATAACTAATATCTAGAAAGAGGAAGGGAAGGAGGCAGAAATGGCTTCCTAGGGAGAAGCTTTTACTGAGAAATAAGCCACATGGCTCCACAGCCAGCCCATAGGTCCTTGAGATATATACAGCCCATGCTTCATCCTACCCCTACCTTGTAAATGTTAACAGACTTTATTCTTAAATAATTATTGTTAACAGACTCTTTTCTAAGAACAGTTTTAAGTTCATAGCAAAATTGAGCATAAGATACAGAGATTTCCCATATACCCCACGTGCGCATAGATTCCCCCATTATCAATATTTTAGTGAGTAGGCCCCTACTGTATTCAGAGCACTGCTAGTCACTAGGAATGTAAGTAAGTAATTGATGTCTTGGAGGTGAGAAGAAAGGGAGACTAGTCTCTTGAGATTACAAGGTCCTAGAAATTTAACATGCAAAATCTGGAGAAGATAGAGAGTAGGGTGGGGTTGATGAAAGGTTTTTAGTAGGGTTTTCCAAAGTAAACATAGTCAGGTTATTTTAAAAAATAAAATATAACTTGTTAGCTTGAAAGTAGGAGAAAAAAATTTTAAAAAATAGAACTTCAGTGATATTAGTCAGTTTGCTTTCCTATGGGATTCCCTAGTCCTTATCGTGTAATTTACATTTGGCTAGAATGTCATTGCAGTGAGACAGATGCTTGTCTGTCTTAATCTGTTGTATCCCTAGTGCCTAAAACAGTACCTGTCATGGAACCAGTGCTTAGTATATATTTGGGAAATGAATGAAGGACTATAGAAGGGGGTTATGACTTAGTTCATGGGACCTTTTTTCCCCCATGGGACAAATATTTCATGACAAATACTTTGACACATAGTAGTCCTGGGAATAAAAGATAGGGCAAGGCCCTTTTTGCGAAGGTTACCTTGGCAGACCTGGGCAACAATTACACTCTTAAGCACAAAATGTGGCTGTCTGTTAGTTGGAGGTGTTCCCAGACTTCCTGGCAACCTTCCTTGCCCAGTTTGACCATTGGGTCCTTCCTTATAGAAGGTACTTCCTTTCTCTTTCCCAAGAAGACACTACACTGTGACTTCACTTCAGTTGCCTAAGGTAGGAAACTTACAAATTAGACTCAAGAACTTTTCATTCCTTCCTCCAATCATCAGCCTTAACAACCTCCATCTTTCCTTTATATGGAAGCATTAATTTTTCCCCCGTACACAAAGTATTAAGTTGACCATACTTCTTATATTTGATAGTTGTATGGAGTCAAGAAAATATAGTAGTAGCTTGTTTATGTACATTTTCCTCCTGCTTTAGGCACAGGGGTTTTACTTTACATTTACCAAAAGCAAAAAATTCCTACTGCAAAGATGTGTAAGAATTATGCCATTCAATAAGATATGCTGTCTAGTCCCATTCCTAAAAGTCTAGTCCCATTCCTAAAAATCCCTACCAGTCTCCTCTCCATTACTTTCTTCCCCCACTACTATTGCTGCTCTACTTCTGATCTTGCTGTCAGCCTCCTATATGCTCCCAGCTGTAAACTCGATCCGGCCAGTTTCTACCAGAATGATCATTCTACAGTATATACCTGGTCATGCTTGCTCACAGGAAACTGGCAAGAGTCAAGCAGGGCATGGGCTTTCCATGGCTCCCTTCAACCCTTCTGGCTCCGGGCTCCTGTTTCACTTTCCCACCGCTCTCCTCTCTAGCTGTTTGAATCCAAACACTTAACATTCCTAGAAAGTACTGTGTTCTCTTTACCTGTAGACTTTCACTCTTGCTGATCTCTTCATGGACTATTCTCCCTCTTTCTCTTCCCTTGGTTAAGGCAAGTCCCTCCTTCTGCCTCAATGCAGAAATCGCTGACTTCAGGGAGTCTTCCCTAAGGTAGAGCAAGTGCATGTCTACAATGTGAGACCTTTAAAGAAGCTTTCATCTGGAGAGGAGTATCTAATTACAAAGATAAGGAAAAAGTATGTGCTTGGCAGGAAGAGGGATTTGAGGCAAATTTTATGGTAGCTTTGAAATATCCTAATTATTTCATTTAAATAGTGTACTAAATGGAACCCCAAACTGAAATATTCAACTCATAATCTAATATTTGACATGCATTATACTGTCCCTTATCCATCAGTAAAATGTTCTGTATCTGCTGCTTTTGGTGATGGTGCATCCCAGGAGACACACTGACTGAAATACATTAACCTTCTCTCTTGACTGACTATTTGATTCAAATAACAAATCAAATAACAAGTTCCCCCATGACCCTACTTCAAAAACTAGAAAGTATCTTACTCCGTTTTCAGAATACCAAGTTTTGAGAAGCAGCGAGCTATTCTTTGTTTCTGTTACTCTTTGTTTACCATTGACCTAGTAATCACCTGGGCTGGAGGCTGGAGATTGAAGCAGGGAAGTGGGGGAGGAGGACCTGAAGGAGCAGAGGGTTGAGAAAAAAGGGTTAGAATTATAGGTTGTAAATACCAGCATTGTACTTAATAAAATACGCTAACTCTGATGGTCAGGCTTAAGCTTTTATAATACAATGATTTAAGATAATTATAATCAATTGAATTTGAAAGATACAAAATGTGTGCCAAAACTCTTTAATATATTGTCCTGGTAAGTGTGCTTTTGGGAATCACTTCTAATATGATAGTCCAAAATTTAAGTGTTTTATATACAGAGATTTCTGTGTGATATTCAGCAAGAAACTTGGGAAACAATCAAGAGCTTTGTGAAAATTATCTATAAAATGAGATGTTCAGAAAATGTTTTATCATATAATATTAAATGTTAAAGTAGTATAAATATTTATATGTATTCTGATCACTGTGACCAGGTAAGAAAATACTGTAAGCCATGAACAGAAATAGAACAGAAGTCACAGGACTTGAGGAACAGCAAATAATCCAGTTAGATCAGATCATATGTATATGGGAGAAAAGATTACAAGGGTAAGTTGGGACAGATTTATGGAGTTACTTGTTGCCTTGAATAGGACAGTTTGATTCATAAGTAATGGGGAGGGTTACAGGTTTTTCATTAGCTGAGACATCTGATTAGATTTGAACTTTAGGGAAGCAAGTCTGGTTGTGGTATATAGGATAAGTTGGTATGGGAAGAGATCTTGTTACAGTGGTTTAGTCAAGTACTGATGATATGCTGAACTGCCATGGGCTAATTGGAAAGGAGAGAATGAATGCAAGAAGTGTTGTAGAAGTACAATCTATAGGATTTGTCAAATATTTCAAATAAAGTAGACTTAGGAGAACAAGGAGTTGAAGTTGGCCATGAGGTTTCTAGTTTGGGTAACTGGGGAAATGGTGATACCATTAAAAAGTTGTAGACTGTCTCATGGAAGAACTGGTCTTTAGGTGGGGAAGGTGACTTTCATTAATGTCAAGCATATTGAATTTAAGGTGCTGGATTTTGGTATAAATCTTCAACAAGTGGTTGGCAGTGAAAAGGTTTCATGTAAGACCATGGCTAAAGAGAGGGGGAGAAAGGCTTTTCACTTGCTTCCAGGTGATAGTTGGAGCTGTAGGAGTGGATGACCTCTGTAAAGGGAAGAGAGAGCCTAGGGAGAAGAAGAAGAGGCAGAGCCAGCAAGGAGTGCTGCAGTGAGGGGAGACGGACCAAGGGGCTTATGGGCCAAAAAGCATTAAAGGGAGAAAGTTTGTCTTCTTAGTATCATGTTGTTATTTTAGTTGAATTTCCTATTACCAAGGATGCATACATTTCTGAGTCCTAAATAAAATTATTCATACTTTTCATATTCAAAAATTCAAAAACTAAGTTCCATAACCTAGTAAGATTATGGGGGCAGAAGGATGGAATTCACCAGTTTTTTTTTTTCTCTGCTTCTACTTCATTGGTAGTATTGGTTAAGAGTTTTCTTCATAGCTTCTTTTTCCTCTCCCAGAAATTGATATTTAAAGCAATAAAGAGTAAAGGTCACACCTGACTTCTCCTGTCTAATTTTATAAGCAGAAAACACACTGTGTAGTTTAAAAAAAATTCTCATAGCACATAAAGTGATATAAATGAGGTATACACATTTATTAGATAATATTTTAAAAAATCAGTTCATCCCAAAGCTAGCAATTACTTTTTATTTAGAAATTTTACTTTAATCATAATTTGATTTTAAGGTATTTTAAAACAAATATTAAACATAAAAGAATGATTTTCAGTGGCTGTAGTTCAAAACTGCTATGGAATAGAAATTAGTATTGTGACACCATTTAAGTGTCCAGTTTTAAATTAAATGGTTATGAGTTTCCAGCTCTGTTAGTTTTTATTGTGGAACAAACCACCCCAAAACGTAGTAGCTTAAAATAACCATTTGTTTGGCTCGTGATTATGTGGCTTTGTCATTTGGATGGGGTTTAGCTGGGTGAGTCTTCTGCCAGTTTGGAGGGGCTTCCTCACACTGCCAGATTGGCTGGGAGCTTCTGCGCCTAGAATGTCTTCAGCTGGGACAGCTGATATCCCTGCTCCATGTGGTTGCAGCCTCCAGCAGATGAGTTCAGATTTGTTCACATGGTAGCAGTGGGTAGGCAAGAGCCTCTAGAGCCGGAGCTGAAGAGCTCTTGAGGCCTGGACTTGGAAATCTCACAGTGTAACTTTTGCCAGACTTTTGGTCAAAGAAATTACAAGGCAGCCCAGATTCTAAGGGTGGGAGAATAGACTCTGCTTCTTGATGGGAGGGTGGTAGAAAATACTGTGGCCAGATTGTCAGTCAGCCATACCAGCTCATATTCATTTGTTCATTTTGAATACTCAAATACCAGTTTTTAACTGCTGAAACACATTGACTCTATGTGTGTGTGTGTTCCATTCATCCTCTTTTCTCAATACATTACCCCTGCAAAACAAGGAGGTATTTGAAGTAATCTCACTCTTCTGATTCATCTGTTTGATGAAAGACATGTTTGTTTATTCAGATATTAAAGCAACTTGAAAAGAAAATGTAACATAAATAAAATAAAACTACAGCTGGTTTACCTATGCAGTATTTGTTAAGTATCTTTAACTGTCTGTTTTGTGCCTGGCACTGGACTAGATGTATAGGAATAGAGAAAAAGAAACATGGGACATAGTCTTTACTTTCAAGAAGTTTATATGCTTATAGCATGGGTAAAATTTATACCCAACAAATAATTTATTAATGTACCAAGGACTATGCTTTAATCAAAGGTAGTACATAGATGGATATGACCTAGTCCTTTTAGTGAAAATAGATATTTAAAATAGTTATAATTCAAAGCATGAGAGAAATATAAACTGAGTGCTGTTGAATTAGAAAAAGAATAGGAGGAGGCAAATGATTGAGTGCCAGTGTAAGTGATTCATACAGTTAACACCTGAGAAGGGAGACATCTTTGAAACCAGAGGGTGATGGCTTCATACAGAAAATGAGTCTTGAACAAGACTTTGAAGAAGAGGTAGAATTTGAATAAGTGGAGAGGTAGGAATCCTACTCAATTTAGAATTGGGTTGTTTTCCCAAGAAGGTAATTATCTAATTAGAGTCTTTTCAAGTGGCAAGTATTAAAGAGCATGCAATAACATGACTATAGAAAGACTGTAGAAAACATTATGCTGGGAAGATTGCTGTCAATGTTTTTTTCCTCTCCAATGGTGCCAAGGCTTAATTTTTTTTTTCTTTTTCTCTTAAAACTTTTTTAGAGATGGGGTCTTGCTGTGTTGCCCAGGCTGGTCTTGAACTCCTGGGCTCAGATGATCCTCTCGTCTCAGTCTCCTGAGTGGCTGGGACTACAGCCATGCACCACTGTGACTGATCTGATTTTCTGTTGTCAGCTATTTGTATACTTTAATTGGAAGACTGCGTAAAGAATGGTTATTTTATTAGGGAAATGCACATTTTGTTTTTATTGAATAGTACTCTGTAGCCATGTATTAATTGAAAAAAAATAGAAACAAATAATGTGTATCTCTGCTGATGAAGAAGTATAACATTGACGAAAGTAAGGAAACCCCCATTGAGTGATGTCAACTGGGTACTTTCTACAAGTATATCTGGCTTTATTTAGGGACTAAACCGGTAGAAATAATTGGGGAATTTCCTTTCCTAAATTTGACAGGTAAATTTGCTTTTCACACTTTCTGTTTTAGTTGCTCATATTTAAACTATTTTGAGAAGGAGAAGGATCAATTAAAATGTATTTTATTTAGTGCTAATCGAATAGTACCATATTTAAACATATACCAATTTCCAAAGTACTTGATGTAACTATATATAATTAGTAATAGAATATAAGAATCATGATTTTTATTTTGGTAAATTAAAGGTAGTTTTTCTCTGTTAAAATGGGATTTAAAACACCATTATGAATGAATCCCTTTATCTAGTTTATCATTGCCTTTCCTATGAAAGTAGTGACACTTGACTAATATTGTCTAACTTAATTGCTACCATGTGGTGAATTCTAGAGAATTCTTTAGGGGAAATTTTTCTACTACCTCATTTATTTTCAGTGACAAGAAATTGGGAGAATTTATAATAGCTCTTATCATTTCATGTATTTTAATAGCTGGAATATATGTCCGGTCCAAAGAGAATATATCACAGAGTGATCATAAGTTGAAATGAGATAACACATGAAAATATTTTGTAAACTGCGAAGTCCTATGCAGATAAATGTTAGGTGATACTCTTGTTCTGAGATTAGCATTTGTTCTTTCAAGGTCTCTATAGAATAGTCACAGTTCATAGCTTAGACTCTAGAGCCACGTGTTCTGAGATCAAGTCTGGGTTCAGCCCCTTACTAGCTCTGTAACCCGGGATAAGTTTCTAAACCTCTCTATACCTCAGTTCCTCTATCTGTTAAAATGACATAATAATAATATACCTACTTCAAAGGATTGTTGTGGAGATTCAATGAATTTATATATGAAAGTCATTTGCAACAGTGTCTTGGCACACAGTAAATGTTATGTGTTAGCTATTCATTACTGTCATTATCACTACATCATGTAGAATAGATAATTGCTTTCTGATATATGCTAATCATGTTTTTCTCTATGGAATTCTTCCTCTACTCTCCTAGTTTTGCATTTTCCTGAAAGAGAGCTCATTGAGGGTGATGACTGAATCTCATCAATTTTTATGTCCTCAGCAGCTTATGATAGACGTTCAATAAGTGCATGGATTACATTATACACACATGACCACTTAAGAGAGAAATACTATAGAAGAACTGTAGAAAGGAAAGTAGCATTCAGCATCTGCACAATGTTAGTCTCTTTCTCTTTCTGGTCCACCTTACCCTTTTCAGCCTAAAAATTGCCTCATCTTGTTCCTTTTTTTCTCGCCGCTCTGGCCTCAAGGATGCCTTCCCAGTCTTACCTAGCCGTCTCTTCCCCAGGTTGATTTCTTAATTTTTTTATTTTTGTTTGAGACAGGGTCTCACTCTGTTGCCAAGACTGGAGTGCAGTGGCGTGATCTCGGCTCGCTGCTCACTGCAACCTCCACCTCTGGGGTTCAAGCGATTCTTACGCGTCAGCCTCCCCAGTAGCTAGGACTACAGGTATGTGCCAACGTGCCACTATGCCTGGCTAATTTTTTTTGTATTTTTTGGTAGAGATGAGATTTCACCATGTTGGCCAGGCTGGTCTTGGACCCCTGGCCTCAAGTGATTCACCTGCCTCAGCCTCCCAAAGTGCTAGGATTACAGGTGTGAGCCACCATGCCTGGCCTCCCAGATTGATTTCATTCCCACTACCTTTTGTGGGAAACCTTCATTAACCACTCCTGCCCAAGACAGTCTCTTCTGTTCTATTATGCATTTTATATGTGTATGTATAATAACATTATTATATATATATATTCTCTGCTCCTCTTTAAAGTTTTTATCTTTTTTATTAGGTGAGATTCATGCACATAGTACAAACTTCACAAAGTGCAAAAGACTGGTGAAAAGCGGGCCTCTGCCTCCCTGGAAACAGTTACTCTTACCAGTTCCTTACATATCCCTGCGGAAATAGTCTCTGTGTTGCACAGCTTGCACATGTGTTTTAATGGTAGCATATTGGATACTCTGTTCTACTTTGCTTTGTTCACATAATATATTTTGAATATTCCATATCAGTACATATAGTACTGCCTCACTTTTTAATGGCTATATAAAATAGTACTATAATTTTTAACCAGTCACCTGATGGTGGGCTTAGTAGTTATTCTGTGGCTGTTACCAGCATCACTGCCGTGTGCACTGGTACACATACAGAAGTCCACACAAGTAGGCCTTTATCTGTAAGGTAAATACTGGTGGAATTACTGAGTCAAAGGATACGTGAATTTTTAGATTTTTACTATGAAAGACAAACTGCTCTTTATGGGGATTTTATTAATCTACAACCCCATCAACAATGTATGAGAGCCCATTTTTCACACACTTGCCAACTCAGTATGTTATTAAACCTTTTGGTCTCTGCCACTTGTATATCCCAGATCATCTTCTAATTCTGCTTCATATTGTTTGCTATCCTTTAGAATATTTCTGTCCTACCTCCCTTCATTACAGTAGCTCTTTGCAATCTTAGATAATCTTATATTTTCATTGACTTTATATTCCTTAACTTCCAGGAGAGTTCGAGTTTCTGATATTCTGTTCCATTGGCATGTACTTGTCAGACCAGGTATCCTCATATACTTACATGTCATAGTGCTCTGTAAACATTTATGGATTGATTAGCCTAAGTGGGCAAGGTCCATCTGTCTCTGTAATTTTGAAAAAGAGAGAGCCATTGCTTCCTAAATATTTCTTATTAGTTTCTGCCTTTGTGTTAATTAGTGTAATTAACATTGTCAGTATCTGTTACTACACGTGTGAATCTCAGTGTTCAAACTCAGCCTCTTTGCTACTGACTTTTACCTTGTTAGCAAGGCGAACACATATTCATTTAAAGGTATCAATAAGATTTTATGACCTGTTTTCTAGTAGCCCAGGATAGAGTCTTTCTGGGTTCACTCTGCAGAGCTGGGTGAGTGAGGTGGGAAGAATCCCAAGAAGGATGCCGTCCTGGGGTAATAGGGGAAGCTCAGGGACTTGGTTGAGTTAAAAATGTGCCCTCCTAGAGCTGAGGCAGTGAGAGCCCGGTATGTACAGGAGGCTTTGTTCATGGCCAGACTATTGTGGGAACCTCTTGGACAACAAGGTGGAAAGAGCAAAATGGGCAAGGAAGTTGTGAGCCAGGCTGAGGTTTGAGTGGAGGGTTCAGGTACGGGTTCAGTACCAAACTGTTGAAAGTCATTGCCAGAGTATTAATTATTTTGACATTTTAAATAGTTTGTAAATTAGGGATGGTTGATCAGATGAAGAGACATGGTGGGCTAGAAAGCACTGACTAGGATAATGTAAATAATTTATTAAGATAACATTTTTTAAATGTAAGATAGGATCAGTTCACTGTGTACAGTTACACAGTTTATTATGTACTACATAAAAGCACCTCACTAAGGAGGCAGAGGGTGACTAAATTTCAGCCTGGGTTCTAATCACCGAGGCATGTACCTAGTATGCCTGGAGGAAAGTGTACCTTTTTCTGATTCATCTGCTAATTCAAATATTTGGGGTAGGCAAGTAGAGGCCTTGTTCTCTTGTAGACTTAATGTGAAGAATATCCTCTAATCTGTTAAAAAATCAATATGTAATAATATTTTCTGATCCAAAAATTATATTGAGCAGTAAATGATGATTGGTTACCATTTAATTCTCTTTTATAAAATGAGAATAAGGAAAAAGAAAAAAAGAAATTATTTGGCTTTGAAAGAGTAGACCTGTATGAAAAAGAAATGTTGAACATTTGTACCCTTTTTTGTTTTTAAGCTTTTATTCTCTGTTGTGAGATTTTCCCCTTTGAGGACACTGAAAGCAAAATGAATCATGCCATTGGAGAATGCCCTGTAGATCTTCATGGGGTTATCTGTAGCCAGCAGCGTACAGGAAACTAGTCACATTATTAATTGCATTCTCTCTTGGCCAAAGGTTTAGCTGTTTTAAAATGTGATTTCACTGCCTGTATTGCTCATAGGCCTAAGCTTCTTTGTTACTTTAGTAAATATATGTTTATGTGGAGTGATTTAGCTCAAATTTAGTGCATTAAATGGTAGTCTATCTAAGGCACCCATGTCTCCTCTCCTCTCCTCTCCTCTCCTCTCCTCTCCTCTCCTCTCCTCTCCTCTCCTCTCCTCTCCCCTCCCCTCCCCCCCTCCCCCTTTCCCCTCCCCCCTCCCCTCCCCTCTTTCCTTTCTTCTCCTCTTTCCTTTCCTTTCCCTTTCTTTCCTCTTCTCTTCTCTTTCTCTTTTTCTTTCTCTCTTTCTCTCTCTCTTTCTCTTTCTTTCTCTCCCTCCCTCCCTCCCTTCCTTCCTTCCTTATTTCCTTCCTTCCTTCCTTCTTTCCTTCCTTCCTTCTTTCCTTCAACTGTACAGAGGCCTGGAGGTCTGCAGGCCACCCATTCTGAAATGTGAGTTTTGTTTGGCTCACACAGTGTTGGGATTTGTTGGATTTCAAATGTGTTTAGATAAGAGTTGTGCCTTTCCATTAGTCACTATTCTGACCATTCCCTTTTGTTTTATATCTGATCCACTTCAACTGTCTTTCCTGCTGGCATTCCAGTTTGTAATTCTTACTTTATATCTGGATACTCTGTGAACACAGAATTAAGGCAGGAAATTAGAAGGTAGAATAAAATCTGCTTTTAAGAAGCAATTTACATTAAACAAATAACTTTTATTTATAGTATTAATAAATGTTTTCAAATATTATAATTGTATACCAATATCATTCCCCTAAGTACTCTTCCCATTTAATTGGTATTAGGCTGGGCTGTGCCTTCCAGCAAGATAAATACCAGGTTGGTAGGCAAAATTAGGGAACTGTATCAAGGTTTAGAATACCAAGGGTCAATAGCAGGCCAGTCATTGGAAGGCAGAATATACACAAACACTAAGGTCAAGACAAGTCATAGGTCAGAGCAAGCTGGACAGACTAGGGAATAGCAGTAGCATCCAGGGCCCATGGGAGTAGGAACATCAGGTCCAAGCCTCTAGGACCAGGAAATCCATGAGCATTAAAGGAATGAGATCAGTATTGGCAGGCAAGGAGGCTGAGTCATGGGGGCTCATGGTCTCAACAAGGAAATGGGTCACTGGCGGGGTCAGTACAGGACCCTACATGAAAGAAAGGAGTTTGCCACAGACCAACCCCTTTTGCCTGTGCTTAGAATTTTTTAAAATTAATAGACTTTATTTTTTAGACCGTTTTTAGGTTAACAGAATGGAACAGATAGTGCAGAGAGTTCCCAGATACCACCTTCTCCCCGAATCCCCTCATACACCAGTTTCCCCTATTTTCCTATTTTTAATATTGTACATTTGAATGATACATTTGTTGCAATTGATGAACCAATATTGATACACTGTTATTGAGTTAAGCCCATTTTTTACATTAGGATTATGCTGTGTATATTTTTATGCTGTGTATATTTTTATGGGTTGGGTGTTCATGTATTAAAATTTATATCACATAAAACTTAATATTTTGGCCATTTTTAGGTGTGCTGTTCAGTGACATTAGGTACATTCACATTGATGTGCAACCATCACCATTAGCCATCTCCAGAACTTTTTCAGTAACCCTGATGGAAACTGTACCCATTAAACAGTAACTCCCCATGTCCCTACCCTCACCTTTGGTAACCACTGTTTTTTCTATCTCTATGTATTTGACTATTCTGGGTACCTCATATAAGTGGCATTGTACAATATTTGTGCATTTATCACTTGAGCCCAGGAGTTCGAGACCAGCCTGGGCAACATAACGAGACTCTGTCTCTACAAGAATGGTGTGTTGGCACACACCTATTGTCCTAGTTACTTGGGACCACTTGAGCCTAGGAGGTCTTGGCTGCAGTGAGCCATGATTGTGCCACTGCACTCCAGCTTGGGCAATAGAGCAAGACTATATCTGTCTCTTAAAACAGACAAACAAAAAATTGTCCTTTTGTGTCTGGCATATTTCACTTCCCACAGTGGCTTTAATGTTCGCCTATGTTGTAGCATGTATTACCATTTCATTCTCTTTTAAGGCTGAATATTCCATTATATGTACCACATTTTGTTGATCCACTTATCTGTCAATGGACATTTGCATTTTCACCTTTTGGATATAATGCTGCTGTGAACATCAGTGTACATATATCTGTTTGAGTTTCTGCTTTCAGTTCTTTTTTGTGTATATACTCAGAGTGGAATAGCTGAATCAAATGATCTGTGGGTCCGGGCGCGATGGCTCATGCCTTTAATCCCAGCACTTTGGAAGGCTGAGGCAGGCAGATTACCTGAGGTCAGGAGTTCGAGACCAGCCTGACCAACATGGAGAAACCCCCTTTCTACTAAAAATACAAACTTAGCTGGGTGTGGTGACACGTGCCTGTAATCCCAGCTACGTACTGAGGCAGGAGAATTGCTTGAACCTGGGAGGCGGAGGTTGCGGTGATCCGAGATTGTGCCATTGCACTCCAGCCTAGGCAACAAGAGCAAGGCTCTGTCTCTAAAAAAAAAAAAAAAAAAAAATGGTCTATGGGTTTTTGGCAAATGCGTAATGTCATGTGTCCACCATACAGAATAGTTTCACTGTCTGAAAAATCTCCTACTTCAACCATTCTTCACTCTCTCACCTTTGCCTCTGCTTAGGTTTTAATGTTCTTTTTGGAGACATTTAAATACTGTTTATACTCCAACCTGGAATTTTCAGGTAAAGACGAGTTAGTGAAATCAGTGATCAAGGGAAAGTAAGATATTCTGGTAAATTATTTATAGTCCCTTAGGCTTTGAGATTTTGAAAGTTACTTACACAGTTAATGTACAGGTAACAAACAGAGCTTTAGAATGCATTGGCTTCAAATAGGATGATTTGTGTGGATGCAGTTATATATTGCATCCATTTATTCCACAAAGATTTATTAAGCATCTATACTATATGCCAAGCCCTGTGCTACATGCTTTCAGTAGGAAATAAAGATTCCATTAAGATAAGTTAGACTATTTTAGGAGTTTCCACCTTTTTGCCACCAAGGTACCCCTTTGGTATTATTCCCCAGGAGGCATGTGTTTTGAAAGATCCTGACTATTACATGTTATGCTTGTGCTAGGCTTTCTCAGAATATTGAAAATAGCTTTTGAATCTCCACTATAATTTTCAGGGAGTCCTAGAGGTCTAGAGATCTTCATAAGAAAACTGATCACTTTTTTAAAAAATTTATTTTATTTATTTATTTATTTATTTATTTTGAGATGGAGTCTTGCTCTGTCACCCAGGCTGAAGTGCAGTGGCATGATCTCAGCTCACTGCAAGCTCTGCCTCCTGGGTTCATGCCATTCTCCTGCCTCAGCCTCCCGAGTAGCTGGGACTACAGGCACCTACCACCACGCATGGCTAATTTTGTTTTTTTGTATTTTTAATAGAGATGGGGTTTCACCGTGTTAGCCAGGATGGTCTCTATCTCCTGACCTCGTCATCCACCCGCCTTGGCCTCCCAAAGTGCTGGGATTACAGGTGTGAGCCACCGTGCCCGGCCCTGATCACTTTTTAAATTCAGAGCATGAGTCTTCGATTAGGCTGGTTTGTGTGACTGTCACTGTGCTCAGTCCTGTTATTACAGCTGTGCCGAGGTACTTAGCGTGGCTGTTTTCCAGACATGACTTGCTCAAATGACCATTTCTCTATCTTCTCCAGTTGCTTGCTGACCCAGCCTTTTCCGCTATACTTAGTGGCAGTGACCATCTAAATATGAAAAAAACAAAACAAAACAAAAACGGTTGTACTAGGATAGAAAATAAAGAGACAAGAAGGACAAGAAGGTGCAGGCATTTGTGGTCATTAAAGCAGAAGTCTCTATGCTTCTTTAATTGTTACTGTCATATGAGCCTCCTGATAATTTGTTTATTCGTGTTTGTACATATTCTGCATAATATCAGTATGTGCATTATTAATGAAACCTAATTTTTCTCCTTTTTAAAATAAAAGTTAATTATAAATAGAAGTTCTGAGACTTTGCATGTACTCTGAGCCATATGCATCCCACTTTAGAAACCTCTACTGAGAAAGCAGACTGATATTTTTTACTGACCAAAATACTAACCACTATGTCTACTGTAGCTTAGATTATTCTACAGATAATGCTGAGGATTCTGACATACAGACAGGTAGGTTTAATTAGGGAAAAGTTCTAGAAGCAGTTCCCCAATCACTGTGCTATTCAAATATAAAAGCTCCATATGCATTTGGGATAAAAATAGCATATTCTGAAAAGTTGAGGGTTTTTTTGTTTGTTTGTTTTTGAGACAGAGTCTCGCTCTGTCGCTCAGACTGGAGTGCAGTGGCAGAATCTTGGCTCACTGCAACCTCCGCATCTTGGGTTCAAGCAATTCTCATGCCTCAGCCTCCCGAGTAGCTGGGATTACAGGCACCTGCCACCATGCCCAGCTAATTTTTGTATTTTTAGTAGATATGGAGTTTTGCCATGTTGGCCAGGCTGGTCTTGAACTCCTGACCTCAGGTGATCCACCTGCCTCAGCCTTCCAAAGTGCTGGGATTATAGGCGTGAGCCACTGCGCCCGGCCAAAAGTTGAGACTTTTAAAAAATAAATTAGTATAGAGAGTTTCAGTTTTACTAGATAAAGTTTTAGAGATCTGTTTCACAACAACATGAATAAACTTAACACTAATGAACCATACATTTAAAAATGGTTAAGGTGTTAAATTTTATGTTACGTGTTTTAAACACAATAAAACAATCAGTTAGATATTGGTGATTTATCCCCTGTAACCAATATTTTAACATCTACTGTATAAGGTTTCCATTTGGTCTCTGCAGACCAAATTTTCTGCAGTTTTTGCTAAGTACTTTAAGCATTTTAGTCCCCTGTGGTTACATTATCAGAAAAATGTGAGTGCTTGTGATTCTTAATATAGAGCCAGATAAACTCCATGAACAGCAGTCCACTAAGCTACTTTAATGGGATAAACTTTTAAATAAACCATTAATAATATACTCCATATATTTGCTATTTGGGGTCTGGGGAGGCCAGATAGACAGAAAGAGATGGAAGAAAAGCCTGAGTTGACTTTCGTACTTTCAGTGTTCCAAAGCCTGGATATAAATGAAAGATGAGCATTTCTACTTAATTTATCTGGCTGGATTCCTGTGCCTAATGGCTGCATATATACCATAAACACTGTGAAGAAGCAACCATGGAAACACTTGTTTTCTTGTTGGGCTAAATTTACTCTGGATTGAATATTAACACAGTGCCTGGCAGTACTTTAAAAGCAAAAATAGCTTAAGCGTGATTCACTCTGAGTCATTTACTGCTGCTGCTGCTGCTGCTATACTGCCTAGAGCTTGACATTGAACAAGTTGGCGGCCTGTATTGCTACATTTTTTCTAGGAACTCTGAACACATTTCATTCTTGTGAATTCGCTTGTGCAACGATATTAAATAGAGTAATATGTTTATTTTGTTTCAAAGTCAAATGAATTTGAGAATGGTGAAACTAAATTATTTTTCTTGGGCTTTCTGGAAAAGCTAGATTCTCAGAATTCTCCTGTGGTTATACGACTTACTCTATTTTATAAAGAATTAATAAAATGTCACTGAAGTTTTGTTTTAGACACTTTGGGCTTTGCTGATTGAAAACACCACACCAACTGAAAAATCATTGTGAAAAAGAACCTGGTAGTACTGTCAATATTAAGTAGGATTCATTAATTTTCTGACATTACTGGACAAGATGATTTGTGCCATTCAGAAAGCTCTTTTTCTTTCTTCTTCTTTCCTAATACAGTGAGGCATACAACATAGCCTGCCTTATGGTTAAGTTGGGTGTATGACTTGTAAACTTCCCTCTTGCTATTAAAGATTATATAATGGGAACTTCATTGGTTTTGAAAGGCAGACCAAACCCACCCACGGGATTTCTATTGGCTTTTTAAATGTATTGCATTTCTCTGAGTAAACCCATGTGGCTGAGAAATAGTGAGTAGCTTGTTGGCTGACTGTGGGAAAACCTATGAAGGATCAGTTGATCTCATTTGGGCAGGAGTCAGAAATGGCTGAGAATCTAAAACTATATATATGAGGATGGTTTTCTCTTGATGTTGCAATCTTTATTTTAACATGTTTTTGTGTTTAGCTTTTGGAGTTGCCTAACAGTATAATTTCAAATGAGGTTTAGTTTCAGCTGTTTAACTTTAAACTGTAGGGAACATGATTAAAAAAAAATTAAGGCATTATCATTTGCCTTAGAATTTTAATGGTTTGTATAGTTTTCCTGTGACAGCCTAAAACAAAAATGAGCCTCACCTAATTCTTGATATTATTTGAATTGTTTTACCATAAAATTCTTACATTAGAACATGTAACTCTGTCAGAGAATTTCAACATAGTTGCATAAATTGTGTTTCATATTACAACTTGTTCTCTGCTTGACTTCATTGAAAGTAATAAAAGGACTCTTTCAGAAGGATCTGGTGAGTTAACATCATTATTTAAAAAAAAAAAAAAAAAAGTAAAGAACTTACTCATAATGTATCCTGTGTTGCTAAGTTTTCAGAGTTAGCTATCTCAGCCACACCCAAAAGCCCTTTCAGAAGATTGAAATCCACTTACTCATTTATGCTGGCTTAGAATTTTCATCCTAGTAAGAGCTGAGATCGATATAAATTTTCCATGAAATATATGATGAATGCAAGAAAAACTAACATTTGGAATTTGAGTTGCTGCCAAGTCTTGTGTGTAATATATAGTTCTTTATTCTGTGGTTAAAGAGATTTCTTATAGCAGGGCTTTCTCTAACTTGGGCCCTGTGGGTGCTAAAAATATCTCAAAGGTATTTTTTATGTTCCAAAAGGATACTGTCACCCTTCCTCAGAGCTAGAATATAGGATACCAGTCCTGCAGTAGCATTCCCCATATCATGGTCATACCCACCCTCTACTGCTACATTTCCAAGGCATATAAATGAGTTTTTCATATGGCTTGAAAATTAGCTCAACAAAGTTTAAATAACCAACCATGTCAGGTTTTAAACTAAAGGGGATAGTCTAACTGAGTCTCGGCATAGCCCAGTAGCCACTGTGTTATTAATGCCTTTACATAGATGTATCTCTTTTATTGAGACAAGATCTCACTTTGTCACCCATGCTGAAGTGCAGTGACGCAATCGTGGCTCACTTCAGCCTCAACTTCCCTCACTCAGGTGATCCTCCCACCTCAGACTTGAGTAGCTGGGATTGCAGTTGCATACCACCATGCCTGGCTAAGTTTTGTATTTTTTGTAGACACAGGGTTTTGCCATGTTGCCCAGGCTGGTCTTGAGCACCTGGGCTCAAGCAGTCCACCTGCCTCAGCTTCCCAAAGTTCTGGGATTACAGGCATGAGCCACTGTGCCCAGCCAGATGTGTCTTATCCATAGACATATTATAGGTTGCGTATCCCTTATGTGAAATGCTTGAGACCAAAAAGTGTTTCAGACTTCAGGTTTTGCAATATTTGTATATACATAATGAAATATATTAGGGATAAGACCCAAACCTAAATGCAGCATTCATTTATGTTTCATATATAGCTTACACACATAGCCTGAAGGTAATTTTATACAATGTTTTTAATAATGTTGTGCATGAAACAAAGTTTTGACTGCATTTTGACTGCAACTAGGTGTGGAATTTTCCACATGTGGCAATGTGTCAGTATTCAGAAAATTTCGGATTTGGAAGCATTTCAGATTTTCGGATTAAGGATGTTCAACCTATAAATGAGATGGCGTGAAAGTCTTCACACAGGGCCTAGCATAAAGTAGGCACTGAATAAAAAAGCTCATTAAATCAGAATTTATATTATAAATATTCACCTTATTTGGCCTGGAAGTTTTCTTTCTTTCTTTTTATTTATGTGTATACTCATTTGTCAAACTTGTATTATATGCCAGAAACTATAGGATATTTGAGACAAATTAATAAGCCTTCAAGAATTACATTCTTAACTTGAAAAAGCAGACATGTAAATTATTAAATATATTAATCATATGCTTTTTAAAAAGATTAGGTACAAGGATGTCATTGCCTTAAAATAAGAACGATGTTTTAAATGTTTTTAATTGAGAAATAATAATTGTATGTATTTATGGAATACAGTGTGTTTTGGTATATGTATACATTGTGGAATAATTAAATCAAGTTAATTGACGTATCTGTCACCTCATTTACTTTTTTGTGGTGAAAACTTTTGAAATCTCCTGTAAGTAATTTTGAAGTATACAAATACATTATTAATAACGTGATTTTCGTGCTGTGCAATAGATCACTAAAACTTACTCTTCCTGTCTAACTGAAACATTGTAGTTTGGCCAACATCTCCCCATTTCCCCAACCCCTTCCCCCTTCCCCCAGCCTCTGGTAACCACCGTGCTATTCTCTATGAATTAGCCTGTTGTAGATTCCACGTGTAAGTGAGATCATACAGTATTGGTCTTTATGTGCCTGGCTTATTTCACCTAGCATGGTGCCCTCCAGGTTCATCCATGTTGTTGCAAATGACAGAATTTCTTTTTAAAGGCTAGCTAGTATTGCATTGTATATGTATATACCACATTTTTTAAATCTGTTTATCGATGATAGACACTTAGAGGCGGGATGCAGTGGCACAAACCTGTAATCCCAGCACTTTGGGAGGCTGAGGTGGGTGGATTGCTTGAGCTCCGGAGTTCAAGACCAGCCTAGGCAACACGGCAAAACCCTGTCCCTACAAAAGGAAAAGAAATAGCCAGGTGTGGTAGTGTGTGCCTGTATTCCCAGCTACCCAGGAGGCTGAGGTGGGAGGATCGTTTGAGCCCTGAAGGTCAAGGCTGCAGTGAGCCAAGATTATGCCACTGCACTCCAGCCTGGGCAACAAAGTGAGACCCTGTCTCAAAAATAAAATAAAATAAAATAAAATAAAATAAGCACAGTGGCTCACACCTGTAATACCAGCACTTTGAGAGGCTGAGGCAGGCAGCTCAGGAGGTTGAGACCAACCTGAGCAACATGGTGAAACCCCATCTCTACAAAAAATACAAAAAAATTAGCCAGACATGGTGGTACACACCTGTGGTCCCAGCTACTTGGCAGGCTGAGGTAGGAGGATCGCTTGAACCCCAGAAGCAGAGGTTGCTATGAGCCGAGATTGTACCACTGCACTCCAGCCTGGGCAACAGAGCAAGACCCTGTCCCAACAAAATCAAAAATAAATTAAAATAAAAGGTAGACACTCAGGTTGCTTCCATATCTTGACTATTGTGAATAATGCTGCAGTGAACGTGGGAGTGCAGAAATCTCTTTGACATACCAATTTCAGTTCATTTGTATGTATACCCAGAAGTGGGATCATATGGTAGCTGTATTTGTAGTTTTTTGAGGAACTTCCGTACTGTTTTTCATAATAGCTGTACTAATTTACCTTCCCACGAACAATGTACCAGGGTTGCCTTTTCTCCACATCCAAACCAATACTTGTCTTTTGTCATTTTGCTAATAGCCATTCTAACAGTTGTGAAGTGATATCTCTTTGTGATTTTAATTTGCATTTCCCAGATGGTTGGAGAAGTTGAGCATTTTTTCCATATATTTCTTTGCCACTTATATGTCTTTCTTTTGAGAAATGAGTGTTCAGGTCCTTTGCCTTTTTTTTTTTTTTTTTTGAGTCAGGGTCTTGCGCTGTCACGCAGGCTGAAGTGTAATTGCACAATCATAGCTCACTGCAGCCTTGATCTTCCTGGTTCAAGAGATTCTCCCACTGTAGCCTCCCTGGTAGCTGGGACTACAGGCACACACAACCATGCCTGGCTAATTTTTTAAAATTTTTAGTAGAGAGGAGGTCTGGCTGTTTTCCGGGCTGGTCTTAAACTGCTGGGATCAGGCAGTCCTCTTGCCTCAGCCTCCCAAAGTGCTGGGATTACAAGCATAAGCCACCATGCCCAGCCCTTGGCCCATTTTAAAATCAGGTTATTTGTTTTCTTGCTATTTAGTTGTTTGAGTTCCTTATGTATCTTGGATGTTAGCTTATTATCACATGTATGCTTCGCAAATTTCCTCCCAACCCGTGAATTGTCTTTCCATTCTGTTGTTTCCTTTGCTGTGCAGAAACGTTTTAGTTTGATGCAATCCATTTGTCTATTTTTTTTATTGCCTGTGCTGTTGGGGTCATGTCTAGCAAATTATTGCTCAGCCCAATGTCGTGGAGCTATTCCTAGTTTTCTTCAAGTAGTTTTACAGTTTCAGGTCTTAAATACTTAAGTCTTTAATCCATTTTAAGTTCATTTTTGCATATATTGTGAGGTAACAGTCTAATTTCATTCTTCTGCATGTCTATCTACAGTTTTCCCAACATTATTTATTGAAGAGATGTTCTTTTCCCATTATGTGTTCTTGGCGCATTTGTCAAAAATCAATTGAACATAAATTCATAGATTTATTTCTGGGCTTTCTATTCTGTTCCAGTGGTTGGTGAGTGGTAACAATTTTTTTTTAACTAATATCGACTATTGACCTTTGAGTACTTCCTGTATACCCAGCTCTACTTAAGGTGCAATAAGGTAGGTAGATAGTGTTATCCCCATTTTACAGAGGAGGATATTGAGGCTCATAAGAGGTTGAGCAATTTGCCAAACTTTATATTTACAATGCAAACCCAGGAAATCAAACTGCAGAGTCCATGCCCTTTACTATTACGTAAACTGCCTCTTGTTGATTGACTATTGAGGAAAAAGAAAAGCTCTTAGAAGTTGGAGGAAATGGGAAGTCAGTACAGCAGTGATAATGTGATCTGTTTTGTAGGACTTTAGAGTTTTTCAAATTAGTGATTATTTTGGAGTACTTTTGCTAAAGTCTGTGTTTCTAAAACAAAATGCCTTCATCCAGTGGGCTAAATCTGAGAATAATTTATCACATATTTGGCATATCTTTCTTAGGCTATATGTGCTAATCCCTAACATGAGCTGAGTTTGAGAACTTAATGCTTTTACATATTACCTCAGAGACTGAAATCAGTTCTTAAACCAGTGTTGGGTTTTGCCATTCAGAGAGGCACTGTGGGGCCATGCCAAGAAACAAATTAGCTAAAAGTAAGGCTTTCCTTCAATCAACAACAGTGGGTCTCCTTTCATCTTGTGGCTCTTTTAAGCTCTCTGACAACCTCTTTCTGTCCTTTCGACTCCATTCACCTCAAACCCAACAGTTCTTTTTTATAGTCAACACTGCTAAATAGTTATTCAGAGCCCTGCAGCTCCCATTTCATTCTTGGCTTTGTCTAAGTTCCTGAGAGAGCTGCAAAAAGAGGTTGAAGAAGTGAAAATCATCAGCTCACCCTGTTTGCATATCCTGCAGTTTGCCAGCACCCCCTGAGAAAGTTCAAAGTCTAAGGGTACAGTGAGCAGAGAAGCCTCTCCAGGGAGGTTCCCAATAGCTTGTTTGTTTCACATTGTGCTCTGGGGTATATTTGTTTTTATTCAGGAAGGTATTGCCTTTTTATTTCTTGATATATTTTATAAGAAAATGTTTTCTCTTAACATAAGAGCAAATTATACTTATTTGCTGAACAAAGCAAAGCTATCTGCAAGGACATTTTAGTTTTCACTTCAAGCATCATTGCTTTTGGCAATTGTAGACAAATTATCGTACTGTTTCATGAGGTGTAAAATAACATGCTTTAACTGGAGAATGAACACATTTCCAGATACAATATTATTGTTCTCTTCTTTTTCAAGTAATAATTTCCAAAAGATGAATTTTAATGGACTTTTGCCATTTAACCAAAGTGAATCCTTGAGTCTGAAGTTGTCCCCACTTAGCACCTGCATATATAACACTTAACAATTATTTACACTTTTGATTAAATTCAACCTTTATGTCTATTTGCAAAAAAGAATACATACAATTTTCTTCACAAAAACCCCAGTGTCAGACATTTTGTTTTGATCTTTTTCTTGGCATATTAAACTGACTTTGGGCACCAAGATGATGAATTATGGAAATACTGCATTCCTCCCCAGAGGGCCTCATGACTTTAACTAAATATTCTCATGGCCCAGTCATTGTGTAGATTTGCTTTTAAACATGTCCAGTCTTGGCATTTTAAAATAACATTTTAGAAATTCACCAGGAAAGGAAGGTGACCGTACAGTTATCAGATGATAAATTCTAATCATGGGACATTCGCGTGGGTCGTTTGTAATTGAAGACAGTGCATCCTTTGTAACTGAAGCTAGTGCAAATGAGGACAGGGGTGGAGGGACAGAAAGCGGAGAGGTGTACAACTGCTCTCCTTGCACTGTACCCCTCATATCTGCAGCCGGGATCAGTCTAAATCTCATTCGTGATGCTTGGGTGCCTTGGGGGCTTGGGAAGCCAGCTCAGGCCTTGTGATCCACTGGGATTAGTGTTGTCTGGGGTTCTCACTTTCTGACTCCTGGAGGACGAAATGCCACTTGTCCGAGAGGGAGTGGGAGTGATTCTTGAGAATGAAAACATGATTTGGGTAGTGAAGAGGTGGAGAGGAGAGGCAGAGGGGATGTGGAAAAGAGGTAGAAGCAGGGAAGTAAGCATGAATAAAGAGTAAATTGGGCAGGGAGAACAAGGAGGAAGACACTTTCTCTCTTCCCCTTACTCCTCCCTGCTTGACAGTCTGGCTATTTCTGCTTTCTCCCTTAGTTTCCTCTTTTCTCTCCCCCTTTCATGGCACTGCTCTCCAAAACTTGTTCTGGCAACCCTCTGCCTCATCTTTTTGTGTCCTTCCCCAACCCCTATCTCCACCCACCAGCCCAGTTCACTTCCTTTAGTTGCCTCAGCCCCCTTTGCCTAGGGCCCCACCAGTGAGTGCCACATTCACAGCCATGTCTGGTGCAGTCTGAAACACCTGAGGCCACTCAGGGTCTGTAGAATTAACCTTTACTAACAGGTTTAGCCAGACTTTCCAGGTTCCTTTTAAGTCAGAATGAACCCCTGCCTTGACCTTGCCCATCCTCAAATTGGGGGGCAGCCTCCAGATCCACAAGACATGAGAAGCAGGAGCAGGCCTGCCACATCCCTGACATGGCAGTAGAGATTTTATGAATGGTAGCTCGGTGTCTCCATCAGTGGTAGCTGATGGTAGCTCAGTGTCTCCATCAGTCCTTCAGACAGCAGTGAGAAGATGTGGGCAACAGCAGTGTCCCTGACTTGTTGGTAGAGTGACTGCAGCTCAGAGAGCAAGTCATGCCAACCAGGGCCTTCCCCTCCAGAGCCACTGCTTCGCTGCCTTACCGAATAATGAATCAAATGTTTCTTTCCTTTACTTTCTGTTTAGAATTAAGGACAACTTTTATTAGCATCTTTGTCTAAGCTATAGCATTAACTCCCAGTTTTTAATTACATCTTCTTCACAAATGTATTGCAATTAATATTAAAAATCAGGAAGGCTTGTACTTTGCTAATAAACTCTGGTGTTTGCAAATCTGATGAAGCTCTAATTAGAATTCCTTTATATTCAATCTGTTTCAAATTACTTTTCTGACTGTAAAAATGTGTATATTATAAAAGATTCAGGTAATATAGAGGGCAAAATAAAAATCACCTGTAATTCCATTACCCAGAGATAACCACATAATAACATTTTGTGGTTTCTTTTAGTCTTTTTTTTCTATAAACTATATATTCGCAAAACTGAGATCAGTTTAGTGTCATTTTTTCAGTCAGTATAGTGTGAGCTCATTAAATATTTGAAAAACATGATTTTAAATTGATTTCTAATATTTCATTTTATGCATGTGCCATGGATTTATTCCTCTTTGAATCATTGCCCTCTATTACTGTTACGTGCACTGGTTGTCTTTCAGTGGATAACAGTTGATATTATCAATTTTTAAAGTCAGTTTGATAGTTAAAAAATAGTATCTTATACTATGTATTGAGTCTTAAGTATCAAAATTGCCTAATTTTTAGATCATTTCTTGTGACTTTTATTTATGAATTGTAAAGATTAAATAAAATTATGGTATATTTT
This sequence comes from Pongo pygmaeus, assembly GCF_028885625.2. Classification (NCBI taxonomy): domain Eukaryota; kingdom Metazoa; phylum Chordata; class Mammalia; order Primates; family Hominidae; genus Pongo; species Pongo pygmaeus. The sequence continues at coordinate 138,047,985 of NC_072380.2, forward strand.
TCAGGTAAAAATGATTTCAAAAGTTGAAATAAGTGGTGTTTGTTTTGGTAAAATTTTACTTCTTTCTAAAGTGTCTTGATGCATTTATTCATTAGTCAGCAGATATTTATTCAGTTCCTTCCAGTACAAGGTGTTAATTGGTTAGAATAAAAGAAGAAAAGTATGCTTTCTGCCTTCTAGAAGCTTACAATTCAGTGATGGTAACATATGTAAATATGTGGTAATGTAACACAAAGAAATAAATATTAAAATAAAGCTGCAAGCAGGGTGCTGGGAAAACACAAAAGGAAGGTGATGAATTTTGACCAGCAGAATCAAGGGAAGACTTCCTGGAAGAGCTGACATTTGAGCTGAGCCTTGAAGCATGGATTTAATTTCACTGGGAAAGGCAGTACAGGGCATTTGAGGCTGAGAGTATAGTATATTCAGAGCCAAAGAGGGCTGAGAGCATATGTCATATTTGAGAAAAGTGAATGTCCCAGAGAGCCTGGTGTGTTACATGCCATATGGTGGTCAAGTGTAAAGGGGGTAAGGCAGAGAGTGGTTGTAGCCAGTGAACCTACAGCAAGATAATCAATTCATATGTGCCTGGCTCTGTGCTAAGTTCCTTCTCATAAGTAGCTTAGCTCATTGAATTCACATTAGAATCCTGTGAACTATGTATGTGGCAACTCACAGATGGAAGTAGAAACTCAGAAAGCCTGAGTGATTCCCTCTAAGTTACAAAGCTTATAAGAGACAGAACCAGTCCTGAAGTCCACTATAGGCTTTTTTCACTATAACAGATTGAGGTAAAATGATAGCCTTGAAAACTGTTAGGGTGTTGGGACTATTTTATGTGTTGCTGTTTGTTTGTTTATTTTTAATCAGTGCTAGCATATGATTAATGAAGATACTTCTAGTGGTAGAATGAAGGATGATGAGTCAGAAAAAAATGTTGCAGGAAGCAAGACAAGATAGAAGACCACAACAGAAGTCCAAGCAAGACATGGAGAACCCGAACTACTGCAGTGGTAATGGAAATGGGAAAGAAAAGAGAGATGCAAGAGACTGGGAGAAATAATCTAAGCACTTAGTAGATCGGTGAACTGAAAGCAGTGAAGGCAGCCTGTATTACATTAGATTCGTAGTCTCAACTTTTTTTTAATCACACAGCCTTAATAGTAAAATATTTTTGAGCATGTATCCCGTACAAAATTTTTAATATTTTAACCTCCTTTCCAGTGGATTTTCTTGTGACTCATTTTAGAGAGCACTGGAATTATTTAAGAACAATGAGGGAAGGGATTGCCAGGAAGAAAGGGTGGAAGAGAATCTGAGTTTGGTTTGGGTCATACTGAGTTTAAGATAGCTAAAGAAGTACCGACATTTGAAGATGCTTCATATAAAGTTGGAAGTGGTATTAAAGATTTTAGGAAATAAAATGACACCAAGCTTTATGTTCTAGATGAAATTCAGTCTTATCCTCAAAATAGAGTCTGGTTTCCCCAGTTCTACTTTGTGTATAAGGATAATTATGGATTAAAAAGCCAGGAGTCTGTTTTGTATTATTTTTAGCTACATATCTTTAGTTGATTGTTTTAGTGTTCTATTATTTGATAGATGATAAATGATGACTTATCATTTGATAAATTTTTAAAATGTTAAATTTTATTTTACCTTTATTTTATAGAATTTTTGAGGGAAGAAATATTTAGGACTGTTAACTGTAGAATAAACCATATAGTCTCAGAGAGAAGCATTAATTATATATTTTAAAAATTTAATTTTCAAGATCTGTAAATATTTAATTGAGAATCAAATGATAAAACACTAAAACGATTTTAGTTTTAGTTTTGAAAATGTTAAAAGAAAACTCTTAAAATAGATCTTTTGTGTAGCATATAACACAAATATCTTTTTGAAAACCTTGCAGATTGTATGTAGTTCATTGACTTATTCAGATTTCTTTGGAACATTCAGAGTTATCAAGCCTAAACGTGTCTTCCAGACAAAGAGATTCATCCAAATATTGGATATCTTTACAAAAGGCTCATGCTTTTCAGTAACTTTTTCAAAGTGTAATTCTTATTTCCTCCTGGCCAACCCTCTATTACTGAGCTAATACCCATAAAGCCTTACCCAGAACCCTTTCAATTTAACAAGGCCCTACAATTATATGATTAAAGACACAAGGGCTGATTGGTGTTCTGGGTTTGGTTCAATTTCGTTTGATTTCAATTAAGAATATGATTTTTTAAAAACCTTCAGCCACCAAAATCATTATTGATGTTCAAAGCATGAACATCCCTTGGGGAAGTGGGAATGAGAAACAGCTGTAGTTCCTCTGTATCTCATGAAATCCAATTAACTTTCTTCCTTTTGTCTCTTTTCTGTTCAGTTTCAACACTGTTCAGTATCTTCAGTGAATTTTTATTCAACACCAGATGAATAGTAGTACTATTGTAAGCTGATCATATGCCAGTGAGGAAAAACACCTTTTCTTTTTTATTGCTTAATGGATAAAAGGTACAAAGAAATTACCAGTCTAGGTCAAGTTCACAATTTGGGCAAAATAGATTTGCAAAACAAATACCTAAAAATGGAAAACATTCCTAATGGAGGAAATGGCAAAGAAAAATCATCTTCAAGATTTTGCCCGTCTGTCTTAGACAGCAGGGGGCAGCAGCATGAGATACTAGTACAGGTAGACAGATAGGGTTTGCTAACTCTTCACTGAACTCTACATAGTAGGTACAACTGCCTTGGATCAAAAACAATTTTTAGAGACCCTAATAGAGGATTAATGCATTAAACAAAATCACAATATAGATTGGTGGTTGATTAAAAATTCTAGTATCTGATTTTCTATCTAATATATATCATTCTGGTTTCTTACTTGGCAAGCCTTTATTTTACAGAATTTTTGAGAGAAGAAATACTTAGGACTGTTAACTGTAGAATAAACCTTACAATCCTAGAAAGAAGCATTAATTATATGATATATTAGTAAAAGATGTTTATAGTTGTTTTATAGGTAGCAGTAGGGTGATCTAATACACAGGAAGTGCTGTGCCACATAATGAGGATTCAGTAGATGTGATTAAATGATTGCTGACATCCCTTCAAGACAATGACTTGTCTTCATAGCTCATCAGTGAGTTCACAGTCTATTGTTCCTTTTTATTTGGCCAGCATAAAATAGCACAGTTATTGCAAGAACAAAGGGATTAAAGCATCTGAAGACCTTTGTTTGAGTTCTGCCACTTTAATATTGATATGTCCCAGAGATCAACCTCTTTAATGCCTGTCTTTGTTCCCTGGAACAGAGTTTGTGTTTCCTTTTGTGTTACAACAGAACTCTGGTCATTCCTACCATAGCACTTTTGCACACTATAGGTTGCAACCCACAGTATTTTACTTAAAAGATGCTGAAAAAGTGGATTAGAAAACACCAGTGTGTATCATGCATAGGAAGAATACTGTTTCATGAAATTTTTTTCACTTAAACATACAGTTGTATATACTGGGTTATGATAAAAATATATATATATTTCTTGCTGCAGGTCATAGTAAAAGGAATTTGGGAAAACACTTAACTGTAGCATGGATGACATCATCAGGTAGTTATCAGTTTATAAATCTGTTCTCTCTACCATGCACCTCTTGAAAGAAGGAACCACAGTTTCTTTATCTCTTTCTTTTTAACACTTAGGACAGGTCTGCCTGGTATATGGTAGTATTCAGTATATGCTGGCGTACTGAATAAACAAATTAATTAATGAAATGAAAGTCACCTGACTCCTCTGAACCTCGTGTTTCTTTTTCATAAATTAGAATATCACCCACTGTATCTCACAGTGTCATCTTGAACATCAGTTGAGATGATGAACATGAAAGTGCTGATGCCGGGCACGGTGGCTCATGCCTATAATCCCAGCACTTTGGGAGGCTGAGGCTGGTGGATCACCTGAGGTTGGGAGTTCGAGGCTAGCCTGACCAACATGGAGAAACCCTGTCTCTACTAAAAATACAAAAAAATCAGCCGGATGTGGTGGTGCATGCTTGTAATCCCAGCTACTCGGGAGGCTGAGGCAGGAGAATTGCTTGAACCCAGGAGGCGGAGGTTGTGGTGAGCCGAGATCGTGCCATTGCACTCCAGCCTGGGCAACAAGAGTGAAACTCCGTCTCAAAAAAAAAAGAAAGAAAGTACTTTCTGTAAGCACTGTGCACATGATAAGAATTGTTGTCTGGCATAGTTTTTGTTACTGTTGCTGAGCAAATAAGCTTCAGGTGCTTTTAGAATCTTAACTCAGTATTTTAAAAGTGACACATTTATTACCATACTATTAATAGCACTGTAATGTTTCTTTTTAGGTGTAGAGTTAGAAGACAATCTTGAAAAATTAGGTAAGAAGGAAATTATGATGGAAAATTTCAAACATATATAAAGTAGGCCCAGTAGAATGTTCTGCGTACTCATCCCCACCTTCAACATTGGGCAACTCATAGCCAATTTTGTTTCATTTCTACACTCTCACCTCCCCTTTCTTATGTTATCGTAAAGCCAACATGTATTTCTTTTCTTCTTCTTGTTTTTTTAACCTTTTCGGATATGTAGAAATACTCTTAATATTCTTTTAAAAATCTAATTATAAGTACTAAAAAAGATAGGTTGGTAGTTGAGACTAAAGGACTGTTATGTGAATGAGTTATTCTCTGACAGGAACTAGCAGGTAAACAGGATATTTTATTTCTCAAGATTTTCATATGATGGTGACCAACTGCATTGCAAAAGAATGGTCACATTCCAGGGTTGTAACTAGTTCTGGAGGCTTAGTTACACAATTGCCAACTCTGTCATCTTCTACAGGGATGTGACCTTACAGAAAAGTAAGGAATCTGAAGCGTGGCAGATCACTTTGAAGCTTTCCCAGTTTTTGCATGTTATCATGTAATAGTGCTAAAACTTTTTGTCCTCCAGCTAGGCAACCTAGGTATGTAATTTAGACTTTGGGAATGCTGTAAAGCTGTGATAAACCCTGCTTTAAGCTACATTCTGGGATCGTAACATGTAATTTAGAAGTCAAAATCCACTTAGAAGAAAAGAATTTTTAAAGCACAGTAAATCAGAACCACTTTTGTGATTAATTTTTATTGATCTTTTTAAATTTTTCATAATTTTATGTTCTGGTTCTCATAAGAACAAATACAGATAATTTTAAACCCTAAAGATGTTTTAATCTGTTAAATATTTTATTTATGTAGGATTTTTATTCCTTAAAGTCACATGTGGAGTTTTTTATTTGTAACAAGATATTAGTAAGTTTTGCCCACTGCAATAAATTGAATGTATAGTAATTTTGTATGTCTCAATTATTTTAAGGTTTTTATGCATGCTTGAATTTTTTTCCAAAATGAAATGAATGTAAATGCACTTTTGTTTTAAAATATTCCAAGACATCTTTGTATTAATACAAGGAAGGTTGTGAGTTGGGGCAGGGAAAACAGAGATGGAGGAGATGAACTGATGATAAGATTGTCATAACTCCCAAATATATTGTAATCACAGATCTAGGTCGGTTTCTGTCAGAGACATCACCATTCCACCAGTCTCCCTTCCTGGAAACCTAGAAATCTTCACTTTTTCCACTTTCACTTTCTACATCTAATAAATAGATCCCTATTGATTATTTATTTAGAAAAATCTCTGACCAGGCACGGTGGCTCATGCCTGTAATCCCAGCACTTTGGGAGGCTGAGGCGGGCAGATCATGAAGTCAGGAGATCGAGACCATCCTGGCTAACATGGTGAAACCCTGTCTCTACTAAAAAAAAATAAAATAAAATAAAATTAGTTGGGTGTGGTGGCAGGTGCCTGTAGTCCCAGCTACTCGGGAGGCTGAGGCAGGAGAATGGCGTGAACCCGGGAGGCAGAGCTTGCAGTGAGCCGAGATCCTGCCACTACACTCCAGCCTGGGTGACAGAGCGAGACTACGTCTCAAAAAAAAAAAAATCTCTGGCCTTTATCTTTTCCAGGTCCTTGACCAGGGCATAAGTTCTGATTTTTATCAACATTCATCTAGACTAATAGCAGTTGAGAAGAAATGAACAAATACATTTTGGCCATACCATTTTATGTACATTTAATCCTTACAGTAATCTTGTGAGTTAAGACAGTTATCAGTATTTTTCAGATTGTGAAAACTAGGCAGGCTTTTTCAAATATATTACCCTGCAAAGGTATCTTCTTGCTCTGAGTCTTTCTTGCTCTGTAATACATTTCATACGAGAATGCCAGGATAATCTCCCTAAAGTGTAACTTTATTATAATAACTTAAAACCTGTAATTACTGGCAAATTACCAGGGATTTTCACATGTTTTGTCTCATTCTATACAAACTACCCCATGAGGTTTATATTATCTCATATACACCTTGTAAAATGACCTGTAATGACTTTTGTTTCCCATCAAACCAGTTATAAACTCTTAATATTGATGATGTTCCACATTTTCTGCTGTGGCTTTGTTATGCCCTTTCAATCATCTCTCTCAGTGTAAACTTGGAGCTAGCTTTAGCCAGCTTCCTTATGGCCCTCTTCAGATACCATTTTTATTTCTTCCCTAAGGTCTACTCAAAACACAACTCTTGTCCACCTAATCCCCACCCCATCCCCCGCCACCTCTGTCCTCTAATTTAAACACTGCCAGTCCTACAGAGCCCATTTCAAGTCCTGCCTTTTCCAAAAAGCTTTTCCCTGGCCAGGCGTGGTGGCTTAAGCAACCTAGCACTTTGGGAGGCCGAGGCGGGCAGATCACTTGAGGCCAGGAGTTTGAGACTGGCCTGGCCAACATGGTGAAAACCCACCTCTACTAAAAATACAAAAATTAGTGTGTTGGCCTATGCCTGTAATCCCAGCTACTCGGGAGGCTGAGGCGGGAGAATCACTTGAACCCGGGAGGCAGAGGTTGCAGTGAGCCAAGATCGTGCCACTGCACTCCAGCCTGAGCAACAGAGTGAGACTCCATCTCAATTAAAAAAAAAACAAAAAACAAAAAACCTAAAAGCTTTTCCCAAGAATTTATATCTTCCTGCATTTTTTTCTTCTTGATTTCCATTATCATATCTATTTGCCCTTGAGCATGTATTTCTTAATATATTTTCTTCCTAACTACAAAAGTTATATATGCTGGTGGCAAAAATATTATATAGGATATTTGAAAGTGAAAAGATAACTCCTCTGACCCCAATCCCAGTTTGTAGAATATGTGTCATTTTTCTGTGCATAAGCAAGAATATGCATAGCCATGCATACACCCACACTTGTGTACACATGAGAGGTTATATATAGATGTATATATAGATACATAGGGTTATATTTTATACACATATACCATTCTATGCCATTTGTTTTTACTTCAAAGTATATTGGAAATCTTTCCATGTCAGTGAATACGAAGAATTGTGTTTAAATATACCTTTTTATTTCCTCAACTTGTTTCATGTCAAATTGTTTTATTCATACACATCTTATCTTCCTTTGGAAAAGAAAATGGAAAGTCCTCAAGAGCAGGAGTGGTTACATACTCATTCTCTTTTCCATTCCATTATTCTCTACTCTTGGTGCATTTATTGCATATTTCACTATTTTTGCTGTGGGAAATAAAAGATGCTTGCCTTCTAATCCCTATGGAGTTATGATCTAGTAGGTAAGAGTCCACATTTTTACATATAATGTTAACACAGGAAGAAATTGAGAAGCAACACAGATTTCTATTCCTGGAAATATGGCCGTTAGGTTATTTGGACAATCTTCTTGCTGAAAAATAATTGAAACTGTTGAGTATGTATGAGAAAACATCCTCAGAGCAGCAAAGGGCTGAAAGGAGAAGGAATTAAAGGCTAAAGTCTGAAGGCAAGTGAAAATTCAGAAAGAATTGGAGAACTGAAACTTTTTGCGCTTAACATAGAATTCAGCACAATGATTTGGAGGTGGTGAGGTCAGGGAGTTTTTAGGGTGTTCAGAAGTTTCTAGTTATAGACCTGGTGGTAGCTGTACAGGATAATTATTTTCTAAATTTAAAGTATATATTTTGTGCACTATGTACAAGTTATAATTTACAACAAAGGATTAAATGTAAAAGGACGAGTTGCAAAACTATATATATATATCGTATGATCCCATACATGTGTATTTCATGTAAATGAGTGTGTGTGTGTTTGTGTATTATGTAAATAGGGGTCTGTAATATATACATTTTACACACTTACATAATAAGTATATAAATTTATGTGTATGTATATATAAATGTGTGTATGTTGGAAATGGAAATGTTTGCATATATGTGTTTCATATACTTAGAAAAAGACCTGGAGGTACTCACTAAACTGGTCACTGAGGGCATCTCTGAGAGACAGGAAGGGCATGGGGAAGGAGCGAGGAAGGAACTTAGACTTTTTGCTTTATACCACTGCAATTAAATTTTTAAACAATTGTCATCATTTAATGTGTTTTAAAATCAGATTTCTAAAAAGATTTGACTAACATCCCTGCCCACTGATAGAAAAGTACTCCCTCTACCATGCTCTATACCACTTGGTACAGTACCTTTCTTTTCTTTCTTTCTTTTTTTTTTTTTTCTGATCTTGCTCCTTTGCTAGACTCTTAAAAGGAACAAGACCTGTCATGTTTATTTTCACATTTCTTGTACCTACTAAATATTGGTACATAGTAGAGGGTCTATAAATACTAGTGAAAACTGAATGAGTAAATGTACCTTAAGTAGAACAAAGGGCTATAGGCACCCAGTAGTTATACATTTCCTCTGAGGCTCTTGTTACATTTTTTAATATTCTTCTGTACTTGGCACAGCAGTGAGCATAAAGTTGGCACAGTAAAGACAGGCTGATTTGAATTTAAACAACGCTTTGTGGAACTGTAGGCAAATGTGGAGTCCACCATGTGGTGCCCCTCTTGATCCCAGGCAGCAGGGACATGAAATTACCCTCTGAAAAAGTAAACTGAGAAGTGAACACCTGATAGATTAAGGTCAAGAGAGGCAGCATAATCTTAAGAGACATAAAGACTCTTTGGGGAGTAAGGTTTTTACTATGACCTAATTGAGGGCATTGACATCTTAAACACACTCACACAGTCTCCATCAGAATAGCAGTTTTTCTGTCTCTAAAACAGAGAAAAAGTAAAGCTATTAATGTCACTGTTATGGTTCCTAACAAAGCACTGTCAGATCAACAACATCTGCCAGATTGAGGCAAGCATTCAGTCCACCTGGCAGATGTGTAACCCCTGTGGCACTGGAATCCTACATAATTAACTCCACTTGCTGTGCTTCCACACACACCAAGCTTCCCTCTGGAAATTGCCTTCTCAAGGAGATAATTCACTATCAGGCTGATAGAGTAATTCAGTTATGCCCTATTCTTCTGTTGTTCACTGTGAATTAATAAAGTCACATTCTTTTTTTCTCAATACATCAGTGTCTTGTGAGTTTTGTTAGCATAAATCTGCATTCCTGAGTCCAGTCAGTGAGACCGGATATCAGAGTCTGCAAGGCTCATCAGGGTAAATACTACCTTGTGGCCATCTGTTGGCACAGACTGCTGGATTCCCCAGGTGATGCCTGTCTGCATCGTTGTGTGCCATGTTTCCTTTCCATTCCACACTAGAGTTCTCAGAAGTTATTAAGAACTCCCTAATAATGTGCACATTCCAGTTAGAGAGTACTAAGTTATATTACCCCATGATAGTTGACCTCTTCTAGGTGAATATTATCTGATTGACTTTGCAAATTCCACACCAGTATGGATGAAGAGAACATATATTGTAGATGCTAGATCATGAGGACTTCCAACACCTCATTTCTAGTTCTGGCTTCACAGCCTCTTCTGGTCCTCATCTCACTGTCAGCATTGATCCTGGCATCATATTCAAGTCCCCTCCTAACCCGGGTCTCTCTTGAGACAGTGAAAACTAAAGAAGATGGAAGACACAATGATTTCAACAAGATTAAGGATAAGGATACAAGTAGAGCAGGCAGGGAATGAGGTTGTAGAAACTTTTTATTCCATTTCCATCTGTCTCTCTTTCCTCAAAACAGTCCCAATAGCATTTCAAAGGGTTTCAAGTTCCATGTAAGTTATAGAAAAAAATAAAGCACAAGTTCTCTGTGACATGTTCAGCTTATCTATGAATATAACGGAACTGAAATCATATTTCAATAAATTATTAACAGCAATCCGTTGCCAAGAAGGATATCAGCCTAGATAACAGGGCAAATCCATTATAACTCTTAAGCGAATCCTGGAATTTTAAAAAAATTGAATAGTGTGTCAAATAAGTGTACTGTTACCTGGGACTTCGTTAAACAGCATTTTTTTTCCTTTCTTTCCTGTTCCTCCCCCTTTCCCACTAGCTCCCAGCCACAATAATTGATAACTAAATCTCACCATGAATTTGTTGGGAATTTACCCACAATAGTTCTCAATTTATTTTAAGATTTACAATCATATATTTTTAAATAGTAGATTAAGACTTTACAGAAATTTCAGATAGGATAATACAGAACCTTGAAAAGACTTATTTTTTACAAACTTCCTTAAAAATTCTTAATTGTTCTAACAGTCACAGTTTTGTTTATGTATACAATTGGAGTTCTGCAGTAAGACACTGTGGGGTTATTAGTACATATATCAAATTCATGAGGCTCCTATTCCTGTACATTGTTACAGAGCTGTTCTTGTATATTGGTGTTTAATGATATGGGGCCGAATTGTTATTCAAATAATTACAGACCGTTCCTGATTATTTAGATGCTGATTAAATAATCAATGACTTACTCCCTTTGACAAAATTTCCCACCCTCTGGCTTTCCTTTGATGTTAATGAGGAAGAGGATCCAGTTTTCATCCCATTTGGCAAGGTTGGTTTCATGGACTGAGCCACCCTGGATGTAAGATCAGTAGCTACTCTGTAGACTTTATGGTAATGGAAGTTAGGTTAGGTTGCATCAGAACACTCAAAGTCAAGCCTATCACTGTATTTGAGAAGAAACTCACAGTATTTGATATACCTTAGTGGATTTGAAACAACATCTTATGATACAAAAAATTAGCATTTTAAAAATCAGGTGGGGTACTGTGGATCACTCCTGTAATCCCAACACTTGGGGAGGCCAAGGCGGGCAGATCACTTGAGGCCAGGATTTCGAGACCATCCTGGCCAACATGATAAAACCCCATCTCTGTTAAAACTACAAAAATTTGCTGGGCATGGTGGTGCCCGCCTGTAGTACCAGCCACTCGGGTGGCTGAGACGTGAGAATTGCTTTAACCCGGGAGGCAGAGGTTGTAGTGAGCCAAGATCATGCCACTGCACTCTAGCCTGGGCGACAGAGCAAGATTCTGTCTCAAAACAAAAAACAAAAAAACAAAAATTCAAACCAGGCAGTATTAAATGTTATGTGCTGATACAAAAAATTACAAATTTAAAAAGAAAAATCATACTCACTTCCTTCAATAAATAATTAATGAGAGGCTGAACATAATCAACATTTGTAAAAATATACCCAGAATTTTCAAAACTACCTGTATTTTTCAGAACTTACATGTATTTTACCAAAGTGCATGAGATAGTATCAAGATTCCTGCTAACAGAAAATTATATAACCTGTGCTGTAAATAAAGACAAAAGAGTAGAGTGAGTCAGAGAAAGATGGTCACCTGAGAAGTAAGGAAGTGTGTCGCCCACTCTGATCCCTGCCCCTTCTTGCTCATTGCCGAGGCCTCTGTCAGCCTTTGTTTTCTCTTTCCTACTGTTGAGGGTCAGGGTCTAAACAGAGATTCACTGGAATGAACTGAAAAGACAACTAGATTATAGAACAGAATTCTCCTAAAGTTGGGCAGCATTAGGGCAAGCTAAAGTGTGTAGTTTTTCTTTTTCTTTTTTTTTTTTGAGACGGAGTCTCGCTCTGTCTCCCAGGCTGGAGTGCAGTGGCAGATCTTGGCTCACTGCAACCTCCTCCTCCTGGGTTCAAGCCATTCTTCTGCCTCAGCCTCCCGAGTAGCTGGGACTACAGGCACAAGCCACCACACCCGGCTGATTTTTGTGTTTTTAGTAGAGATGGGGTTTCACCATATTGGCCAGGCTGGTCTTGAACTCCTGACCTCGTGATCCACCTGCCTTGGCCTCCCAAAGTGTCGGGATTCCAGGCTTGAGCCACCACACCTGGCTTGCAGTTTTCAGAATTACATTACTGTCTTCAGACACTGACATACTTTATAATGAAGCCAATCTTTCACATACTGACAGCATAGGGACCTTGTATAAATGGCTGAGTAAGCAGCGGTAACTTTTCTCCTTCTATTCTGCCTTTCTAAATTCTTTTTCTGCATCATCTGTTCTTCAGTCTTCCTGCAGCCCTCTAACTCTTCTGATTTTTGTCCTTTTTGGCAATTTTACCATAAGGCTTGATGGCATTAAGTAAATCCCTGCATGTGTGTCTGTGTCTTGTGTGTAATGGTTATTTTTTGTTTTTGTTATTTTGTAATGCACTTAGCATATTCCTGTCTAATCAAATAAACACCAACAGTAATATTTCTTAAATTTGTAGAATTACTCATTTTTGACAGCCTGAAAATAATCCTCAACAAAAAGGTATATAAACACAAAATGTTAGGAATGACTGCATGGTATTCATGGATCCCTGGTACCTATTTATGGATCCCATATGGATCTGGGTTCAGATCCCTTTCCCATTTTGTAGTTTCAAAATTAGCAGCTTCCATGGTCACTGGTGGTACAGGTTGAGTATCCCTTATCCAAAATACTTGGGACCAGAAGTGTTTTGGATTTCAGACTTTTTTGAATTTTGGAATATTGGCACTATTCTTATGGGTTGAACATCCCTAATCTGAAAATCTGAAGCCCAAAATGCTCCAATGAGCATTTCCTTTGAGCATGAGGTCAGTCCTCAAAAAGCTTTGGATTTTATGGCATTTCAGATTTTGTATTTTCAGATTAGGGATACTCAACCTGAATTTGGAAATACATTTATTCATCAGATACTCATGAAATGCTTACTATGTGCCAGAAAATGTGCAGGGCACTGAGATAGAGTGAAAAAGACACTGGCCCACCCATGAAAACGTATAATGCAGTTGAAGGGAGATAGGCAATCAAATATACAATTATAATACAGAACACATTCAATAATAGTGGAAGTACATATACTTAAGAGAGCATGTCAGATGAGTATTTAAGTCAGCCTTAGGGCATCAAGAAATTCTCTTTACAGTTATATCTGGGTTGTTTGTTTTCTGAAGAAGAAGGAATGCTACTTTTAAAGTTAAGAGAGTTACAGACTTATGTGTCATATTGAGAAATTTGGATTTGATTTTAAAGGACCTTACATTGAAGGTTAATAAGAATTGATCTGTAACTGAAAAAGATAACTGTAGCTTGGAAGTGGGTTGGAGGAAGCAGAGTCGGAAGTTGGGCCCATGGTAAGCCAGGTAAACAGTAGTGGTGATTTTAACAAAAGTACTGATAGTGTAAGTTGAAAAGAAGTGAATGAGTTGAAAATATAAGAATTGGAAATCACAGAATTTAGTAATTGAATTTATTCCTTCCACAAATACTGTTGAGCTGCTGTGTGTTAGGCATTCTGTTAGATATGGTGGGGAACAAGAGAGACACCCTGTCTGTCCTCAAGTCTAGTGGTGTTGACTTCAGGGCTTTCAGAGTGGACAAGTTCAGTGGATGATGATGATGCCATTTACCAGAAATGGAACAGACAAGTGTCTCAGACCAAAGACCCCCAGATGTGAGAACCTGCTTCTTTAATGCCCCTTTTGATATTTCAAGATGTCCATGTGATTGAGAATCACTGTGTCTAATGGAAGTGTATCTCTATGTAAACAATATTTAGGGGGGAGTTTGAGAACTACTGTTACAGGTGATAGTTGAAGCCAGGAAGTAGATATAACCCAGGAAATATATGTAGAAAAAGAGGAAAGGATGGCTGAGGATTGAACCTGGCAAACCCATGGAGAGAAAAGAGGAACCTGATGGGGAAACCAGCAGAGTATAAAGAATCTAACATATTTTCCAAGATGGAGCCCGTAGAATCAAAGGGAAGAAAAGCAATATGGCAGCAACAGACAGCTGAAGGGCATATTGGATGGGCTCCTGGTTCAAGGTGTTGACCTGAGCTTACATATGAGACACCACTTGTTCACCACCACCTCCACCATCCCACTCCAGTTGTATCACCTCTAAAGTGTCCAAATGAAATTAGTAGGAAAAAGTCTTTACCACTGCAGACCACCAAGAAAAGGTGCCATGCAAATGCCTAGCTTAACAAAACTTGGTTCCAGCAAGAACTGTTAGCTTATGGTTCATCCTATGCTAAGGAGGACCCTGCCTGGAAAGTAAACAGAGGGGCCTCTGACCACTGCTCACAAATACCCATCAGCTTACAACAGCAGGAGCTAGAGACCTGGGTGAACTACAGAGTAGTTGTGGAAGAGGAGGGGGGACATATTTTGAAATGTCTGGAGCCTCTGGTAATTACACAGGTACTAGAGAACAGAGTCCCCCACTCACAGCACAAACACATACCCATGCGATGGCTCAGAACTCTCACCTGGTTTACTCTCAGCAGAGTCAGGCTAACTGCAGAAGAGACAGTGCTAGCTGCCTATGGGTCACAGTGATAGACAAGGAGAGGAGAGTCATCTTGAAGCTGCCTCACTTTTTTTTCTTTTGGAACCTAAAAGTTTTTATCAAAAACCCACAAAATTTTTGATAGAACACTCACAATTCTCAATATTGGTTACATGTAGACTCTATCTGGGTAAGCAATGTGGAAAAAGTCGCCAGACATGGAAATGTCTGTGCCAGAAACTATGCAGGGTGCTGAGATAGACTGAAAAAGACATTGGCTCACCCCTGAAAATGTGTAATGCAGTTGAGGGGAGACAGGCAATCAAATATACAATTGTAATAGAGAATACATTCAATAATAGTGGAAGTACATATACTTAAGAGAGCATGTCAGATGAATATTTAAGTCAGCTTTAGGGCATCAGGAAATTCTTACAGTGACAGGATTGTTTGTTCTCTGAAGAAGTAGTGCTATGTTTAAAGTCAAGAGAGTTACAGACTTATGTGTCATATCAAGAAATTTGGATTTGATTTTAAAGGGCCTTAAGCCAAAAGATGTTCCAAAAGGAAGCTCCAAAAGGATCTCTTCCAAAAGGAGAAGATTGTGAGCAACCATAGCAAATGGGCTCCTTTGAAGCAACCTTGCAAAAATAATAATTTAAAAAAAAAAAAAAAACCTCTAAATTTCTAATGTGTATTGTCATTGAAAATTGAGGAGTGATTGTGTTGATAAAATTAAGAATCATATTTCAATGTTATTAAATAGAAAGTAATGATGATTCACTCTTAAACATATTCTAACAAAATTATTATATTTTAAGGAACTATAAGAACTATAAAGAACTATAAGCATCCAGATGTGTGAGAGTCGGGTAAGGTGGAGTGAGGGAGGAGATGGTTACCTCAAAAGAAAGAGAATTACTTTGTATCCAGTTACTTAGTAGTCCCGCATGCTAAAAATAATGGAGCATCAGTCACCTTAGGCGTTAGAAGGGAAAAGGCTGTTGCTCAAATTTTACAGCTTGCTGAGGTATCTTTTCTTCAAAGAGCAACAGCAAGATCACAACATATCCCACTTCTGTATAAATCCCCCAAAAAGCAAAATTTATAAAGGCATTCTGGAGCCACACAAGTAATTAGTCAGAATAAAGAACTCAAGAAAGGGAAGATATTGTAAGAGTTTTTTTTTTTAAGTAGCATAGAATTAATTGTGACTAGCAGTTGTTAACATAGTGGTGTGCCATAAAGCTAATGATAAATGATTCCTCAAAAAAGAATAATGTAACAGACTAATAGCAGGGATCTACAATTATAGAATGTTTCTCAACAATTAGGCAGGAGGAAGACAAAAGAGTCCAAGGAGAGTAAAAAATGGCTGTTTTATAATTAGCATTGATAAAAAAAATACAGGATAAAGAAAGTTCAGAGTTGAGCAGTAGCAGAGTAAAAATAGGATGAGTAACTTCCTAAGTTACTCATTCTGTTCATTAAAGAGACAAGGGGAAAAAACTTAATCAATATGGCTAAGGGGAGAGGGAACTTCTTAATCTATATGGCTAAGGGAGGGGGAAAGAAACCGTTCTGGAAGCATAAAAAAACAAAATATAGCTTTAAATTAAAACCAGACACTTACTACCATGCAGTGACTACCCTATGTTGTTAAAAGACAAGGATTCAAATTGGCTTTTAAAAAAAATTCGACCACTATATGATCTAAAGATACATCTTTAAAAATATAATAATGGAAAGGTTGAAAACACATACCAGACAACAAACTAAAAAATTTGGGGTGCTACTGTTGAATTAGAGGCAAAAGTATTATACTGTGCAACTTTATTATTTTTTGCTGTTAAAAATTCAGTAAACACTGGCAAAGCAATCCTCATAAAACTTTCATCGTATCAGAACACATTTAGAAGTACAAGGATTGGAAGAAACACAACTGCTGCTGCAATTTGGACTTTTTTTTCAGAGTAAATGAACATTCGCACACAAAAAAAGATATAGAGGAGTGACTGCTCAAAGCTTAAACTAATAACTACACACTGTACTTTGTATGCTACAGAAAGTAATTTACAAGATCAATTAAATATTTATAAGATTTATACTGGCCACAAAGAGAATTTTAAGGGATTTTAAACATTGAAATTGGCCAAGCGCTGTGGCTCACACCTGTAATCCCAACACTTTGGGAGGCCAAGGCAGCAGATCACCTGAGGTCAGGAGTTCGAGACCAGCCTGACCAACATGGTGAAACCCTATCTCTACTAAAAGTACAAAAAATTAGCCTGGCGTGGTGGTGGACACCTGTAAGCCCAGCTACTGGGGAGGATGAGGCAGGAGAATCACTTGAACCTGGGAGGCAGAGGTTGCAGTGAGCAGAGATTGCACCACTGCACTCCAGCCTGGGCGACAGAGTGAGACATTTGTCTCAATAAATAAATAAATAAAGGTAAGCATTGAAATTGGACTTGCGACATTCTCTCACCATAATGCTGACAAATACACATTTATATCAAATATTAACTGAAATAATAATTTGAAATTTAAAAAAGAAACTTATTTATAACACAAATCAAAGGCTACATCAAAACTATAGTTAAAAATGATTCACAAGTTAATGGCAAGAACATACATAACTTATCAAAATGTGTAGGTGGGAAGAGGGTTTATCAAAATTAGAGGAAAATTGTTGCCTTATTAAGCTAGATAGCATAAACATAAGTGAGTTACACAGCAATGCAAGGAAAAATCTAAAAAAATACTAAGGATAGAAAAATGAAAGAATAATGACAATAGCAGCAATTAATGAATTAGAAAAGCAGAAAAACAATAAAATGATAAATCTAAGAGCTGGATTACTGAAAATTGAAACAGAATTAAGATCAAAAGAAAATATGAAGGCCAGCCCT
Source organism: Pongo pygmaeus (assembly GCF_028885625.2). Classification (NCBI taxonomy): domain Eukaryota; kingdom Metazoa; phylum Chordata; class Mammalia; order Primates; family Hominidae; genus Pongo; species Pongo pygmaeus. The sequence continues at coordinate 138,065,561 of NC_072380.2, forward strand.
GTGGCTCACGCATGTAATCCCAGCACTTTGGGAGGCCCAGGCAGTGGATCACCAGAGGTCAGGGGTCAGCCTGGCCAACATGGTGAAACCTTGTCTCTACTAAAAATACAACTAGCTAGGTGTGGTGGCAGGCACCTGTAATCCCAGCTACTCGGGAGGCTGAGGCAGGAGAATGGCTTGAACCCAGGAGGCAGAGGTTGCAGTGAGCCAAGATTGCACCACTGCACTCCAGCCTGAGCAACAGAGCAAGACTCCATCTCAAAGAAAATATGAAATTAGGAATAAAAAGAGGTATATAACCATAGACATGTTGGGAATTTTTTAAAAATATATTTGGAAAGTAATATTTTTAACTCTGTGACAATTCAGTTTTAACTCTGTGACAATTCAATCTGCAAAATGAATCTTGTCTTTTTTCTTTTCTTTTTTTTTTTGAGACAGAGTCTCACTCTATCACCCAGGCTGGAGTGCAGTGGCGCAATCTCGGCTCACTGCAACCTCCACCTCCCAGGTTCAAGCGATTCTCCTGCCTCAGCCTCCTGAGTAGCTGGGATTACAGGCATGCGTCACCATGCCCGACTAATTTTTGTATTTTTAGTAGAGACAGGGTTTCACCATGTTGGTCCGGCTGATCTCGATCTCCTGACCTTGTGATCCACCCGCCTCCTCCTCCCAAAGTGCTAGGATTACAAGTGTGAGTCACCACGCCTGGCCCCAAAAATGTTTCTTAAATGACCAAAATGAGCCTCAAATGGCTAACAACTATAAATGACATTGACAAAAACAGAATTTAAAGAAAGACTCCTCCCTCCCCCAAAATGCAAATTCCAGACATATTTATCACTCAATTCTGTCAAACTTTGAAGGAACACAAATGTCCTATGTTATCTAATCTATTTCAAAGCATGGAAATGTCTTGTGAAACTTTGCATTTTATTTTATGAAGCTAGGATATCTATGACCAAATTATTTTTTTCCTCATCTTTATTGAGGTATGATTGAAAAATAAAAACGTTATGTACAAGTCTACAACTTGATGTTTTGATATAGATATAGATTATGAAATAGTCACCACAATCAAGGTAATTAACATATCTGACACTGCATAATTACCATTTTCTTTTTTTTCTTTTTCTCTTGTGTGGTTAAAATACTTAAGATCAGTATTCTTAAGTATTTAAAACCAATCTCAAGTATACTATATAATATTGTTAACTATAGTCACGTTGCTTTACTATGATTAAATTCTGTATTTTTTTTTCTTAAAATATTAAGAGGCCTGGCATGGTGACTCACACCTCTAATTCTAGCACTTTGGGAGGCTGAGTGCGGCGGGATTGCTTGAGCCCAGGAGTTAGAGACCAGCCTGGGCAACATGGCAAAACCCTGTCTCCAAAAAATAACAAAAAAAAAGTTAGCTGGGAGTAGTATCGTGCGCCTGTAGTCCCAGCTACTCAGGAGGCTGAGGTGGGAAGATTACCTGAGCCCAGGAGGTCAAGGCTGCAGTGAGCCGTGTTCATTGCCACTGCACTTGAGCATAGGCGACAGAGTGAGACATTGTCTCCAAAAAAAAAAAAGTGAAGAACACTTCCACTAAAACCACATATAGGAAATCTTAAGTCAAATAGCATATATTAATAAAATCTGGCAGAATATTGAAAGATTCCTAAATGTGACCAGTTAAGATTTGGCTCATGCCTGTAATCCCAGCACTTTGGGAGCCCAAGGCTGGTGGATTACCTGAGGTCAGCAGTTCGAGACCAGCCTGGCCAACACGGTGAAACCCCGTCTCTACTGAAAATATAAAAATTAGCTGGGTATGGTGGCAGGCACGTGTAATCCCAGCTACTCGGGAGGCTGAGGCAGGAGAATCGCTTGAACCTAGGATGCAGAGGTTGCAGTGAGCCGAGATTGCATCATTGTACTCCCACTGGACAAGAGCAAAGTTCTGTCTCAAAAAAAAAAAAAAGATTTGTCTCACTAATGTAGCATTTGTTCATCATTAGAAAAATCCATAAAATGGTAATCACATTAAGAGATCAAGAGGAAAGCCATTTTCCGTCATTATTACTAAGACAAGCTGTAATATTACTCTAGAGTAATAGAGTGCCAGTGAACAAGCAGTGAACTAAAGTGACCACTTTCCTTGTGAAACTTAAGTTCCAATGGGAGAATGACAGTAAACAGACAACTATTACAATAAGTGCATGAAAGATTTTGGTGTACGTTAGATTTTCAAATCTGTAGAGAAAAGTTGGCTCATTCAATAAAAATTTTGAAACCATTGATTAATGTCTTAATAACTATGTTAAATCTAAAATTTATACTTTAGATTTAAATATGTTACACATGAATTGAAGATTTTTAACATTAAAAATTGAAACTAAAGTGTGAAAAGAAACAGTCCAGGGTATTTATATTACCTTATGTTCTGTTTGACCTTTTCAGTCATGTCAGAAGGAAGCATGCTTGGGAAGATTTATGAGCTGAAGGATAATATTGCCCTACTTCTGAGACAATAAAGACAAAAGCAATTGCTTCAAACTTGCAAGCATTCAGCAAAGCATAACATGGTTGCAAGATGTATTATATTTGAAGATTTTACATACAAAGAACTGAAACTGCAAGGGGCAAAATTAATATCATTAGGCTAAGGCAGGCAGATCACTTGAGGTCAGTTCAAGATCAGCCTGGCCAACATGGTAAAACCCCGTCTCTACTAAAAATACAAAAATTAGCTGGGCATGGTGGTGCATGCCTGTAGTCCCAGCTACTTGGAAGGCTGAGGCAGGAGAATTACTTGAACCAGGGAGGCGGAGGTTGCAGTGAGCTGAGATCACACCACTGCACTCCAGCCTGGGCGACAGAGCGAGACTCCATCTCAAAAAAAAAAAGTCAGCATCATTCCTTGATACGTTAAGTTTTTTCAGAGAAAGTCCAGCTATACTAATGAGACTCACTAACATTTTTCAAGTGTATTCTATGTATTACCTCATGTAGTACTGAAGACAGTCATTGGAAGTATGCAGATAGGGTTTTACAGGGAAGGATATGGAGACACAGAGGATCATAGTAGCTTGCCCTAGGGCACTCAGGTATAATAATTGGCAGAGCCAGCAGCCAGGCATGGTGACTCACGCCTGTAATTCCAGCACTTTAGGAGGCTGAGGCAGGCGGATTACTTGCGGTCAGGTGTTCGAGACCAGCCTGGCCAACATGGTAAAACCTTGTCTCTACTAAAAATACAAAAAATTAGGCGAGTATGGTGGCACATGCCTTTAATCCAAGCTACTAGGGAAGCTGAGGAACAAGAATCTTTTGAACCAGGGAAGCAGAGGTTGCAGTGAGCCAAGATCATGCCACTGTACTCCAGCCTGGGTGACAGAGCAAGACTCTGTCTCAAAAAAAAAAAAAAAAAAAATAGGCAGAGCCATGAGTGAAATTCAAACTTGCACCAGAGTACACTTTATTATACTGTTTCGAACATGGTTCTGAATTTTAAAAATCTCAAAAAACAGGTTCCTTAAGATGAATTTAGAGAGGGGAGAAATTTCACTTAATCTGCTTCAAGAGTAAGTTTGGATGATAGCATCCCCACATCACAGCTGGCAGTGCATTTGGAGCTTATGAGAATCCCTTTCTCACCTACATGCAGTCTTTGTCAGAAAGATGTTCATGGGGAGTGTTCGGGACTCAAGTTTCATTCAGTTGACAAAATAACTTCCAGAAAATCACTTTGAAAAAACTTTGGGCAAAACATTTCTCTGTTTACTCCAAAACAAATGAGTGGACTTTGAATGCCACCTACTCACTTCACCAACATACATTTTTAGAGCTGGTTTTTCTCCATTTGTGACTATAAAAGGAAAGCAGTGCAATCAGCCTGGCCCACTTTGAGTTCTCTTTCCCACACCCAGTTTGATTGAAGGACACAAGATTCCTTCAAGCAAGAATACTCAGTGCTTAAGTGGGCATCACATGATCAAAGTTTCTAAGCAAAAATATTTTTTTTCCAAAACCTGGCGTTGTTTTAGGTTTGGGATGATGATGATCATTATTATTATTATTTCAAACATTAAAGGCAGACCAGAGATTTTTAAGTTTCTTTAAGGTGGTGTGAACTTTTGAAAACATTCAGAAATTACCAGCTGCTATTGGGAGGAATTAAAAATAAAAAAGGAAAAAACACTGGGAAACAGTATTTTATTATTTATTTGTTTACTTACTCATTTATTTGTTTTTGAGACGGAGTTTCACTCTTGTTGCCCAGGCTGGAGTGCAATGGCGCAATCTCGGCTCACTTGGGTTCAAACGATTCTCCTGCCTCAGCCTCCCAAGTAGCTGGTACTACAGTCATGCACCACCATGCCTGGCTAATTTTTGTATTTTTAGTAGAGATGGGGTTTCACCATGTTGGCCAGGCTGTTCTAGAACTCCTGACCTTGGGTGATCCGCCTGCCTTGGCCTCCCAAAGCCACCGCACCCAGCAACACTATTTTATATGTATTATTTTTGGTATGGAAATGTAAAGATACTTATAATGTTTTGTTTGTTTTTTTTTTTAAAAAAAGCATCCTTTCATCCACCCAGATTTTTCTAGCCCTCTTACTTTTACTTTAATTAATCCAAAAAAGATGTGTTATAGCCTATTAAGGTTAGACTACCTCTATTGATATATTGCTGTGGAAATGTTCATAGCATTAAACAGCTATTATTTCCTTACTGTAAGTAAACATTTATTAACTAAAAACAATCTGCTTTTACTTGTTTCACTTATATTCTCATGAATTCAAATTTGTCTTACATTTTTATAGCTATAATTTCATCCATTTCTCATTTATTTGGTCATATGTCTCTTGCAGACATTTCTTCGAATTTGTTTTGTTTTATTTTGTTTTGTTTTTTAAGAGACGGAGTCTTGTTCTTTCACTCAAGCTGGAGTGCAGTGGTGCCAGCATAACTTACTGCAGCCTCACCCTCCCCAGCTCAAGAGATCCTCCAACCTCAGCCTCCCAAGTAGCTGGGATAACAAGTGTGAGCCACCACACCCAGACCATTTCTTAGTTTTTATGTTTTAAATCAGTCTGAATCCTGATCTTTATGCAGGAAGATTTATGTTGATAGTTGATAATAATGTTGATTATAACATTAGTATTAACCTACATTCACTAAATCTTTACTAGGTGACAGTAAAACAACATGCACAATGTGATCCTATTTTTATAAAATATATTTTAATTTTTGATATGCTGTGCAGAAAAGTTATATATGCAGCCGTTAAAAGTAATTGTCTTTGATGGTAGAACTGCAAATGATCTGAATTTGTATATGTGTATTTAAAATTTCGATAGTAAAAGCGTACTGATTCCATAATTTAAAAGTTTAATAAGGGAATAATATAGTCAGCTATAGGACAAAGCAGATAAATGTCAATAGCTTTCTTATATACTACCCATACCCATTAGAAAGTTTCAGGGAGACGCAGGGAACAGAATAAATAAGCAAACAAAAATTCCGTTCTCAATAATGACATAATACATAAAATGCCCACAAATGAACTGGAAAAAAAAGTATTGTCAAAAAGAAAACTTAAATTTTTGAGACATCTTTGAAACAGTGGAAAATTATATCACGGGTCTTAATGAGAAGACAGTGATTTTTAAATGGGAGAGACTTGAATATGATTAAATATTAATGTAAAAGAGGAAACAGAGTTTACATGCAACCGAAGGAATAGTTTTTCAGGTAGACTCAGTGAATATGAGTAGACATGGAGTTTGAGTGAGAGCTAGAAAATAGATTTTTTTCAAAACCTGACATTGACTTTTCCAAGTTTCCAGCATGTATTCCTGGGCAGAAGGTCTCAATAACAGCAAAAATAGCAACCACTTATTGGATGCCCGTTATGTCTTAGACAACAGAATAGTTATTTTCATAATTAGCTGACTTAATCTTTACCACCTTCTGCAAGCTATCTTCATTAACTCCACTTTTTAAATAAAGAAGCAAGCTTTTAAAGCAAAGTTAAATCATTTGCTCAAGGCCTTACAGGAGCTAAATGTCAGAGCTGGGATTTGAACCTAGACCTGTAGTCTAACATCTTTTTTCCCTACAGTATACTGCATTATACTGCCACCATAAGACCTGGACCTCAGAAGGGGAAGCAGGCTTAGGGTTAGACTTTTTAACATGCTGAATCTAAGAGATTTACACAATATCACTTTGGTGATAAACCATTGAAATATGGTCTGGAGTCAGAGGAAAGAATCAGCTGAAAATATACTTACAGATGTCATCTGGAGATGGTTGAATCCTTGTAATCCTAGCTGAGATTGCCCAGGAGAGTGTAGTCAGCAAAAAGAGGATAGCACCAATTCTGGGAACACGAACTTTTAAGAGACTAGTAAAGAGAAGCTAATGTATGAGACTGGAAAGGGATGACAGAAAGAAGAGAAGCAAATGTGTAAAATAACACACCCTTACCGGCCAGGCACAGTGGCTCATGCCTATAATCCCAGCACTTTGAGAGGCCAAGGGGGGCGGATCACAAAGTCATGAGATCCAGACCAACCTGGCTAACACGGTGAAACCCTGTCTCTACTAAAAATACAAAAATTAGCTGGATGTGGTGGTGGGCGCCTGTAGTCCCAGCTACTTGGGAGGCAAGACAGAAGAATGGCATGAACCCAGGAGGCGGAGCTTGCAGTGAGCTGAGATCCCACCACTGCACTCCAGCCTGGGCGACAGAGCGAGACTCTGTCTCAAAAAAAAAAAACCCTGTTTCATCAGTATTAAGATTTATATTTTCTTGCATTTGACTATCTCAGAAATTGGCATGTGTCTTATTATCAATGAGGTCTTGTAATTGGCAGTACACAAATTAGTAGCACATAAATAGGACATCTTATAACTGAAAGAATATTTTAATCTGGTAGTTGATGGTTTAAAAATCAATCATGCTTATCCATTTCTAAATTATTTTAGAATGAAAGCATACGTTTAACTTTTATAAGTCTACTTAAGCAGTGCATAGATTAGATTAAATGAATGGTTACCTGTTAGACGGGTAGTTCCGGAGTTAAGAGCGCAAGCTCCGGAAAGAGCCAAGGTTATTTAAAGTGTCCTCACCTACCAGCTGAGTCCTTTGGGTGAAACTCTTTACTCCCTTAAGCCTAAATTTTCTTACCTATAGAACACAGATTAAAAGTCTCTATTTCTTAAGATTGTTGTAAGGATTAAATGATATAGTACATGTAAAGTACTTAGCACTGTGCCTGGCAAATGGTAAGCTCTCAGTCAATGATAGGCGTTCTCATGATTTCCAGTTGGAAAGAAATTGGTGCCCTTCCCATCCTACCCCAGGGTACTGCCATTTCTCTTTAAGTAAAGCTAGATTATATCAGAAATAGGCAAATATGGAAGTTTATATACACTTACGGGAGCTACATGTTCCCTTCTCTTGAAGGATATTAAACTGTGGTATCTGCTAGAGAATTTGAATTAGCAGGTGTATGCAGATTCTGAGCCTTTTTTGTGCTCAGCTTAAAGCCTTGACCATGCTGGATACATAACAAAGTACTGATTGATAATGTTTACCCCTAGGGGCAGGCTTTCTTTTCGCCCTGAGCAAAAAAGATGCAATCTTTGTGGATGGGTGTTTGGGGAATTCCTGCAATATACCTTAGATGCAGAGTTTTGGGTGGAGTTTTGTTTTTATGTTTGTTTGTTTTGTTTTGTTTTGACTTTCCACTTTCCACTTTAACTGTGATCCAATACAGGGGATTTTGTAGTTTCTCAGATGTTATACTGGATGAAAAGTAGTAACTGCATAAACATTAGTTTGAGAATACAGATAATGTTATAAATCTTCATCTTGGTTTGTATTGTAAAGGCAGCATCTCATGTGACTTATCTTTTTATGGAATTGCTAAATTAGTATTGTGCCTCTCCTCCAGAAAGCTTAAAATGAAGTCGTATAGGCAGCCTGATTTAAAAGATAATTACTATTCCATTTCCTAAATGTTCTACCATGCAAGAAGAATTTGGAGAAAAAAAAAGTTTATTCCTTTGGGGAAAATTAATTTTACTTTGTCTTGGTAAAATGCCACCACATATGCAGTTAAATGACAATTCCCCCCCCAAAAAAAATTTTTTGGCGGTCATAGTCATCATGACTTCTCCTATAAGATTATCCTAGTGTTCAGGATGCTTCTCAAAAGGCCTAGAAGATAACAAATATTTTTCTAAGTGTGTTTCTAAGGGCTGTAACTAAGCATCTCTCTTAATTCAGCAAACTACCTTTTTTTATTCAGTCAAAATTTACCTTTTAAATTAGGCTTGTAATTTGATTTTCATTGGTATCGAAGAATTCTCTTTTGACTCCAATATTACATTTAATAATTCAAACTCTAATATCTCTATTGAAACACTCTGTGTTTCAGTCGTGTTTGAAGATGTCTAAAAACAAAAGTCTTTTGCATTTTTCATATTCTATTTAATGGCTGGATGCATGTCAGTGCATAGGATTTGAGTCATCAGTGTGCCACAAAACATTTTACCCAGAAATGGTGCGTCATCAAATAATTGAATTACAATGGTAGCTGTAAATGGGACCCAATTTACAAAAGTAAATAGTGTCCCGTTTTACAAGAAAGAAAATTAACCATGCTCATTCAGATTCCGAAGTTTAATTAGCTTTAACTTGCTAAAAGAAAGAAATTGAACAAGTAAATAGCATGTACTTCACCATATATAGCAAATCTTGAATCACTGCCATTTTTTATATAACTGACCCACATGGGTTCTTTGCTTTTTCTTTGGTCTGTTTACCTCGGATTTTTTTTTTTAATAAAGGACTATAATTTGATTGGCTTGTAAATTCTTCCCATTTCTAAAATGCTATAAGACTTTAAGCCTAATTTCCTTTGAGCCTTAATCCTCTTGCTAATTGATGTGACTGAGTTGTCTGGAATCAACCTCCTTGGTGCAAATGACTGAGACTGTGATGTTCTGTGGAAGCAGTTTGGTCCGGGAATGAATCCTTTCATTCAGCAAACACATGCCATGCCAGCTGAGTCCTGAAAGAGCTCATGGGCTCGTAAAGGAATGTAGTTTTTTTACAACATGGCCCCCAAAATTATTTGACACTCTTCACATTAACAAGTGGGACTCTGCCCCTTCCACTTGGATCTGGGCTCTGTAACTGCCTGCCAATAGAATATGGCGGAAGTGACGCATTGTATCAGTTTCTGGGCCCAGACCTTAAGAACCTAGCAGCGTCCACTTCCTGTCTCCTTGTATGCTCACTCTTGGAACCCAGCTACCATGTTGTGATGAAGCCTAAAGACCCAAGCAGAGAGGAACCAACAACCGGTCCCAGCTTGTCAGCTGTATGAATGAGCCATCTTGGAGGTGGATTCTCCAGTTCCAGGAGAGCTGCCCCAGTTGATGCTACATGAAACAGAGACAAGTCATCAGTCATCCATCCCCACTGTGCCCTTTCCAAGTCTGTGAACAAAATAAATGACTGTTGAGTTAAGCCATAGAGTTTAGGAATGATTTGTTGCTGGAACAAGGAGGTAGACACATAAACAATTTTGAAGCAATGTAGATTACAATGACAGTGATATGTACTACGTATCACAGGAACACTGAGTCGAGACACCTAATCTTTCCTTCGTCATCAAGGAAGACTTCCTCAATGAATGAGATGGCAACTGAACTGAATCTCAGGTTAACCAGGTTGGGGAATAAAGGGTGGCGTGTTCTAGGCAGAGGGGACAACGGTGTGATCACAAGCAGAGAGGAAGGAAACAACATGGTGTGCAGAAGGAATTATGAGCACTTAGGTGTTGCTGGAGCTTAAAGTTGGAATAGAAAGTACTAATTATGTAGCCAGAGATATTGGCAAAGGTTGAATCATGAAGGCCCTTGTGTGCCAGGTGAAGGCATATTGTGTACACACAGCTTGTTATTTTCATTATTGTTGTATTGCATTTTGGATTGGAGCTGTCTGATCAGGTTTGTGTTTTAGACAAATCCTTCTATCAGCAGTGGGGAAGGTGGATTTCAGGGTATGAATCCTGAAGCATGAAGACCAGTCAGATGGCCATTGCAGCAGTTCAGGCAAGGACAATGAGGCCTAAATTAAGACGGTGATGGTGAGGATGGGGAAGAGAAACTAGAGTCAAGAAATAGGTGGTTTTAAAAAGAAGTATTTAGAGGGAAAAAAGAATACTAACTGGCCGGGCGCAGTGGCTCACACTTGTAATCCCAGCACTTTGGGAGGCTGAGGCAGGTGGATCACAAGGTCAAGAGATCAAGACCATCCTGGCCAACATGGTGAAATCCCTGTCTCTACTAAAAATACAAAAATTAGCTGGGCATGGTGGTGTGCACCTGTAGTCCCAGCTACTCAGGAGGCTGAGGCAAGAGAATCACTTGAACCTGGGAGGTGGAGGTTGCAGTGAGCTGAGACTGCACCACTGCACTCCAGCTTGGGGACAGAGTGAGACTCCGTCTCAAAAAAAAAAAAAAAAAAAAACTAACTGATTATAGGGAGGAAAGAGACAGTGAAAGAGGACCCTCAGATTTCTAAGTTAGGTGAAACTAGATGCCAGTGCCACCAGAAGGGAGTGAGGGGGAATATAAGGAGGAGGATAATGCAGGAGCAAAGCTAGAGGGTATAGCTTTGATGCGCTGGATTTGTAAAGTCTCTGGCATCCATGTAGCGATGTCAGTGAGGCAGTTGGAAATACATGTCAAAAATTAAAGGAGATTTAAGCTGTTAAGAAAAGATTTGGCAGCCATTGTCACAAAGGTGCTAGCTGAAATTATGAATAGACAGTCTCACCCAGGGGAAGAATGTTCAGTTAAAAAAGAAGAGCGCTGTTGGGTGCAGTGGCTCACGCCTGTAATCCCAGCACTTTGGGAGGCCGAGGCGGGTGGATCACAAGGTCAGGAGATCGAGACCATCCTGGCTAACACGGTGAAACCCTGTCTCTATTAAAAATACAAAAAATTAGCTGGGCGTGGTGGCACATGCCTGTAGTCCCAGCTACTAGGGGAGGCTGAGGCAGGCGAATTGCTTGAACCTGGGAAGTGGTTGCAGTGAGCCGAGATTGTGCCACTGCACTCCAGCCTGGGCGACAAAGCAAGACTCTGTGTCAAAAAAAAAAAAAAAAAAAAAAAAAAAAAGAGGGCTGAAGATGAAACTCTGGGAGCACCCTGACATGTAGAAGTTAAAGGAGTCCGGGCCTGTAATCCCAGCAGTTTGGGAAGCCTAAGTGGGCAGATCACTTGAGGTCAAGAGTTCGAGGCCAGCCTGGCCAACATGGTGAAGCCCCATCTCTACTAAAAGTACAAAAATTAGTCAGGCATGGTGGCACGTGCCTGTAATCCCAGCTATTTGGGAGGCTGAGGCAGGAGAATCACTTGAACCCAGAAGGCAGAGGTTGCAGTGAGCTGAGATTATGTCACTGCACTCCAGCCTAGGCGACAGAGTGAGGCTCCATCTCAAAAAAGAAAAAAAAAAGACATTTAAAGGAAAATTTGCCCACAAAAGAGATGGGAAAAGAATGATCCAAGAAGTTCCAGGAGAACCAAGAAGGAGGAGTCATCTCAGAAACGAAAGGCAGAGAGTTGAAAAAGGGGGTAATCTCCTGTGTGAAATGTAAACAGTCAGTCCAGTAAGATAAAGATTGAGGAGGGGTCATTGGTGACTTTTGCCAAGCTGGACAAAACCAAATTTCTCTCTTTTTTTTTCTTTTTTTTTTTTTTTCTGAGATGGAGTCTCGCTCTGTCACCCAGGCTGGAGTGCAGTGGCGCGATCTCGGCTCACTGCAACCTCCGCCTCCCGGGTTCACGCCATTCTCCTGCCTCAGCCTCCCGAGTAGCTGGGACTACAGGCTCCCACCACCACGCCTGGCTAATTTTTTTGTATTTTTAGTAGAGACGGGGTTTCATTGTGTTAGCCAGGATGGTCTCGATCCCCTGACTTCATGATCCGCCCTCTTCGGCCTCCCAAAGTGCTGGGATTACAGGCGTGAGCCACCGTGCCCGGCCGGACAAAACCAAATGTCAATGGATAAGTGCATGGAAAGTAAGAAAATAGACACCAATGGTACAGCCAAGGCAATGAAGAGTAGCTAGAGAAGAACACAGGAGCATGAGAGGGTGGTGGTGGTGGTTTTGGAGGGATGGAAAATACGTAAATACTTTTATGACCCAAATAAGCTCATGCCATTAAAGGGAGGAGATTGAAGAGAGAAGAAAAAGAAGATGTGATTCATGTAGTAGCATCTATTCAGAGATAGAAGGACAGAGAGTCAAGGGCAGTCTTTTGGGATACAGTAAGTGGGTATAGATGTAAATAGTTTTATAAGAGTAGGGCAGGAGATTGAAGATTAAAGCTGATGGACTTAATTTTTTTCTGTGAAACAGGAGATAAGTTTGTTCACTGAGGGAGTGAGTATAGCAGGGATTGATAGCTGTGTTAAAGACAGTGGTGAGTCTTAAGAGTAGTCTTTTAAGAAAATGGAAACAAGGGCTAGCTCACAAGAGGCAAGAAGGATTGATAGGTGACCCAGAGGTCCAGTTGACATTGGAGATTATGGTCTTATACTAGTAATCTGCATAGTTGAGGGCTTTTATTCAAGGGAATGCCCCACCCCCATCCCATTCATCCCCCCTCCCCCCGCCCCACTTTCCTGGCTCCCCTGAGTCAGGGAGAATGGGCAAGCCTCCATAGGAAAGCAACCTCAGCCTGGACAAAAGCAAAGTTTTGTTTAAGACAACAAATGGAGCATTCTGTGTGCAACTGGAGGATGGCTTCTTTTGTTTTTTATAATGGCATGAGGGTTCTAGAAAGTAAAATAATAGAAAAGATTAGAAGGGACTCAAGAATGAGAAAAGTCACAGATAAGAAAACACAGAGGAGTAAGAGGATGAGGGTAATGGAGAGAGGTGGGGGGTTATGGGAGTGGCAATATGATTTGCTTCTTATTTAGTCGCCAGAGGTTACTTGAAGGAAATACTTGGTTGGAAGCTATTGCCTGACATTTCCTTGATACAAGACATTGTGGTCACACAACTGACCAGTGGTCCTTAGCAGTTTCTGGCCTGCTCACAGAGCTTTGTTTTCTGTTTTTGAGACGGAGTTTTGCTCTCGTTGCCCAGGCTGTAGTGCAATGGCACGATCTCGGCTCACTGCAACCTCCGCCTCTTGGGTTCAAGCGATTCTCCTGCCTCAGCCTCCCAAGTAGCTGGGATTACAGGCATGCGCTATCACACCTGGCTAATTTTGTATTTTTAGTAGAGACGAGGTTTCTCCATATTGGTCAGGCTGGTCTTGAACTCCTGACTCAGGTGATCCCCCCACCTCATGCTGGGATTACAGGTGTGAGCCACTGTACCTGGCCTACTTACAGAGCTTTGTAAAGAGAAAGTGAGAGTCCTGTGCCAGACAGAAATGGGCTCCTGAGTGAACGCTGCCAGCCCCAGACTTCGCAGTAGAGCAGGAGTCCCCAGTCCGTGGCCTGTTAGGAACCGGGCTGCACAGCAGGAGGTGAGCAGCCCACAAGCGAGCATTACCACCTGAGCTCCACCTTCTGTCAGATCAGTGGTAGCATTAGATTCTGATAGAAGCATGAGCCCTATTGGTTGTGCACTCCTTATGAAAATCTAACTAATGCCTGATGATCTAAGGTGGAACAGTTTCATCCAGAAACCATCGTCGTGTCCTCCCTACCCCCACCCCCACCACACCCCAGCCTGTGACAAATTGTCTTCCACGAAACCGGCCCCTGGCACCAAAAGTTGGAGACAACTGCAGTAGCATACTTGCTTGAGTTATCCCAAAGAGTTGTGGAACAGCAACATCTTACCCTGTGGCCTACTCTTGTTATTGCAGTACCCACAAATTTAACAGTAGTAATCATAATATAAACAATAGCTTATATTTGTATGGCTTTATGTTTATTAAATGTTGCTTTCAACAACTCTAAAACAGGGCAGGTAATGTTATTTCATTCATAGGTCAGAAAGCCTGAATCTCGGAGGTTAAGGTCATACTGCTAATAAATGGATGAAATAAAAATAGAAATCAGATCTTCTGACTTCTAGCTCTTTTCAGCTATGCCACACTGCAGTTTTGGAGCTGGAAACTGCACTGGGCTCATGTAATCCAACCTCTTCCCTTATAGATGAAGCAACTGAGGCAGCAGCCTGGTGAAACAAAAAGAAAGCAGATATTGCAGGTTGGATATTCTGGAATAAATATTTTATTTAAAAATCTTCTAATGTTCCAGAAAGGTTCAGTAACTTTCTAGTGGCCACAGTCAGTGTCGAAGCCAGAGCTGGAACACACCCTACTACACGACTCTTGGGATTGGGTTTCAAATCAAGAAATGTGGGAGGACATATCTCTGATGAGTCAGAGTAGTGGAAGGGAGTGGCCCCGGAATGTGACTACCTGGAAGAATCTGGTTCCTTAGGCTAAGTCACTAGTGTTAGCCCAGTATAAAAATGTGTTTTTCAGAATGGAATCAGGAGGGTAAAAATTAAAGATGAAATCATCTGAATAGCAGTTCTCAACCAAGACAGCACTTTAGCTAAAGGATGATTACAGTGTAAGGCAGTTCATTTTGATTCACTGGGGCTGTATCTCTACACTTTTGTGTGTGGTGGTTGCTTTCCCCACTAGATCTGGGTTCTAGCCCTCCCTGCTGGCTCTCTCACTTGGTGGACATTGAACCATTCACTTTCCTTCTCGGGGCCTGAGTTTCCTCAATAAAAAGAATTTGGATCTAGGTGGCCCTCTTCTTAATCTATTGTGGTTTAATTCCCTAATTTCATTTTATGTATTTATTTGTTTTCTTTTTTGAGATGGAGTCTTGCTCTGTTACCCAGGCTGGCGTGCAGTGATGTGGTCTCAGCTCACTGCAACCTCCGCCTCCCAGGTTCAAGTGATTCTCATGCCTTAGCCTCCTGAGTAGCTGGGATTACAGGTGTGCACCACCACACCCAGCTAATTTTGTATTTTTAGTAGAGGTGAGGTTTCACCATGTTGGCCAGGCTGGTCTTTAACTCCTGACCTCAGGTGATCCACCTGCCTCGGCCTCTCAAAGTGCTAGGATTACAGGCATGAGCCATCATGCTTGGCCAAATTTCTTAATTTCAGATATACCCTATGGCACAGGTATTTTAAGGCAAAACATAGGTATATTATGCCATACATAAGTGTATTGGATGAAGCTGACAGAGAAAAGCATATAATCATTCTGAGAAAAGAAGCCTCAATATTTACATTTCGGTGAAAAGGGGGAGAAAATTACTGTTTTGCAAGTCAACCAAAGTACTCCATAGTCATTACAGAAGCATGTACTTACCTGTAATTTTTTGTGGAATTGTTCAAAGTTTATTGTTTAACACTTATTGACAATCACTATTATGCTGGATACTATGAGAGCAAGTTTATGCAAGCTAATACCCTGCTGTGTTAATCTAGGGAAAGAATGGAACAGTGATCAAATTTGCAAGGTTAGAAATGCTAAAGCTCTTGCTTTCTGTCAGAAAACTCCAGCTAGGTATTCAAATTTAGTCTAGATCCAATATCAGAAAGCCTTTATTATTTATTGAAGAATCTGCTCTTTCTACTTTTTCCATTTGGCTTCTGTGCTCTGTGGTTACTATTCTCAGGTAATTGGGGGTATGACTTCAGTCACTTTTGAAATATTGGGAACTAAATTCTCTCATTGGAGATTCAGCACACTTCAGGCATTTTAATAAAACTCTAGTATCTTGAATTCTGGAAATTTAATTAGTATACTTACACTTTGAATTTTTTCTTGCCTGAACCATTACACATTTTTACAGAACAAATATTTAATCCTTAAGATTTCATAACCAAGGGATTTAAAGATTAGCTTTGAAAATAGGTCAGGGAAAATATCCACTTTGGTTAAAAGCTAATCATGTAAAGAAGTAAAAAAAAAAAAACAGCTTAGAAGCTTTTGAAAAACATTTTTTAAAATCAATTGTATTGGCTAGGCACAGTGGCTCACGTCTGTAATGCCAGCACTTTGGGAGGCCAGCATGGTCAGATCATTTGAGGTCAGAAGTTTGAGACCGTCCTCGCCAACACAACAAAACCCATCTCTACTAAAAATAGAAAAATTAGCCAGGTGTGGTGGCGCACACCTGTCATCCCAATTACTTGGGAAGCTGAGACAGGAAAATCACTTGAACCCAGGAGGTGGAGGTTGCAGTGAGCTGAGATTGCACCGCTGCACTCCAGCCTGGGTGACAGAGTGAGACTCTGTCTCAAAATAAAATAAAATAAAATATAAATTGTATAGGCCAGGTGCAATGGCTCACAACTGTAATCCCAGCACTTTGGGAGGCTGAGGCAGGTGGATCACAAGGTCAGGAGATTGAGACCATCCTGGCTAACATGGTGAAACCCCATCTCTACTAAAAATACAAAAAATTAGCCAGGCGTGGTGGCAGGTGCCTATAGTCCCAGCTACTCGGGAGACTGAGACAGGAGAATGGCATGAACCTGGGAGGCGGAGCTTGCAGTGAGCCGAGATTGCGCCACTGCATTCCAACCTGGGTGACAGAGTGAGACTCCCTCTCAAAAAATAAATATATAAATAAATAGTATACAATTTTGTGAAAGTATATGAGTCAAACTTTCCTTTAGTTTGCCACTCATTCATTCATCCATTTATTAGTATTCATCCATTTATTGTTCATTCATTCATTCATTCACCAAAAATTGTTCTAGACACTAGGGTAGCAAGAATAAATAAGACAGTGGTCAGAGCTTACTGTGTGCTAGGCACTTTGAAATTTGGAGCTCAATGCTTTTAGCTCCACAATCTGGTATCATGGTGTAAGCATTACACTGGAAGTCTAGTTTAGTTTTTTTTCTAAAAACTCACTGGTAGGCTGTTTGGCTTTAGGTGAGACCCATTCTGTGTCAGTTTCCTCCTTTCTGCAATGGTATTGCTCACTCTGTTTACTTCATAGCTTTGATGTCAGAATCAAATGAAATGGTGGTTTTGAAAGAGCTTTGGAAGTCCCAGGTGTTACATAAAGCAAGTAGTATTCTTGTAAATGTGGCAGTGGTTTTGACCATTTCAGTGCCTCCACGAAAAAGGTTGAAGATGAGTATCTTTATATTTTTCCCTTGAACTAGATCTAGATCTATATGTTTATGCTGGTCAGTCTTAACGTTTCCTCCACTTCCTGTGCAGACGACAGGGACCTCATAATGAGGTAGCTGGGGGAATGATAACTATAGTGAATGAAACTCATTTAGAAAATATTATTCAATTTATACATTGCATTAAATCAGCAAGTAATGATTAAGTGCTCAGATTAAGGGAGCAGAGAGAGAGATAAGGTAGGAGATGGCATCTGTCTTCAAGAAGCCTAGACTTGGATTTGAAAATTCAAAGCAATTGAATATAAATCATTACCTAATTGCCATTTCCCAGGGATCTATGTAGGTATGTCAGTTTGGTTCTATAATGTTTGTAGGGGTCCTGTCGTAGACATTGGAATACTCAGTTATACCTACTGGCTCATGGAACAGATGTTCTTAGGAAGAAACTAGAAGGTTACTTCTAGCTTCATGTTAATTTTACTGCTGGATCCTAGGTTTACCATGTTCATGCTCTAGAAAGAAGTAAGAGGGCCGGGCGTGGTGGCTCATGCCTGTAATCCCAGTACTTTGGGAGACCAAGGTGGGCAGATCACCTGAGGTCAGGAGTTTGATACCAGCGTTGCCAACATGGTGAAACCCTGTCTCTACTAAAATACAAAAAATTAGCTGGGCATGGTAGCACATGCCTATAATCCCAGCTACTCTGGAGGTTGAGGCAGGACAATCGCTTGAACCTGGGAGGCAGAGGTTGCAGTGAGCTGAGATCATGCCACTGCACACCAGCCTCCATGACAGAGGGAGACTCCATCTCAAAAACAAAAAAAACAAAAAAAAAAGAAGAGGCCTGATATGACCTAGAATAAATTTAATCTGGGACTAACTCAGGAATCCCTCTCAAATATCAGCTCTAGAGTGTAAAGAGAGATTTTTGTGTTTTACTCACTGCTGTCTCCCCATTGCCTAGAACAATCCCTAACACCTGGTACTCACTGAAAATGTTTTAAATGAATGAAAGCTGCAGTCCACTGTTTAGAGTTTTTCTACTGCTCTCATGTCTCAGATAGATGGCTCCTTGAAGACAAGGACTATACATTATGAATCTTCAGATTTCCCATGTCTGGCACATAACTGGCCCTCTGAATTTTCTCCAATGAACATAGAGACAAGTGTAATCCAGGTCCATGAGGGAGTCTCTCACTAGAGTAAGCCCTAAAAGCAGTAGATGTGCTTGTTCCCAGGGAGTCTGAGGCATAGCCCAAAGTGGACTGTCATGAGTGTGAATTTCATTGACGTTTCTTTTTTAATCTTAGCATTTCTGTTTATTTTTGAGTTTGTGCTTCATTCATATTCCTTTAAAAAGGTTATAACCCTCAAAAGGATGGAGAACATATGCCTTGTGTATATCCTCTGTGGAGTCCTATTCATGCCTGTCACTCTCAGCAGCGCCTGTCCCAGGACAGGGCAGGCTGTTCTTTTTTTTTCTTTTTTTGAAACGGAGTCTCTCTCTGTTGCCCAGGCTGGAATGCAATGGCACGAGCTCGGCTTACTACAATCTCTGCCTCCTGGGTTGAAGCAATTGTCCTACCTCGGCTTCCTGAGTACCTGGGACCATCTGCGTGCACCACCACGCCCGGCTAATTTTTGTATTTTTAGTAGAGATGGGGTGTTTCACCACGTTGGCCAGGTTGGTCTCAAATCCTGACGTCAGGTGATCAGGGTGGGCTGTTCTTGAAGCTACTTCAGAACCGTGTAAGAGCTGAAAGACCCAGAGAAAATTATCACAGGGCAGGAGAGAAAAGTAGGACAATTCGCCAGACTCATTTTCTGGGAGTTTTCTTATACCATCTTGCAGCCTCATTAACTCTTCCAACTCTTTATAAAATAATAATACTGAAAAATGGCCTTATATCTTCTAGTACCTTGACACATGCAAATATCTCATTTAATCTTCACAACAACCCTGGAATGTGGCTTTTGTTTTGTTTGTATTGTTAGTACTATACACATGAGAAATCTCAGACCAGGAGCAGGCTGAAACTAGGGTGAGAGTCCTCACCTCAGGCACAGAACTTAAGGGGATGCCAAAAACTCAGTAATCAAGTAATATTTTATGTAGTATCTTAAAAATTAAAGTTTACATACAGTCCAACAGGGCCAGGATTAAGGAGAGGCAAGTGAAGTGAATTATGCCAGCTGCAAGGTTGGATCCTGGCTTTATTTAATTTTTTTTTTTGTACTTCATGAATTTTTTGCATTAACTTTGTTATTATTATTATCATTACTTTTTTTTTTTTTCTTTTTGAAACAGAGTTTCACTCTTGTTGCCCAGGCTGGAGTGCAATGGCACGATCTCGGCTACTGCAACCTCCACCTCCCAGGTTCAAGCAATTCTCCTACCTCAGCCTCCCAAGTAGCTGGGATTACAGGTGTGCACCACTATGCCCGGCTGATTTTATATTTTTAGAAGAGACAGGAGTTCTCCGTGTTGGTCAGGCTGGTCTCGAATTCCTGACCTCAGGTGATCCACCCATGTTGACCTCCAAAAGTTCTGGGATTACAGGTGTGAACCACTGCACCTGGTCTTTTGCATTAACTTTGATTTTTAAATTATTGTAATAAAATGCTGCTATCTTTATTCGGTTTTTTGTTTTTTGTACCCTCTTAAATTTTGCCCCTCAGGCAGGTGGCCGCCTTACTTTACCCTAGTCCAGGCCTTGCCTTAGAGATTTAATTCTGCAGGTCATATGACTTGAAAGAATCAGAGCCTGCATTAGAACCAAGACTTCTGACTCCAAATCATATGCTCTTCTCATCATACCACATAGCCACTTAAAATGCCTAGTTTTCTTTGTCTCTGAACATCTATTGATCCTTAGTTGTTCTTTAAATTTTCTTAGACTTGTAGGTCCCATTATTTGAGAATGACTTTAATGGTTCCTTTTCACCTTTCTGTACTTTTTTTTCCTGTAAATGTGTATCGTGCACCCTCTGTTATTTTAAGTTATTTGATGTGTAAGCATTTCTGGATGAATTGTCTCTCAAGGGCACACTTCAAAATAGTTGCCTTACCTAGAACAAAATCCTGTGACCCGAATGAAGAACAAATGAATATAGCTAACCCTGTGTGAGCTTGCGGGCAGGTCAATTTTTTTTTTTTTTTTTTTTTTTTTTTGAGATGGAGTTTTGCTCTTATTGCCCAGGCTGGAGTGCAATGCGTGATCTCCACTCATCACAGCCTCCACCTCCCAGGTCCAAGAGATTCTCCTGCCTCGGCCTCCCGAGTAGTTGGGATTACAGGCATGTGCCACCATGCCCGGCTGATTTTGTATTTTTAGTAGAGATGGTGTTTCTCCATGTTGGTTAGGCTGAGGTCTATTTTTTAAACCCCATCAAACTGTAGAATGAAATAGTGGTTAGAAAAGCAACTATGAATTCAGTGGCATGTCTTATAAAGTCAGAATTCCTACAGACTTTACTCTTTAGTGAAGTTTCTTGAATAATGAAAATAGTTCATAACAAGAACAAACACAGTTAACACTGTCTGTATTCACCTTCTTGGCGGGGAAGTGCATCAGACTATATGAAGGCATACATCACCTTTTTCTATTAGGATTTTGTTTTATACAATGTATTATCAATTTGTCCTGCTATATAGTTGGAGAGAATAGAATGCTGTCTCCAACTGATCATTTTCCTTATAGTTGACCTTACTCCTGAATAAAGTTCAGGCTTTCATGAGAATTTCAGATCCAGTATACCTGTTGGGGATGAATAGCAAAAGAAAGTACTAGGAGTTTGGGATTAGAAATAGAAGATAAAAGAGCAGTAATAGACTTGTGTTTCTTTGCAATTCAGGCTTAGTAAAGGAAGTTGGAGGCAAGGAAACTTAGACCTTCGAATTGTACTCCAGTGTCTGTTAAAGAGGAAGAAGGAGAGATGTTCAGAATTACTATGTCCCTGGGAATATCACAGGACAAAAACTTTATTCATAAATAAAGGTAATCTGAACATTTGGTTTGAACATCAGGCACAGAAGCAGAAAAGCCTAACTTTTCTTTTTTCTTTTTTTTTTTTTTTTTTGAGACAGAGCAAGACTCTGTCTCCCAGGCGGTAGTGCAATGGCACGATATTGGCTTACTGCAACCTGTACCTCCTGGGTTCAAGCAATTCTCTTGCCTCAGCCTCCCAAGTAACTGGATTACATATAGGCACACACTGCCAGGCCCGGTTAATTTTTGTATTTTTAGTAGAGACAGGGTTTCACCATGTTGGCCGGGCTGGTCTCGAAATCCTGACCTCAGTTGATCTGCCTGCCTCGGCCTTCCAAGTGCTAGGATTACAGGCCTGAGCCACTGCGCCCAGCCAAGGGTACCTTTTCTAAATATATGTTCTCTTTATTGGTTTACTTTAGTGCGACAAATATGTGTAAAGGCTTTTGTTTGTATGTATTTTTATGTGAGAAGTAAGGCTAGACAGTGAGGACCAAATGTGAGAAGTAAGGCTAGACAGTCAGGACCAAACTGCTAAAGGAGTTGAATGCTAGGCTAAGAAATCAGTACTTTGCCAGACATGGTGGCTCACACCTGTGATCCTAGCACTTTGGAAGGCTGAGGCAGGAGGATCACTTCAGCTCAGGAATTCAAGATCAACCTGGGCAACATAGGGAGGCCTGTCTACAAAACAATTAACCAAGTGTGGCTGTGCACACCTGTAGTCCCAGCTACTTGGGAGCCTGCGGTTGGGAGGATCACTTGAGCCCAGGAGGGCGAGGCTGCAGTGAGCCAAGATCGTGCCACTGCATTCTAGCCTGGGTGAAGAGCGAGACTCTATCTCAAAAAATAGCAATCAGTACTTTATCTCATAGGTCATGTTGAACTATAGAAGACTTCTGAGTGGGAGATGGCCTCATCAAACTCATTTTTCAAAAAGTTTAATCTGGTGGAATTAGGAAGGAAAGAGAAAGCAGAGAGAGTACTTATCCATGTGTAAAAACAAGTATTTTTTGGCTGGGTGTGGTGGCTCACATCTATAATCCCAGCACTTTGGGAAGCTGAGGTGGGAGGATCCCTCGAGGCCAGGAGTTTGAGACCAGCCTGGGCAGCATAGTGAAACCTTCATCTCTATTTAAAAAAAAAAAAAAATTAAGTGGGCATGGTGGTGCCACCTGTAGTTTCAGCTACTCCAGAGGCTGAGGTGGGAGGATTTTTTGAGCCTAGGAGGTTGAGGCTGCAGTGAACTGTGATCATACCACTGCACTCCAGCCTGGGCAACAAAGCAAGATGCTATCTCAAGGAAAAAAAAAAAAAAAGTATTTTTTGAGAAGGTCAACATTTGGTTAGTGAAATTAGAAAGGAAAGTTGTGACATATGTGGCAAAGGAAATTGGCATTGTCACTGGCACTTCTATTGGTCGTTTGAAGGAGAAAGAAGTTAAAAAAAAAGAGAAAAGGATCCCAAGGTTTTATCATGGGCTGCCTGAGAGTGATCAATCCATTAACAACAACAACAAAAAGCAAAAAGAACTATTTGGAGAATAAAGGAAAAGACGGTATATTTCATTTTAAGCATTTCTTTGAAGCAATGGTGTGATGAGTAATTAAAATATCCCTTAGGTTGTTGGGGATGCAGACCTGGAATCTGAGAGAAAAATCAGGGCTAAAAATGAATTATTTAGAAATTGCATATCCAAATTTAATGTTGATGTTTTAGCAGAAACAAAAGAGAGCTGAGATGCACATACACCCATTGTCTAGAAAGAGAAAGAGATGCCCTGGGAGGAATGGCCTGAGATGGAGGAGATATAAGATCCCATAGCAGTGCATGAGCCAAGAGAGGAAGTAATTTTAGGAAGGGTGGTATGTCCAGCAGTGCCAGAGCCTGCAGATCAAAACTCATGAGTAATCATAGGAGTAGTCTTGAGCTTAGAAAATACAAATTGAGATCTTGGAGGAGCAAGAGTCTCAAAAAGTAGGAATTTTAAAATTTGGCAGGTATTGGGGAAGAGAACATGACTTTTTAGAAAATATATTGTTTAGTTTCTTGATTCTCTTTTTTATTCCACAAAATATGAACTCATGCATAGCTATCTTTGCTTATTACCCAAAATGGATTAAGATATATTTGACTCTTTAACTTTGTTTTTTGTTTGTTTTTTTGAGACAGAGTCTCACTCTGTCACCCAGGCTGGAGTGCAAGTGACACGATCTCGGCTCACTACAACCTCCTCCTCGTGGGTTCCAGTGATTCTCTTGCCTTAGCCTCCCATGTAGCTGGGACTATACGCACGTGCCACCACACTTGGCTAATTTTTGTATTTTTAGTAAAGACGGGGTTTCATCATGTTGGCTAGGCTGGTCTTGAACTCCTGACCTCAAGTGATCACCTTCCTCCGCCTCTCAAAGTGCTGGGATTACAGGCATGAGCCACCGCACCCAGCTGACTCTTTAACTGAGTAAAAGAAGCTGGTTCATATATGGCTGATTTGGTCTTTAAAATACTGTTTAACTTTGTATCTATGGAGCAAAACCATAAATGACACTCCTCTGTATTCTGCTCACGGCTTGATTAATTTATTTCCGTGCCTATCATGACTTGGATGAAGAGAAGTTTTTTACAGCAGGGGTCTGATAAATATGAACATTCAGTGATCATAGCTTTCTACAAGATCATTAAGATCCTTGTTTTATGCTTTGAGTATTTGCCTCTTGGCAATAGTTCATGGAATCTGATTAAACCTATAAGCTTGGAAAGCAAATCGTTTAAGTCTGTGTTGCAGAGGATAACTTACTTCACGTGAATCTCAATAATAGGTCATCCTGAATCAGTCATCATCAGTAGTTAACATCAATCAAGTTAATTGCTCAAGAACCTTTTACCAAGCTGAGAGTGTAACAAAGTAAGCTAAACATAACTTGTTAACTTGTCCTCTGGAAGCCTTCATTCAGTCAGTCATCCATTTAACATTTATTGATTACATATGTACTTTATGCAAGGCTGAACTAAAGGACAAGCACGGCCGTTATGGTTCTTTAGGACTAGTCTCTTTACAAATAATGAGAATTTCAATACAGTCTTGCCACTGTAGTAGCAGTAAGCATAAGGAGCTATAAGAAGAGAGAGTGTGTAGCTAGAATATAAGGAGAGAGGTAAAAAATGAAGTTGGAGACAGTATATAGGAGATAGATTATGAACATCCTTATATGACTTACTAAAGAATCTGAAAGGTCCAGTTGCGGTGACTCATGCCTGTAATCCCAGCACTTTGGGAGGCCAAGGCAGGAGGATCATTTGAGGTCAGGAGTTCGAGACCACCCTGGGCAACATGCTGAACCTCCGTCTCTACTAAAAATACAAAAAATTAGCAGGGCGTGGTGGCAGGCACCTGTAAACCCAGCTACTCAGGAGGCTAAGGCATGAGAATCACTTGAACCCAGGAGGTGGAGGTTGCAGTGAGCTGAGATCGCACCACTGCACTGTGGCCTGGGCGACAGAGCGAGACTGCGTCTCAAAACAAAAAACAAAACAAGACGAAAAACAGAATCTGAATGTTATCCTGCAGGCAATGGCATGTGTTGAATTGCTTTAAACAGAAGCAAATTATGATCAGCAGTGTGTTATATCCTGGGTAGGGTAAAAGATAGGCCTAGCTGGGTGCAGTGGCACATGCCTGTACTCCCAGCAACTCAGTAGGTTGAGATGGGAGGATCGCTTGAGGCCGGCAATTCTGGGATATAGTACAGTATGCTGATCGAGTGTCCACACTAAGTTCAGCATCAATATGGTGACCCCTCAGGAGCAGGGAACCACCAGGTTGCCTAAGGAGGGGTGAACGGGCCCAGGTTGAAAATGGAGCAGGTCAAAACTTCCGTGCTGATGAGTAATGAGATTACACTTGTGAATAGCCACTGCACTCCAACCAGGGCAACATAGTGAGACACCATCTCTTAGAAAAAAAAAAAAAAAAAGAATAAATGTAAGTGGGAGGGAAAAGTGGAGGCAGAGAAGTCAGTATAAGACTACTCTAGGCCGGGCGTGGTGGCTCATGCCTGTAATCCCAGCACTTCGGGAGGCCGAGGCAGGTGGATCACGAGGTCAGGAGTTCAAGACCAGCCTGAACAACATAGTGAAACCCCATTTCTACTAAAAAATACAAAAATTAGCCGGGCATGGTGGTGCGCACCTATAATCCCAGCTACTCAGGAGGCTGAGGCAGGAGAATTGCTTGAACCTGGAAGGTGGAGGTTGCAATGAGCAGAGATTATGCCATTGCACTGCAGCCTAGGCGACCCAGTGAGACTCCATCTCAAAAAAAAAAATACTACTCTAGTGATGAGGTAAGTAGTGAGGGGGGGTCTAAGTTAAGATACTATCAAAGTGGACATAAAGGGGAGGAATTGAATTTGAGAGAAACAACTAAATTTGAAAGATATTTGGAATGTTGTGGTAATCACTTGAATGGAAGAGATAGATGGAAATAAGAGACAGAGTAGAGTCAAGGATAAGTTTCGGCTTAAATACCTAGGTATTAAGGGTACATAGGACTGATGTCAGCCTTTGGTTATCTCGGACATGAAGGATTACAATAGCTGAGTCATCAAAGGCTGATTCATTGCCTGACATGAATCCTAGCTGTTCATCTTTGAAACCAATAATGAAATGGCTTTTGGCCCCTTAAAACTGAGACCTTTGGAAGAGTGCTGAATAGGTATGAATCAGGTTTCATAGGCAGGAGCTCCTGGGGTTTCAACATCAGCGTTCTGGAGGATGCATGCTTGATTTTATTGCTTTTGATACTGTTTTTCACTCATGCTTTTTAATGACTCTGTAATCATGTGTATGTTTTATGTTTCACCTTGAGGATGACTATTATACTTAGCACTTTATATCTTCAAAGAATTCAGCAATATTAAATAATCTGCATAATATCTCTGTGAGTTTGTAGGTGGGGATTATTGCTCTGTTTTTCAGGTGGGAAAACCCAGAGATATTCGGTGACTTGCCCAAGGCTATTCAGCCTTACATTGACAACTGAATTTTGAATCTGCAGTTTCTTTCTTTTTTTTTTTTTTTTTTTTTTTGAGACAGAGTCTTGTTCTGTCCCCCAGGCTGGAGTGCAATGGCGCGATCTCGGCTCACTGCAAGCTCCGCCTCCCGGGTTCACGCCATTCTCCTGCCTCAGCCTCCCGAGTAGCTGGGACTACAGGCGCCCGCCAGCACGCCAGCTAATTTTTTGTATTTTTAGTAGAGACGGGGTTTCACCGTGTTAGCCAGGATGGTCTCGATCTCCTGACCTCATGATCCGCCCGCCTCGGCCTCCCAAAGTGCTGGGATTACAGGCTTGAGCCACCGCGCACAGCAAATCTGCAGTTTCTTTATTTTATCACACTTACACTAGAAGTTTAATGTCCATCTTATTATGTCACGTTTGCCTTTTCACTTATTCAAAAATCTCAGTATTTAGATCTAGAAAAGGACATACAAGATACAGAAAAGAGTGGAGGTGACCAAATGACTAACCCAGCACATGGAGACAGGAGGAGTGTAATGTCACTAATTCTCAACTGAAAGATTGTTTCTTTTCCAGTGGAGCTATGACATCATTTCAGCTAACAGACCAGTCAGTCATTGTGTTACAGAGCATCCTGTGACACTGTAGTATAACCTTAACACTTTATACTGCCGCAATAAAACAGTAAATAAAACAATAAATAAAACAATAAAACAGTTGTAGAAATTGCCTTATTATATATATATATAAACCCAGCTACTCAGGATATATATATATATACATATATGATATATATATCATATATACATATATGTATATATGATATATATATATCAAAGGCTGTGTAATACGGTGGAAAGAGAACTGACTTGGGAGCTAGGCCAGGATTGAAACCCCTCCCGAGGGAGCTGGGTGACACGGGGCAGGATCCTGATTCTGCAGCAGTGTGGAAAGGATTAGATCTTGATGTATGTCAGCCACCTATCATGGAACCTGACAGTTACTGCTTCATAAATGGTTGCTGTTACTTTTATTCTCATTCAGAGACAACGTATAATACTGAAAAGGCCAGTGACTTCCTTGTTGAAAGTCAGGACCAGGTAAATTCAACTGTTGAGGTGTTACAGCCTATTAAAGACGCCAGTGAGACATTTTGGTATTGAGTCAACCAGATACTGATACCATCCCTTGTTCACTGACAAATATGGGAAGGTAATTTCAGTAGGTCAGCCATCAGTGTGTGCCTTCCAAAACATTATAGTCATGTTACAGTAAACTTTTTATATTTGTTGCGTCACAAAGATTTATTGAAGTGATAAAATTTATTATGGAAAACAGTGTGTGGTAACTATGGTAACAGTTATTTGATCTCACAGTAATTAGCTAAGCATTTAGTTGCACAATACTTTCACAATGCCTTCCTGGTTAGTTCATTAAACAAAATTAGCTTTTGTTTGAACTGCCTTCCTACAGCATCCTAAATTTGATTTTAGTTCAAAGGAATTGGAAAGTGTATTTTAAAACTACCTTTCCAACTTACAGTTTATGGACATATTTGAGGTTGCAACTGGCTTTTATTTAATTCTTTATTTATACTACACTATGATAATGATTCACTGGATTATCCTTGGAATTTCTCTTGGAAATGACCTAAGAAATGAACAGTAAAGTTGGAGACCAGTGCCTTAATTATGGCCCTGTTCCTCACTCATATTGCAGATTGGGGTCAACAGGTGTCCTTCTTAAGACTTTGTTTTTATACCTGTGAGTTTGGGGTGCTGTATAAATGTTAGAGTCCCAGGATCACACAAGTGGAGTCATTTCTTGATCATCTGCATACCTCCTGCTGGGACCTGGAGCTAGCAGGTGCCCAGGCTTTTTCTAAAGCCTCTCTCCTCTGCCCTGCTCAGCGTAGCTTGTGCTGTGTTTAGCACCTCTTTTTGCAAGGTGGAATGTGCTGCAGATGATTCACCTAAATGATGATGTCATCCTCAGAGGACTTCAGAGCTCCTGAGACAAGGGCCTCTCAGACTGTTTCTACTCTGCACCCGCTCTCCACTCACTCCCAGCAGACAAGGAAGCTTAACCCGTACTGCTTGGCAGATTGGAGATCCCAAGCACAAAAGAAAGCTTCAAGCATTGAAGATTTTGAAACAGAAAAATACAGAAAATGAAACAAAAGAAAAACTTTTTAACTTGTTTACTAAGCATGAAGGGGTTCCAAAGTAAATTAGTGAAACAGGATTTTTAAAAATCCAATCAATGTTCCTTGTATTAATTTCATTTTAATTCCTGTCACCTCAGTGATTTTTTTTAGTTCGTTTAATTGTTTTTAAAATAATACTAGCTTTTAAAAATGAATTGCTTTCTGAGTTGTGAGTCAAGCTCTTCTCTGTTAACTCCGTGTCACCTACCAGTTTTCAGTTAGACAAGTTTTTTTGCATATGGTCCATAACATTTCCAGTTCTATGCATTTTTATTTGCCTATTTAGGTCATTATTTTCTAGGTAGGAGAGATGCATCTTCAGTTTCACTGACAAGGAATAGAATTCTAGTAAGTAACTATTTGAGGCCGGGCACGGTGGCTCATGCTGGTAATCCCAGCACTTTGGGAGGCCAAGGCAGGCAGATGACCTGAGGTCAGGAGTTCGAGACCAGCCTGGCCAACATGACGAAAGCCCATCTCTACTAAAAATACAAAAATTAGCCAGGCATGGTGGCGCACGCCTGTAATCCCAGCTACTTGGGAAGGCGAAGGCAGGAGAATTGCTTGAACCTGGGAGGCGGAGGTTGCAGTGAGTCAAGATCGCGCCATTGCACTCCAGCCTGGGCTTCAGAGGGAGACTCAGTCTCAAAAAAAAAAAAAAACAAAGAACCTATTTGTTCTTGAGTAGTCTTGCAATTTTTCAGGACAATCTGAAGATGATAAAAATAATAATAATAATAATAAATAGAATAATAACTTATCCTAGGTGGCTTCAGCACCTGACTTCTTTTTCCCCCATCTTCCCTATCCCTGCTTTTATCTGGTATGATAGTCACGTGTCAGCTGATATCAAGGCCCCTAAAACTCTTCACACCCCCCCTTCCATATCCTTTTCCTGTCCATAGGAGAATGTCTTTCTCTCACTCCATTTGGAAAACATTTGATGTCCTTTGATGCAACTCTCATTTCAGCTTCTGTGAAACTTTCTGAATTTCCCTCACACTTCATCCCGTCTTCTAGCTCTCTCATGTCATTTGTGCCTAATTCTTAGCCACACATCATTATTCATTATAATTTGTGGTTAAAAACTATCTTGCCAAGTGGGCTATGAACTCCACTAGAGAAGTGCCACTCTTTATTCTTCCCTGTACCCTCCCATGGTATCCAGCAGGTAAGAACGTGCCCTGTGGATAGCCAACCAAGCCACTGAGTTCTCTTCCTCTCACTGCCCTCTAACTTCCTGAATTCTACTCGTTTGTATTTCCTCGTTGGCTGCCCAGCCCAGCCACACTGGATAGTCACCCTCCCAACTCTCCCAATTTTGATTCCTTTTCTCTAAACCTAATGTTTTATGTAGGGACCTCCAGCCCCTTCAGGGAAAGAGGAAACGAAGTACTGTTTATTGAGTCACCTAATGTGTTTTTGATGCCGTATGAGGTGTTTTGCTGATTTCCACAATCCTATGAATAAATATTAATATCCAGATTTTTTTTTTTGTCATGAGAGACTAAGATTCAGAATGATTAAGTGGCATAATGAGCTAGTAATTGAAAGAGCTGGAATTCAAACCCAGAACGCTCCTCCTACAAAACCCAAGTGTCTTCACTTTTTCCAGTCCAATAATTCTGTTATGTCTTTAGCCCGACCTAAATTCCAGCCTTAGCCAATGTCTTAGAGTAGTCACTGGCACCCTATATTCCTTTGATCTCATGGCCTTCTGTGCCATCAGTCAGCCAGACATCTGCCCCCGACACTGGGTCTTCTGTCCTGCTGTAGTGCTCAAGATGTCTGCCAAAGAAATTCAGAGATTCTTCCAGAAGTGGCTTTTTACAAAGACAGGATACTCAATTTCATTTAGACAAAGAATGCCCAGTCCACCACTCACATAGCACCCCAGCCCCTGTATTGCCCAGGGCCAGCATTGACAATCATGAGTACATGCTCAATATAGCCTTCCAGGAAGCCCTTAGCCAATCAAACAGAATGGAAACCATAGATTAAATCTATTTCCCACTCAGATTTGCTTCCAACTTGCTGTTGCTGTGCAGTTTTCCTGCCCTTCTTTGTTGGTCTTACCATGCATTCTTCACACCCTAAAACCCCTGTTCCTTACTCCGGACTAACTGGAGGACTGATTGTATTTTACTTTGCTTACTGATACCTTTTGCTTTGTTTTTTCTCACACTAATTTTTCTACTTTCTAAATCTGAAAAAATACATGCTTCAGCAACCCCACACTTAGGTGTACCCAGAAGAAACATGTACATATGCTCACCAAAAACAAGTACAAGATTTTCATAACAGCAAAATTTGACTGGGAGGGGTATGATGGAGACTTCTGGGATATTGGTAACATTCTTTTTCTTGACCTGAGCAGTGGTTACCAGGATATGTTCGTTCATTCTATTGAAATTCATTAAGCTGTACACTTGTGATTTGTTGACTTTTTTGCCTGTATGTTATGTTTAAATATAAGTGTATATTAAAATGTGTGTGTGGAAAGATGAAGTAGGGATACTCTTCCCTATTCCTCCTATTAAATGTAACTGAGTACTCTGAAAAAAAAAATTTTTTTTCTACTTGGCCTACCTTCCTCCTATCACTGATTGTAGAATAATTAATAATGGAATAGCCTCATTTGAGTATAAACTTCTTAAAGGCAGACACATATGGTTATTGTCTCTGATCGTATATACAATCCCTCATAGAGTGTCTGACTTATGGTAGAACCTCCATGAATCTTTGAATAAAGAAGAAAGGAGAAAGGGAAGCAAGGGTGGATATGGCACAGGTATTATGCTATATACAGATGTATTTTTGTTTGTTTCATCCTAATAACCCAATGAAGTTAGTGTTATTCCTATTACAGACAAGCAAATGAAATCTCATAGAGGTCACTCTGCTAGTAAGTGGAAGAGCTTCCTGTTTTTCACTGACCTGCCAAATGCCATCTCTTCTGGAAAGCCTTTTATTATTCCCCCACCTTGACCACTGCATTGCACAACTGTGGGGGATACCATTCACATAGATGACAGTGTGAATGGCTCCCCCTGGAGTTGTGTGGTTGGTGGCCTTGGTAATAACTTGTTCACTGGTGTTCTGATGGCGCATGAGATCTTTCTTACAGCAGTGTTCATACTCTGCCTTGTATCCTGTACTCAAGTCCTATTTCCTCTACTAGGTTATGAATTCCTTGAAGGAAGGGAAAGTGCTTTCTTCATGTTTGTGTCCCCTGCCAGCAACACACAAAGGGATTGTTGAATGGTCAGATGTCCTATCTGCTGGGTTACTGAGTTTGAGGCTCTGTGACATGGGTTTATCAACCATCCTTTTCCTCACCTAGGCTTCCCTCCCCCTGTGCTCACCCTGCATCATTCTTGCTAGTTCCTGAGGAAGGCATCTCCTCCTCAAATCACCTCTCTGAAGTCAAGGCCATGATATTCATTAGGCACTAGAGGCACAATGACTAAATAATATGGTACTTTTCAGGACCTAAACAATTTTAGAGATCTCAAAAGAAAATGGCTTTAAAACACAAAAAGGCACAGGATCGAATATAAGTGTTTCGAATATAAGTGTTTCCACAAAGATAAAACCAAATAATTTGTCATCTTTTTTTTTTTTTTTTTTTTTTTTGAGACAAAGTCTTGCTTTGTCGCCCAGGCTGAAGTGCAGTGGTGCGATCTCAGCTCACTGCCAGCTCCGCCTCCCAGGTTCACGCCATTCTCCTGCCTCAGCCTCTCGAGTAGCTGGGACTACAGGCACCCGCCACTACGCCCAGCTAATTTTTTGTATTTTTTAGTAGAGACGGGATTTCACTGTGTTAGCCAGGATGGTCTCCATCTCCTGACCTCGTGATCCGCCCACCTCGGCTTCCCAGAGTGCTGGGATTATAGGCATGAGCCACTGCGCCCAGCCTGTCATCTTCTTTAAATGTTAAATTTAGCAGTCATTACTGAGAAATCATAGAAAACTGTAAATTAAATGAATAACCAGCAACCAAATAATTTTTTTTAAAAGATGCAAAAATTCTTTCCAAAATGTTTTGGGCAGAAAATTATTTTTAATTGGGTATGAATACAACTTTTAATATGTTAGATACGATATCAGTGAGAGAGCCTCCAGAAAACGAACATACTTAGGATCCTAAAAATAAACTGTCTGGGTCCAAAATGCTGTGCACATAGCCCGTGAAATATTTGCTGGATTTTAATTGATTATAGTTAAATGATGATGGTCTTTTTTGTTGTGGAAGGAAGGAAGCATGGGTATTTTACATTATTATTTTGTTTTGTTTTCTTTTATTTATAAAAAGAAAAAGGAATTAAGGGAATTTTCCCAGCTTAGGTGGAATGAGTGCCACATTCCTGCGGAGATATTGAGCAATCTTTGGGGCCCTTGAATGGCACCAGTAAGGCCCTTCAGAGCACTCTGTCCTGGCCCTGCTCTTAGGTTTGCTTGCCACGCTGTCTGGTTCCTTCAGAATGTAGGAAGTTGGGGGTGGCACAGAAGCCCCAAGGGCAGTATGCTAGTGCAGAGGAAGCAAAGGCAAGCCATTGCCAGGTGCTGCCAGCAGAGCAGAGCGTGTGCTTTCGTGAGGCATGAGGGAACTGACCTTCCCACTTGCCCTTCACACTCAGGGTGACTCAAAGTGCTGACCCATTGTTTTAGGTACTGATTATACAGTGAACATGTTGATGATATGGTAGAGGTATTTCCTCAGCAATGAGTGTTGAATGTTTAAAGTCAAGTAGATTTTTGGTATGCTTTTGCTTCGGTCAAGAGGGTCTTCTTTTTTCTTTTTTTTGGTCTTTTGGATATTGTTTTGGTTTTCATTCTGTAGTATAAATTGCAGTCCCAGAAGCTGAAATTCACTTCCACCTGTTCAAAAAATTGCTGTAGACTTTAGTGCTTTTACTAAGTATGCATAATATTGATATGCCCTTGCTGCTGAAATTTTATATCTAAGATTATCTTCCTATTATCTAGCCAGGATTCAACTCACACCGAGAACCAGGATGGGATTGGAATTAAGGCACATTCAGCTGGAGGTTAGGGCCACAGTCAAATGTGAAAATATAAAGCATATTAAATATATTGTGTTTGTAGAATCATTATATTAGATCAGCTGTAACCACCACGAAGGGAAGTTTTTTAAATAAGTGGATTTATGTTATCTGCCATCTCCAAAAGTTTAGAGTTGCCAGTTAAATACATATGTATTTTTCAAAGGAAATCATCAAAAAGGACATTCCACTCTTATTACAAAGCTATTTCGGATAAATATTTTGATAGATGTGGTTCAGTGCACCTGGGAGCTGAGACATGGCTGAGCCTGGAGCAGTTAGCACAGATGGAGCACTGAGATATAGCAAGGGTTGTTTTTTTTCTTATATATATTGCAAATGGTTGATTGAGATAGCATGAACATTATATTTTCCATGCCACTCAGAAAAGTAGCTTCCTTATGAGAAATGATCTTCTTATTTAAGAATGATAATGATAATGACCATACTAAGACTTCTCTCACAAGTAAATGTATAATGGGGTATGTTACAATATGAGCGTTTTGTTAAATAAGAGTACTAATTAGAAGCAATTCAGTAGACTGGGGTAAGTAAGGTCAAGTGTGCTTAACTTTGTGTCGGATATAATGTAAGTGTTTGAGGCTAGGATATTTACTGGTCCTAAGTGGCAAAATGCAAAAGATAGAAATGCATTAAGATAGAAAGATTGCTACTTTGATTTTTCTCTTTTTTGAAGCTGAGTTGAATCATAACTTATAATTTATTAAAATAATCAAGTGTGTCATCTTGATTATTAGGAAATAAGCATCCATATTTAAAATGTTGACTGTTCCATACTTGCCTATCTTCTTAGTGGATGGATTGCTTGTTAAGTGACATTATAAAATCGTAACACTTTTTTCCCCCTTTGAGCTTTAAGTTTGCCCTTAAGAAGGTGGCATTATTTTCATTCCTTTGTTATTAGCAGAGGAATGACTTAGTAACCCCAGCGCAGTCATCTATCCTCTCTATCAGTTAGTAAGAAATAGTGTGAACCACGTAACAATGTGCATGTTTTTTATTTGTCATTTTTTGTTTTCCTTTTGGACTATAAATTCCTCGAGGGCAGGGACCATCTTTATGTTCTCATCTAGTGGTTATCAACCAAATGTTGGAGGACTCACTGCCAAGAAAGGGATGATTTTCTTTAACACCCCAAAAGCTGTCAGTAAACAAATGGAAAAGATGATTTTTTAAAGCTGTCTTTATTAACATAAGCAAGAACGTGGATAATATGAGCTAGTTAGAAGAGTTACAGCTCCCTCTTCCCTGCCTTTGCTGGAAGTTGGTTCATTGTAAACTTAGTCTTGTGTTTATAACTAGAGAGAAACAGACCCAAATACATCCTCAGAGAGAGATTCCATAAATTCAGCAACTGAATTTGATTTTCCAGAGTGTTTCTAAACTAATGAAATGTCCTTTCTAAACCATTTACCTAAAATGTTCTATGGTTGCAACAACTGCTAAGCCTATTGCATTCTTTTATTAAACAGTTTTACTGTCCTCCGTGCAAACTGCTTATTTGAAGCAATACAGCTGAGTTGACTCTGGACTTTCTAACAAACAGGATTGTTTTTCAACAGTGAGAAAAACTACATATTCCCTATCATCATACTTAGTTTTGAAACCATCTGTTCAGAAATCATCCTATTAATTTAAAAAAGAAAGTATTTGAAGTCCAGCTGATTATAATAAAAGTGATACTGATTCTAGCAATGCTTTTGACTGCTCGTACACCTTTAGTTCTTTTGTTTGGGTCTCAGACAGGAGAAAGCCTTTAAATGTCTATAGATTCTTTAAGGCACAGGAGTCAATAACGATTCACTGACTAATGGAGGAAATATTTTTATCACATAAGATTCAAAGTTTGGTAAGGGAAATCTCGTTATAAACTGGTGTAGTTAATCTGTAACTATATTTGGATTGAATAAACATGTTAGTAATTTCTCAAATGCATACTTGCCTCCCTGCCTGCTGCCCTACAAACCTGCAGTCTTCCTGAATGCTAGCACAGCTGCAGAGACCACAGAGGTTTTCAGGAAGAAAACTCTGCCTGCCTATCCAGAATGGGTCGGTGAATGCAGATGTCACCTTTTCTTTTTTGTCTGTAACTTTTGTGACAGTTATAAGCCGATTAAGATAGTTTTAAAGCATTCAGACTTTGCCACTGACTGTCTTTCTTCCTTAAAACACATGAGAAAGTTATAGCTAGCTATAGCAGAACACTGCAAACAACAGCATGGATTATTCATCTTGAAGCCATTAAAAGGATATTGGCCCAATTTGTAATTTTTGTGGTAGTGCTTTAATATTGGAGACATTCTAGTTTTGGAGACAAAATCAATTTGAGATGGATCTGTCAGTTTACTTTGTCAACTGAGGCAAAGATAAAAGTTCAGTCACTAAATGACTAAAATTTCAACGCATTATACAGCAAGGTTGCCAGAGGAGACCATTGGGTGTATCGAGAGGGTGATTTCTTTTTTTTCTAGGGAGGGTCTTGCTCTGTTGCCCAGGTTGGAGTGCAGTGGCACAATCTCGGCTCGCTGCAGCCTCCACCTCCTGAGTTCAACCGATTCTCTTGCCTCAGCCTCCTGAGCAGCTGTGATTACAGGAGTGTGCCATCACACCCAGCTGATTTTTGTATTTTTACTAGAGCAGGTATTTTGCCATGTTGGCCAAGCTGGTTTCGAACTCCTGGCCTTAAGCAATCTTACCTGCCTCAGCCTCCCAAAGTGCTGGGATTACGGACATGAGCCACCGTGCACGGCCATAACTTTTTTTTTTTTTTAAGAGATGGGGTCTTGCTGTGTTGCCCAGGCTGTTGTCAAACTCCTGGCCTCAAGCAATCCTCCCACTTCTGCCTCCCAAAGTGCTGGATTACAGGCATGAGCAACCACAACTGGCTAAGTGGGTGATTTAAGAATCTTAGAAGGCTCCAATATACTTCCTAATCTCCCTCCATGCTCTGTCTAGCTTGTAGCTTGCAAACTCTAACTCCTACAGGGGCCAGGGAGGGAAAGAAA
Source organism: Pongo pygmaeus (assembly GCF_028885625.2). Classification (NCBI taxonomy): domain Eukaryota; kingdom Metazoa; phylum Chordata; class Mammalia; order Primates; family Hominidae; genus Pongo; species Pongo pygmaeus. The sequence continues at coordinate 138,102,035 of NC_072380.2, forward strand.
TGGATAAAACTGGTCCCATTGAAATTGGTGAGCTAGAGAGCGAATACCCTGTCTAGTGTTGCATCTTCCAGTTTTTCTAGAGAAATTGGATATTTGGATTTTTTAATGTCATCCCTTAATTTTTTTTTTTTTTTTCTTTGAGAGGGAGTCTCACTCTGTCACCCAGGCTGGAGTGCAGTGGCATGATCTTGGCTCATTGCAACCTCCCCCACCCAGGCTTAAGCGATTCTCCTGCCTCAACCTCCCGAGTAGCTGGGATTACAGGCGCATGCCACTACACCCAGCAAATTTTTGTATTTTTAGTAGAGCCGGGGTTTCACCATGTTGGCCAGGCTCGTCTCGAACTCCTGACCTCAGGTGATCTGCCCACCTTGGCCTCCCAAAATGCTGGGATTATAGGTGTGAGCCACCGCACCCAGCAAGATCCCTTAATTTTTAAATATTAGCTATTGATTGAAATTTGAAATGCAATGTTTAGCTAAACAAAACCTATTTGCAGGCTGCATATGGTGATGCATTGCATATTTACCTCTGCTCCACTTACTCCTTTGATTTAAGAGTTAGAACTGGTCCTTTTGGCTTGGGGCTTTTGTCTTTTAATTTTCAAACAGCTATAACCTGGAGAAAGGGTGTACTTCAGACTGTGTCAATGAAGAATTGGTAATTTCCACTGAGTTCAATTCAAGACAGATACTCCCCGTTGTCTGTGTATAATATATTGTGCTTGGGCACCAGTAATAATGCTACACAGCTTATCCCTTCAAAGTATCTGTTGACTGTGCAAGAGCAGGGTTCCCTGACACCAGTGACCTGTGTTACACACAGTGCCATGTGTAACACAGTGTACAGCCCTACTGGGCAGTTCTGGACTCTACTTGAAAATATTTTTACCGAAATTATGGATGGAAACTGTGAGAATCATTCTGATGAGGGCATCTATGCTAATTGTAGGAAGGTAGTCTAGCATAATTGTTGAAGGAGCAAGTCATAAAGCCAAACTGCCTGGATTAGAATCTTAATTGTGCTTCTTGACAGCTGTGTGACCTTGGGTATATTATCTAACCTCTCTGTGGTTTCATTTTTCACATCAGTAAATGGAAAGAGTAATAATATCTACATCGTAGAGTTATGATGATGATTAAATAAGACAACCTTCTATATAAAGCTCTTAGCACAAGGTCTGATATATAGTAAATGCAAAGTAATTATTAGCCACTTCTGCTGCTATTGTTTTTAGTTAAGACAACACTGAACTTAGAATCAGGAGATCTGGGGCTAGGCATGGTGGCTCATGACTGTAATCCCGGCACTTTGGGAGGCTTAAGCAGGTGATCACTTGAGTCCAGGAGTTCAAAACCACCATGGTCAACATGACGAAACCCCGCATATACAAAAATTAGCTGTTCATGGTGACCTGCACCTGTAGTCCCAGCTACTCGGGAGGCTGAGGTGGGAGGTAGAGGTTTCAGTGAGCCAAGATCATGCCACTGCACACCAGTCTGGGCAAGTGAGACCTTGTGTCAAAAAAATAAAAAAAGAATCAAGAGATCTTGGTTTAGGCATCCATTTTGCCTCTTAGTGTCTCTAACCAACTGGAAACTGCTCTGTGAATATCAATAAGATCAGGATAACATGAAGATTAAATGCAGTTATGTATCAAGACACATAAAGCAATGCACAAATGAAAGGTATTGTTTGGTGGCGGGGAGGGCTGTCCAGCTGGGGAGGGGGGCAGTGCCCTCATGACACAGCACAGTCAACATGTAGACCCTAGAGGAACCCAGGGCCCATTTTGCCTCTTTGTTTCGACTCAGGCACTTGATCCACAGCGAGCATTGGACTATTACTGGCTTTAGAATGACTCAAGTAGGCCGGGTGCAGTGGCTCATGCCTGTAATCCCAGCACTTTGGGAGGCCGAGGTGGGCGGATCACGAGATCAGGAGATGGAGACCATCCTGGCTAACATGGTGAAACCCCGTCTCTACTAAAAATACAAAAAAATTAGCTGGGCGTGGTGGCGGGCGCCTGTAGTCTCAGCTACTCGGGAGGCTGAGGCAGGAGAATGGCGTGAACCTGGGAGGTAGAGCTTGCAGTGAGCTGAGATCACACCACTGCACTCCAGCCTGGGCAACAGAGCAAGACTCCGAAAAAAAAAAAGAATGGCTCAAGTAAACATTTAGAGAGTAAAAAAAAAAAAAAAAATTTTGAGTTCTGCCACTTTGTTAAAAAAAAAAAAAAAAATACCCCTGAAAGAGAGAGTATGTCTTCGACTCTCACAACTCCTTTATTAGACTTGCTTTGGAAGAGTTCCAAACTGTAGCTGAGAGGATGGCATACTGAGGCACAGCTAAGGCAGGCTGCCATCCACTTCAGAAAAGGAGGGATTCTAGCGGAGTCACATGGTGGTTTGAGACTGACCAACCCATTGGTCTTTGTTTCAGAAATGAGGAAACAGAACCAGAGAGGTTCTATCCTTATCGAGGATTGTTCAACTGCTGACCTTTCCCCTACCCTAAGATACTTAGACTCAGCTGTGTTCAGGATTTTCAGTTATTTCTCTGATTTCTCACATTTTCAAAGATATGCCATTCAAATTTGTTTAGGTATTTTTAAATCACTTGGAAGAAAATGACATAGTGAATCTGAAAGCACTTACAGCATTTCTGCACCATGTTCAGTACTTGAATCTGAATCTAAAGAGAGGGCTTTATTGGATCACTATTCTGGGATCATATTGAAATAACTACTAACAACAATAACAACAATTTTTGTTTTGTGAAAAAATAATACAACCAAATGAAAATAGATTAATCAAAACAGTGAAAACCCTGTCCCCTTCTCTGAGCTTACGAAAAGAGAACCTAATTAGTAGGCATTCTTTTTATAGCTAATGTACTAATTGCCTCAGAGATAACACCTGTGTAATTTATTTTTAAAAATTTTATGAAAATCTACATCTTAGTGAGATTCTAGGAAAGAATAGCAACAGCTGGGCCCACATCTGTTTGAATGATGCAGCATGAAAAGGATTCTAAATATAGTCTGAATTAGAGGCAAATGTACTTTCATGCTGTAGTACAAAGTATCAGTTGAACTAGATCTGGAGGAGCTTATCATTAAAATAACCTAAAACTAAAATGGTACAGTTTGCTTTGGAAAGCAACAAATATTTACCTTAAGCAGTCTTTGTTAGCAAACTTGAAATATAACTGGTCCATTCCTACTTGCCAGATGGAGAGAAAGATTATACCAGAGCTTAGGAGAATAAAAATAAGTCATATCGACACAAGAAAGTGACTTTTTACAAGAAGTTTTCATCACATTCAATGGCTTGGGGTGCCTTGTTTCTATTTTTCTTAGTTCTTGAATTTTATAGAGGCTGAGTTAGCAGCTCTCAACAGCTCTGCCTTCCTCCCTCCTCCCCTCCCTCCCTTCCTTCTTTTAACAAATACTTATATGCCCGTTCTGTGCTGGGTATTTTTTGTATATACCCAGATAAGAATAGGGTAGACATAGTTTCTGCTCTAATAGGGTTTTGAAGACTGATATAACAGATGTTTTACTTTAAACATGTGCATTTAGGTAACACTGTACCTGTAAAGCTCTTAGCAGTGTCTGGCACATAGTAAGTATCAATAAATAACAGCTGCATGTGAAAACAGTACAGGAATCTGTGAAACCTGTAATAGCAGACCCAATATAATAGCTAGCATTTATTGAGCACCTACAGTGTGCTAAGAATTCTTCATACACACACACACACCCACACACACACACACACACACAGCTATACATACAGTTGTATTTAATCATTACAACATTCCAAGGGTACATCATATTACTCCAGTTTACAGATGTGGTAACTGAAGCTTGGTGAGGTTGAGTTGTCCAAGGTCACATGCATGTCTAAGTGACTGTGCCAGGATTGGAATTCAGGTTTGACCTGACCAAAACTTGAGCCCTTGGCCATTAGGATGTACCTTGGAATCCCGTTTTTACAGCCTCCATTGCCACACACTACCCCCGAGAACAGTCCGCTAGCAGCACTTGTTTCCCTACCCTGCAGTGCCTGGGAGAGTTAATTTGCACACCACTCTCAATACCTTACCTTCAGGGCCCCTTCTCAGGATCACAAGACTACCAGAAAATCAAAAGGAATTAATCATCAGTGAAAGCCAAAGGTTTTTACTTCAATATGTATTTTCCTTTGTGTTGATATGTCTTTACAGAGATAACACCACCACCAAAAAATTATCCAATGGTCCATCTCTTCCAGATTTGCCCAATTTTCAGAGACTCCAAACAACACCTTTTCTTTTTTTTTTTTTTTTTTGAGGTGGAGTCTCACCCTGTCACCCAGGCTGGAATGCAATGATGCAATCTCAGCTCACTGCACCCTCCGCCTCCTGGGTTCAAGTGATGCTCCTGCCTCAGCCTCCCAAGTAGCTGGGATTACGGGTGCCCACCACCATGATGGCTAATTTTTTGTATTTTTAATAGAGATGGGGTGTTGCCATGTTGGCCAGGCTGGTCTCAAACTCCTGACCTCAAGCAGTTGCCTGCCTCGGGCTCCCAAAGTGCTGGGATTACAGGCATGAGCCACTGCACCCGGCCCAAATAACATCTATGTGCCGTCATACACATACATATATTTAAATTAAGCATTATATTTTACAAGCCACTTTCATGTCCATGAACTTGCTTAAGCTTCACTAAGCCTTGTTTATAGCATCTCTTCTCCATTTTGTAGATGAAGAAACTGAAGCCTGGAGCAAAAAAAAAATAAATTGCCCAAAGCCAATGGTTAATTTCCAGCAAACCTGGGACTTCAACTCAGCTCTGGTTCCTTTGCATCCTAAGAAAATCATATGTGTGTAGTGATCGTAATCCCCTGGATTGGGGGCTGTGTTTGATTGTTTATCTCTGAACTTCAGTAGACGCCAATTGGGAGGTGAACTTCTCTCGATCTCACTATAACGTGCCTCCTCTGTAGGGTGATTTTACCACACATGTAAGAAGGCTTCACACTAATAAAATACAGAATTTGGCCAAGTGTGGTGGCTCACACCTGTAATCCCAGCACTTTGGGAGGCTGAGGTGGACAGATCACTTGAGGTCTGGAGTTTGAGGCCAGCCTGGCCAACATGGTGAAATCCCATCTCTACTGAAACTACAAAAATTGGCTGGGTGTGGTGGCGGGCGCCTGTAGTCCTAGCTACTCAGGAGGCTGAGGCAGGAGGATCACTTGAACCTGGGAGGTGGAGGTTGCAGTGAGCTGAGATTGCCCACCTGCACTTCAGCCTGGGTGACACAGTGAGACTCTGTCTCAAAAAATATAAAATAATAAAATAAAATACAGAATTTGCCTCCAGCTATCTGGAGTTGCTGCGAGCCCAGTGCCATTGTTTCATGCCTGCTGCTACTGTTCCTTTCCACAGATGCTTACCCTTGGGACATACACTGCTTGACTGCTCTCCTGGCTAGAGACAACCAGAAGCTAAACCTTGTTAAAATAAATGACCTAAGTAAGACAACTTTCTCCTCCAGGACCTTGCCCTTTAGTTATCTCTTCTTTCTGTATCATCCATATCATTAGTCTCTGCTGGCTTTCCACTCAGGCTACAAACCCACTCAGCCCTTTAAAATGAAACAGATAGAGGAGAGAGAGATTGTCCTGTGTCTAGCTAATGCCCCTTCTCTCCTTTCCCTGTCTCAAAAGAGTGTTCTGACTACTCAGGGACCACTTGTTTACTTCCATTTACTCCTTAACATTGGCAGCCCGATCTCTTCCACCATTCCAGTGAACCCTCTCTGCAGAATATCTCCAGTGACCTGCACATTGCCAGTTTTCCAGTCCGTATCTTCCTAAGTCTCTTTGTGCCATTTAAAATTTTTGACTACTCGATGCTCCCAGATACTCATTAATCCCTTGTGTGGGATCCTTCTCAACTAACTCCTGCATCTACACCTAAATATAACTTTTTAGGATTATCTCTGTTTTTCTTGTGGAGACAGGGTCTCGGTATGTTGGCCAGGCTGTTCTCAAACTTCTGGCCTCAAGTGATCCTCCTGCCTCAGCCTCCCAAAGCACTGGGATTGTAGGCATGAGCCACCATACTGGCCGATGTTTTAGGATTCTCATTCTGGGCAATTGCACTTCTTTCTACTGGTTTTTCTTTTGTCATTTCATTTGGTATCACGGCTGCAGCTCCCACACTCACCTTTATGCTACTGCGTGAGCTCCCTCACCATAATCCTGTCCTTACTGCTCCTCTGACTGCTGGGACGTAACAGGAGGCCCTCAGCCTCAAGATAATTTTTTTTCTTCTGATATCAGCTCTTCCTCCTGCATTCCCTCCCTCAGGTAGTGCATCATGCACTGAAATAGAAAACCTAGTCATAATTAGACTAACCCCCTTCCTTCATTCCCAGTAATCACATTTCAGTTATTTTGCCTCTGAGCTATTTCTGTTGATTGATTGATTGCCTATATCTCCTCAAATTCCTTTTACCAGGGATACTTCTCAAATCTGGCCTCTCTCTATGTCCTGGTCCTTTTTCCTGGCAAATCTCTGTACTTACACTGTTCTGTGTATCTGAAACGCTTCTCTCACTTTGGTTGTTGTTACTGTTGACATTTATTCATTCTTATAGACTTATTTCAGGCCTCATTGCCCCTTTACTTCTATGCATGTGTCTTTCTTAACACTCGAGATACTGTGTACCTGTGTTCCCCACTAGGCTAGGAGTTTTTTTTAGGACAAGTCTTTTCCCCAGTCTTTATTTTTTTAATTTATTTATTTTTATTTTTTGAGACAGGGTTTGCACTCTCGCCCTAGCTGGAGTGCAGTGGCTCGATCTTGGCTCACTGCAGCCTCAACCTCCCGGGCTCAAACCATCATCCCACCTCAGCTGCCCAGGTAGCTGGGATCACAGGCATGCATTACCACCATGCCCAGCTAATTTTTTGACTTTATATTTATAGAGATGGTCAGTGTTGACCAGGCTGGTCTCGAACTCCTGAGCTCAAGCAATCCTGCCTTAACCTCCCAAAGTGCTGGGATTTACAGGCATGTGCCACCACACTTGGCCTTTTCCCCCAGTCTTTAATTCATCTTTGTACTTCCAAGGCCTACAGCGGTACCTAAAACTTACCACATCCTCAATAAATATTTGTTGAACTGGATCATACTTACTTCCTAGAGTAATCAGAACACATGAAAAGCATTGGAAACGGGAACTTTGGAGGAAAAATATAGGCAGTTATCCAAAGTATCACTCATGCAGCTGTTGCAGGACAACTGGATGCTAACATGTAGACTCTCTTCTGCCTCCCATCTTTGCGTTTGAACATGTAGTACTAAGTGCCCCTCTCTCAGCCAATCTGTCTCTGTCTCCGCTCTCAGTCTGCCCAAGTCCTGCTTATTCTCTTGGACTCAGATGTTGGCCCACCTCAGAATGGGTTAGAGGCCTTTCATCCATGCTGCTGTGTCCAGCAGGGTACTTATCAGAGGGCATTCTTGTTATCAAAGGGTTTCCTGTTTCCTTGTCTGTCTCCCCCAGTTAACTGTGAGCTCATTTAGAACAGAGACCGAGTCGTGCTCCTTTTACATTTTCAGTGCCTGACATGGCTCCGCTTATTAAATGTTTGATGAATAATGAAGGAATATACTTTAAAAGTAGCAGATGTTTGTGGGTGTGCTGTTACTGAAACCCCCACCTACCTCGAATATAAAGCTTAGGTTTCCTTTCTTGAGTAGGACCTTAAAAGCCATGTATTTTAGTTTAGGTGCTTTCAAATTCTGGTGTCTCCAGTTAGCAGTTGTTAATCACACTAGCTGATCAACTACTGGTCTTAAATCAAAGCATTTATTATCAAAGCCTTTTTGTTTATGGGTACAAACACACCATTGATGTTTATAAGAATAATTATTTTCTCTCCTGAATGTTAACTAGCCACAAAAGCTGGTGTACACATGTGATAGTGTTTTTCATGGAGTTGAAAGAATGTTGGCCTTTGATGTTCTGCCCTTGAATAGAAATGAGTCTGTATTACAAAATCACTAGTGAAGAAAATGGGGAACTTCTAGACAAGCACCTGAGAAGCATTATTAGAATTCCTGAGCGTTAAAATCCAACAGATGCATTTTTCATGACGTTAAAAAACACTCCACTTTCTGGTAGTAGCCCATGTCTTATGCTATGAAAATGAATGAGATTAAGTAGAATATGTTAAAATCATATTAAGTAGAAATGTCTTATTCAAAACGTGACTGAAAGGAAAAGACACTAATACAAGGTAGCTTTAGCAAAAAATAAATAAATAAATAGAAAAATTTTTAAATAAGCTGTAAGGAAAAAGGGGTGTCTCATGGGAAAAGGGACTAGGAACAAGAATCTAAAAGGAGGCCCTTTTGGTCTTTCTCAGACCATAAAATCTCTCATCTCTACTTCTTTGCATGACTTGCATTTTTTTTTTTTCTTTCTCTCAGCCTGGCTTGCTCAGTTTGCCTGACCACCTGGCAGAAGGTAGCTACCTCATAGCGTTCTAGGTTATGTATCCTCTTTCAGTTCAACTAAAGAGCCCAGACAGAATTAGAATCTCTCAGTTACAATTCCAGCCTCACAGAAGAGAAAAGTTGGTTGAGGCAACATAGGTAGGTCACAAGTCCAGTGTGGTCCAGGCAACTGTGATCAAGGAGACAGAGCCACATGACACAAATATGGTTACCATGGCACATGTCTGAATGCAGAGAGACAGTTCTCAGACAGGATGGGCTATCATGAGTTAGACAGACAACTCCTACCACCACCAAAAACCCAAGGAAGCATAAAGTAAAAAGGACAATGTAGTAGCACTCTCTCGGTATAAATTATTTATAGATTTATTGTCTTTTTCCTCCACCAAATTATGTGTACCATGAGGTCAGGCACCATATTTATGTTTAATTCTCTAGTACCTAGCAGTGCCCGACAATAGGCTTTCAGTAAATATTCAGTAAATATTGGATGAACAGAAACTAAGGTAAGCTCTGCCTTCATGGGAATTATAGTCTGGTCATGAAAGCAGGCGGAAAACAAGCAAATAAAAAGATGTAATTGTGGTAAATACTAAGAAAGTTAAAAAGGGGAGAGGGGTAAAGGAAGGGTTACCAAACTACAGCAGAAACTTTCAGAGGTAGGTGATGATGTTAAAACCCAAGGTAGCTGTACTAACTTTGCTTATTCATCCAAAGAGACTGGAGGTGGTAATCATAAAAGATTCCATTTACATTTTGTTCCATTCATCATTTTAACACATAAAAAACTAGTTTACATTAGAGCATGGGTTGCTAAAAGGTTGCTATAAAGAACATATAAAATTTTAATAAATTTAATTAATGTTTGCTGATATCTCTTCATTTTTATCTTCCATTTTTAAATTGGTAAACTCTTAGCCTGGAGCTCAATGTAATTATATAACAGTTCTATGAGCTGGTCAATGATTAATCAAGTGCACAATAGGAGATATACATTGGCCAACTCTGCAAGCAGGTTTGGATTAAGATTACAAATCACAGAATGGGAAAGACATGTTCTCCAAAGGAGAATCAGGCAGGATCAGATGATACACCAGGATGTGTTTTCAGTGTGATAGAAAGATTGTTTCCAGTGATCTTAGTGATGGTAAAGGTAGAGGAAAAGACATCTAAGAAATGTGTTTTTCTGGAGTTATATTAGTATTCTTGTTGCCAGTATCTAATAGTGTTTCCAAAACTATTCTGGAAGCAAGCCAGATCTCCTAAACAATAATTAACAGAGCTTTTTACCTAGCTTTATTCATTAGAGTAACTAACAGGAGTTTCTATATAAACAACTCCAAAACCCAAGTGGCTTATTAAACTGTAGATTTTTTTCCTATGTAAAGTTCAGTGCAGATAAAGGGGGTGTTTGTTCCATAAATTTATTCAGGGACCCAGGCTCTTTCCATCTTGTGGTTCTGTCCTCCCGCACTCAATTCATTCAAGCTGGTCCATGGGGAAAGAATGAGATTGGGCCAGGACTACACGAGGAAGTGCACATCACTTCCACTCTCATTTCATTAGCCAGGATTGAGTCACAAGTACCACACCTACCTACAAGGAGGGCTGGACAAAGGTATAGTTGGGGACTCAGGAAGAAGAGAATATTAGTGACTATTCTCAGTGTCTGCCACACTAGCAATATGTAGATTCAAGAAGCTATGGGAGGAAAAAAAAAAAGAAGAAGGAGAAGAAGAAGAAGAAAAAAGAAGCAGCAGCTGTGGGAGGCCGGGGGAGCAGTGGCTCACACCTGTAATCCCAGCACTTTGGGAAGCCAAGGTGGGTGGATCACTTGAGGTCAGGAGTTCAAGACCAGCCTGGCCAACATGGTGAAACCCCATCTCTACTAAAAACACAAAATTAGTTGGGTGTGGTAGCACATGCCTGTAATCCCAGCCACTTGGGAGGCTAAGGCAGGAGAGTCACTTGAACCCAGGAGGCGGAGATTGCAGTGAGCTGAGATAACGCCATTGCACTCCAGCCTGGGCAACAGAGCAAGGCTCCATCTCAAAAAAAAAAAAAGAAGCTATGGGAAACATGAAAAACAAAATATTGTAGAAAAGCCCTTTGTATCTTCAAAAGAATTTTGTTGCCAAAATTTGAGATCATTTCAGATAAGTTATCTTTCCAAAAGCTTCTTACCACAGGTAGTGCTGTTGGCTTCTACAAACCACATGTGATTCCCTGGTTCTGTCAGTGCTGGAAAATTCAGAAGAAAAATAAGAGCAAATCGATTCTGAAAAGTAGTTATTTAATCAGAATGGTGGTAGTGTGTGCCTTCCCTTCCAAAGCACAACTATGAGTTGCCCATCAAAGCTTATCATCATCTCCTCTAGGAGTGTTCCTCAAAATGAACGAGTTTCAAATGTTGGCAGGTCATACATGAAGACCCCCTTTAGTCTGGAGCAGTATTTCCCAACCAAGAATTTAGGAAAGAGTGTAATTCCATAATTTTACTTACATCTGTCCCAGGAGGCCTGGTTTAGGTCTGATACCGTATGCTCTTGTCCATGATGACAGTAGCTGTGCCCCAGCTCTGTTTCAGGAATTCTGCAAATTTAATTCTACAACAATAATAGCTTACACTGTTGAGCACTTACTATATTCTGGGTACCATTCTAAGAATGCTATTACTATTATACTCATGTCTGGGAAATAGGATGCTGCCCCACCTTGCACTCTCAGGGATCTTGTCCATTAATCCACAATGGAAGTTACCCTGCCCAGGAAGTTTATCAAGGGAGATACAAACTTGGCAGTTTAAGAGCGTGGTTCTTATTGTTATAACCAGGACTGACGAAAATTTGAAGGACATAGTTATATTTTTAGATGCCTCAGATTTAGTTTGGCAAATGGCTGTTGTGGTGCTAACCAGCTTTCCCCGTATAGAGCAAAGTATTCTTTGTTTATTTTTATTTACTGACTCCAGTGGGTTAATTTTGAAATTTATTTGAACTCGGTTTAATAAATGATCACTGAGCATCCACTCTGTGGAAAGCTCCATGCTAATTATTGTAGGGAACACAAACAGGAGGAAGGTTTAGTCATCAAGCATACTGATGAATAGAGGTAGCAGGATTACCCTAAACATTATGAGGTTGCTGAGATTTTTGAAGACCATCCTGTAGGTCTTGAACCTTTAGCTGATGGGTTAAACACTGAATGCTGTGAAAGATGATGGCCTTGGGGTCCCAAGTTAGACAGTTATATCTCCTACTATCTGATGTGCTAATATTCTTTTTTATAACAGTTTTATTAAGATGTAATATACATACCATACAACTCACTTACTGAAAGTGTGCAGTAGACTGGGTTTTGTTTTGTTTTTGTATATTCACAGAGCTAGGCAGCCATCACCACAATCAATTTCAGAACATTTTCGAAAAGAAATCCTGTATAATCCTGTATCTGTTAGCATTTACTTCCTATTTTCTCCCAAGTCCCCCAGCTCTAGGCAACCACTAAATCTACTTTCTATCTCTATTTGCTATTTGGGACGTTTCATATAAACATGCATATGTGGTCTTTTGTGACTGGATTCTTTCACTTGGCATAATGTTTTCAAGGTTTATCCATGTTGTAGCATGTGTCACTATTTCATTCCTTTCTAGTGCTGAATAACATTTCATTGTATGAATATACCACATTTTATTTATCATTCTTCAGTTGATGGTCATCTGGGTTGTTTCTGTCTTTTGGCTATTATGGATAGTGCTGCTGTGAACATTTGTGTACAGTGGACATTTGTTTTTATTTCCATTTCTCGTGGTATTTGTCTCACAGTGTAATTGCTGGGTCATATGGTAACTCTATGTTTATCCTTTTTAGGAACTGCCAGACTGTTTTCCAAAGGGACTGCACCATTTTACATTCCCACCAGCAGTGTATGAGGGTTCCAATTGCTCCGCGTCCTCACCAGCACATGTTATTGTCTCTTTTTTATTGTAGACATCCTAGTGGGCGTGAAGTGGTATTTCATTGTTTTGATTTGCATTTCCCTGATGGATTAATATTGTAATATTTATTTTACCAATCTAGGGCTAAACTTGCGATCGTATACTTTCTTATGCACGTAATAGAAACTGTCTCATATTACTGGATTGACTTTCTAAAACAAAACCGTAGCTCTTTACAAAATGAATGTCATTTATGGGGTTAGAATTATAAGTGAAAAAACATAAAGTAAAATGACATGGAGTTAAGATTACGCACTCATCTGGGAAATTTGTTTTGCAGTATGAATTCATTCACAGTGTTCCGAGGCCTTTATCAGAGCTACTCAAGTACTACTATGTGACATTTACTGGATAATCCAGACAGCACTTTGGTTAAATCCACAGTGTGATGTCACCCAGTAAACACTTGAAAATGGAGATGTGTGTCTCTTCTGGTTTTATCAGTCAAGATTAGTGGTGGTTCACAGCACAGTGAACTTTTTCTCCTCTGTGATCCATCAGTCTGTGTCTCATTGTGGGCCAATAATCTGTCACCTGAAACTACTTAAGATAGTTTGGACTTTCTTGAATGTTGTGTTGCTGTGATGACATCGGGTTTTGGCTGCAGAAAGGAAAGAACCTTTTTATAACTTTTGTTTGCCTCTGTATCCCTTGTTTCCAGTAAAAGCACTGTGATTTTTAGCCCCTTGCTTATATATGTAGACTATTTTCTAAACCAGTTTTTCATCCATCTCTTTACCTTCTGGGGCCCCTAATCTGGTGACCTTTGTGTTTCTGTCAAAGAAAGAAAATGACACGGGGCTTGGAAGGTGACAGAGTTTCACTATCTCGGTTTGACCAACTAGCAGACAGGTAAAAACAGCATCCAAAAGGGCCATTTGATAATGAAATTAAAAAATTAAAAGTTGAAGCGAATTCAGAGAATGCTTTCTTCAGAGAAGTGCTTAGGATTTCTCAGAAATCTCCCCAGAAAAGAGGCCTTAACAGTAGAGTGATCATCCTTTCTGACCCACTGAGAGAATAACACACAGGTCGGAATTCTCTTCATTGGGCTGCACACCCCTGTCTCTGCTTAGTACAGCTTTGGGAAGCCCTAAGAGGGACAAAGGGGGCAAAAAACTGAGAGTGGATCATTAACCCTTCATAATACATCATCCTATGTTCTGCCTCATTGGTTCCTTAATTTTTAATGTGTGATTGTATGGCTCGGTTGGGGAACAGTTGGAAGGAATAGTTGGAGCTTGAATTTTGTCTCCTCCAAAGTAAAAGGGAAGCAACAGCTTTATACATTTATAGAGCTGGATTTCTTTGTTTTTTAAGCTCTAATGAATTCTGTTTTGAGCATTCTATTAACTAAAATATTATTTTGGATGAAACTGAAGCATATCATGACCCAATAATAACCGTTGCCCCTACTGAAGATCTTAAACTACTGCATAATCCTGAACCATGTGCCTTCATAACTATTAAACAAGAAATAACTAATATTTATTAAAGAATGAGTAGGAATTACAGCTTACAGCTTAGATTCTGATCTTCTTTGCACTGATTAGCTCTTGATTAATTAAGAAAACAATAGCTAGCATTTATTGAACATTTACTACATGCTAGGCATTATAATAGCCTTGCATAGATTATCTCATTTAATACTTTCCATGGCCCTATGAACTAGGTACTGTTATTTTCTTCTTTTTACAAACTGAGATAAATTTAGTGTTGTCATGTGCAGTTTGCACCCTTAACTCCCAACACTCACTTCTGCTGGGTACATGACATATTGAATGAATACTATGTTTGTAAGAGAGAGAGAATATGCATGAATGAATGAGAGATAGCATACCCAAACAGGGAAGCAAACTGATGGATTTGGCTGTAGTCAAATTGTTGTTGCCATGGTAATTTTTTTCTTTTTTTTTTTTTTTGAAACAGAGTCTTGTTTTGTCACCCAGGCTGGAGTGCAGTGGTGCAATCTCAGCTCACTGCGACCTCCAACTCCCAGGTTCAAGTGATTCTCCTGCCTCAGCCTCCCTAGTAGCTGGGATTACAGGCATGCACCACCATGCCAGGCTAATTTTTTTGTATTTTTAATAGAGATGGGGTTTCACACGTTGGCCAGGCTGGTCTCAAACTCCTGACCTCAAGTGATCCACCCATCTCTGCCTCCCAAAGTCCTGGGATTACAGGTGTGAGCCGCAGCGCCTGGCCTGCTGTGGTAATTTTTCAGAAAGCTTTTAACATTTCCTTTTCCTCCTTCGTATTGTTGCTTACAAACATAAGACAATAACTGCTGAGGAGAAGCAAACTCAAGGCTGGGCATTCCTGCAGGAAAATGGCCAAGGTGTACTTTCACGGAACAAAAATGGATCAGAGAATTTGCTAATTTTTTTTTCTTAAGAAATTAGAATAAAAAAGAACATTGCTTATACTGATTTTTCTTTAAGAAATCGAATACCTCTGATTACTTATTTTGCATAGAAAATATAGAGTATACTTAGAAATTCAGGAAGTATTTTCTTTCTCATTGCAAACATTAAGTTATTCTTAGTCACTTATTCAATTAAATTGTTACAATCACTTCACTGGGCCATTTTGCTGTGAGATATCCTAAAATCAATGAATTCGTAACATCTCTGTCACAATCACACCCCCATTTTTAACAACCTCCATTTCATATTTTCATGCTTTTTAGTCAAGGTAAATGTCTGAATATAATGTAACTAAAGCTACATTCCTATAAAAATGCCTGGCCAAAAGGTAGCTCTTCAAGCCAGTAGTCATCTCCAGGATAATACATCGAATCTGTAGAGCTTATTTTACCCAGTTTTTCCCCTCCCCTGCAAAGGCAATTCTTTAATCTGCTCTATAAAGACTCTATCTACTAAGAAGTCATCTTTGGTTGAGGGACCTCCTGGGACAGGCAGCTCTTCCATTTTCAAATAGTTCTAAAT